>NW_025767270.1:0-721026 GCF_003918875.1 Haliotis rubra | reverse complement strand
AAAGGTCACTGGTGAATACTCGCTCGCTGGCACAAAATAAGACAAATAATTGCTCGAGTAGAAAATAGACAGCAAACTGTAGAGTGGGGAGAAAGAGAATGAAAGAAATCCAAGTTAAAAAGTTAGAAACTCAGGTTAAATGTTTGCCGTTTATTTCCGGAAACATTGTGCGCTGTGTATGCAATGGAGTGCGATGTGGGACAGAATTGGTTATATTGCATTTTGAATTGTGCTGATGTGTTACTCTGAGATGGGTGAAACCCTCGTGAGAAGTTGCTGCTGAGTGTGTTTGAAGCCCCCTGACGTGAGTGCTAATGATGGCCGAGCGGTTAAGGCGTTGGACTCGAAATCCAATGGGATATTCCCGCGCAGGTTCGAATCCTGTTCACAGCGTCTTAGTGGTTTTTTTGCTATTTAACCAAATCCGACAATCTACAAAATAGTTCCCTTACTGATGAGGGTGAATGGCACAGCTGTGATGGCCGAGTGGTTAGGGCGTTGGACTTGAAATCAATACAGGTTATTCGCGGGCAGGTTCGAATCCTGTTCACAGCGTATCTTTGCACTTTGGGAGATTAACGTCTTCTTTGAATCCCAGCTCCAAAGGTCACTGGTGAATACTGCTCGCTGGCACAAAATAAGACAAATAATTGCTCGAGTAGAAAATAGACAGCAAAACTGTAGAGTGGGGAGAAAGAGAAAAGAAAGAAATCCAAGTTAAAAAAAGTTAGAAACTCCGAGGTTAAATGTTTGCCGTTTTATTTCCGAAACATTGTGTGCTGTGCTGTATGGGGAGTGTGATGTAGACAGAATTGGTTATATTGCATTTTGAATTGCGCTGATGTGTTACCTTGAGATGGTGAAACCCTCGTGGAGTAGCTTGCCTGAGTGTGTTTGAAGCCCCTGACGTGAGTGCTGTGATGGCCGAGTGGTTAAGGCGTTGGACCTCGAAATCCAATGGGATATTCCCGCGCAGGTTCGAATCCTGTTCACAGCGTCTTAGTGGGTTTTTTTTGCTATTTAACCAAATCTGACAATCTACAAAAATAGTTCCCTTTACTGATGAGGGTGAATGGCAGAGCTGGGATGGCCGAGTGGTTAAGGCGTTGGACTTGAAATCCAATGGGTTATTCCCGCGCAGGTTCGAATCCTGTTCACAGCGTATCTTTTTGCACTTTGGGAGATTAACGTCTTTCTTTGAATCCTGCTCAAAGGTCACTGGTGAATACTGCTCGCTGGCACAAAATAAGACAAATAATTGCTCGAGTAGAAAATAGACAGCAAAACTGTAGAGTGGGAGAAAGAGAATGAAAGAAATCCAAGTTAAAAGTTAGAAAACTCAGGTTAAAATGTTTGCCGTTTTATTTCCGAAACATTGTGTGCTGTGTATGGGTGGAGTGTGATGTAGACAGAATTGGTTATATTGCATTTTGAATTGTGCTGATGTGTTACTCTGAGATGGTGAAACCCTCGTGAGTAGTTGCCTGAGTGTGTTTGAAGCCCCTGATGTGAGTGCTGTGGATGGCCGAGTGGTTAAGGCGTTGGACTCGAAATCCAATGGGATATTCCCGCGCAGGTTCGAATCCTGTTCACAGCGTCTTAGTTGGTTTTTTGCTATTTAACCAAATCCGACAATCTACAAAATAGTTCCCTTTACTGATGAGGGTGAAATGGCAGAGCTGTGATGGCCGAGTGGTTAAGGCGTTGGACTTGAAATCCAATGGGTTATTCCCGCGCAGGTTCGAATCCTGTTCACAGCGTATCTTTTTGCACTTTGGGAGATTAACGTCTTTCTTTTTGAATCCCGTTTCAAAGGTCACTGGTGAATACTGCTCGCTGGCACAAAATAAGACAAATAATTGCTCGAGTAGAAAATAGACAGCAAAACTGTAGAGTGGGAGAAAGAGAATGAAAGAAATCCAAGTTAAAAGTTAGAAACTCAGGTTAAATGTTTGCCGTTTTATTTCCGGAAACATTGTGTGCTGTGTATGGGTGGAGTGTGATGTAGACAGAATTGGTTATATTGCATTTTGAATTGTGCTGATGTGTTACTCTGAGATGGTGAAACCCTCGTGAGTAGTTGCCTGAGTGTGTTTGAAGCCCCTGACGTGAGTGCTGTGGATGGCCGAGTGGTTAAGGCGTTGGACTCGAAATCCAATGGGATATTCCCGCGCAGGTTCGAATCCTGTTCACAGCGTCTTAGTGGGGTTTTTTTGCTATTTAACCAAATCCGACAATCTACAAAATAGTTCCCTTTACTGATGAGGGTGAATGGCAGAGCTGTGATGGCCGAGTGGTTAAGGCGTTGGACTTGAAATCCAATGGGTTATTCGCGCGCAGGTTCGAATCCTGTTCACAGCGTATCTTTTGCACTTTGGGAGATTAACGTCTTTCTTTTTGAATCCTGCTTCAAAGGTCACTGGTGAATACTGCTCGCTGGCACAAAATAAGACAAATAATTGCTCGAGTAGAAAATAGACAGCAAAACTGTAGAGTGGGAGAAAGAGAATGAAAGAAATCCAAGTTAAAAAGTTAGAAACTCAGGTTAAATGTTTGCCGTTTTATTTCCGAAACATTGTGTGCTGTGTATGGGTGAGTGTGATGTAGACAGAATTGGTTATATTGCATTTTGAATTGTGCTGATGTGTTACTCTGAGATGGTGAAACCCCTCGTGAGTAGTTGCCTGAGTGTGTTTGAAGCCCCTGATGTGAGTGCTGTGATGGCCGAGTGGTTAAGGCGTTGGACTCTGAAATCCAATGGGATATTCCCGCGCAGGTTCGAATCCTGTTCACAGCGTCTTAGTTGGTTTTTTGCTATTTAACCAAATCCGACAATCTACAAAATAGTTCCCTTACTGATGAGGGTGAATGGCAGAGCTGTGATGGCCGAGTGGTTAAGGCGTTGGACTTGAAATCCAATGGGTTATTCCCGCGCAGGTTCGAATCCTGTTCACAGCGTATCTTTTGCACTTTGGGAGATTAACGTCTTTCTTTGAATCCTGTTTCAAAGGTCACTGGTGAATACTGCTCGCTGGCACAAAATAAGACAAATAATTGCTCGAGTAGAAAATAGACAGCAAAACTGTAGAGTGGGAGAAAGAGAATGAAAGAAATCCAAGTTAAAAGTTAGAAACTCAGGTTAAATGTTTGCCGTTTTATTTCCGAAACATTGTGTGCTGTGTATGGGTGAGTGTGATGTAGACAGAATTGGTTATATTGCATTTTGAATTGTGCTGATGTGTTACTCTGAGATGGTGAAACCCTCGTGAGTAGTTGCCTGAGTGTGTTTGAAGCCCCTGATGTGAATGCTGTGATGGCCGAGTGGTTAAGGCGTTGGACCTCGAAATCCAATGGGATATTCCCGCGCAGGTTCGAATCCTGTTCACAGCGTCTTAATTTTTTTTTTGCTATTTAACCAAATCCGACAATCTACAAAATAGTTCCCTTACTGATGAGGGTGAATGGCAGAGCTGTTGATGGCCGAGTGGTTAAGGCGTTGGACTTGAAATCCAATGGGTTATTCGCGCGCAGGTTCGAATCCTGTTCACAGCGTATCTTTTGCACTTTGGGAGATTAACGTCTTTCTTTTGGATTGCCTCCCTTGATTTGATTGAGGGTGGACGTGCTTTCATCGGCTCTCTGCAGATTCAGCAAGTTTTCATATTTACCGACTGATAAACACATCATGGAAGTTCTTAAACAACCGAAGGTATTGTGAGAAGTCACCACCTATCAGCAATAGAGAGGTGTGCTTGACATAATCTGCACGATGAAGGAACTGGGCTCAGATAATGCCTGTGATGAAAACAAAAAGAAATGGCGGACTGAATACGTCTGAATTTCACAAACGTGAGTACAAGAAAGAGGCTACTTTGAGAGTAGAGACTGGATTTGATAGAGTAAAAGCATCTGATATTATTAATGCGATAGAAGATGATTTTGGTGAAGAAAGTGTATTTGCATGTGTACCGAGAGGCGGCTGGTATGAAGTCACTGTGTGTGATGTGGAAACCGCAAAAGTTGTGGCGGGGGAGATTTCCATCAGTGGAAAAGGATACAACTGTAGACTTGTTACAGATAAATCCTTGGTTGTGTCATTTTTACATCTAACCCCCTACATCGAAGACAGTCAAATCATGGACATGTTACATGCATTCGGCGTAGAGGCAGTCTCCGATATAAAAGAGACATTTCATAAAAGACGCAAAGAGGAAAATCACAGATGGAACTAGGTATGTCAGAGTTAAATTTCCTTCGGGATTAAAGTCGCTTCCATACAGTGTGAAATTCGACACGTGTGATGGACCTCAACATTTCAGGATCATTCATAATGGACAAGTTAAAACGTGCAACCTGTGTTTCGAAACAGATCATGTCATGGCTGAATGCCAGTTGGTGGAGTGCCGTGTTTGCCACGAAAAGGACACATTGCACGAGTTTGTCCACGAAAAAGACGTTGTGGCAATTGCAAACATTTTATGAGACAATGCAAATGTGACATAAACAGGAATGAAGAACCAGTCACAGAACAAACTAGACATACATCTGTTTCAGAAAATGAGACAATCGAAGACAGTGTGTATATGGATCCATATAGTTTGTGTATGGAACCGATTGAAGGGGAGACAGCCAATTATGAAAATGACTGGTCTTTGTCGGGCCCTACTAAAACCAACAGCAAAGTAAACGACAAAACGGATAGTGCATCTGTCATTGAACCTCATGATGTTGTAGAAGAGAGAATGAATGTGGAAAGTGAGAATGAAAAGGGTGGGAGTAAAAGTGAGAATGAAGAAGAAGGAAAGGGAGAGAAAGAGGTTATTGGCGAGGAGAAAACTGATCACAAACCATCTCCAGCCAATGGTAAGCAGAATACCAAATTTAAAAAAATACAAGGTATGAATGAGGAAAGAGTTGTCAGCTTGTCTGAGGAAAGAAAGAGGAAAAAAGCAGTAAATGGAGGGAATGGAATGAGTAAGAAGCAAATGAGAAAGGTCAAGGCTAGAGGTAAAGTTGATGGTAAAAAACATGACGTGAATGACTTTGAATGTGAATACGAAGATTAACAATGTATCACCTCTATTACACCTTAATTGTCATGGTGGTAATCATGTCATGGAATGTGAATGGTCTGAGAGATGTTTCTAAAGTTCATCATGTTTTCACAACTGTGAAAAATTCACATGCTGATATTTGTTTTCTTCAGGAAACTTTTGGGATGACGATTTCGTAAAACACTATAAACATCTGTGGCAAGGGCAAATATTTATTAATAATTGTCCCAATGAAAAAAGGAAGGGAGTGGCAATACTCTTCTCGTCACGGTTTCCCAACAAGGTAAATTTTCACAGTTGTGACAACACTGGTAGACTTTTAAAAGTGACTTTTGAACATGATAGCGTTCTGTATTCATGTGTAAATGTTTATGCACCAAATAATGCAACTGAGAGAATTGTATTTTATGACTTATTAGTTACATATTTATCAGGAGATAATGTGATAGCAGCAGGAGATTATAATGAGATTACAGATGTATTCATGGATAGAGCAGCTAATATGAAATCCTTTAATATTAAGAGTAGTAATAAATTACAAAACATCATACGTTGCAAAAACCTATGTGATATATGGAGATACAGAAATCCAGATAAGAGAGAATTCACACGACAGCAAATTGTCGAAGGCGAAATGAAACAGTCTCGTATTGATTTCATTTTGATTTCTAGATCCCTAATTCCTCATGTAATGAATACATATATAAAATATTCAACTAAAAGCGATCATAATATCACATGCCTAAATTTAGATTTCTCTCATGTAGAGAAAGGTGCTGGATTATGGGTTTTCAATAATCAGTTGCTTCAGAACACTGAATTTCGGCTGAGGGTGATAAGCATTATCAATGAAAGTTTATTATGTCCACTTTATGAAGAAGAAACATTAATATGGTGGGATAACCTTAAATATAAACTTAAAAAATGTGCAATTTATTTTTCTTGCAAAAAAGCAAAGAAGAAAAAATGTGAATACTACAAATTGCAAAATAATTTACGCCGCGAATATGACAAGTTATCTAAACATCCTAATCATGATCTTACGTACATCCAAAGTCTTCATAGAGATTTGGAGAAATATGAACAAACTAAATGTCAAGGGGCTATTCTACGCTCAAAAGTTCAGTGGGCTTTAGAATGTGATAAAACACATCTTTTTTCTTACATTTAGAAAAATGTAAACAAGAATCTAATTGCATCAAAGAAATTATGACAAAAAATGGTTTAACTCGTAGAACTGAAGATATTCTTGATCACGCATATTCATTTTATTCCAAGTTATATTCAATCGGAGAAACTGATCTATATAAGCAAGATAAAATTCTAGATTTAATAACTGATGTTCTTCCAGATAAAGATAGAGAAAGTCTTGAAGATGCTATTTCCATAGAAGATCTAACTAATGCTCTGAAAGGTATGAAAAGAAATAAATCTCCAGGTAACGATGGACTTACAGTTGAATTTTATGCTGCATTTTGGGAGATACTTTAAACCCATATTTGGACGAGTGGTGAAATGTATTTTTTGATGAAAAAACCATGTCAAGATCAATGAAAAAGGTGTTATTAGCCTCTTCTATAAGAAAAGGGTGATAAAACAGACCTCAGAAATTTTAGACCAATTTCGTTACTCAATGTTGATTGTAAACTTATATCTCGTTCGCTTGCTCTTAAATTAAAAACAATTATGTCAAAATAATTTCGCCGGAACAGTCATGTTGTGTTCCAGGAAGGGATATTTCCGACAACATTCTCTCTATGAGAGACGTTATAGAAATAGCGGATAAAGATAATGAAGATGCATATCTAATCACGATTGATCAAGAAAAGCATTTGATCGCGTCTCACATTCATTCATTTTCAAGATTTTGGAAAAACTAAATTTTGGTACATCATTCATTTCTTGATCCAAACTTTATACACTGACTTAAAAAGCAGTGTAAAATCAATGGTCACCTTTACACCATATTTTCCAATAGAACAATCTGTCCGACAAGGTGATCCCCTCAGTAGCTTAATTTTTGTTATTGTTAGTCAACCCTTGAATTTACTCATTAAGGCTAACTCATCTATACATGCGGTGCAAATCACAAATCAGTGCTCATCTTTAATATATCAACATGCAGACGACACTACTGTTACAGTGTCTGATGCACAGTCTGTATATAATACTTTCGACACTGTGAATGACTATTGTGATGCAACCGGGGCAAAGGTCAATCTAACAAAATCTCAAGTTCTGTGTTTAGGTAAAGCCCGGTCAAACAATATAAATTTTAACTTACCAGTTACTGTTAAAAATGACTGTGTCAAACTATTAGGGATTTTCCTTGGTCCTAATAAAGCTGAATGTGAAAGCAAAAACTGGAAAACCAAAATATCTAAAATTAAGTCTCTGTTAGGGTTGTGGTCACAAAGAAACTTATCCTTACAGGGTAAGTCTATTGTGATAAATACGTTCATAATGTCAAGGTTGTGGTATACTGTACATGTAGTGCCTGTTCCAGAGTGGGCAAGGAAAGAAATAAATTCAGCAATTTCACATTTTATCTGGGGCGGTAAAACCCCACTGGTCAAGCAGTCGACATGCTGTGGTCATTTTACACAGGGGATTATCAATTCCATATTTTAAATACAAAATATATGCATTTAGATTAAAAGTCATTCGAAAACTCATGGATGTCAATTTCCATGCAGTATGGAAGCAAACGTGTTCTGTAAAGTTCATGTCCCAATACATGAACATGGGTTTGAAGAAAACATTTTCAGTATTGTTTACAGTCGTCCTGGTTTTGACCCATATGAACACGTTCTATGCTGAGGTTTTGATTGCATGGGACGAAATCACGTGCGGCAGGCGACTACTTGTCACTAAGCACGAGGATATCATGTCGCAGCCTTTGTTTCATAATCCGCACATTTGCTATAAGGGCAAAATGCTGTTGTTTAGATTTTTCATTGATTCAGGCATTGTTACTATTGCCGACATTTGTTATGAGTTTATCCCCGGCTTTTTACCTCTTCCAGCAATAAAAGAAATTATACACGACCACAGACATGATATACCTGTGTCAGAGATACAGACAGCATACTGTATTATCATTCAGTCATTACCAAGTGAGTGGTTGTCAATTTTATCCAGTAAAACGATAAAACATAACAATGAACATTATTCTGATGCTGTTATTTGCAAAGATGATGTAAATATTTCTTCTAAAGATCTCACAGTTAAATTTAATTATTCCTTATTTGTTAATGCATTATTTTGTGAGCCAACAGCCATTTCATTCTGGGATAACTATGCAATTGACATTAACTGGCCAAAAGTTTGGAAAAGTGTATTCTTGATAGATAAATCCTCTGAACAAATTGATTTGGATTTCAGGTTAAGTCATAATATTATCTACACAAATGAAAAATTATTCAAATATGGCAAAACAGACACTAACCTGTGTCCGGTTTGTAAAACTGAAGTTGAAAATTTGCTTCATATGTTTGTATTCTGTGATGAATTGTATGACACAATTTCCGTTCTTAAATCTCTGTTCACAGATTTAATGAAGGACACTGGATTTTCATTTAATCAGTTAGTTTCCTGGCTTCTATTTGGTTTTAATCATGACAAATCAGTCTCGTCTGAGCACAGTATCAACATATTGCTATCTGTATATAGAATCTCTGTTTTCAAGAAAAGAGCGGTTCTTTCTTTACAGAGATGCAATCTCAGTCTGGAAAAATTATTCAACTGTTACGCAAAACAACACTTTAATCTGTTGTGGTCAAGGTATCAATTTGAAAACCGTGCTGATAAGTTTATTCAGCGATATATCATGCCAGTAAACTTCCTGGACTTAGACGGTAGTAAGCTTGTATTTAAGTATCCGTTTCAAGAATGAAATTCATGTAATGTTATACATGACGTGAATGCAATTCAACATCTGTGATACCTTTTAGCCTTTTATGTAACATTATAAATGCTTCATGTACAATATCTTCTGTAATAAAATTTTATTAAAGAGAAAAGGCGTTGGACTCGAAATCCAATGGGATATTCCCGCGCAGGTTCGAATCCTGTTCACAGCGTCTTAGTTTTTTTTGCTATTTAACCAAATCCGACAATCTACAAAATAGTTCCCTTTACTGATGAGGGTGAATGGCACAGCTGTGATGGCCGAGTGGTTAAGGCGTTGGACTTGAAATCCAATGGGTTATTCCCGCGCAGGTTCGAATCCTGTTCACAGCGTATCTTTTGCACTTTGGGAGATTAACGTCTTTCTTTTGAATCCCGTTTCAAAGGTCACTGGTGAATACTGCTCGCTGGCACAAAATAAGACAAATAATTGCTCGAGTAGAAAATAAACAGCAAAACTGTAGAGTGGGAGAAAGAGAATGAAAGAAATCCAAGTTAAAAGTTAGAAACTCAGGTTAAATGTTTGCCGTTTCATTTCCGAAACATTGTGTGCTGTGTATGGGTGAGTGTGATGTGGACAGAATTGGTCATATTGCATTTTGAATTGTGCTGATGTGTTACTCTGAGATGGTGAAACCCTCGTGAGTAGTTGCCTGAGTGTGTTTGAAGCCCCTGACGTGAGTGCTGTGATGGCCGAGTGGTTAAGGCGTTGGACTCGAAATCCAATGGGATATTCCCGCGCAGGTTCGAATCCTGTTCACAGCGTCTTAGTTGGGTTTTGCTATTTAACCAAATCCGACAATCTACAAAATAGTTCCCTTACTGATGAGGGTGCATGGCAGAGCTGTGATGGCCGAGTGGTTAAGGCGTTGGACTTGAAATCCAATGGGTTATTCCCGCGCAGGTTCGAATCCTGTTCACAGCGTATCTTTTTGCACTTTGGGAGATTAACGTCTTTCTTTTTGAATCCCGTTTCAAAGGTCACTGGTGAATACTGCTCGCTGGCACAAAATAAGACAAATAATTGCTCGAGTAGAAAATAGACAGCAAAACTGTAGAGTGGGAGAAAGAGAATGAAAGAAATCCAAGTTAAAAGTTAGAAACTCAGGTTAAATGTTTGCCGCCGTTTATTTCCGAAACATTGTGTGCTGTGTATGGGTGAGTGTGATGTAGACAGAATTGGTTATATTGCATTTTGAATTGTGCTGATGTGTTACTCTGAGATGGTGAAACCCTCGTGAGTAGTTGCCTGAGTGTGTTTGAAGCCCCTGACGTGAGTGCTGTGATGGCCGAGTGGTTAAGGCGTTGGACTCGAAATCCAATGGGATATTCCCGCGCAGGTTCGAATCCTGTTCACAGCGTCTTAGTTGGGTTTTGCTATTTAACCAAATCCGACAATCTACAAAATAGTTCCCTTAGTAGTGAGGGTGAATGGCAGAGCTGTGATGGCCGAGTGGTTAAGGCGTTGGACTTGAAATCCAATGGGTTATTCCCGCGCAGGTTCGAATCCTGTTCACAGCGTATCTTTTTGCACTTTGGGAGATTAACGTCTTTCTTTTGAATCCGTTTCAAAGGTCACTGGTGAATACTGCTCGCTGGCACAAAATAAGACAATTGCTCGAGTAGAAAATAGACAGCAAAACTGTAGAGTGGGAGAAAGAGAATGAAAGAAATCCAAGTTAAAAGTTAGAAACTCAGGTTAAATGTTTGCCGTTTTATTTCCGAAACATTGTGTGCTGTGTATGGGTGAGTGTGATGTGGACAGAATTGGTTATATTGCATTTTGAATTGTGCTGATGTGTTACTCTGAGATGGTGAAACCCTCGTGAGTAGTTGCCTGAGTGTGTTTGAAGCCCCTGACGTGAGTGCTGTGATGGCCGAGTGGTTAAGGCGTTGGACTCGAAATCCAATGGGATATTCCCGCGCAGGTTCGAATCCTGTTCACAGCGTCTTAGTTTTTTTTTGCTATTTAACCAAATCCGACAATCTACAAAATAGTTCCCTTACTGAGTGAGGGTGAATGGCAGAGCTGTGATGGCCGAGTGGTTAAGGCGTTGGACTTGAAATCCAATGGGTTATTCCCGCGCAGGTTCGAATCCTGTTCACAGCGTATCTTTTTGCACTTTGGGAGATTAACGTCTTTCTTTTTGAATCCCGTTTCAAAGGTCACTGGTGAATACTGCTCGCTGGCACAAAATAAGACAATTGCTCGAGTAGAAAATAGACAGCAAAACTGTAGAGTGGGAGAAAGAGAATGAAAGAAATCCAAGTTAAAAGTTAGAAACTCAGGTTAAATGTTTGCCGTTTTATTTCCGAAACATTGTGTGCTGTGTATGGGTGAGTGTGATGTGGACAGAATTGGTTATATTGCATTTTGAATTGTGCTGATGTGTTACTCTGAGATGGTGAAACCCTCGTGAGTAGTTGCCTGAGTGTGTTTGAAGCCCCTGACGTGAGTGCTGTGATGGCCGAGTGGTTAAGGCGTTGGACTCGAAATCCAATGGGATATTCCCGCGCAGGTTCGAATCCTGTTCACAGCGTCTTAGTTTTTTTTGCTATTTAACCAAATCCGACAATCTACAAGATAGTTCCCCTACTAGTGAGGGTGAATGGCAGAGCTGTGATGGCCGAGTGGTTAAGGCGTTGGACTTGAAATCCAGTGGGTTATTCCCGCGCAGGTTCGAATCCTGTTCACAGCGTATCTTTTGCACTTTGGGAGATTAACGTCTTCTTTTTGAATCCTGCTTCAAAGGTCACTGGTGAATACTGCTCGCTGGCACAAAATAAGACAATTGCTCGAGTAGAAAAAGACAGCAAAACTGTAGAGTGGGAGAAAGAGAATGAAAGAAATCCAAGTTAAAAGTTAGAAACTCAGGTTAAATGTTTGCCGTTTTATTTCCGAAACATTGTGTGCTGTGTATGGGTGAGTGTGATGTGGACAGAATTGGTTATATTGCATTTTGAATTGTGCTGATGTGTTACTCTGAGATGGTGAAACCCTCGTGAGTAGTTGCCTGAGTGTGTTTGAAGCCCTGACGTGAGTGCTGTGATGGCCGAGTGGTTAAGGCGTTGGACTCGAAATCCAATGGGATATTCCCGCGCAGGTTCGAATCCTGTTCACAGCGTCTTAGTTTTTTTGCTATTTAACCAAATCCGACAATCTACAAGATAGTTCCCTTTAGTAGTGAGGGTGAATGGCAGAGCTGTGATGGCCGAGTGGTTAAGGCGTTGGACTTGAAATCCAATGGGTTATTCCCGCGCAGGTTCGAATCCTGTTCACAGCGTATCTTTTGCACTTTGGGAGATTAACGTCTTTCTTTTTTGAATCCTGCTTCAAAGGTCACTGGTGAATACTGCTCGCTGGCACAAAATAAGACAATTGCTCGAGTAGAAAAGAGACAGCAAAACTGTAGAGTGGGAGAAAGAGAATGAAAGAAATCCAAGTTAAAAGTTAGAAACTCAGGTTAAATGTTTGCCGTTTTATTTCCGAAACATTGTGTGCTGTGTATGGGTGGAGTGTGATGTAGACAGAATTGGTTATATTGCATTTTGAATTGTGCTGATGTGTTACTCTGAGATGGTGAAACCCTCGTGAGTAGTTGCCTGAGTGTGTTTGAAGCCCCTGACGTGAGTGCTGTGATGGCCGAGTGGTTAAGGCGTTGGACTCGAAATCCAATGGGATATTCCCGCGCAGGTTCGAATCCTGTTCACAGCGTCTTAGTTGGTTTTTGCTATTTAACCAAATCCGACAATCTACAAAATAGTTCCCTTACTGATGAGGGTGAATGGCAGAGCTGTGATGGCCGAGTGGTTAAGGCGTTGGACTTGAAATCCAATGGGTTATTCCCGCGCAGGTTCGAATCCTGTTCACAGCGTATCTTTTGCACTTTGGGAGATTAACGTCTTTCTTTTGAATCCTGCTCAAAGGTCACTGGTGAATACTGCTCGCTGGCACAAAATAAGACAATTGCTCGAGTAGAAAAGAGACAGCAAAACTGTAGAGGGGAGAAAGAGAATGAAAGAAATCCAAGTTAAAAGTTAGAAACTCAGGTTAAATGTTTGCCGTTTTATTTCCGAAACATTGTGTGCTGTGTATGGGTGAGTGTGATGTGGACAGAATTGGTTATATTGCATTTTGAATTGTGCTGATGTGTTACTCTGAGATGGTGAAACCCTCGTGAGTAGTTGCCTGAGTGTGTTTGAAGCCCCTGACGTGAGTGCTGTGGATGGCCGAGTGGTTAAGGCGTTGGACTCGAAATCCAATGGGATATTCCCGCGCAGGTTCGAATCATGTTCACAGCGTCTTAGTTGGTTTTTTTGTTTGCTATTTAACCAAATCCGACAATCTACAAAATAGTTCCCCTACTAGTGAGGGTGCATGGCAGAGCTGTGATGGCCGAGTGGTTAAGGCGTTGGACTTGAAATCCAATGGGTTATTCCCGCGCAGGTTCGAATCCTGTTCACAGCGTATCTTTTTGCACTTTGGGAGATTAACGTCTTTCTTTTTGAATCCCGTTTCAAAGGTCACTGGTGAATACTGCTCGCTGGCACAAAATAAGACAATTGCTCGAGTAGAAAATAAACAGCAAAACTGTAGAGTGGGAGAAAGAGAATGAAAGAAATCCAAGTTAAAAGTTAGAAACTCAGGTTAAATGTTTGCCGTTTCATTTCCGAAACATTGTGTGCTGTGTATGGATGAGTGTGATGTGGACAGAATTGGTTATATTGCATTTTGAATTGTGCTGATGTGTTACTCTGAGATGGTGAAACCCTCGTGAGTAGTTGCCTGAGTGTGTTTGAAGCCCCTGACGTGAGTGCTGTGATGGCCGAGTGGTTAAGGCGTTGGACTCGAAATCCAATGGAATATTCCCGCGCAGGTTCGAATCCTGTTCACAGCGTCTTAGTTGGTTTTTGCTATTTAACCAAATCCGACAATCTACAAAATAGTTCCCTTTACTGATGAGGGTGAATGGCAGAGCTGTGATGGCCGAGTGGTTAAGGCGTTGGACTTGAAATCCAATGGGTTATTCCCGCGCAGGTTCGAATCCTGTTCACAGCGTATCTTTTGCACTTTGGGAGATTAACGTCTTTCTTTTTGAATCCTGCCTTCAAAGGTCACTGGTGAATACTGCTCGCTGGAACAAAATAAGACAATTGCTCGAGTAGAAAATAGACAGCAAAACTGTAGAGTGGGAGAAAGAGAATGAAAGAAATCCAAGTTAAAAGTTAGAAACTCAGGTTAAATGTTTGCCGTTTTATTTCCGAAACATTGTGTGCTGTGTATGGGTGAGTGTGATGTGGACAGAATTGGTTATATTGCATTTTGAATTGTGCTGATGTGTTACTCTGAGATGGTGAAACCCTCGTGAGTAGTTGCCTGAGTGTGTTTGAAGCCCCTGACGTGAGTGCTGTGATGGCCGAGTGGTTAAGGCGTTGGACTCGAAATCCAATGGGATATTCCCGCGCAGGTTCGAATCCTGTTCACAGCGTATCTTTTTGCACTTTGGGAGATTAACGTCTTTCTTTTTGAATCCCGTTTCAAAGGTCACTGGTGAATACTGCTCGCTGGCACAAAATAAGACAATTGCTCGAGTAGAAAATAGACAGCAAAACTGTAGAGTGGGAGAAAGAGAATGAAAGAAATCCAAGTTAAAAGTTAGAAACTCAGGTTAAATGTTTGCCGTTTTATTTCCGAAACATTGTGTGCTGTGTATGGGTGAGTGTGATGTAGACAGAATTGGTTATATTGCATTTTGAATTGTGCTGATGTGTTACTCTGAGATGGTGAAACCCTCGTGAGTAGTTGCCTGAGTGTGTTTGAAGCCCCTCACGTGAGTGCTGTGATGGCCGAGTGGTTAAGGCGTTGGACTCGAAATCCAATGGGATATTCCCGCGCAGGTTCGAATCCTGTTCACAGCGTCTTAGTTGGGTTTTTGCTATTTAACCAAATCCGACAATCTACAAAATAGTTCCCTTTACTGATGAGGTGAATGGCAGAGCTGTGATGGCCGAGTGGTTAAGGCGTTGGACTTGAAATCCAATGGGTTATTCCGCGCAGGTTCGAATCCTGTTCACAGCGTATCTTTTGCACTTTGGGAGATTAACGTCTTCTTTTGAATCCTGCTTTCAAAGGTCACTGGTGAATACTGCTCGCTGGCACAAAATAAGACAATTGCTCGAGTAGAAAATAGACAGCAAAACTGTAGAGTGGGAGAAAGAGAATGAAAGAAATCCAAGTTAAAAGTTAGAAACTCAGGTTAAATGTTTGCCGTTTTATTTCCGAAACATTGTGTGCTGTGTATGGGTGAGTGTGATGTGGACAGAATTGGTTATATTGCATTTTGAATTGTGCTGATGTGTTACTCTGAGATGGTGAAACCCTCGTGAGTAGTTGCCTGAGTGTGTTTGAAGCCCCTGATGTGAGTGCTGTGATGGCCGAGTGGTTAAGGCGTTGGACTCGAAATCCAATGGGATATTCCCGCGCAGGTTCGAATCCTGTTCACAGCGTCTTAGTTTTTTTTTTGCTATTTAACCAAATCCGACAATCTACAAAATAGTTCCCTTACTGATGAGGGTGAATGGCAGAGCTGTGATGGCCGAGTGGTTAAGGCGTTGGACTTGAAATCCAATGGGTTATTCCCGCGCAGGTTCGAATCCTGTTCACAGCGTATCTTTTTGCACTTTGGGAGATTAACGTCTTTCTTTTTGAATCCCGTTTCAAAGGTCACTGGTGAATACTGCTCGCTGGCACAAAATAAGACAATTGCTCGAGTAGAAAATAGACAGCAAAACTGTAGAGTGGGAGAAAGAGAATGAAAGAAATCCAAGTTAAAAGTTAGAAACTCAGGTTAAATGTTTGCCGTTTTATTTCCGAAACATTGTGTGCTGTGTATGGGTGAGTGTGATGTAGACAGAATTGGTTATATTGCATTTTGAATTGTGCTGATGTGTTACTCTGAGATGGTGAAACCCTCGTGAGTAGTTGCCTGAGTGTGTTTGAAGCCACTGACGTGAGTGCTGTGATGGCCGAGTGGTTAAGGCGTTGGACTCGAAATCCAATGGGATATTCCCGCGCAGGTTCGAATCCTGTTCACAGCGTCTTAGTATTTTTTTTTTGCTATTTAACCAAATCCGACAATCTACAAAATAGTTCCCTTTACTGATGAGGGTGAATGGCAGAGCTGTGATGGCCGAGTGGTTAAGGCGTTGGACTTGAAATCCAATGGGTTATTCCCGCGCAGGTTCGAATCCTGTTCACAGCGTATCTTTTGCACTTTGGGAGATTAACGTCTTTCTTTTTGAATCCTGCTTCAAAGGTCACTGGTGAATACTGCTCGCTGGCACAAAATAAGACAAATAATTGCTCGAGTAGAAAATAGACAGCAAAACTGTAGAGTGGGAGAAAGAGAAATGAAAGAAATCCAAGTTAAAAGTTAGAAACTCAGGTTAAATGTTTGCCGTTTTATTTCCGAAACATTGTGTGCTGTGTATGGGTGAGTGTGATGTGGACAGAATTGGTTATATTGCATTTTGAATTGTGCTGATGTGTTACTCTGAGATGGTGAAACCCTCGTGAGTAGCTTGCCTGAGTGTGTTTGAAGCCCTGACGTGAGTGCTGTGATGGCTGAGTGGTTAAGGCGTTGGACTCGAAATCCAATGGGATATTCCCGCGCAGGTTCGAATCCTGTTCACAGCGTCTTAGTTGGTTTTTTTGCTATTTAACCAAATCCGACAATCTACAAAATAGTTCCCTTTACTGATGAGGGTGAATGGCAGAGCTGTGATGGCCGAGTGGTTAAGGCGTTGGACTTGAAATCCAATGGGTTATTCCCGCGCAGGTTCGAATCCTGTTCACAGCGTATCTTTTGCACTTTGGGAGATTAACGTCTTTCTTTTGAATCCTGTTTCAAAGGTCACTGGTGAATACTGCTCGCTGGCACAAAATAAGACATATTGCTCGAGTAGAAAATAGACAGCAAAACTGTAGAGTGGGAGAAAGAGAATGAAAGAAATCCAAGTTAAAAGTTAGAAACTCAGGTTAAATGTTTGCCGTTTTATTTCCGAAACATTGTGTGCTGTGTATGGATGAGTGTGATGTGGACAGAATTGGTTATATTGCATTTTGAATTGTGCTGATGTGTTACTCTGAGATGGTGAAACCCTCGTGAGTAGTTGCCTGAGTGTGTTTGAAGCCCCTGATGTGAGTGCTGTGATGGCCGAGTGGTTAAGGCGTTGGACTCGAAATCCAATGGAATATTCCCGCGCAGGTTCGAATCCTGTTCACAGCGTCTTAGTTTTTTTTGCTATTTAACCAAATCCGACAATCTACAAAATAGTTCCCTTACTGTTGAGGGTGAATGGCTGAGCTGTGATGGCCGAGTTTTTAAGGCGTTGGACTTGAAATCCAATGGGTTATTCCCGCGCAGGTTCGAATCCTGTTCACAGCGTATCTTTTTGCACTTTGGGAGATTAACGTCTTTCTTTGAATCCTGCTTCAAAGGTCACTGGTGAATACTGCTCGCTGGCACAAAATAAGACAAATTGCTCGAGTAGAAAATAGACAGCAAAACTGTAGAGTGGGAGAAAGAGAATGAAAGAAATCCAAGTTAAAAGTTAGAAACTCAGGTTAAATGTTTGCCGTTTTATTTCCGGAAACATTGTGTGCTGTGTATGGGTGATGAGTGTGATGTGGACAGAATTGGTTATATTGCATTTTGAATTGTGCTGATGTGTTACCTGAGATGGTGAAACCCCGTGAGTAGTTGCCTGAGTGTGTTTGAAGCCCCTGACGTGAGTGCTGTGATGGCCGAGTGGTTAAGGCGTTGGACTCGAAATCCAATGGGATATTCCCGCGCAGGTTCGAATCCTGTTCACAGCGTCTTAGTTGGGTTTTTGCTATTTAACCAAATCCGACAATCTACAAAATAGTTCCCTTACTAGTGAGGGTGAATGGCAGAGCTGTGATGGCCGAGTGGTTAAGGCGTTGGACTCGAAATCCAATGGGATATTCCCGCGCAGGTTCGAATCCTGTTCACAGCGTCTTAGTTTTTTTGTTGCTATTTAACCAAATCCGACTTTCTACAAGATAGTTCCCTTAGTAGTGAGGGTGAATGGCAGAGCTGTGATGGCCGAGTGGTTAAGGCGTTGGACTTGAAATCCAATGGGTTATTCCCGCGCAGGTTCGAATCCTGTTCACAGCGTATCTTTTGCACTTTGGGAGATTAACGTCTCTTTTTTGAATCCCGCTCAAAAGGTCACTGGTGAATACTGCTCGCTGGCACAAAATAAGACAATTGCTCGAGTAGAAAATAGACAGCAAAACTGTAGAGTGGGAGAAAGAGAATGAAAGAAATCCAAGTTAAAAGTTAGAAACTCAGGTTAAATGTTTGCCGTTTTATTTCCGAAACATTGTGTGCTGTGTATGGGTGAGTGTGATGTAGACAGAATTGGTTATATTGCATTTTGAATTGTGCCGATGTGTTACTCTGAGATGGTGAAACCCTCGTGAGTAGTTGCCTGAGTGTGTTTGAAGCCCCTGACGTGAGTGCTGTGATGGCCGAGTGGTTAAGGCGTTGGACCTCGAAATCCAATGGGATATTCCCGCGCAGGTTCGAATCCTGTTCACAGCGTCTTAGTTTTTTTGCTATTTTAACCAAATCCGACTTTCTACAAGATAGTTCCCTTTAAGTGAGGGTACATGGCAGAGCTGTCATGGCCGAGTGGTTAAGGCGTTGGACTCGAAATCAAATGGGATATTCCCGCGCAGGTTCGAATCCTGTTCACAGCGTCTTAGTTGGGTTTTTGCCCAAATCCGACAATCTACAAAATAGTTCCCTTTACTGATGGAGTGAATGGCAGAGCTGTGATGGCCGAGTGGTTAAGGCGTTGGACTTGAAATCCAATGGGTTATTCCCGCGCAGGTTCGAATCCTGTTCACAGCGTATCTTTTGCACTTTGGGAGATTAACGTCTTTCTTTTGAATCCCGCTTCAAAGGTCACTGGTGAATACTGCTCGCTGGCACAAAAATAAGACAAATTGCTCGAGTAGAAAATAGACAGCAAAACTGTAGAGTGGGAGAAAGAGAATGAAAGAAATCCAAGTTAAAAGTTAGAAACTCAGGTTAAATGTTTGCCGTTTTATTTCCGAAACATTGTGTGCTGTGTATGGGTGAGTGTGATGTAGACAGAATTGGTTATATTGCATTTTGAATTGTGCTGATGTGTTACTCTGAGATGGTGAAACCCTCGTGAGTAGTTGCCTGAGTGTGTTTGAAGCCCCTGACGTGAGTGCTGTGATGGCCGAGTGGTTAAGGCGTTGGACTCGAAATCCAATGGGATATTCCCGCGCAGGTTCGAATCCTGTTCACAGCGTCTTAGTTTTTTTTGCTATTTAACCAAATCCGACAATCTACAAAATAGTTCCCTTACTGATGAGGGTGAATGGCAGAGCTGTGATGGCCGAGTGGTTAAGGCGTTGGACTTGAAATCCAATGGGTTATTCCCGCGCAGGTTCGAATCCTGTTCACAGCGTATCTTTTTGCACTTTGGGAGATTAACGTCTTTCTTTTTGAATCCCGTTTCAAAGGTCACTGGTGAATACTGCTCGCTGGCACAAAATAAGACAATTGCTCGAGTAGAAAATAGACAGCAAAACTGTAGAGTGGGAGAAAGAGAATGAAAGAAATCCAAGTTAAAAGTTAGAAACTCAGGTTAAATGTTTGCCGTTTTATTTCCGAAACATTGTGTGCTGTGTATGGATGAGTGTGATGCGGACAGAATTGGTTATATTGCATTTTGAATTGTGCTGATGTGTTACTCTGAGATGGTGAAACCCTCGTGAGTAGTTGCCTGAGTGTGTTTGAAGCCCCTGACGTGAGTGCTGTGATGGCCGAGTGGTTAAGGCGTTGGACTCGAAATCCAATGGGATATTCCCGCGCAGGTTCGAATCCTGTTCACAGCGTCTTAGTTTTTTTTTGCTATTTAACCAAATCCGACAATCTACAAAATAGTTCCCTTACTGATGAGGGTGAATGGCAGAGCTGTGATGGCCGAGTGGTTAAGGCGTTGGACTTGAAATCCAATGGGTTATTCCCGCGCAGGTTCGAATCCTGTTCACAGCGTATCTTTTTTGCACTTTGGGAGATTAACGTCTTTCTTTTTGAATCCCGTTTCAAAGGTCACTGGTGAATACTGCTCGCTGGCACAAAATAAGACAAATAATTGCTCGAGTAGAAAATAGACAGCAAAACTGTAGAGTGGGAGAAAGAGAATGAAAGAAATCCAAGTTAAAAGTTAGAAACTCAGGTTAAATGTTTGCCGTTTTATTTCCGAAACATTGTGTGCTGTGTATGGGTGAGTGTGATGTGGACAGAATTGGTTATATTGCATTTTGAATTGTGCTGATGTGTTACTCTGAGATGGTGAAACCCTCGTGAGTAGTTGCCTGAGTGTGTTTGAAGCCCCTGACGTGAGTGCTGTGATGGCCGAGTGGTTAAGGCGTTGGACTCGAAATCCAATGGGTGTTACCTACCTTGATTCGGAGGTGTGTGGACGTGTTGACGAGAGAGTGATAGATTTTCTCGGATATCATCGTTTATACTTGCGTCTGGATTTCAATTCGGTGCTTAGAAGGTAGGAGAACATTCACAATGTAATTGTAGGTGAACCTGCCGTATTAGCAAGCACTTTGGTGCGTGCTCAAGACTTTGTCTTTCTTGTTGATATCTTGCCGACTTGATACAAAATGGCGGACATCAAATCAAAAAGAAAGTATCAGAAAGACTGCACAATTGAAGTTCATGTTGGAGATATTAAAGTTATAAGTGCAACTATGCTATCCAATGCATTGGTGGAATATGTATCTGATGTGTGGGCATGTGTTTTGAAAGGCACCGATTGCTATGACGTAACAGTCCCAGATACTACCGAAGCAAGGATTCTTGCAGAAACCGATGTCTTGGTCATAGGAGATCAACACATCTCATTTAGACTTCTTCACAGTGACAGCGTGGTGGTGTCATTTTTACATCTCCCGCCTTACATTGATGATGTAGAAATTGAAAGGCTTCTCATCAAAAAGAGGAATAACAATGAAAAGTGATATACAACACAGGACTCTGAAAGGCACAAACATTTTTGACGGAACACGATATGTGCGGGTTGTATTTCCCCTCAGTGCACCTCATTACCATATTCTATCGGATTTAACACCCTAGATGGATATAGGTACTTTAGAGTTATACATAACAATCAAGAGCGTTTATGTTTCAAGTGCAATTCTGGGGGCCACATGGTCAAAGATTGCCCAAATACCAAATGCTTTAAATGCAATGGACAAGGGCATATAGCCAGAAATTGCAATGCAGAAAGAAAACAGGAACGCAATTGCGATATATGTTTTTCGTTCAATTGATATTTGCAACTGTTTCTCTGATGTTGAAGATAATGATCAGAGCAGTGTTTCTGATTCTGAGCTGGAGAGAGAGCTAGCCCCAACAAAATCGTGGGATGAGGTTCCTCTGGACCATGAGTCAAATGAGAACCATACAGATGAACCAGAAGAAGAAAAAAGACAATGAAGAGGAAGACAGAAAAGGAGAAGAAAAGGAAAGAAAGGCTGAGGAAGCACATCCACGTGCAGTTCCGTCTTCTGAGATCACTCCTAGTTGTGACAAGGAGAAGGACAATGACAGCACAGACCAGAACGCTTTGTCTCAAGATAGACTTGACATAACAGAAGATGATAAAGACATTCGACAAACACTTGTGACACCTGCTAAGTGGACAATTTCTTCACGTAAACGTGCAAGAAGGCACAAACTACAGCCAAAGTTAACAGACACAGTAATACATAGCAATGACTTGAAAAAATAAAGTGAGAGAAAGCAAAAAAGACCAACAAAAGAAAAAAAGAAAGCAGAAAAGGTCAACGACAGAAGAGAACTATCAGGTGTGTCGAAAAGTGTTATGGAAACCTCATAATGTTGTTTTATTATCCATCTATTGCTCTTTATTGTAATGGTCACAATATGGTCATGGAATGTAAATGGACTCCGTGATATAGCTAAAATGCAAAATGTATTTGCACTAATTCAGAATTCGCACGTTGATATTGCATTTTTGCAGGAAACCTTTTGGTCAGATGAATATATAGAAAATATAAACATTTATGGCCAGGAACTATTTTATATTCTAATGCAGAAAATGACAGAAGAGGTGTAGCGATATTAGTCTCAGCTGGTTTTGAGCAAAAAAAAGTTACGATGCTTAAAAAGATGAAGATGGAAGAATAATAAAGGCTTCTTTATCTATTGAAGATAGAACAGTGAGTTTATTAAATGTGTATGCCCCAAAATGAGATTAAGGAGAGAATACATTTCTTCAACAATTTAAGAAAATGGATTGAAAAGAACATTTAATTTGTGCTGGGGCTTTTAATGAGATAATAAATCCTTTACTCTTGATAAGGGCATAAATAATACATCGTTTAACATTCAAAGTAGCAACGTTTTAAACAATTTTCTCACCAATAACAACTTTGTTGATATATGGAGGTATAAAAACTATGACAAAAAGAGTTTACTAGAATGCAGTATGTGTTAGGAGTTCTTAAACAATCTAGAATTGATCTCATAATTGTTTCAAGAGATCTTATTACAAGCGCTATAAACAGTACATTAGATACTCCTCTGTGAGTGATCACAGCATAGTTGCACTGAGGTTGGACTTTTCTTCAGTAGAAAGAGGTCCTGGGGTATGGATTTTTAATAATCAGCTTCTGGAAGATTTCACATTCTACCTAAGAATTATTGCATTAATAGAGGAGGCAAAACAGTGCCCTTTACTTAAAACAGAGCCATTGATATGGTGGGATAACTTAAAAATACAAGTTCAAAACATTTTCCAGATTTTATGCATCTAAAAAGGCAACCAAGCAAAAGCTGATTATTACAAAATTCAAAATAAGCTTAGAATTGAATATCATAAAATATCCTCCATTCCTGGCTATACATCTACTGATTTACAATCATTGAAAAATGAACTTGAGATATATGACAATAATAAATGCAAGGGTGCCATTCTCAGGTCAAAAGCAATAGTAGCACGCTGGATTCAGATAGAAACACCAGTTACTTTCTGAATCTTGAAAAACTAAACAACAGGCTAATTCAATAACATTACTCTTCAAGGAAGATGGTACGATAGCCAGGAGCACAGAGGATATTTTTGGATACTGCTCAGCAATTTTACTCGTCCTTATTTAATGCGGAGCAATGTAATTTAGTAAAACAACAGGGCCCTCATTGATAACATTGAAAAAAAAAACTTTCTGAGGAAGAAAAAAATTCATGTGACCTACCTATTTCTCAGAGTGAGCTTACAGTGGCACTCAAAGGAATGAAAAGAATAAATCACCTGGCCCGGACGGGCTAACTGTTGAGTTTTATTTAAAGTTTTGGGATATTTTATGTCCCTTTTTTAGAAGTTGTGGATGGTATACACAAAGAACATAATCTTTCTCGTTCCATGAAAACAGTATTATCAGTTTGTTTTATAAAAGAAAGGAGACAAGAGAGACATTAAGTGTTACAGACCTATTTCATTGATTAATGTAGATTCTAAACCTCATATCAAGAGTGTTATCGTTGAGATTGAGAAATGTCATGGCTTTATTGTCTCCCCTGAACAATCTTGTTGTGTACCAGGAAGAGACATAGCCAACAACCTTCACTCTGTTCGAGATGTTATTGATGTTATCAATAATCGTAATGATGACTCATATCTCATAAAAAATAGATCAAGAAAAAGCTTTTGACAGGGTTTCACACCAATATTTATTTCAAATTCTTAGGAAATTTATCTTTGGAGATTTATTCATTTCATGGATTAAGATCTTATATACTGATATAAAGAGTTCTGTGAAGTGCAATGGCCATTTGACACCGTATTTCACACTAACCCGTGGAGTTCTCGGCAAGGGGATCCAATGAGTTCTATGCTATACGTTTTGATATCAGAGCCACTGAATTTAATCATCAGAAATAATCCTGATATTCATGGAATTAGCATCAGCAATGATATTAACTCTTTAATATACCAACATGCTGATGACACTACAATTACTGTCTCAGATGTTAACTCTGTCCTTGAAACATTTAGTACAGTTAACCTATATTGTGAGGCAACAGGTGCAAAAATCAACATTGAAAATCTGAAATTTTGTTATTGGGTAAAAATAGGTTTAGTGATTTTTCAATCAAAATTCCGGTTAAAGTTAAGAGGGATTGTATAGAAATACTGGGCATTTATTTTGGCATGGACAAAGCAATGTGAAACATTAAATTGGGGAAAGAAAATTAGACAAAATACAAGCACTGTTAAATTCATGGCTACGCAGACAACTTACTTTACAAGGCAGAGCCATTGTTATTAATATCTTGATGAGCTCTCGTTTGTGGTATATGTTCACTGTACTACCTGTTCCGTATTGGGTTGAGAATAAATTCACTCAATTGTTTAGGAATTTTTGTGGCACAATAAAACTGCCAAAATAGCATACAATACATGCATTGGTGTTTGTTTAGATGGAGGTCTTAATATACCAAATTTACGTTTACGAAAAATATGCATTGAGGCTGAAATTGCTGAGAGTCTTTGTCAATTGCCAGCTCAATTGTATTTGGAAACAAACCATTGTATATTTTATGTCACATCTTTTGACAATGAACTTAGGAATTTATGCCTTATCTCTTGAATATGATAAAACCTATTTACAGAATATAAGCCCATTTTATGCTGAACTATTAGCTGCATGGAATGAATTGAACGAAGGAAAAGACCATTACTTAAAAAATGTAGAAGACATCATGAATCAGCCACTATTTAAAAATCCATTAATTACATTTAATGGAAAACTCTCTTATGTTTCAATCGTTTATTTCAAGTGGAATTATATGTATCAAACATATTTGTTTTGAAGTCATTCCAAAATTCATGTCTGGACATTATTGTGAAAATAGTCCATGACACCTTACCTGAGATGGATATTAGTACCATACAACAATGTTATGGGGTTATTTTATTAGCGCTTCCATCAGAGTGGAAAAGATAATTTTATCAGAGGTTGCCACAAAGCCCCCTCAGGGAACATAATATGCACTGTTGATGAACAGGATCTGTCTGTTGATTTATTTACAACAAAATTTTTGTTATGAAGTTCTCAGGAAAAACATTTCAAGAAACCAGTAGCTATCTCTTGGGTGGAATCAAATTGCTTTAGATATCAATTGGAAAGATATTTGGCTGAATGTATGGGGAAAAGATAAATCAACAGATTCCGTACAGTTAGATTTCAAAAATTGCTCATAATATTGTCTTCACATATGATAAACTCCTAAAAATTGGACTGTCAAACACTGATGTTTGTCCAGTGTGTCAAAGTGAAACAGAAGACATTTTACATCTATTCATCTTCTGTAAAGAGTTATCTTCCTTGCAAGAACTGGTGACTGAAATGTTGACAGATGTGCCAGGATACAGGATTTAGTTTCGACAGTTATCCCTCTGGTTATTGTTTGATTCTTACCAGAAAAGAAGTTGTCATGTAAATCATTCATGGACATTGTATTGTCAATTTATCGTCTTGCTGTATTTAAAAGGAGAGTTATATTGAGCCAAAACACAATCTCATTTCACATGAGGGCATTTTTCAAATCATTGATAAAACGCCATTTTAGCCTGTTGTTGTATAAATATTCGAAAACAAATCAATCACACATTTTCACTCAAAAATATGTCATGAGCAATGCATTCATATCGTTAGATGGAAATGAGATTATTCTCAATCCACCTTTAGGTTAGAACAATACGTAGTTCATTACATCTGAAGAAGTGCATGTATTAGAGCTGAATGAAATACATTGCATATGTATTCATGTACACATGTGGATTGCAAATTGTAAAATACTTATGAATATGCTTTCTCTCTTTACAATTGATATGTTAACCACTACCACACAAACTCTGTGATAAATATTTTATTTTTGAGGTGGTAGTGTGAGCACTGTCTGCGATTGTAATAATCCAATCATGTGAATAAATATTTTAATGAAAAAAGAGCGGAGGGACTGTAATTAAGCAAAGCTGTAATTGCTTGAAATCCATAGTTAACTGGTTCCAGTCCGGCTCCTTGGGACCCAACCTTTTACAATACCAATAACCAAATTTAATACCAAAATGTTCGTACCACTAATGACGCATTAAGACGAATGAGTATGTACACAGAGATACACTCAATGAATGGATGCTATACTATTAACCTTGAAAAAGAACATAAAATGCAAGTAAAATTAATAGCTTAAGAAAGGGCTTACGGTGGAGGGAGGAAAAAAAAGTATGTCAGGAGTGGGATTTGAACCCGCGCCACATTCGTGGACCCGAACACCCGTATCTCCACACTATGGGAGAATACCTGATACAATACCTTGAGTCTGGCGCCTTAGACCGCTCAGCCATCCTGACAACGATGTTAAAAGTCATATCTTGACGCTTTTATAGTCACCGTATGTATTCGTTGCCATTCAGTTTAGATGTTGATACTCCCCACATCCCTGCATGTTGGGGATGGGGTTTGAGCTATTGAAATTTCATTCCCATCTGCGTTCTTGCCTCCTTCAAAGCTTCTTATTTTCAGATGCAACTGGTGTAATGGATGCACTCTTCGCCTATGACTCTCAATTGTCACGACGTTTTGACTTGCTGGGTAGTCCTGCACACATTCAGCGAATGATAATACTGAATGATTTCGGGTTTCGTCACATGCATAACTGAGGATGTTTTTGTGAGTTAGGCTCTTTGCTTACAGATTCCATAATGACTTCGGTATATGTCAGCTTGTGTCTCACTGGGGTTGGTGTGAGGAGACATATGTGGCTCTGCGGTTGAAATGATCTACACTTATATTCGGCATGTTACTGGCCATGACGCACGGTCAGCAAGGAGGAAGTATTTGATCAGTCAAGCGATTAAAGTGGTATTGATTTGAAACAAATGTGTCTTTTAAAACGACGATGCAAGTGTCAGGGACCCGTGATAGCTCAGTTGGTAGAGCGGAGGACTGTAGTGGCAAAAGCTGTAATTGGCAATCCTTAGGTCGCTGGTTCAAATCCGGCTCGCGGGACAACCTTTTGCTATTAATAACCAAATTTAATACCAAAATGTTCATGCCACTATTGACGCATTAAGACAGATAAATTATCTTCCAGAATGCACTCAATGAATGGATGCCTGCTATTAACCCGAAAGAACGCCAAATGCAAGTAAAATTAATGGCTTAAGAAAGGGCTTGATTGGAGGGAGGAAAAAAAGTGTGTCAGGGTGGGATTTGAAGGCCCACGCCCACATTCGTGGACCAGAACACCCGTATCTCCACTATGGGAGAAGGCCTGATGCAATACCTTGAGTCTGGCGCCTTGTAGACCGCTCAGGCCATCCCTGACAACGATGTTAAAGAAGTCATATCTTGACGCTTTTATAGTCACCCATGTATTCGTTGCCATTGA
The DNA here is from genome assembly GCF_003918875.1 of Haliotis rubra. Classification (NCBI taxonomy): domain Eukaryota; kingdom Metazoa; phylum Mollusca; class Gastropoda; order Lepetellida; family Haliotidae; genus Haliotis; species Haliotis rubra. Next base: position 693,503 of record NW_025767270.1, on the reverse strand, counting down.
TTTGATGTTGATACTCCCCACATCCCTGCATATATTGGGGATAGAGTTTGAGCTATTAATTTCATTCCATCTGCGTTCTTGCCTCCTTCAAGCTTCTTATTTTCAATGCAACTGGTGTAATGGGATGCACTCTTCATGTAACTCTCAATTGTCACGACGTTTTGACTTGCTGAGTAGTCTGCACACATTTCAGCGAATGATAATGCTGAATATTCAGGTTTTCGTCACATGCATAACTGAGGATGTTTGTGAGGGATTAGGCTCTTTGCTTACAGATTCCATAATGGCTTCGGTATATGTCAACTTGTCTCACTGGAGATTGGTGTGAGGGGACATATGTGGCTCTGCACCCGGTTGAAATGAGTCTACACTTATATTCGGCATGTTACTGGCCTAGCGACGCACGGTCAGCAAGGAGGAAGTATTTGATCAGTCAAGCGATTAAAGTGGTATTGATTTGAAACAAATGTGTCTTTTAAAACGACGTTAAAGTGTCAGGACCCGTGATAGCTCAGTTGGTAGAGCGGAGGACTGTAGTGGTGTAAAGCTGTAATTGGCAATCCTTAGGTCGCTGGTTCAAATCCGGCTCATGGGACAACCTTTTGCTATTAATAGCCAATTTAATACCAAAAATGTTCATGCCACTATTGACGCATTAAGACAGATAAGTATCTTCCAGAATGCACTCAATGAATGGATGTCTGCTATTAACCCGAAGAACGCCAAATGCAAGTAAAGATTAATAGCTTAAAGAAAGGGCTTGATTGGAGGGAGGAAAAAAGTGTGTCAGGGTGGGATTTGAACCCACGCCCACATTCGTGGACCAGAACACCCGTATCTCCCACTATGGGAGAAGGCCTGATGCAATACCTTGAGTCTGGCGCCTTAGACCGCTCAGCCATCCTGACAACGATGTTAAAGTCATATCTTGGCGCTTTTATAGTCACCCATGTATTCGTTGCCATTGATTTGATGTTGATACTCCCACATCCCTGCATATATTAGGGATAGAGTTTGAGCTATTAATTTCATTCCATCTGCGTTCTTGCCTCCTTCAAGCTTCTTATTTTCAATGCAACTGGTGTAATGGATGCACTCTTCATGTAACTCTCAATTGTCACGACGTTTTGACTTGCTGAGTAGTCTGCACACATTTCAGCGAATGATAATGCTGAATATTCAGGTTTTCGTCACATGCATAACTGAGGGATGTTTGTGAGGATTAGGCTCTTTGCTTACAGATTCCATAATGACTTCGGTATATGTCAACTTGTCTCACTGGAGATTGGTGTGAGGGAGACATATGTGGCTCTGCGGTTGAAATGAGTCTACACTTATATTTCGGCATGTTACTGGCCACGACGCACGGTCAGCAAGGAGGAAGTATTTGATCAGTCAAGCGATTAAAGTGGTATTGATTTGAAACAAATGTGTCTTTTAAAACGACGTTAAGTGTCAGGACCCGTGATAGCTCAGTTGGTAGAGCGGAGGACTGTGAATTAAGCAAAGCTGTAATTGGCAATCCTTAGGTCGCTGGTTCAAATCCGGCTCATTGGGACAACCTTTTGCTATTAATAACCAAATTTAATGCCAAAATGTTCATGCCACTATTGACGCATTAAGACAGATAAGTATCTTCCAGAATGCACTCAATGAATGGATGTCTGCTATTAACCCGAAAGAACGCCAAATGCAAGTAAAATTAATAGCTTAAGAAAAGGGCTTGATTGGAGGGAGGAAAAAAAAGTGTGTCAGGAGTGGGATTTGAACCCACGCCCACATTCATGGACCAGAACACCCGTATCTCCACTATGGGAGAAGGCCTGATGCAATACCTTGGAGTCTGGCGCCTTAGACCGCTCAGCCATCCTGACAACGATGTTAAAAGTCATATCTTGACGCTTTTATAGTCACCCATGTATTCGTTGCCATTGATTTGATGTTGATACTCCCCCACATCCCTGCATATATTGGGGATAGAGTTTGAGCTATTAATTTCATTCCATCTGCGTTCTTGCCTCCTTCAAGCTTCTTATTTTCAATGCAACTGGTGTAATGGATGCACTCTTCATGTAACTCTCAATTGTCACGACGTTTTGACTTGCTGAGTAGTCTGCACACATTTCAGCGAATAATAATGCTGAACATTCAGGTTTTCGTCACATGCATAACTGAGGATGTTTGTGAGGATTAGGCTCTTTGCTTACAGATTCCATAATGACTTCGGTATATGTCAACTTGTCTCACTGGAGATTGGTGTGAGGGAGACATATGTGGCTCTGCGGTTGAAATGAGTCTACACTTATATTCGGCATGTTACTGGCCATGACGCACGGTCAGCAAGGAGGAAGTATTTGATCAGTCAAGCGATTAAAAGTGGTATTGATTTGAAACAAATGTGTCTTTTAAAACGACGTTAAGTGTCAGGACCCGTGATAGCTCAGTTGGTAGAGCGGAGGACTGTAGTGGCAAAAGCTGTAATTGGCAATCCTTAGGTCGCTGGTTCAAATCCGGCTCATGGGACAACCTTTTGCTATTAATAACCAAATTTAATACCAAAATGTTCATGCCACTATTGACGCATTAAGACAGATAAGTATCTTCCAGAATGCACTCAATGAATGGATGTCTGCTATTAACCCGAAAGAACGCCAAATGCAAGTAAAATTAATAGCTTAAGAAAGGGCTTGATTGGAGGGAGGAAAAAAGTGTGTCAGGAGTGGATTTGAACCCACGCCCACATTCGTGGACCAGAACACCCGTATCTCCACTATGGGAGAAGGCCTGATGCAATACCTTGAGTCTGGCGCCTTAGACCGCTCGGCCATCCTGACAACGATGTTAAAAGTCATATCTTGACGCTTTTATAGTCACCCATGTATTCGTTGCCATTGATTTGATGTTGATACTGCCCCACATCCCTGCATATATTGGGGATAGAGTTTGAGCTATTAATTTCATTCCATCTGCGTTCTTGCCTCCTTCAAGCTTCTTATTTTCAATGCAACTGGTGTAATGGATGTACTCTTCATGTAACTCTCAATTGTCACGACGTTTTGACTTGCTGAGTAGTCTGCACACATTTCAGCGAATAATAATGCTGAACATTCAGGTTTTCGTCACATGCATAACTGAGCATGTTTGTGAGGATTAGGCTCTTTGCTTACAGATTCCATAATGACTTCGGTATATGTCAACTTGTCTCACTGGAGATTGGTGTGAGGAGACATATGTGGCTCTGCGGTTGAAATGAGTCTACACTTATATTCGGCATGTTACTGGCCATGACGCACGGTCAGCAAGGAGGAAGTATTTGATCAGTCAAGCGATTAAAGTGGTATTGATTTGAAACAAATGTGTCTTTTAAAACGACGTTAAGTGTCAGGACCCGTGATAGCTCAGTTGGTAGAGCGGAGGACTGTAGTGGCAAAAGCTGTAATTGGCAATCCTTAGGTCGCTGGTTCAAATCCGGCTCGCGGGACAACCTTTGCTATTAATAACCAAATTTAATACCAAAATGTTCATGCCACTATTGACGCATTAAGACAGATAAGTATCTTCCAGAATGCACTCAATGAATGGATGTCTGCTATTAACCCGAAAGAACGCCAAATGCAAGTAAAATTAATAGCTTAAGAAAAGGGCTTGATTGGAAGGAGGAAAAAAGTGTGTCAGGAATGGGATTTGAACCCACGCCCACATTCGTGGACCAGAACACCCGTATCTCCACTATGGGAGAAGGCCTGATGCAATACCTTGAGTCTGGCGCCTTAGACCGCTCGGCCATCCTGACAACGATGTTAAAAGTCATATCTTGACGCTTTTATAGTCACCCATGTATTCGTTGCCATTGATTTGATGTTGATACTCCCCCACATCCCTGCATATATTGGGGATAGAGTTTGAGCTATTAATTTCATTCCATCTGCGTTCTTGCCTCCTTCAAGCTTCTTATTTTCAATGCAACTGGTGTAATGGATGCACTCTTCATGTAACTCTCAATTGTCACGACGTTTTGACTTGCTGAGTAGTCTGCACACATTTCAGCGAATGATAATGCTGAATATTCAGGTTTTCGTCACATGCATAACTGAGGATGTTTGTGAGGATTAGGCTCTTTGCTTACAGATTCCATAATGACTTCGGTATATGTCAACTTGTCTCACTGGAGATTGGTGTGAGGAGACATATGTGGCTCTGCGGTTGAAATGAGTCTACACTTATATTCGGCATGTTACTGGCCATGACGCACGGTCAGCAAGGAGGAAGTATTTGATCAGTCAAGCGATTAAAGTGGTATTGATTTGAAACAAATGTGTCTTTTAAAACGACGTTAAGTGTCAGGACCCGTGATAGCTCAGTTGGTAGAGCGGAGGACTGTAGTGGCAAAGCTGTAATTGGCAATCCTTAGGTCGCTGGTTCAAATCCGGCTCGCGGGACAACCTTTTGCTATTAATAACCAAATTTAATACCAAAATGTTCATGCCACTATTGACGCATTAAGACAGATAAGTATCTTCCAGAATGCACTCAATGAATGGATGTCTGCTATTAACCCGAAAGAACGCCAAATGCAAGTAAAATTAATAGCTTAAGAAAAGGGCTTGATTGGAGGGAGGAAAAAAGTGTGTCAGGAGTGGGATTTGAACCCACGCCCACATTCGTGGACCAGAACACCCGTATCTCCACTATGGGAGAAGGCCTGATGCAATACCTTGAGTCTGGCGCCTTAGACCGCTCAGCCATCCTGACAACGATGTTAAAAGTCATATCTTGACGCTTTTATAGTCACCCATGTATTCGTTGCCATTGATTTGATGTTGATACTCCCCACATCCCTGCATATATTGGGGATAGAGTTTGAGCTATTAATTTCATTCCATCTGCGTTCTTGCCTCCTTCAAGCTTCTTATTTTCAATGCAACTGGTGTAATGGATGTACTCTTCATGTAACTCTCAATTGTCACGACGTTTTGACTTGCTGAGTAGTCTGCACACATTTCAGCGAATAATAATGCTGAACATTCAGGTTTTCGTCACATGCATAACTGAGCATGTTTGTGAGGATTAGGCTCTTTGCTTACAGATTCCATAATGACTTCGGTATATGTCAACTTGTCTCACTGGAGATTGGTGTGAGGAGACATATGTGGCTCTGCGGTTGAAATGAGTCTACACTTATATTCGGCATGTTACTGGCCACGACGCACGGTCAGCAAGGAGGAAGTATTTGATCAGTCAAGCGATTAAAGTGGTATTGATTTGAAACAAATGTGTCTTTTAAAACGACGTTAAGTGTCAGGACCCGTGATAGCTCAGTTGGTAGAGCGGAGGACTGTAGTAGCAAAGCTGTAATTGGCAATCCTTAGGTCGCTGGTTCAAATCCGGCTCGCGGGACAACCTTTTGCTATTAATAACCAAATTTAATACCAAAATGTTCATGCCACTATTGACGCATTAAGACAGATAAGTATCTTCCAGAATGCACTCAATGAATGGATGTCTGCTATTAACCCGAAAGAACGCCAAATGCAAGTAAAATTAATAGCTTAAGAAAGGGCTTGATTGGAGGGAGGAAAAAAGTGTGTCAGGAGTGGGATTTGAACCCACGCCCACATTCGTGGACCAGAACACCCGTATCTCCACTATGGGAGAAGGCCTGATGCAATACCTTGAGTCTGGCGCCTTAGACCGCTCGGCCATCCTGACAACGATGTTAAAGTCATATCTTGACGCTTTTATAGTCACCCATGTATTCGTTGCCATTGATTTGATGTTGATACTGCCCCACATCCCTGCATATATTGGGGATAGAGTTTGAGCTATTAATTTCATTCCATCTGCGTTCTTGCCTCCTTCAAGCTTCTTATTTTCAATGCAACTGGTGTAATGGATGTACTCTTCATGTAACTCTCAATTGTCACGACGTTTTGACTTGCTGAGTAGTCTGCACACATTTCAGCGAATAATAATGCTGAACATTCAGGTTTTCGTCACATGCATAACTGAGCATGTTTGTGAGGATTAGGCTCTTTGCTTACAGATTCCATAATGACTTCGGTATATGTCAACTTGTCTCACTGGAGATTGGTGTGAGGAGACATATGTGGCTCTGCGGTTGAAATGAGTCTACACTTATATTCGGCATGTTACTGGCCACGACGCACGGTCAGCAAGGAGGAAGTATTTGATCAGTCAAGCGATTAAAGTGGTATTGATTTGAAACAAATGTGTCTTTTAAAACGACGTTAAGTGTCAGGACCCGTGATAGCTCAGTTGGTAGAGCGGAGGACTGTAGTGGCAAAGCTGTAATTGGCAATCCTTAGGTCGCTGGTTCAAATCCGGCTCATGGGACAACCTTTTGCTATTAATAACCAAATTTAATACCAAAATGTTCATGCCACTATTGACGCATTAAGACAGATAAGTATCTTCCAGAATGCACTCAATGAATGGATGTCTGCTATTAACCCGAAAGAACGCCAAATGCAAGTAAAATTAATAGCTTAAGAAAGGGCTTGATTGGAGGGAGGAAAAAAGTGTGTCAGGAGTGGGATTTGAACCCACGCCCACATTCGTGGACCAGAACACCCGTATCTCCACTATGGGAGAAGGCCTGATGCAATACCTTGAGTCTGGCGCCTTAGACCGCTCGGCCATCCTGACAACGATGTTAAAAGTCATATCTTGACGCTTTTATAGTCACCCATGTATTCGTTGCCATTGATTTGATGTTGATACTGCCCCACATCCCTGCATATATTGGGGATAGAGTTTGAGCTATTAATTTCATTCCATCTGCGTTCTTGCCTCCTTCAAGCTTCTTATTTTCAATGCAACTGGTGTAATGGATGTACTCTTCATGTAACTCTCAATTGTCACGACGTTTTGACTTGCTGAGTAGTCTGCACACATTTCAGCGAATAATAATGCTGAACATTCAGGTTTTCGTCACATGCATAACTGAGCATGTTTGTGAGGATTAGGCTCTTTGCTTACAGATTCCATAATGACTTCGGTATATGTCAACTTGTCTCACTGGAGATTGGTGTGAGGAGACATATGTGGCTCTGCAGTTGAAATGAGTCTACACTTATATTCGGCATGTTACTGGCCACGACGCACGGTCAGCAAGGAGGAAGTATTTGATCAGTCAAGCGATTAAAGTGGTATTGATTTGAAACAAATGTGTCTTTTAAAACGACGTTAAGTGTCAGGACCCGTGATAGCTCAGTTGGTAGAGCGGAGGACTGTAATTAGCAAAGCTGTAATTGGCAATCCTTAGGTCGCTGGTTCAAATCCGGCTCATGGGACAACCTTTTGCTATTAATAACCAAATTTAATACCAAAATGTTCATGCCACTATTGACGCATTAAGACAGATAAGTATCTTCCAGAATGCACTCAATGAATGGATGTCTGCTATTAACCCGAAAGAACGCCAAATGCAAGTAAAATTAATAGCTTAAGAAAGGGCTTGATTGGAGGGAGGAAAAAAGTGTGTCAGGAGTGGGATTTGAACCCACGCCCACATTCGTGGACCAGAACACCCGTATCTCCACTATGGGAGAAGGCCTGATGCAATACCTTGAGTCTGGCGCCTTAGACCGCTCGGCCATCCTGACAACGATGTTAAAAGTCATATCTTGACGCTTTTATAGTCACCCATGTATTCGTTGCCATTGATTTGATGTTGATACTCCCCCACATCCCTGCATATATTGGGGATAGAGTTTGAGCTATTAATTTCATTCCATCTGCGTTCTTGCCTCCTTCAAGCTTCTTATTTTCAATGCAACTGGTGTAATGGATGCACTCTTCATGTAACTCTCAATTGTCACGACGTTTTGACTTGCTGAGTAGTCTGCACACATTTCAGCGAATGATAATGCTGAATATTCAGGTTTTCGTCACATGCATAACTGAGGATGTTTGTGAGGATTAGGCTCTTTGCTTACAGATTCCATAATGACTTCGGTATATGTCAACTTGTCTCACTGGAGATTGGTGTGAGGAGACATATGTGGCTCTGCAGTTGAAATGAGTCTACACTTATATTCGGCATGTTACTGGCCACGACGCACGGTCAGCAAGGAGGAAGTATTTGATCAGTCAAGCGATTAAAGTGGTATTGATTTGAAACAAATGTGTCTTTTAAAACGACGATAAGTGTCAGGACCCGTGATAGCTCAGTTGGTAGAGCGGAGGACTGTAGTAGCAAAGCTGTAATTGGCAATCCTTAGGTCGCTGGTTCAAATCCGGCTCGCGGGACAACCTTTTGCTATTAATAACCAAATTTAATACCAAAATGTTCATGCCACTATTGACGCATTAAGACAGATAAGTATCTTCCAGAATGCACTCAATGAATGGATGTCTGCTATTAACCCGAAAGAACGCCAAATGCAAGTAAAATTAATAGCTTAAGAAAGGGCTTGATTGGAGGGGGAAAAAAAAGTGTGTCAGGGTGGGATTTGAACCCACGCCCACATTCGTGGACCAGAACACCCGTATCTCCACTATGGGAGAAGGCCTGATGCAATACCTTGAGTCTGGCGCCTTAGACCGCTCGGCCATCCTGACAACGATGTTAAAAGTCATATCTTGACGCTTTTATAGTCACCCATGTATTCGTTGCCATTGATTTGATGTTGATACTCCCCCACATCCCTGCATATATTGGGGATAGAGTTTGAGCTATTAATTTCATTCCATCTGCGTTCTTGCCTCCTTCAAGCTTCTTATTTTCAATGCAACTGGTGTAATGGATGCACTCTTCATGTAACTCTCAATTGTCACGACGTTTTGACTTGCTGAGTAGTCTGCACACATTTCAGCGAATGATAATGCTGAATATTCAGGTTTTCGTCACATGCATAACTGAGGATGTTTGTGAGGATTAGGCTCTTTGCTTACAGATTCCATAATGACTTCGGTATATGTCAACTTGTCTCACTGGAGATTGGTGTGAGGAGACATATGTGGCTCTGCGGTTGAAATGAGTCTACACTTATATTCGGCATGTTACTGGCCACGACGCACGGTCAGCAAGGAGGAAGTATTTGATCAGTCAAGCGATTAAAGTGGTATTGATTTGAAACAAATGTGTCTTTTAAAACGACGATAAGTGTCAGGACCCGTGATAGCTCAGTTGGTAGAGCGGAGGACTGTAGTGGCAAAGCTGTAATTGGCAATCCTTAGGTCGCTGGTTCAAATCCGGCTCTGGGACAACCTTTTGCTATTAATAACCAAATTTAATACCAAAATGTTCATGCCACTATTGACGCATTAAGACAGATAAGTATCTTCCAGAATGCACTCAATGAATGGATGCCTGCTATTAACCCGAAAAGAACGCCAAATGCAAGTAAAATTAATAGCTTAAGAAAAGGGCTTGATTGGAGGGAGGAAAAAAAGTGTGTCAGGAGTGGGATTTGAACCCACGCCCACATTCGTGGACCAGAACACCCGTATCTCCACTATGGGAGAAGGCCTGATGCAATACCTTGAGTCTGGCGCCTTAGACCCGCTCGGCCATCCTGACAACGATGTTAAAAGTCATATCTTGACGCTTTTATAGTCACCCATGTATTCGTTGCCATTGATTTGATGTTGATACTCCCCCACATCCCTGCATATATTGGGGATAGAGTTTGAGCTATTAATTTCATTCCATCTGCGTTCTTGCCTCCTTCAAGCTTCTTATTTTCAATGCAACTGGTGTAATGGATGCACTCTTCATGTAACTCTCAATTGTCACGACGTTTTGACTTGCTGAGTAGTCTGCACACATTTCAGCGAATGATAATGCTGAATATTCAGGTTTTCGTCACATGCATAACTGAGGATGTTTGTGAGGATTAGGCTCTTTGCTTACAGATTCCATAATGACTTCGGTATATGTCAACTTGTCTCACTGGAGATTGGTGTGAGGAGACATATGTGGCTCTGCGGTTGAAATGAGTCTACACTTATATTCGGCATGTTACTGGCCACGACGCACGGTCAGCAAGGAGGAAGTATTTGATCAGTCAAGCGATTAAAGTGGTATTGATTTGAAACAAATGTGTCTTTTAAAACGACGATAAGTGTCAGGACCCGTGATAGCTCAGTTGGTAGAGCGGAGGACTGTAGTGGCAAAGCTGTAATTGGCAATCCTTAGGTAGCTGGTTCAAATCCGGCTCGCGGGACAACCTTTTGCTATTAATAACCAAATTTAATACCAAAATGTTCATGCCACTATTGACGCATTAAGACAGATAAGTATCTTCCAGAATGCACTCAATGAATGGATGCCTGCTATTAACCCGAAAGAACGCCAAATGCAAGTAAAATTAATAGCTTAAGAAAAGGGCTTGATTGGAGGGAGGAAAAAGTGTGTCAGGAGTGGGATTTGAACCCACGCCCACATTCGTGGACCAGAACACCCGTATCTCCACTATGGGAGAAGGCCTGATGCAATACCTTGAGTCTGGCGCCTTAGACCGCTCGGCCATCCTGACAACGATGTTAAAAGTCATATCTTGACGCTTTTATAGTCACCCATGTATTCGTTGCCATTGATTTGATGTTGATACTCCCCCACATCCCTGCATATATTGGGGATAGAGTTTGAGCTATTAATTTCATTCCATCTGCGTTCTTGCCTCCTTCAAGCTTCTTATTTTCAATGCAACTGGTGTAATGGATGCACTCTTCATGTAACTCTCAATTGTCACGACGTTTTGACTTGCTGAGTAGTCTGCACACATTTCAGCGAATGATAATGCTGAATATTCAGGTTTTCGTCACATGCATAACTGAGGATGTTTGTGAGGATTAGGCTCTTTGCTTACAGATTCCATAATGACTTCGGTATATGTCAACTTGTCTCACTGGAGATTGGTGTGAGGAGACATATGTGGCTCTGCGGTTGAAATGAGTCTACACTTATATTCGGCATGTTACTGGCCACGACGCACGGTCAGCAAGGAGGAAGTATTTGATCAGTCAAGCGATTAAAGTGGTATTGATTTGAAACAAATGTGTCTTTTAAAACGACGATAAGTGTCAGGACCCGTGATAGCTCAGTTGGTAGAGCGGAGGACTGTAGTGGCAAAGCTGTAATTGGCAATCCTTAGGTCGCTGGTTCAAATCCGGCTCATGCGGGACAACCTTTTGCTATTAATAACCAAATTTAATACCAAAATGTTCATGCCACTATTGACGCATTAAGACAGATAAGTATCTTCCAGAATGCACTCAATGAATGGATGCCTGCTATTAACCCGAAAGAACGCCAAATGCAAGTAAAATTAATAGCTTAAGAAAAGGGCTTGATTGGAGGGAGGAAAAAAGTGTGTGTCAGGAGTGGGATTTGAACCCACGCCCACATTCGTGGACCAGAACACCCGTATCTCCACTATGGGAGAAGGCCTGATGCAATACCTTGAGTCTGGCGCCTTAGACCGCTCGGCCATCCTGACAACGATGTTAAAAGTCATATCTTGACGCTTTTATAGTCACCCATGTATTCGTTGCCATTGATTTGATGTTGATACTCCCCCACATCCCTGCATATATTGGGGATAGAGTTTGAGCTATTAATTTCATTCCATCTGCGTTCTTGCCTCCTTCAAGCTTCTTATTTTCAATGCAACTGGTGTAATGGATGCACTCTTCATGTAACTCTCAATTGTCACGACGTTTTGACTTGCTGAGTAGTCTGCACACATTTCAGCGAATGATAATGCTGAATATTCAGGTTTTCGTCACATGCATAACTGAGGATGTTTGTGAGGATTAGGCTCTTTGCTTACAGATTCCATAATGACTTCGGTATATGTCAACTTGTCTCACTGGAGATTGGTGTGAGGAGACATATGTGGCTCTGCGGTTGAAATGAGTCTACACTTATATTCGGCATGTTACTGGCCACGACGCACGGTCAGCAAGGAGGAAGTATTTGATCAGTCAAGCGATTAAAGTGGTATTGATTTGAAACAAATGTGTCTTTTAAAACGACGATAAGTGTCAGGACCCGTGATAGCTCAGTTGGTAGAGCGGAGGACTGTAGTGGCAAAGCTGTAATTGGCAATCCTTAGGTCGCTGGTTCAAATCCGGCTCGCGGGACAACCTTTTGCTATTAATAACCAAATTTAATACCAAAATGTTCATGCCACTATTGACGCATTAAGACAGATAAGTATCTTCCAGAATGCACTCAATGAATGGATGCCTGCTATTAACCCGAAAGAACGCCAAATGCAAGTAAAATTAATAGCTTAAGAAAAGGGCTTGATTGGAGGGAGGAAAAAAGTGTGTCAGGAGTGGGATTTGAACCCACGCCCACATTCGTGGACCAGAACACCCGTATCTCCACTATGGGAGAAGGCCTGATGCAATACCTTGAGTCTGGCGCCTTAGACCGCTCGGCCATCCTGACAACGATGTTAAAAGTCATATCTTGACGCTTTTATAGTCACCCATGTATTCGTTGCCATTGATTTGATGTTGATACTCCCCCACATCCCTGCATATATTGGGGATAGAGTTTGAGCTATTAATTTCATTCCATCTGCGTTCTTGCCTCCTTCAAGCTTCTTATTTTCAATGCAACTGGTGTAATGGATGCACTCTTCATGTAACTCTCAATTGTCACGACGTTTTGACTTGCTGAGTAGTCTGCACACATTTCAGCGAATGATAATGCTGAATATTCAGGTTTTCGTCACATGCATAACTGAGGATGTTTGTGAGGATTAGGCTCTTTGCTTACAGATTCCATAATGACTTCGGTATATGTCAACTTGTCTCACTGGAGATTGGTGTGAGGAGACATATGTGGCTCTGCGGTTGAAATGAGTCTACACTTATATTCGGCATGTTACTGGCCACGACGCACGGTCAGCAAGGAGGAAGTATTTGATCAGTCAAGCGATTAAAGTGGTATTGATTTGAAACAAATGTGTCTTTTAAAACGACGATAAGTGTCAGGACCCGTGATAGCTCAGTTGGTAGAGCGGAGGACTGTAGTGGCAAAGCTGTAATTGGCAATCCTTAGGTCGCTGGTTCAAATCCGGCTCATGGGACAACCTTTTGCTATTAATAACCAAATTTAATACCAAAATGTTCATGCCACTATTGACGCATTAAGACAGATAAGTATCTTCCAGAATGCACTCAATGAATGGATGCCTGCTATTAACCCGAAAGAACGCCAAATGCAAGTAAAATTAATAGCTTAAGAAAAGGGCTTGATTGGAGGGAGGAAAAAAGTGTGTCAGGGTGGGATTTGAACCCACGCCCACATTCGTGGACCAGAACACCCGTATCTCCACTATGGGAGAAGGCCTGATGCAATACCTTGAGTCTGGCGCCTTAGACCGCTCGGCCATCCTGACAACGATGTTAAAAGTCATATCTTGACGCTTTTATAGTCACCCATGTATTCGTTGCCATTGATTTGATGTTGATACTCCCCCACATCCCTGCATATATTGGGGATAGAGTTTGAGCTATTAATTTCATTCCATCTGCGTTCTTGCCTCCTTCAAGCTTCTTATTTTCAATGCAACTGGTGTAATGGATGCACTCTTCATGTAACTCTCAATTGTCACGACGTTTTGACTTGCTGAGTAGTCTGCACACATTTCAGCGAATGATAATGCTGAATATTCAGGTTTTCGTCACATGCATAACTGAGGATGTTTGTGAGGATTAGGCTCTTTGCTTACAGATTCCATAATGACTTCGGTATATGTCAACTTGTCTCACTGGAGATTGGTGTGAGGAGACATATGTGGCTCTGCGGTTGAAATGAGTCTACACTTATATTCGGCATGTTACTGGCCACGACGCACGGTCAGCAAGGAGGAAGTATTTGATCAGTCAAGCGATTAAAGTGGTATTGATTTGAAACAAATGTGTCTTTTAAAACGACGATAAGTGTCAGGACCCGTGATAGCTCAGTTGGTAGAGCGGAGGACTGTAGTGGCAAAGCTGTAATTGGCAATCCTTAGGTCGCTGGTTCAAATCCGGCTCGCGGGACAACCTTTTGCTATTAATAACCAAATTTAATACCAAAATGTTCATGCCACTATTGACGCATTAAGACAGATAAGTATCTTCCAGAATGCACTCAATGAATGGATGCCTGCTATTAACCCGAAAGAACGCCAAATGCAAGTAAAATTAATAGCTTAAGAAAAGGGCTTGATTGGAGGGAGGAAAAAGTGTGTCAGGAGTGGGATTTGAACCCACGCCCACATTCGTGGACCAGAACACCCGTATCTCCACTATGGGAGAAGGCCTGATGCAATACCTTGAGTCTGGCGCCTTAGACCGCTCGGCCATCCTGACAACGATGTTAAAAGTCATATCTTGACGCTTTTATAGTCACCCATGTATTCGTTGCCATTGATTTGATGTTGATACTCCCCCACATCCCTGCATATATTGGGGATAGAGTTTGAGCTATTAATTTCATTCCATCTGCGTTCTTGCCTCCTTCAAGCTTCTTATTTTCAATGCAACTGGTGTAATGGATGCACTCTTCATGTAACTCTCAATTGTCACGACGTTTTGACTTGCTGAGTAGTCTGCACACATTTCAGCGAATGATAATGCTGAATATTCAGGTTTTCGTCACATGCATAACTGAGGATGTTTGTGAGGATTAGGCTCTTTGCTTACAGATTCCATAATGACTTCGGTATATGTCAACTTGTCTCACTGGAGATTGGTGTGAGGAGACATATGTGGCTCTGCGGTTGAAATGAGTCTACACTTATATTCGGCATGTTACTGGCCACGACGCACGGTCAGCAAGGAGGAAGTATTTGATCAGTCAAGCGATTAAAGTGGTATTGATTTGAAACAAATGTGTCTTTTAAAACGACGATAAGTGTCAGGACCCGTGATAGCTCAGTTGGTAGAGCGGAGGACTGTAGTGGCAAAGCTGTAATTGGCAATCCTTAGGTCGCTGGTTCAAATCCGGCTCGCGGGACAACCTTTTGCTATTAATAACCAAATTTAATACCAAAATGTTCATGCCACTATTGACGCATTAAGACAGATAAGTATCTTCCAGAATGCACTCAATGAATGGATGCCTGCTATTAACCCGAAAGAACGCCAAATGCAAGTAAAATTAATAGCTTAAGAAAAGGGCTTGATTGGAGGGAGGAAAAAAAAGTGTGTCAGGAGTGGGATTTGAACCCACGCCCACATTCGTGGACCAGAACACCCGTATCTCCACTATGGGAGAAGGCCTGATGCAATACCTTGAGTCTGGCGCCTTAGACCGCTCGGCCATCCTGACAACGATGTTAAAAGTCATATCTTGACGCTTTTATAGTCACCCATGTATTCGTTGCCATTGATTTGATGTTGATACTCCCCCACATCCCTGCATATATTGGGGATAGAGTTTGAGCTATTAATTTCATTCCATCTGCGTTCTTGCCTCCTTCAAGCTTCTTATTTTCAATGCAACTGGTGTAATGGATGCACTCTTCATGTAACTCTCAATTGTCACGACGTTTTGACTTGCTGAGTAGTCTGCACACATTTCAGCACATGCATAACTGAGCATGTTTGTGAGGAATCGTCCCTTTTCTAAAAGATTCCATAATCACCTTGGCATATGTCAACTTGTCCCACTGGAGATTGGTGTGAGGAGACATATGTGGCTCTGCGGTTGAAATGAGTCCACACTTCTAGGTGGCAGATTGCTTGCCCACAACACACTGTCAGCAAGGAGGAAGTATTTGACCAGTCAAGCGAGGAAGGCCCTATTGAATAGAAACAGATGTGTCTTTTCAAACGACCTTAAGTGTCAGCACCCGTGATAGCTCAGTTGGTAGAGCAGAGGACTGTAGTGGCAAAGCTGAAATTGGCAATCCTTAGGTTGCTGGGTCAAATCCGGCACGCGGGACAACTTTTTTTCCAGTAATAACCAAATTTGAAAGAACGAATATCGTTTCATATTTGTTCATGCCTCTCTTGACGCTCCAAGATAAATATGTAACAACGAGAATGATACAAGCACTCATACTTGTCTGCTATTAACCCAAAAGAATGCAAAATGCAGGTAACTGAAATGCTTTAGAAAGGGCTTGATTGGAGTGAGGAAAAAAGTGTGTCCGGAGCAGATTTTAATGTGTGTTTTTTCGCAACTTGGTAGATAAATGCCCTTTGTTTGGTGGTGCATACATTGTTGTAGCTTTGTCATGGTAACATGTCTGTGCCTGACAAACCAGTCATGAATGTCAGCAGTTTACAAAGCTGTGTGTGAACGATACCACACCATGAAACATGTTTAGTCAGTAAATATATGCAAAATCTTTGCCTTTTACAGGCAATAGAGCACTACGAACCTGTTCCTAGCACAGCAGCAATAACTTTTCTTCCAATTGGTAAATGATCAGCATTTTACCTAGATTCTGTGAACTCTGGATCTCTGTCAATACTTATCAAATTTATGGTCTGAAATCGCATTCATTCCGTTATCATCAAGTGAAATCTGTCGAATTTGGACTCCAGACACAGTACTGATGTTCTATAAACCAGAGACATACACTTACTCATCTGTCTTGCAGGTCTAGTAAGTTGTTTTTCTTCACAAACAATGTGATTACACTATTGATTGATGTGGTCTTGGCATGGAGGAAGGTAAGAAGCCTTAAAGGAGAATACGAACGAAAACAAAACTTTTGATATATTGTAAAGGATATTCTAAAAGTCACATTCCGTGATTAAAATTGAACAAAAAGTTTGTAAAATAGCAATAAAAACACAAAAACGTACTCGTATTTCCGCCTATTACGGAAACACCCGACAGTTTATGAGCAGAGGGGGTAACACGTGACATGACGTCATATGCGCCTGTTGCTGATGGCTTAAGCTTCCTCTTTGATTTTACCTCACAACTTAACAGTGTCCGTGGATTCTTAAGCAGTAAAAGATGTTCCTGATGTCATTTCTGAAATGGATGTTAGACCGTATCAATATGATCCGATTTTACATCTTGCAAGACAATCTTCCACTGAAGATGAAGAAGAATCAAGCGAAACGGAGGCACCCCTTGAGTTCAAAATAAATTTTAAAATAGACCATATCATTTGACAAGAATACTATTTGTCAGCAAAATGTCATACAGTTCCAGCCAGCAAACTCACCCCTATAAATATATGACCAGTCACTAAGGATTATTATTTTGTAAATGTGATTACATTTCATTTTGTGTCAAATGGGTGACTGTAGGGTATCTGGGATTTTAAAACAAAATAATTATGCTTCAGACGAGGGAAAATAAAAATTATCTGCTTCAAAAATGACACTGGAATTATTTTGTTGAAAAAGTTCTCATTAATAACGAATCAAGTCTCCATACAAGATCCCAGCCTGGTCGAGTAGAGATAATATTCGCGACGCAGAAAAGTTATTCCCCGAAAACTGGTAAATTATAAAATACTAGTCAGGACAACGTATGTTTCCCCATTGTTTGGTTATGGAAATAGTTATGGTACTCGGTCATAGCCTTAGAATGACATCTTGTCAGCCAATGAGAATACAGAACAACTTTCACGGCACACACTACTGACAAATAGCGAGTCTGATGCCGACGTACGTAATTGGACAAAATGGAACACAATGAAAGCAACAAGTACTTCATGATTTGCCGTTGTATTTGGCAATGTTTCAAGTAGACTGTATCATTTAGGGCTCCAACCGAAAATAACGTTATAGCGAAACGTTTTCAAGCTCATGTGAAATCTCTTACAGATTTGATAATATATATCTCATGTGTACCAGTCGAACTGCCCCAGCTACAAAATGCCCCAGCAAATTTGGTAATTCATTCTAATTTGTTCAAATTTATTAATAATGATTGAATATATGCCGTAAATGCATAGTTTTTGTCAACTTATTATAATATTATGTTCTTCATATAAAAGTTATTAGGAAGTAATATTTCTGATAAATGTTTCATTAGTAAACTCATAACTATGTATCTACTTATATATGAAGAAGATAATATCAAAGTTGACAAAACTATGTATTTATGGCCTATATTTATTCATTTTAAATAAATTGGGGACATTTTGACTACCCCACTGGGGCAATTTGACCAAATTTGCTGGGTCATTTTGTAGCGGGGGGGCAATTCGACTGGCAATCGGACTTGATTTAATTTATGTTAAAAATACCACTGACAGTAAGTTGTTACAGGTAATGATGGAGTATAAATGAATCTCGTGGGTACTTTTTCCTTCTTCAGCCTAGCTTGGGGATTTCCATACCCCATGCGTGCATGTCTCTTTCATATGCGTCTGACTCGGAATGATCGGCGCATTTCTCCTGCCGAAATCTGTCATTTCACTTGGAAAACAGAAGAAATGGTGGTTCTTTCCCATGTTCGATGATGCCGTGCATCCCCAGGCAATGCAATACACCATCGAATCATTTAAAAAAACACGACAGAAACAACACGATTTGTACTACTGTAGCACTTGGTCTTTGGCAATATGGCGGACTCCAGGCACATTTGACGTCACGAGCGGAAAGGTCACGTGGGTTCCAGCGAAATATGCATAATGGCCGAAGCTGAGATTTACAGAAACTGTTTTCACGATTAAAACATAATTATACATAATTCTTAATTGAAAATTTGGGAATATGTTTCGGATGACTTTATCTTTCACCCAGCAAATTATTGCAATTCACTCGTATTCTCCTTGAAACAATTTGTATACTGAAGTTGATTGAAGGTATATTCTATTCACATGCATTACACAGCATATACAGTAAATGATTTTATTAAAAAAATGAAAAATGTCTATGACTGTTGAGATTTAGTTTGCTTGAATAACAACAGCCTTTACCTTTGCCTCAAAAATACTTCACCTGCTGTCATGTGATTTCTTTTTCCTTGAAACTGAGTGAGTGAGTAAGTGAGTTTAGTTTTACGCCGCACTCAGCAATATTCCAGTTATATGGCGGCGGTCTGTAAATAATCAAGTCTGGACCAGAGAATCCAGTGATCAACAGCAAGAACCTGGAAACTGAAAACCAGCAAATGTCAATTATATTCAAATGAAACATGTCAACTTGGCATGGCTGGATTTCAAGGGTTGGATGTTTAATGTCCGATTCAGTGATATTCCAGCTGTATGACAGTGGCCTGTAAATATTCCAATCTGGACCAGACAGTCCAGTGATTGATGCTGTGAGCATTGACCCATGCTGTTGGGGATCAATGGCATGCAATCAACCAAGTCACTGACAACCAATCAATCTCTTACAAGGACCCAAATTCTAACCCAGATCCCCACATTGGATGATGACTGTAAATCTTCAAAGTGTTGTTTTACAAGTTCATATGATGTTTTGGATGTAAATATGCAATGTGAATAATGGAATGTAGCCACATCTGCTGTCACTGTATTTGGTAACTTCATTGCTTTGATTTGCAACTGTAGTGGAAATACAGTGGAATCTGTTCTGTGTAGCTGTTCCTAAACTGAAGCAAAAGCCCAATTTGGAAAAGACAGATTTCACAGTAGTTGTGTCAATTTTATCCGTAAGTGTTACATGCTATCAGAATACATAGCTGGCCCAGTATGGGAACCCTGATTCACAGTGTCTCAACACAGCTAACGCATGTGCTTCATTTACGTATGGTAAGACAAGGGTAGAAACAACCATGATAACAAATATTCTTTGCAAGCAGATGTTCTATACAATAACACATACATCCAACAGAAGCCAAATGGTCTCAAGTCATCACTAGATAACTTCAAAGTCTGGTGAGCTAGGTGCCTCAGCTTGAATTGCTGGTGAGTTGAAGTTACTGGTCCCCTGAACTATAAAGGTCCATGTGACGTTCTTTCTCTGGCTTCTCACTTTTCTCCTTATCTTTTGCTTCCTTCTTGTCTGGTCTGTCGTGCTTGTGCTTATGCTTATGTTTGTGCTTGTGCTTATGCTTGTTCTTCTTCTTCTTTGCCTTGTGGTGCTTGCTGCTAGAGCCCTCTCCTTCTGTTGGTGGTTTGGTGCTGAGATCCAGGGCATGGGAGCCGGGCGTGGCTATGGGAGGCACAGGATTGGAAGGGCCTGATGGAGTTGAGGGGACATCTGTAGACAGGGTTGATCAAGCAAATTAGTGAGGTGAAATGGGGTTTAAAAGTCGTACTCATGAATATTTCGCTGATATGATGACATGCATGTATGTGTATGTGCGGCTGCTTGTACTAGCCCAGACTTAAGCTGGTTTTATAGTGCTAGCTCACTGAGATACCATGCCGCAGTGAAGCATGAATATGCCCACTCCGAGCCGACCAGTCCTTGTTATATCCATTAATGCTGAGCACCAGGCAGGGACCAACAAGTATCATATTTTAACGTCTTTTGGTATGACGCGGCCTGGGATCGAACCCGTGACCTTATTGCTCTCTGGACAGACACTCTAACCACTACACCACGGAGGCGGTCAGCAAATTAGCAAAGAAATACTAATGTATTACTCTGTAGACAGGAAAATACACAGCCAATGACAAATGGTATCACTCTATTACCCTTTGTGCTTCATTTCACTGAGTAGCAAATGGGTCCTTGATAAGATATGACAGAAAGAGGTAGTTTTACGCCACTTTTAGCAATATTCCAGCAATATCACGGCAGCAGACACCAGAAATGGGGTTCACACATTGTACCCAACATTTTCAAATGTGCCACAATGTACCAATAATAGTGTATAGGCAAGCCTGTATCAATTTAAGTGTGCCAGTGAGTACAAATATCAATTATTTACCTCAGTAAGTATAATGTTACTTTTCATGGAGATTAAATTATCCTTTTCAAATTTTGAATCCTCAAGTTTATTTAACTAAGCTCCATCCTGTAGGGGAAAATCGAGCCCGGGTCTTTGCCGTGATGAGCGGGCACTTTAACCATTAAGGTACCCAACACCCCTTATCATATTACAGGCTGTCTCTTGCTAATAGTAACTGACTGGATGGCTGTATTTAGCATTGCAGCATAAAAATCAGGCTACCATAGCCATGTTGGCGATTGAGTGCAGGATAGCCATCGTAATAGAGATTATTAATATCATGATATGCTGGATATACATGTTAATCTGTCCCATGTCACAGTCTGAGGGGTATTACCTGAAACAGTCTGAGGGGCTTGGGATGGGGAGCTGGAGTCTTCACTGAGTCGGCAGACACTACTCTCTCTCTTCTTCTCTGGTGGTTGGGATGGCAGAAGGGGTGGTTGTTGGAGCTGCCCCGAAGTGCTGGGAGACTCTGAATCTGATTTCATCTACAGACAAAACATGCAACCCTGTTACTCTCTTTTCATACAGTCTAACAATACAACTGAACACATACTGATGGTGTTGAAGTTCTCCACCAGACTGTTTGATCGTCACTTCTAATTTCTTTACTCATTAATATGGCCAGACCAATTTTATTTCTTGTTTTACAGATTTTTATCCTCAGAAAATCTAAAGGCAGGAGGAAAAAATAAATACAAGAAGACAAAGTCATCAATATCCCCCTCAATGGCAAAATACTCTTCATGATTATGTCTACGAGTTATGATTATGTCAAATATTTAGGTGTGTATATAGAAAAGTGGAAGGAGAGTATTGAAAGGTTTTTAAAGTTCTGCTCCAGAAAGCAGCACTATCACCAATTTCAGTCGAACTTGTTGCCATGGAAACGCCAAAAATATTTTATTCAGAATTCCAAAACTACCAAAAGGCACCAGTACACAACCAGATCTATCCATGGACCAAGTTTGGTGAAGAAATATTGAACGGTTTTAGAGTTCTGCTCCGGAAAAGAGCACTACCACTAATTCAGTCAAAGTCGAACTTGTTGCCATGGAAACGCCAAAATTGTTTTATTCAGAATTCCAAAACTACCAAAAGGCACCAGTACACCACCAGATCCATGTATGTGCCAAGTTTGGTGAAGAAATATTGAACGGTTTTAGAGTTCTGCTCCGGAAAAGACAAATGTGTACCTTGCGGACGGACGGACGCACGGACAGAGTCCATTTTAATACCCCCCTCAAAACGCGTTGCGGGGGATAAAAATAAAATCACCAGTCAAAGTAATATTCCTTCTGAATACTAAAAGTATTTTACGTTTGGCAATTTATGAACTGTACATGGAACAAAATCCAATCTAAGAAAACTGTTCTTGTAAGTTTACATTAGGATTTTATTTTTTGAGCAGGGAAAATTCATTTTAATTTTTTTTCTTATTCTTAAAAAAATATGACCAGCGGATCCGTAAAGCAAGAAATAAAATTGGTCTGGTCTAATTTTGGTATTTGGGACCTGACTGTTTTTTATACTTACCTTAAATCATGAAGCATTACAGGGTCAAAATATTAAGAATGTCTGATCTCATGATAATGCACATTTACAAAATACTTTATCAATGCAAAATTTCTTTTTAAAATATTTGCATAAAATTTTAAGCTCTTAAATTTTAATGCCATGAATTATCTGTTGAATTACGTTTTGTATTAAACACTTCTTTTTCTTATTTTTATCAGAAATCCTACATTGATATCTGGAACACCTGCTGTTATGAGCTGAATGCCGTTTGTTGAAATAGTCATAAAACACAGCAAGGAGGTGAAAGGAATAGAACAAGATTGCACTACTCTAAACTCTAATAAACATTTAGAGAACAATACAAAATAGAATGTCTAATTCTAGTAACTCCTCAACTCTCAAGTTAAAGTGATACTGTCTTTATTACTGTCACACAATCTAGAAATAATTATTTACATTATTTCCCTTAGAGGAAGCTGAACTACTGCATGTAAATTACTGTATGTATAATAAGTTCATTTAAACATAAAATTGTCTCTATTTATTTTAAGGGAGGTTATTCTCTTGCCCCAATCTTATAACTACATTCTGCATCAGAACTAGAACAAAAATAGTATCATCTTATAAATCAAGAAAGACAAATCACCAGATGTAATCAGCTGAGAGTTGTAGTGAAGTGCACAACAGTGCTATCCTGCCTATACATACATGTCCAGCTCAGTGGCTGATAGCAGGGGAATTCTGTCCTGAAATTAGGGGTGAAACGGTACGCTCTCACCACGGTATGAGAGAATCTCACTCAAGTGTCTACTGATATCAATTATATCAACACGAGTTGATAAAGTTACAAATATCTGAGACTTGTCGAGGATATTTTTACTTTTATCAGCGAGTGTGAGATTCTATTTATCATCAAAAATCACTCTTCATTAGGTTTCAATGAAAAATGAACACGGTACTGCCATTAGAATTGCAGTGGAGCAATGCCATAGCATTGTGACGTTATCAAGTTCATGATGTCATAGCATTGTCAGGGCATTGTACAAAATATACTGTTGAAACGATATTGTATGATCTCACACAAGCAATATCTCCTGTGGAACACAGTTTTGGATGATAAATTGTGGTACAAGGCCTTTGGTTCGGTCCATTTCGGTTCGGTATACTTACTTCCAGGAAAATAGCGTCTGTCTAGCAAAGAAATGCATAGAATTTGACAAATGATTCCAGTTTTAGACATTTTAGAAAAGGTTTAAGAAGGTTAATAAAATGACGGTACGAAAACCGAAAATACCTTTTTGGATTGCATTATGGTATACTGAACCGAAGACAAAATACCACGGTTCTACTAATAATGCAGTATACCATTTCATCCCTACCTGACATATTCACTTTGATCTGAAACAATACCCCTCTCTCTGATAATGTACCTGGCTCCATTAACATATGACAAACTCTCATTTGTGAACCTTAAGTAATCGATGAAAATCAGGATGACAGATACATGTACATGCCTTTTTAGCTATCAAAGTGTCAGATTTATTAAACTATTCGGCTTCATTTCAAACTGGCAGCCTTAGATGGGTTTTTTAAAACCCCTTCCAAATGAAATTTTTAGTTTGCTGATTGCACGACACAGCTCTGACAAAAGATAAACACCATGGAGCTGTTGTACGAAACAACCTTAGTGCGAAGACTACCTTAAGTCTATGTTAAGGTATTGGAGTTACAGTCACCTTAGTACTAAGATCACTTTGTACAACGGCACCGAGATCAACATAATCCTTTGTGAGATTCAGAAATCTGATGTACTGATCTGAATGCTAGATTAACTCACACTAAGAATTTCAAAACATTCATATCAACTGCCTCATTAATAAATTTACATGAAACATGTCTGACCTTGATGGATAGAGCTATCAAATTATACTTTGAAATATGCTACAAATCAAGTGCCTCAGGTCATGAGAGCAGCCTGCAGATGACCTGGACAAGGTGTTGACAGGTGTTGGCAGCTTGATGCAATATACATATGTAAATAAAACCCTAATGTTTGCTTGGATAACAAAATCTGCTGATTACATCAGAATACATATTTATTTAAAAGTATTGTGAATGTTTATGGTAAAAAAGGGTAGGTACAACTTTCTACTTTTGACATTATTGATCACATTCAATCTATGACATGTTCATGATCCACTCCATCAAACTTTGAGATCAAACTGCAGTTATATTGTTGAGAGATAGATCAAAAGAAATCCATTGTATTCTTAAAATAATTACATATTTTGTACAAAAGTGAAACAAATTAAAATAAGATATATTCACTGACTCATAAAAGAAAATAGATTCAACAGCCAGTTTATGGATGTTGAAAAAAGATCCCTTAAACATCTATTGCTAAGTTGTCAGAGTGTGAAGTGGGTGAAGGTGTCAGTGTGTGAAGTTGTCAGAGAGTGAAGTGTGTGAAGTTGTCAGTGTGTGAAGTCAGAGCGTGAAGTTGTCAGAGTGTGAAGTGTGTGAAGTTGTCAGGTGTGAAGTGTGTGAAGTTGTCAGGGTGTGAAGTTGTCAGAGTGTGAAGTTGTCAGTGTGTGAAGTTGTCAGAGTGTGAAGTTGTCAGAGTGTGAAGTGTGTGAAGTTGTCAGGGTGTGAAGTGTGTGAAGTTGTCAGGGTGTGACGTGTGTGAAGATGTCAGGGTGTGAAGTGTGTGAAGTTGTCAGGGTGTGAAGTGTGTGAAGTTGTCAGAGTGTGAAGTGTGTGAAGTTGTCAGGTGTGAAGTGTGTGAAGTTGTCAGGTGTGAAGTGTGTGAAGTTGTCAGGGTGTGAAGTGTGTGAAGTTGTCAGGGTGTGAAGTGTGTGAAGTTGTCAGGGTGTGAAGTGTGTGGAGTTGTCAGAGTGTGAAGTGTGAAGTTGTCAGAGTGTGAAGTGTGTGAGTTGTCAGGTGTGAAGTGTGTGAAGTTGTCAGGGTGTGAAGTGTGTGAGTTGTCAGGGTGTGTGTGTGACCAGAAGTTGTCAGAGTGTGAAGTGTGTGAAGTTGTCAGAGTGTGAAGTGTGTGAAGATGTCAGGGTGTGAAGTGTGTGAAGTTGTCAGAGTGTGAAGTGTGTGAAGTTGTCAGGGTGTGAAGTGTGTGAAGTTGTCAGGGTGTGAAGTGTGTGAAGTTGTCAGGGTGTGAAGTGTGTGAAGTTGTCAGGGTGTGAAGTGTGTGAAGTTGTCAGGTGTGAAGTGTGTGAAGTTGTCAGGGTGTGAAGTGTGTGAAGTTGTGTGAGAGTTGTCAGAGTGTGAATTTGTCAGGGTGTGAAGTGTGTGAAGTTGTCAGGGTGTGAAGTGTGTGAAGTTGTCAGGGTGTGAAGTGTGTGAAGTTGTCAGGGTGTGAAGTGTGTGGAGTTGTCAGAGTGTGAAGTTGTCAGAGTGTGAATTTGTCAGGGTGTGAAGTGTGTGAAGTTGTCAGAGTGTGAAGTTGTCAGGGCATGAAGTTGTCAGAGTGTGAAGTTGTCAGGGTGTGAAGTGTGTGAAGTCAGGGTGTGAAGTTGTCAGAGTGTGAAGTTGTCAGGGCATGAAGTTGTCAGAGTGTGAAGTTGTCAGGGTGTGAAGTGTGTGAAGTCAGGGTGTGAAGTTGTCAGGGCATGAAGTTGTCAGGGTGTGAAGTTGTCAGGGTGTGAAGTTGTCAGAGTAAAGGTTCAACAGAAGAACACCAGTCTCAACTTTCAGTGGAGCTGTAACACCGAGGTTGATTTATGTGGCAAAACTTCTTTAATACACACCGAAACACATTTCTATACTAAAGCCTTTAGCAGTGTTTCACATGGGTTTATTATTTGACAATTTTAACCACTTGGACAGGTCAATGAAAATATTCCCAACAATCCTTATGCAGTATTATAGCTTTTTGCTTCATACATATTGTCAATCTGAGGACAACTGCTCCTTTGTTTGCAAGCGGCCCCAAGCGATGTGATGATACTCTGATACACTGTCATAATGAAGATGGATGGCGTATATTATTCAAGATGTCAGGCGTTTTTATGTGACATTGCTCTAACGATCGATTGACTAAGCTGATGTCTTCACTTGTGATTGGGATTTTCACATTTCCATATTTTCTATTAACAAAATTGTGCATAATACTGAATATGCTCCTCCCAATTTGGAGTGACTACAATATTAATCCATGACTGAGAGTTAGTTTGTAATTCTGAGTGTCAAGTAAGTGGCTCTCTAGATCTTTGTGACATTCTGCAGACAAGTGAAATAAATCATTACCTCGTCCGCTGATTTCCTGACTGTCAATTCTAATTTGGATAATGAATGGCAATCATTGACACTATTTGTACAACTTTAAATGTCAAGCAAACACACTTGATAGTTACATATCTTCAGAAGCATTCTGCATGAAATGTATTATCTGGTTTATGTTTTGTCCACACCCCTCCACTCTACAACCATACACTACCCAACCACATCTAAATCAACATAGAACTTCTTCAACCTTGGAATACATATCATCTGAGTATAGCATCCATTCCCAAATTGTAAATGCACCTCAAGTGCCTTTCAAAAGGACACACAACCAAGGTAAGTCAGAGAGAGAACAATCTGGACACCAAACATTCCATTTTGAGCAAGAATGTGTTACAATGACTGAAACAACATACACTACAAACAAGAAACTGCCATTGGAAACACTACAGAAAATGTGATTAGTACAAGGTGTCGGTTATATATCTATGACACTGTAAGGTGAAGGTCAAAAAGCAAATGGTGAAGGTCATGACACACAAAGCTACAAGGTCAGCAAACAGAAAGGTGAAGGTTATATGTAAAAGCATATGGTGTAATAATGAAGCAACAGCAACATTTGGCTACAGGTAATTTTGCAGCATTCTACAAAGCGGAAGTCAAACGTTAAGCTACTAGGCAGGACATGAAATCTAAACATAGTGTACCCCAACAAACTTCATGAACTCAGAAGCAAACGAGCCCCCTGGTGTTGTGGGCACAGGTGGGGAGGAAATAATCGTAGTTGGAGTGCTCGCAAGAAATGGTGTTCCTGCTTCATTGCTCTTCAATCCAATCTGAACACAAGAAATAAAACATGGTACTCTGCCACACAAGCTACAAGCACTTGTTGCTCAGCATGTTTAATTTGCTGCAAATAGGAGCTGGTTACTGTCAGTACTTATAACATGCAATATACAAATACACAGCTGATGTTAAATTGTTAACACTAAGTAGATGGGTGCCATTTTTGTGACAGGATTAAGCTGTCATATCTATGATGCATATAATGAATGATAAATATTTGTGTATTATTTCAAGCCTAATATCATTAAGTGGCATTTTACAAACTGTAATATCAATTAAGGACTAGTTAACTGATGGATTTCAACTTCCTAAGAGCACCAGGGCCCGTTCCCAAAGTGATCGTGCTTCGTTGATCGTAACTCACATACTGTAACAAAGATTCAGTCATAACACTATGATAACGTTCTGGAGTGAGTGAGCGAGTTTGGTTTTACGCTGCTCTCAGCAATATTCCACTTATATAGTGGTCTGTAAATAATCAAGTCTGGACCAGACAATCCAGTGATCAACAGCATGAGCATCAATCTACACAATTGGGATACGATGACATGTGTCAGCCAAGTCAGTAAGACTGACCACCCGATTCCGTCAGTAGCCTCTTACGACAAGCATGGGTTACTGAAAGATCAATTCTAATCCGGATCTTCACGGGTTCATGTTCTGGAAAGGTTCCCTGTATTAACACATTGCTGTGAAACATACAGACGTTGAAATCCTCTCTCTTCTGTTGTCAGTTAAAGTATGCTACTTTATACAGATAAAACATATCCGGATGTACTTGCACAAAGTGATCAATGCACTATAACCAGTGATAAGTCTGTGTATATGTATAGGATTTGCAGTAGTCATAACTCCACAATCACTTTGTGAAAGTATCTGTTTAAAATATACTCTTCAAAAAAAAAGAAATGCAAAAGGGATATTTTTTTAATTTTAAAGAGAAATATATGTAATAACGTTACAAGCTCATAGTATGTGATGTTACACATGTTGAGGCACTGATTGTCAGAAAAAAATGACAATAAAAGTTGTCCACTGTGAAAACAGATGAAAACATCGAATTTTTCGCCAAAACACATTCGTGTCCAATAAATTTGTTTGAGAGATCTTCATGTTCTGTACGTGCAACATGAGCAAAATCCCTATAAAAGTGATGGGTTTTTGGTTTCCATAGCTCAGTGTTAAGCCACCGACACGCAATACAGTCATGCCGAGACTGAATGAAGCACAACGCAACAACGCCATTGGTCGCTTGGAAGCAGGTGAATCTCGATCTGATGTTGCCAGAGCTGTGAATCACAAGGCTATGGAATCATCACCAACAACATGGATCAACCGTGACCGTCCCAGATCCGGCAGGCCTCATGTGACCACGCCCACACAAGATCGCTACATCCAGTTACGTCATCTTCAGGATAGGACCACCACTGCGACGTCTACTGCCTCAACCATACCAGGGCTGCGTAGGATTTCCGTTCAGACTGTACACAACCGTCTACAAGATGCAGGAATCCGACCTCGATGTCCAGTCAGAGGCATCATCCTCACCCAGCAACATTGTCAAGCACGGCTGCAGTGATCTCGGAAGTTTGGTTCAGAGATGAATCACGTTTTATGCTTCGTAGGCAGGATGGAAGGACCCGTGTATACCGTCGGCAAGGTGAACGTTTTGCAGCAAACTGTGTGCAGGAAGTTGACAGATTTGGTGGTGGTAGTGTCATGATGTGGGCCACATCGCCTACAATGCCAGAACAGACCTTGTGCACATTCGAGGGAATCTTACGGCTCAACGATATGTCGACGAGATTCTTAGGCCCCATGTGCAACCCATCATGGTGAATGTCAACGATGTTTTTCAGCAGGACCACTGCCTTCTTGAGAAACCACAACATCAACGTTCTTCCCTGGCCCTCCAGATCACCAGATTTAAACCCCATTGAACATCTTTGGGACGAGTTGGACCGACGTCTGCGACGGCAACTACCTCAACCGCAGACTCAACCTCAGCTTGCACCAGTTTTGCAGGCTGAGTGGACAGCCATTCCAGAGAATGTGATATGTCATCTCATCGCTTCCATAGGCAGGAGATGCCAAGCAGTTATCGATGCTCATGGGGGGGCATACTCGTTATTGACGTTG
The DNA here is from genome assembly GCF_003918875.1 of Haliotis rubra. Lineage (NCBI taxonomy): Eukaryota > Metazoa > Mollusca > Gastropoda > Lepetellida > Haliotidae > Haliotis > Haliotis rubra. The sequence goes on along the minus strand of NW_025767270.1, from coordinate 663,949 downwards.
AGTGACGCTAAACTTCACCTAGTGACCATGGACTTCACCTTTGCAGACTTTGGATGTTCTTCAGTGCATGTGCAAAGTTTCACAAATGTCATACAGAACTACCCGGAATAAACTTGTTCACAATTTGTCTCAAATATTGCCTTTTGCATTTTTTTTTTGAAGAGTTTATTATCTACAACCATTACAGACTTTAACTAGGATTACTCTAACACTGAATGTAGACAATCATTACATAATACAGTTACATGTAACTAACTGAAACCACAGGGTCTGTGTTATATCCACGATTATTACAAAAACATAAATGCAACAACTACAACTGTTTTTTCAATAATACTGTTTCTATGCTACACTTTGTGCAAATTACTGATATTCATTTTGAACGTCATTTTAAAACTGTAACGGAAAGAATTACAGTTAATATCCTTTCATTTATGTTCCATGAATTAATAAAATTCTTCAAAGAAATCACACTGGCACTTTTAAACAACATATAAATTCTATACTCTCTTGCTTAAATTTTGACTATACGAAAAGTTCATCATCTCTGTGGATGGCTTTTGCCATGTTAAGTTGTAATAAAATGCTTCAGACTGAATGTTACGTACAAATTCAAACTTAATTTTCAAGTTTAATATTGTTTAACACAATATTTTTCCAGTATTTTTTAGAAGATTAAAAGACTAGAAAGTATATACACCTTCACGTTCTACATGAGAATGAATCAATTTGAAAAATTTATCATTATGAAATAATTCGCTTTAGATACAGTCAGACCCCGTTTATCCGAACACTTTGTTTTTTTATTGAATTGTTCGGACAAACGAATCATTCGGATGTCTGAATCAGGACCTAGGCGGTCGGCTACACGTGAAAACAAAACAACTAAAAATAACATTGAAACATAACTACATCTTTATTTAACATAACATCTTGCATAACATAAAATAACATAAATTAAATCGGCTTGAAAAAGTCTTTGACTGATGATTGTTGATGGACAGAGTTGTTATTTGCTGCTTGGATTGTCGCCGACATTTTCAAATCCATTGCATCCATTGGCTGAATGTGTGCGGTTGTGTTGGATGGCAGGAAATGGACAGTCACGCTGGACAGTCATGCTCTGCTGTCATCCACGCTTTTGTGTTGTTTCTATATTTAGCATGCACCTCCGTCTTTATTTATGCTTACTCACTAAACGATTTGAATCAGAGTCAACTCAATGTCAAACTTTAATTGTTTCTTCTCTAATTAACCTACACGCCCTGTGATAAATATTCAATAAACAATGAATTAACTAGCAGCCAGCACAATGTTTTGACAAGCGGTAGACATGATAGACTTCGTGTTTTGATACCTCGCCGACAACAGACCTTGGGTTTTTATATAGATTGAGCACTGCTGAGAAGCGGTAAACATCAGACATCGCCGACGACAGCCTCGGTGTTCGGATATACGAGGCAAATTTGTAATATTTTGCTGTTTCGTTACCAAAATTGACCGTTCGGACACGAAAACCGAACATTCAGATATACGAGGTAACTTGTAACTAGAAAATTTCGTTTTTTGTGAAGAATGTTCGGAAACCGAGGTATTCGGATATCTGAAGTTCAGATATACGACGTCTGACTGTATATCTTTCAAAGGAAGGTATTTACTCATCATATATTAGAAACGCTGTATCATTTCTATTCACGATAGTGCAGGTGTTTCAGTGATTACCCCCCTGGCATTCACCAGTCTGACAGTTATATTAGTTACTAGTGTTAAGTCTGGGCTACTACACATTCACTTTAAGGCAAACACTGGCCATGCAGATTCATGCAAACATTGCAACAAGTTAGATTTGTACTCTTGCCGGGTGACTGTGTGTGTCTTGGCATTCACAGCTGGGCCCTGTTTCAAAAGCTATCGTAGCGCTACGACTGTTGTAAGTCTATGTGACAGTATAGAGGAGTTACGACAGTTGTAGAGCTAAGATAGCTTTGAGAAACGGGGCCCAGGCTTATTGTGGGAGGGAAACCAAGAGTAACATCGGAGGAAACCTTTTTATGCCACAAGAAACACTATTTTTCCAAGTTTTGCCAAAATCTGTGAGTGGGTCAGTGTGCTTTACAAAGAATAAAGTATGATAAGGGTGCTCTCTGGACCACAGGATATGCATAACATCGTCATCATATCAGAGTCAGGCAAACCTTCATAAAAGCCTTTTTAGGGGATATTTCAATATGTGAAGGTCAATATGGTGAGTGAGTTTAGTTTTATGCTGACTTTTAGCAATATTCCAGCAATATCACGGCGGGGGACATCAGAAATGGGCATCACACATTGTACCCATGGGGGGAATTGAACCCAGGTCTTCAAAGTGACAAGCAAATGTTTTAACTACTAGGCTACCCAGTCATTATAGCACTACTTCTGTACTTGATCCAGTCAGTAGTCCAAGATATGCTTTGTTTGCACTTTAATGCCATTTCAGATATATTCTGGCATTACAATGATAGCCTGTAAATGATTACGTCTGAACAAGCCAACCTAATGACTGATATTATGAGCAATGTCCTACACTATCTGGGTATGGCGACACGGAATCAATCAAGTCCACTGAATATCAAATCCATTAATTTGCCTCTATGACAAGCATGGGGACCTATTTTAACCTGGAGTGAGTGAGTGAGTGAGTGAAGTTTTACATGCACTCAGCAATATGCCAGCAATATGGTGAGTCTATAAATAACTGAGTCTGGACCAGACAATCCAGTGATCAACAGCATAAGCATCGATTTTAACCTGGATTCCCCACAGCAATCTCAGCTTGCGGTGAAACTAAACTAAACTATTCACCCTTATCACACTTTGTCCCTTAGAACTTAAACATGGCCATGTACATGAATTATCCAACAGCCTTTGGCACTGATCAATAATCATGCAGACATGATCATGCTGAGGTGCAATGCATGCATGCAAGTTGTCACAGATCTTTCCACTAAATTTCATTATTATTGAAAACTTCATGTCAAATACACTAATAAAACAATGATGTAACAGTGACATGTAGCACTATGGTTGATTCTTAGTGAGTGAGAGACTGAGTACTACTTTGCTGGCACCAATATACTGCTGCAACCATTGAGGTAAAGTTGGGTTCTACATCACTATTAAGATTATTCCCTTCATTGCGTGAAGTGCATGTATGAGTTGGCAAGCTGCTTTTACAAGCATACCTGAATTACTGAGCAAGTTAAATGAGAAACCAATTTATATGGATACCCCACTCAGAAACATTCCATGTGTATACTAATTCTGAGCCCACCATTACTTTTCTTATCCCCAAAATACCAAGTGCCAGGCTGGGTAACAACAAGTACCCCGTTTGCAAAATCATTCGGTATTGCATGGCCGGGGGATAAAACCACTTGGCATTTGCTCTCCAGGCAGATGCCTTTTTCTCTAGACCAGAGAGGTAGTCTACTGCTGTAACAGGCTCTTAAGTATGAACAAAACTACAGATCAACAATCCTTACCACCGAGATTCAATGCCATACAATTAAGTGGTCACAAATCACAGTTATGTTCCTACTCGGCAGCAGTTTTTCCAATACAATCCCTGCAACAGTCAGTTCTTATAACAAACGTAAAGGTAAGTGGGGCCTATTCTGCCTCGAAATACAAACAGGAAGTACTCTCACCTGAACTAATCATAATCTAAGTCAAAGTGTTACTTTTCACCTCAAAATATTATTTCCTCAGAGTAACGAAAAAATATTTCTGAGATGTGAGGCGATTAATTACAACCAACAAGTTCACAAGTCTTTTCTTTTCCTGCAAAACAAATGTCTTTTAAAGTAAAAAATGTGTACACAATCAAAGCACCTACAGCCCTACCAGTCTTACCTTAATCTTGAGCTTGAATCCGCTTCGTGTCATCTGATTGCACTGGTTCAGGTCTTATATTCGAATTACTAGATTCTAAATTTGGTTTGAGGTCGATCAAAGGTGATGATGCCTTCCTCTTAGTTCCAGTTTCTCGCTGATCATGTGACTCCCCTCGCACAAATAACGGCTTCTTCTCTGGCGTGACATCGACGTCAATCATCTCGATGTCCTCGGACTGCGATCCCTTTGTGGGTGTGGTCTCCTCAGCTTGTGACATCTCATCAAACAGCTCATCCTGTGGTAGATTAAATGCACTGCTATATCTCTGGATGTAAAGAGTTACGAGTCAAGAACTACAGTTCTTTCATAGCTATTCCAGAGACGCTGTTGGCTCAATGTAACAGGAATTCCCACAGCAATTTGCCGTAATGGTGAAAACCTTATGAGAAGGGCAAAGTAGCAGATTCTGGCAGAACCAATGGACATAACTCACCAGGGACAGAATAATGTGAAGTGAAATTTGTAATATTCCAGCTACTGTAAATATTCAAGTCTTGACTAGATTCATATTATAACCAGCATCCAAACCCTATGAGATATGACATGAAATCCCCATTGCTGACCACTTATCCATACAATCACACGAAGATATCACTCACCTCTGTCTTCTCCGGAACTATGGTTGGATTCAGCATGGTGGTTTTCTCTTTCAAGTTGAGCACTAGAACACTCTGCAATGTAGAATAGGGCCTCCATACAACAAACAGGCAAAGACTACTTAGTAGCACAGGATAAGTGTTAATGGTATTGTATTTGTACTTGTGCATTAAACATATGTGAGCGATTAAATGATACAAACCTGTGAACATCATGTCAATGATATCACAGCATAACAGTTTAACACCAGAGAAACACTCAGTGTGAATCAGGTACCAGATTTGGAGTGTGTGAGTGAGTCTAGTTTTATGCCGCTTTTAGCTATATTCAAGCAATATCACGGCAGGGGACACCAGAAATAGGTTTCACAAATTGTGCCCATGTGAGGATTTAAACTCTGGTCTTTGGCATGATAAGCAAATGCCTTAACCACTAGGCTACCCCACCGCCCCTCCCGATTTGGAAACCTGCAACCATGGTTATGGTGATGACAAACAACATGGACCAGATTAAGTTTGGAGGAAAGGCTGAAATGAAGCAATATTTTCCATTTCAATTAAACCGATGACAATAAGTAAGGTGCAAACAAACCAGTAAGCACTTACACAGGATGAATCTGGATTCAAACTCACAGTCAGTGATTTCTTGCACACATTAGGGATGCAACTCTCCACTGCAAGTTTATGACGTAAATTGCAATGCAAAATGTACATGTAGACTAGATGATACTACATTTAATGCATAAGTCTTCTGCTGTGGTCTGGAGGCAAAAACCCGTGAAGATCTGGGTTAGAATTGATCTTCAGTAACCCATGCTTGTCTAAAAGGCGACTAACAGGATCAGGTGGTCTGGCTCGCTGACTTGATTGACACATGTCATCGTATCCCAATTGCATAGGTCAATGTTCACACTGTTGATCCCTGGATTGTCTGGTCCAGACTCGATTATTTACAAACCGACGCCATATAGCTGGAATATTGCTGAGTGCGGTGTAAAACTAAAGTCACTCACTCACTCTAGAGGCAATACTGACCTCTGGTATAGCCAGGCAGGTTGGTCGTGTGCGGCCATACAGAACATGGTACAAGTCCGCAATACCACATCTCAGGCGGCTGTCGTGGGACAGTGAGGAGCTGCAGACAAGAATCAGTGGTGTAAGTCAAGTGGTCAGCTACAATCTAGGGTCATTACTTAGTGACACTGAAACCCCTTTGTTTTCAACATTAGCCAGTGTAAGCCGACGAAATACATTCAACATTTCAAAACATACAGCTAGATAAGAGTTAATTGTTTCACAGAAATATCTCTTGCCTCTATAGGCAAATAGTGAGTGAGCGAGTGAATATTGCATAATGCCACATTGGTAATTTGCAGCTATTCATGGCGATACCAAAGGTGAGTAAAGATGATATATATACTAATATCTTAATATGAATGGTTCTAAGTGTCAATGAAATGCATCAAATATGACCACTTTGGTAAATCAGTGCCAACGAAAACATGTAAGCAATCTAACTTGTGGACACTGAGCACACCCAGACCCCACACCCAACACCCCACTGCTCTAATGAGCATGTTTAGTCATAGTCAACAATATTACAGCTACACAATGGTGGCCATGAAGTATCTAGTGTATGACAGCACAAGCAATAATATTAAGTATCAACTAGATCACAAACTGTAACAACCTGCATACTTAAACAATGATGGCTGAAAGAAGTTCACTTCGTTATAAAACCATTTCATCTATGCTGCAGATTCTGGATCCCAAGTCCTGAACCTCCTGACCCGTGAAGGTTCGGGTAAGAATGAACTTTTCAGTATCCCTTGCTTGTCGTAAGAGGCGACTAACGGCATCGGGTAGTCAGGCTCGCTGGCTTGGTTAACACATGTCATCGGTTCCTAGTTGTACAGATCAATGCTCATGCTGTTGATCACTGCATTGTCTGGTCCAGATTTGATTATTTACAGATTGCCGCCATATAGCTGGAATATTGCAGAGTGCGGCGTAAAACTAAACTCACTCACTTACTCCTGAACCTCCTCCTGTTACATGAGGTGTACTCACTTCATCATCTTCCAGAGTCTTTCCACCAGGCCATCTGTATTGAGAGGATTGCTGTCTGACTTCTTAAAGGGAGGGTTTTCTATAAGTAGCTGTAGAGCACCATGTCTGAAATACAGTCACATACCCTGAGAAATTATTTATGTTCTGTCACCATATTGTTATAAATCACATTGTGATTTGAAAACTGATTAATCTGAAAAAACAACAACATATTAATCTGAAAAAACAACAGCATATAGTCATCATAACTACAAGCTGTTTGTTGTGTCCGTAATATTCTAGCTATGTGTAAAGATGCCTGTAAATAATCAAATCTGAACCAGACATTCAGTGATTGACATCAGCTGTATTGCTTTACATTATTGAGAAACACTGGCATGCTTAACATCATGTGGAAAAGCATGACCACCCAAAACCATTTACTCACCTCTTACAACAGACAACCTGTGAAGGTCAGGGTTAGAATGAACCTTCAGTAACAGCATCCTCGATAATCTCAAGGGTATACGTTACGATCACTCTCCACTATACCCTGGATGCATCCACGGCTTGGCCCCATAATTATATTACCTCCCTGGGAAGTTGAGCGAACCAATCACAACTCACTTTCGCTTCTTAAATTATCTAACCGTTTAAACTTGGCAACACAATTGATGCAGAGGTACTCTGAAAGAGGTAGAAGGAGTTTTAGATCTGTCAATTTGTCTGTATTATTTTTCCACAAATCTGAGTGGCACTGTGAACAAACTTCACGACTGCGACCGCTATCTTTGTTGACACTGGCAAGCTCGGATGTAACGGCGGCTTATCTGATTGGCTGCTGTGAGAATGCGGAGCCAGCAAAAGGAGGTAATATAATTATGGGGCCAAGCCGTGGATGCATCCAGGGTATAGTGGAGAGTGATCGTAACGTATGCCTGGAGATTATCGAGGATGCAGTAACCCATGCTTGTCGTAAAGAGGCAACTAACGGGATTTGGTGGTCAGGCTTGCTGGCTTGGTTGACACATGTCATTGGTTTCCAATTGCGCAGGTCGATGTTCATGCTGTTGATCACTGGATTGTCTGGTCCAGATGCGATTATTTACAGACCGCCGCCATATAGCTGGAATATTGCTGAGTGCAGCATAAAACTCAACTCACACACTCACACACTACAACAGACATAGGTTGTTACGGATATATATTATCACCAATACTCGTCATCGGTTATTACTTAGCTGTGAAGATCCTGATTAGTTGATTGCTTGTTGCAAGTAGCGACTAATGGGATCAGGTGTTCAGGATTGATGACACAATAGACACATGCCATTGTATCCCAAACGCATAGATCAATGCAATGCTCATGATGTCGATCACTGGATTGTCAGGTCCCGACACGATTATTTTCGAACTGCTGTCATATAGCCAAAAAAATTGCTGAGTGCAGTGTTACACAAATAAGGAAATGGGTCATTACTGCAAGTAATATCAAAATGTTAAGTACTGCCAGAAATCATGTTCCAATCTGGATTATTGTCAGTTAGTAAATGGCAATCTAAGTTTAACAGCACCCTATATAATCACATCTGGACAGGGCGGTGGGGTAGCCTAGTGCTTAAAGCATTCACTCATCACACGGAAGGCCTGGGTTTGATTCCCCACATGGGTACAATGTGTGAAGCCCATTTCTGGTGTCCCTCACGGTGATATTGCTGGAACATTGCTAAAAGCAGCGTAACATTATACTCACTCACTCACTCAAGTCTGGACCAATCAGACCAAGACAGGCAAATCCAAATTAGTCACCTCTTAAGACAAGCATGTTTTTCTTGTGACCCTTCATGCCTTGGAATCTTCATTTGATTAATTTTAACTGGAATATTCCAGTGTGTGGTATAAAACACCAGCACTTGCAATGATTATGGTGTTTTCTTCTCATATCAGGCACACTTTTTACCTGACTAGGATGTCCGGATCCGTCTCAATCATATCCAATAACCATTTCATGGTGTCAGAGTTACGGTCAACTGCAAATGCAAATGTTTTGACTTGTCAACATTATAAAAATGAGAGACATGCAAATACTTTTAGCACATGAGCCGAAATATTTTTGGTCCAGTTCCTCATTCAGTTACAAAAGTTATGGTTGAATTACTATGAAAAACAAAGTCTACTGCCCAAAGAAATTCAGTATATTATTTCATTGGTAATACCTTCAACACATAAAGATAGGTTCTATAATTTCAAAAAGATAATCATTTAAATAAATGTGAATATTTTTAAAAATTATGTTTAACTGACACAACAAGCTTCATGTTATGCTTCACTTCTGCAAATTTTAGGAACATTTGAAACGATGTTAATAAACAGCAATACTTCTGAGATCTTATGATATGGTTTGGGCAACAAGAATGGGCTCAAAACATACGTGGAAAATAACTTGTTATGACACACTTGACTACAAGTGACCTATGACACAAAAAGGGTGTACTGATAAAAAGAAATGTTTTGTGATTTCCCTGTTGAAAGTAAGTGATGGTGTTACCTTTAATAAAGTCTACAATAGCACTGAATGCAGCTAGTCTGACATCCCGGAACACTCCATATGCGGCATAGCTCTTGAAGAGCTCTGGGTCGTTGGGTAGGTGGCCAAACTTCTGCAGGCTGCGTATCGCCCGTATACAACTAAAACAAAGTAGCATCACTCCTTGTTCAATCTTAGAGGATGAAACACGTTCTTGCATAGAATCTTGAAATTTTAACATAATTCGGTAATTTACATCTTGGTTATCTTAAATGCATGGTGGGAGGTGTTTTACTGGAATTCTTGAAAGGCATTTTGAAGTTTGGTGAACATGAATACATGACACGTTTTATGCATAACCTGATGAAGGAGCAGAATAAGCTCTGAAACGTTGTGTAAAGAATAAAAAGAAGCTGTTGTCCATAAAACATATCATGTATTCAGGTGTTTTATTGTATATATTGTTTAGCAACTGTCCATCTCTTTTTATCAGCTGTTGATGAATGTAATTCAATATAAAGCATAAAATGTTTGCTAGCTATGTATAAGGTGTATGTCATTAATAAAAGACAGAAGAGACAGTATGCTTTTTGTTTGTCTGTATGAAGTTATGGGCCAATAATATGATGGGCGAGGTGTTTGGTTTGGGATGGACAGGGATTAAAATAGGAGGACTTATGGCTTGTTCTGTGACATGTTTTCATGACCAGGATTGAGGTTCTTGGAAAATATATCTAGAGTGACCTCCCTTAGTTGTAGTTGTAACTACCACATTTTTTACTTCCTCCCTCATCTGACTCCCTTCAGCTACTTCCTCCCTCACCTGAATCCCTTCAGCTACTTCCTCCCTCACCGGACTCCCTTCAGCTACTTCCTCCCTCACCTGACTCCCTTCAGCTGCTTCCTCCCTCACCTGACTCCCTTCAGCTACTTCCTCCCTCACCGGACTCCCTTCAGCTACTTCCTCCCTCACCGGACTCCCTTCAGCTACTTCCTCCCTCACCGGACTCCCTTCAGCTGCTTCCTCCCTCACCTGAATCCCTTCAGCTACTTGCTCCCTCACCGGACTCCCTTCAGCTGCTTCCTCCCTCACCTGACTCCCTTCAGCTGCTTCCTCCCTCACCTGACGCCCTTCAGCTACTTCCTCCCTCACCTGACTTCCTTCAGCTACTTCATCCCTCACCTGATTTCCTTCAGCTACTTCCTCCCTCACCGGACTCCCTTCAGCTACTTCATCCCTCACCTGACTTCCTTCAGCTACTTCCTCCCTCACCTGACTCCTTCAGCTACTTCATCCCTCACCTGACTTCCTTCAGCTACTTCATCCCTCACCTGACTCCCTTCAGCTACTTCATCCCTCACCTGACTTCCTTCAGCTACTTCCTCCCTCACCTGACTCCCTTCAGCTACTTCATCCCTCACCTGACTCCCTTCAGCTACTACCTCCCTCACCTGACTCCCTTCAGCTACTTCATCCCTCACCTGACTTCCTTCAGCTACTTCCTCCCTCACCGGACTCCCTTCAGCTACTTCATCCCTTACCTGACTTCCTTCAGCTACTTCATCCCTCACCTGACTTCCTTCAGCTACTTCATCCCTCACCTGACTTCCTTCAGCTACTTCATCCCTTACCTGACTGTAACTGTATGTCTGTAGCAAGGAAGCAGCTTCTCCAGATTCAGACATCTTGTGATCTCTTCAAGAAACTGTTTTGTGTCTGCAGTCAGACTGTCTGTACTTTTACCAAGTCTGTGTAAAAAGAAGGTGCATATGTACGCATGTTCATGGCCAAGAAATTAAAAACATATTGGCCATGAAATTGAAGGAAATTGTAGACTGTCATAGACTATTTTGGAAATATTGTCGTAAATGTATGAGAGCTAGATACGTTTCGTAAGTCAATTTTACCTCACCCGAGATGGCAGCATACTTCTCAAAAGCTATAAAAAATCTGCTTTATATTGAAATGTGACATTTTATGCTTTTAATACATGATTCAATCAGCCCTTCGAGCACATGAAAAATGCATAATATTGTTACTTGTGACAGCCATCCCCACAACTATGAAGTGGTATACATAATCAGGAAGAGAACATCTTTGGAAGCACATGAAGAACCATAGCCACGTCCTAGGGTCACCCAAATGTCACGAAGACTGCAACTGTGTGTTATACTACTGGCATCTGGTGTCCGTTTCACAAGCAATCGCAGCTCTATGACGGTCGTAACTCTATGTTAAAGTATAGGAGTTACGGCAGTCTTATCGCTGCAGTAACTTTGTGAAACCGGTCTCCGGGTGGTATTTTAGTGCAACATCTTCATAATGATGAATAGGTTTGAAAATTAGTTGTAAAAACATTTTTGATGACTGGATGAGTGGGTGAGTGAGTGAGTTTAGTTTTATGCCGCACTCAGCAATATTCCAGCTATATGGCGGCGGTCTGTAAATAATCGAGTCTGGACCAGACAATTCAGTGATCAACAGCATGAGCATCGATCTGCGCAATTGGGAAACCGATGACGTGTCAACCAAGTCAGCGAGCCTGACCACCTGATCCCGTTAGTCGCGATGACTGGATGAACCCAATCAATCCATTATAGAAATTCATCAGTTACCAACACTTTGCTGTTTATTTTGAGGATGAGCTGAGAAAAACTAGATCACTATCTTGCCATGATTACTCCTTGGACAGAAGAAGAAGTACATGTAACTACTTACTCCGAGATTACTACCGGAGTGACAGCAGGGGTAATGGTGGCAGACATTGCATCAATGAGAGCAGCTCTGTAGTAGTTGTCTGAATACTGCAAGAAAATATTATATGTCAGAACTATAAACACAATATCATAATTATAACCACTGGTTTATTCCTAAAGGCAAAAGAGTGGAACGGATGAACCTGTATTCGAAAGTGAGAGCAGATTCATCAGTGGTCAATATATAGTGTGCGCGCATGTCAACACCATAAGGATAAAATATCAATCAGGTGAAGGCTGAGATCATCCCAGGTGGCCATCAAAATGCAACTGGACAAGTATATTCAGAAGTTATTCCAGAAATACATGTACAAAGGAACATTATACATATTTAGACAATAAACAACTCGTGATGAGGAATGACAGATTATCTTTCCTGAGTTATATTAACTAAATATACGTAATTCTTGGGAAAGATAATCTGTCATTCCCCGTCACGAGTTGGTTACTGTTTTTATTACCCATATCAGTTTTCGATCTAAAAACGCTAAAATGAAAACAGCTGTTTCTCTGTAAGGAAACCCGCAATGTGGGGACCCCATATCCCTATGCGTGTGATTGGCTGTTTATTTTCTGAAACAGCCAATCAATGTTCACCAAAAGGTGTAACCTCCCGAGGGACTTACAGAAAATATAGTACCCTGTGTCCTCCTTCCCATATGGGTAATACATGCATGCCCTTTTTTCAACCTGTACCTTGTTCTTGCTGTTGTCGTTGTACTTGAAGAGGTCCAGCAGGAAGCGCATCACCTCAGGAGGACAGATACAGTGGACAGTTCTCAGGTTGGCCATAGCCATTGGGATGGTCTGCAGTGCAATAGACAAAGGTGTTGACCATCACAATACATGCTTGTCTACACTTTGTTTTCCCATCCATACCTGTTAATATTTACAGCCTTCATGTATCTGGTATGTGATATATACATAATGAGATGAGTTTGCATGATATTTCCAAGCCTACCACTGCATGCCCTTTAAGCAGTGTGTAAAGCTAATCATTGCTATGAATGGACCTGTACAACTCATAATTTTTTCAAGCAAAAAACATTGCACGTCACTGTGAGCAACCATATGCATAAATTGGTTATGGAGGAACGGACAATGAGTGAGTGAGTTGGGGTTTACGCAGCTTTTAGCAATGTCCCTGCAATATCACGGCAGGGACACCAGAAATGGGCTTCACATATTATACTCATGTGGGATCAATTGAAGTTGTGATACACTTCATGATATAAAGATTACATGTCAACTGAGGTCATCAAGTAAAACAAGTCTACAACAAACTCCAAGTGATCACTGAATTTGCATAGGGATTAACATGGTGGTTAAAGCTTTTGCTTGTCACATCAAATACATAGGTTCAAGTCCCCATATGCGTACAAGGTATAAAGTCCATTTGGGAATACTGCTAAAATATTGTACAATGTTACTTACCATACCCATTGCTCAGGACCTAGCCCCGTTAGTTAATGGTAGCATCATTATTATGAAAAACCTTTGAACCATGATCACTAAACTGCTTGTGAACTATTGTTACTGATCTGTACCTTAAGCAGGAAGTAGTGCTGGAAGTTGCTGAAGTTGTTCTGTCGGATGATGGCCTGGCATGAGTGAGACCCGAACATCTTCTTGAACATGATCATCATGGCTGGAGGCCCGGTCCATCCCGCTACCATGGAGTTAGCTACCTGCAATGCCATCCCACCTTATATAACATGACAAGATTACGAGTCAAGCAACAGAGAGAGAGAGAGTGAATATTGTTTGATTCCAAAGTAATTGAAACCAGGAATCAAGAAATGACCAACACACAATTCAAACAATTTCTAGGAGAAGCATAAATTACTTCTAACACGAAATTCCATGGGGTGAAAATGTTGCCTCATCTACTCAAGTTTTACTTATGAATATGTACAGCAGTCATTTCCAAACACAATGTCCAGTGCACGTTTGTTTTAGTGTTTTTGATTCAAATGAAAATTTCAAGTTAATGCTGATTCAATACGCATTTCAGAGTTCATAGGAATGATATAACCATCTTTCTACTTGATGCCATAAATGCAGTTCTGTTTCTCAATTAAAAAAAGACAACTTCCAAGTTTGACCAACCTTAGCTAGACAGATGCAGGCATCCATCCGCACCTTGTAGAAGCAGTGTTCGTTCTCTATAGTGTCTGTCAGCGCCAAGCGAGTCTGTGGAGTTGGGTAGTGCTCCAAGGCCCAAATACCCTGGAAACAAAGAATCTTTATAAGAGTCAGGTACAGAATCAGTAAAAAAAATGTCAAGTGGCTGACAGTGAGGTGAGGTGAAATGGGGTTTAACATTGAACTTGAGAATATTTCACTCATAGGACAACATGCATGCGTGTGTATGTGTGGCTGCTTAAGCTGGTTTTATAGTGCTTGCTCACTGAGATACCATGTCGCAGTTCAGCACGAAATACCCACTCAGACACAATATATAGCTGACCAGTCCTTGTTGTACCCATTAACGCTGAGCGCCAGGCCGGGACCAACAAGTATCATATTTTAACGTCTTTTGGTATGACGCGGCCGGGGATGGAACCTGCGACCTTCCGCCCTGCTAAAAAATGTGCTAAAAACTACACCACAGAGGCGGGTGGCTAACAGTTAGAACACATGGGAACAACTTAAACCAGGTTCCTCAGCATGAAGAGTAAATACTCTAAACAGCTGGACTCACTGAAATGCTTTCAAAATTTAGCTTAGTTGAGTGATGTGTCCCATGAACATGCAACTGCTCTTCAAATCCATAAATAGTTGTCCTAAGAATCTTTGACCAAAACTGTGGCATGCCTCAGATGACTCACTGCTTCCTCAGTGTGTTAGTGACAACAGGCCACCATTACCCTTTGCTGGTTGTACAATGCAACTACAGGTATCTGGTGGTCAAACTCACTGACTTGGTCCATTACATATTATTGTAATTCACGATCTATCACGTGATCAAAGGGCATGGCGCATGTTATGATTTTGCTGTGAGAATTTTTCCTCAGCGCAAGATTCATAGTGATACATACAGTCAATAATCTGGTGAATATTCTTTCTTAACTTACACATAAACCTCAGAGCGAATATGGGGGTTGATATTGTTGAATGGAGGGCGAAAATTGGATGTTTCAGTCCACGAGGCAGGCGAGGCCATGTTATGCACCCCGGTATAACAATACCACACGGGACATGTTTGTGTTTGCGTCTGATTCTTCTCTCTTTGACTCTCTTACTTGTTGCTGGCGATGTTGAGGCATACCCAGGGCCTCCTAAATCCACATCAGACAGAATTCAAACGCGTTTATCAGTTCAAAATGTGTCTGGACAGTGTATAACCTCTGACCCCCACCTTTACAACACTGAATGACCTCACTGCAACGCTGGCCTCAATACAGCTGCAGATCACTAAATTGAATGACAAGTTTGACATGTTTGCCCAGGACTATAATAAAAAGATCTCTGTACTCCAACAGGAAAACATGTCATTGAAAACCAAACTCTCCGACCTTGAAGTCAAAACAGATAAAATTGAGGCGCAGTCTCGAAAAACAAACTTAATATTTCATGGTTTACCTGACATACAAGGAGAGAAGTGGGATGAGAGTGAAAGGTGTGTTAGAGATTTTATGGAAGCTTCGCTTCATCTAGATAATGCCACATCTCTTCCCATTGAACGAGCTCATAGGCTACATTCAAAGTCTGGAACTCGGCCTATCATTGTCAGTTTTACGTTCTTTAAAGATAAATGTGCTGTTCTGGATGCTGCCAAAAAGTATCTCAAGGGCAACAAAGACTTCAGAGTCTCAGAAGATTTTACTGAGATAGTGCGTAGAGCTAGGTCCCAACTATTCCCCTTCATGAAGGCTGCGCGAGATGATGGTAAAGTGTCTTATATGAACTATGACAAGCTAGTAATAGATGGTGCTGTCTATGTGTTTGACTATGAGATGAACAATATTAGACAAGTTGGCCAGAGGCGTGGATGGGTTTCTCATAAACCAAACCAGTCACATCTCTCAGAATCTGTCTCAGAAACTGTCCCTCCAAGATAAGATTCCGGCCATGACTCCCGTTCATCCAAAACACATTTTGAATATTCAGATGACTCTCACAATACAAATACTTGCAACACCAAGGAACAGGATTACCCTACTACAATTTCTACTCAGTCGCCTGTACACATTTGTACCTCAGTAACTGATACAGTAACCTCTCAGGATACTGATGTAGATCAATGTACTGCCTGCAGTAAAACAGCAAATAATGAAATGACCACAATATGTACATGGAACATACATGGCTTTAAATCAAAAGTTAAGTATACTGAATTTACAGGTTTTTGTAAACATTTTGATATATTTGGTTTACTTGAAACAATGTGTTCTGATTCATCAAATGAGTTGCAGACTATCTTTCATGAACACGATATCATTGTTAGCAATGCTAAACGTTCTGGAAACAAAGGACAGTTTTCAGGCTTGCTGTTTGTAAAACAAATGTATATCTTCTTATTTTTTTAAATGCAAGAGTTCTGCCAGAAAAAATTCTTCAGGCACAAATGACCAGTTTTCCACCTGTTCCTGGTATTTGCATGCATCCACCCTGAGCATTCTCCTGTCTACCATAATGAGGAGTCTAACGGTATGTTGCAAGACCAACAAATCATGTTTGACTATGGAGAAAACTTCAGTTGATTTTAATGCAAGAGTTTAAGAAGTCGCATCTGCCAGTGATGGAATTTATGAAACTATTTGAATGCAAAATTTATTGTACTTCAGAAGATGCACAAATGACCAGTTACCCTTCCACCTGTTCCTGGTATTTGCATGCATCCACCCTGAGCATTCTCCTGTCTACCATAATGAGGAGTCTAACGGTATACACAAGTTGCAAGACCAACTTAGTACAATCATGTTTGACTATGGAGAAAACTATAAATTGATTATCAGTGGTGATTTTAATGCAATGACGGAGATTGAAATTGATTATGAAAATCTAAGAAGCATAAACTCTTAAATAAATTCAGAACTTTTAAATGTGATGAGAATTTATGAAACTATTTGAATGCAAAAATCTGAATATAAGAAGATATGTACTTTAAAGCAAAACTTATACAAGATGAAATTGAGTAATGAAATAAATGATGCTGCCAAATATGGTGATTGTAAAGAATTCTGGAGAACTGTAAAGAAATATCTGAAGGGCTATGCTGGTGAAAATGATGTAGCACCCGAAGTGTGGTATGAATACTTTAAGGGTCTTTTAAACCCCACAGAAGCAACAAAGTTGAGTGAATTTGATAAATTAGTATCTGAATTTTTAGATTCTCACTCATGCACAGATTGTAATGACTTTCCTTCTACAGATCAACTCTTGTCAGGTGAAATCAGTGAACATGAGATTAAACAAGCATTGAATGAATTAAAGATTGGTAAAGCTCCTGGTATGGATGGAACATCACCTGAATTTCTTAAGAGTATAAGTCAGTTCATAATTCTGTATCTTAAACTATTGTTTAATAAGATTTTGGATACTGGTGTATTTCCAGATGCTTGGAATGTAGGAATGATACTTTCTCTTTATAAATCTGGAAACAAATTGGAACCCAGCAATTATGGGGGTATATCTATATTACATGTCACAGGTAATCTATTTTCTGCTGTAATTGAAAAACGTATCAGAATTTGGCTTGATGTAAATGATTTACTATCAGAACCCCAAGCAGGATTTCGACATAACTATTCTATAGTAGACAATGTATTTGTTCTTCAAGCTTTATGTACTAAATACCTAAGCAGACCAAAGGGGCTTTTTTATTACGCATTCATTGATTTTAAAAAGGCTTTTGATTATGTGGATAGGAAGAAAATGCTTTATTTATTGATTCATAAAGGTTTAAGAGGAAAAATAGCAATTGTATTAAAAAATATGTATGCATCAATCAAAGCATATATCAGAACAGACAAAGGTATTACGGATTGTTTTACAACTTCAAGTGGTGTTAGACAAGGGTGTGTTCTTAGCCCAGTTTTATTTATATTTTTCATCAATGAACTTGTATCTGATATGTATAATGAATGTGATCATGGTGTATTTGTTTCTCAGGAAATTGTAGATATAATACTTTTTCTTTTTGCAGATGATATTGCTTTGTTATCTTATTCAGTTAGTGGCTTACAGAAACAGTTAAATGTATTACAGTCTTATTGTTCCAAATGTGGCTTAACAGTGAACTTAGATAAACCTAATGTGATTGTTTTTAGAAATGGTGGCACTGGTATTGTAAATAGATTTGAAAAATGGACATATTGTAATACAACTATGAAGACAGTTTCATATCATAAGTATTTAGGATTGATGATGTCTTCTAGACTAGTATGGTCTACAGCATGTAAGCAGTTAGCACTTCAAGCATCTAAAGCAATAATGCCTGTTCATAATTTGTTCAAGCAAAATGATTTTATATCATTTAATGTAGCTTCTTCTATTTTTGATAATAAATTGCACCCATTCTATTATATGGTTCTGAAATTTGGGGTGTAAAATATCATGACTCTATAGAGAAAATACAAACTTTATATTTCAAGAAATATTTAGGTGTCGGTAAATATGCTTCCGACAAAGCGATTCTTGGCGAAACAGGTAGATATTCTATGTTTGTTTCAACACAATTAAGAGCAGACAGATATTGGATAAAGATAATGCGTATGGAGGCTTATGGATACCCGTATCAATGTTATATTATGTTAAAACAATTAGATGACAAAGGTAAAAATAGCTAGGTGTCTGATATTTGAAATATTCTTTTCATGTGTTGGTTCTCTTATGCATGGATATCACAGGATGTCGGTGATAAAAAAATGTTTAATTTCATCCTTAAACAAAGAATAAAAGACATATTTTACCAAAATTGGCATTCTTATGTAGACTCATCCAAATATCTTTCTCATTATGCTCTTGTAAAATCGTTATTAACGCCTGAAAAATATTTAACTGTATTACATGACAAATATTTGAGAAGAGCTTTTAGTAAACTCAGAATCTCCTTGCATGATTCCAATGTAAACTCTGAGCGGAAAGGTAAAAATTTAAATCCAAGTGAAATTAAATGTGTCAAATGTAATAGCAACCAGGTCGAAGATGAATATCATGTGTTATTTGTGTGTTAGCACTATCGAGACCTGCGAAATAAATATCTTCCAAACTTATGTCCAGGATACAAAGATCAACATTTGATGATAAATCTTTTAAATTCTAAAAATGAAGATGTTATTACCTCTGTTGCTCGTTTTCTGAAAAATGTATTTATATATAGATGTAAAACGTGATAAGTATGTAAACTTTGAACATATGTAACTGTACTATGGGTCGTTTGGCCTAAAATGCTGAATAAACTGTCTGTTTGTCTGTCTGTCAATTGTAATTCAAATGCTTGGGATATAGGTTACATTATCAAGAAATTGTTTTAACGTCAAGATTTTATTATTAGCAAGAATGTATCAAATTCTGGATTATTGCCAAGTGTTGTATTAAACAATAAAAGGCAAATATTACATCTGCAGGCATAAATAACAGCTACCTTGTTTGCCTATCAGTTCCAGTTTCCATATTTTTCTGTGTACATTATTGCATCATCAAGAGCCTAGCATCAGAGATTGATATGAACATTTCTACATGAAGTAACTTATCAGACAGACAATAGTGGAACATAACACTGACATAGCCAACAAAATGTGTGAAAAATATAAAGAAAAACAAAACTTGTTCCAAAAACCAATATGACACACAGTCTCAGGTGAGGTGAGGTGAAATTAGGTTTAACGTCGTGCTTGAGAATATTTCGCTCATATGACGACGTGCATGCGTGTGTATGTGCGGCTGCTTGTACTAGCCCAGACTTAGGCTGGTTTTATAGTGCTAGCCCACTGAGATACCATGCCGCAGTGAAGCATGAATACCCCACTCAGACACATTATACTGACTCCGAGCTGAACAGTCCTTGTTGTATCCATTAATGCCGAGGGCCAGGCAGGAACCAACAAGTACCACATTTTAACGTCGTTTGGTGTGACGCGGTTGTAGATCGAACCCGCAGACGGCAGACGCTCTAACCACTACACCACGGAGGCGGTACACAGTCTCAGGTAATAACCTCAATTAATTGTCTCACCTGTAACTGAGCAGACACGTCTCGTTCAAACTTGAGCTGGTACTGCCACATGTAATCAGGCTGCTCCCAGGTGACATGGCGGAGAAGCTGCAGGTCTGCGTCCACTCTCAGCCACAGCACCGGAGAGTCCGCACTGCAAAATCCTATCCTCATCAGTATACAGGGAACAAACAATCTGTATCAAATCCATGACTACATGAATCACAGACTTTAGGGGTGGAGGGGTAGACTAGTGGTTACTAGTCATCATGAAAATTAGATCCAGGTTCTATTCGCCACATTGGTACAATGTGTGAAACCCATTTCTGGTGTCCCCTGTCGTGATATTGCTAGAGTCTGGGCCAAACATTCCAGTGATCAACAGTATGGACATCGATCTGCACAATTGGGAACCGATGACATGTGTCAACCAAGTCAGCCAGCCTGACCACCCAATCCCGTTAGTCGCCTCTTACGACAAGCATGGGTTACTGAAGATCAATTCTAACCCGGATCTTCACGGGTATCCACTCAGAAAGATGCCAAATTATCCAGGTAAATTGTATTACCAATCTATATGCCAAATACTTGGACCCACTCAGCCTCAAGATGCTGGTGTGAATTATTAGTCTTCAGCGACCCATGCTCGTCAGACTAATAATGCGATCAGACTTGCAGACTCAGTTGATGCCTGTCATTGTTTCCCAACTGTCTTGGCAAGACTAAATTATTTACTAACCACTGTCATATAGCTGAAATGTAGCTGTGTGTTTCATTAAACAAACAAAAAAAGGCCTAAGCTTCAACATGGACGTTACATAACTATCTTCAACTTTCCAACCAGTGTCAGAAACAGACACACACAAGTGTTTTATTGGACAACCCAAAACAAAAAAGGCAGGAAGAACATATTTCTCTTATGAAAACGATGAAAAAGTTATGTTTCTAACCACTTACTTTCACATTTTATGCTACAGAATATTTGGCATTAGCCATAATAATCAACAGGTATCTATCATGAATCCATACTTACTCCATAGCACTTAGGTCCATGTCAACTTCTTCTCCTGTGATTAATGGAATCTTCTTTTTCTTGTTCCTGTTCAAGAATATCATTACAATTTCATAAAATACAAACATTGTGATACATACAGTCAGGTTTAATGGAGCTTTGAAGTGTATTTCACTTGATACAAAATATGTGGGCATCAAAGTGAGATGACAGATTCTTATACAGTGAACACTTCAAACATTCAATATGGATCATGCTGATTCATTGGAGTTTAGTTGCTGTGTAAGAAACTGCTTGTACATTGAATGGAGTCAACTGATCTGTTCTAATCTTACCTCCTACTTTTGGAATGGCATGTTATCTCAAACTTGGTCTTGTTTTCCTCAATCTTGAAGGTGTGGTTAAAGGAGCCATCCAACTCCTGGATGGTCACTGTTAGAGGGCCCTGTGACAAAGAAACAACTGTCAATACAGACAAACTTTATGGAAAACAACTTGTATATTACATAACATTTCCATACAGACTCTTGCACCGTTGTCAAGCAGGAATGACACTCAAAACAGGAACAACTGTCAATATTGCAAGGAAATATGTTTGTTACATGTGAGTTTGAAAACAACTTACTCAAAACTTGCCAAAAGTTTCAGACTTAAACATTCACAAGGGACATAACATGTACTTCCTCACTGCTTGCTGGTTATCATCTGATTTAATGTCCTGCTACTTACCACATATTTCAGGGCACCCTTGGCATTAAGGTCCTGCTTTATCTCCAGCTCAACAACATTCCTCTTGCGATTGAACACAAAGTTACCGAAGAAATGGGCACAACCACTCTGATAACTGGTGTCTTGTGAAGGAGAATATGGTAGCTACAAAATGGCAGGTGCAAATACAGAACATTATAACCTTTGGAAATCTGGGAAAATGCATCATCATTTCTGTCCCTTTGCAGTTTGTTAAGTCTACATACTTTCTAGAACTGGTACATGACAAAGTGACTGTCAGCCTCATATCTAAATAGGACCAATCATTAACAAGGATACACCCACAAGTCGATAAAAGGCTGGATGTCTTTTCCTGTAACTGTGTAGATGATCTTGAGAAACTGAAAGAAGAAATAAATAATAACCATACATATAAAAAAAATCAAAAATAGAAAGTATTCAATATCTGGAGAAATATGTAATTTTTTAAGTAAAATTGATATTTTTATACTTATCCTGACTCATGACGAGAAGCCCTCCCAACCTCCCCATTGAAGACACTTGAGATTTCGCAGCAGATCCAAGTGCATGGGCAGAAATTCAGGAGAGAGTGATAAGTAAGGCAGGTCACCTGACTGTTTTGCGCGGGAAAGGGCAAAAGGGAGGTAACTTGTGGATAAGTGTATTTATACGTCCGCTATCGGGAACTTCAAGGGATTCAAGTGTTCTACTACCATTCGAAAGGGAAAGGGAGATAAGCAAACGATCATGAGTCAGGATAAGTAAAAATGATAAAATATATAGTAACCTTGTATTCTCATCCCTAGTTATCTGAACTCTGGTTACCAGGTAACCTTGAGACTGATCACTTGATTATTTCAAACCCACTTGCCTATAACCAAGTATCATGAGGCTGGTTATCTCATCAAAACATGTAAGTTCAATGGTGATTTCAACATCTTTATTGTCTTAATCCAGGTAATCTGGGCATCGACGTTATCAGCCTTGGTGTCTCAATCCATGTTATCTACTCACTGATAACATCAACCCGTGGTGTCATAATCCAGGTTATCTCGACATAGATGAGTGAGTGAGTGAGTTTAGTTTTACGATGTACTCAGCAATATTCCAGCTATATGGTGGCGGTCTGTAAATAACCGAGCCTGGACCAAACGATCCATGGATCAACAGCATGCGCATCAATCTACACAATTGGGATATTGACATAGATGATTATTAGCCTTTGTTTAAAGTTTATTAGGGATATCATCTATTCAGAGTCATAGATAAGGTCATCTCAAGTTGGTGTTTACCTGGAGTTCTAATTACATTTAGCTGAAGCCCCTTAAACTACTGTAGAGTGATTAAACCAGAAACAGAAGACTATTTCAGAGCAAGAACAATGGGGTAAACTCACAGATGATGTGGAGACAAGCATGTTGGACCAGGTGTTAGCAAAGAACTTCTGCTGTGAGGCTGTGAAGGCAAGAGCTTGAAGCTTGTTCAACACCTGCAAAAACAATTGTAAAGTAATCACACAGAAGACACAAGGTAGACACTGAGTTTACTTTTACGACATTTTTAGCAATATTCCAGCAAGGCATGGGACACAGTGGGGATAGCCTAATGGTTAAAGCAACTGCTCATCACGCTGAAGATCCAGGTTCGATTCCCCACATGGGTACAATATGTGAAACCCATTTCTAGTGTCCCCCACTGTGATATTACTGGAATATTGCTAAAAGCGGCATAAAACCATACTCACTGAATCAACCAGCATGCACACAGACTGACTTTGCCATCTGTATGTTGATGATAGTTACCTGCAGAAGCAGCTCGGAGCCCAGCCTGAACTCCAGCATGCGGATGACCAGCAGGGCCTTCTTGACAAACACATCTAGGTACTTGGGGGACACGGTGTGGGGACTCTTGATGGAGAAGTGCTGGTTGGTCTCCTTGCCCACAGGGTCCAGCACCACACCTCCCACCTTACCCTCGTACTCACACACGTCCTGCAGATGCTACAACACAGTCACCTAGCATGTAGGAATGGCAGCTCAAGGTTGAACATTTCTTTATTTTAATTTCTGTTTAAAGAGCACCACAGATGTCATCAAACTTGAATTAGTGAGTTTAATAAAATCTGAAGTAAATCCTTTGAATTTAATTAACCATGGCCATATTTTAACAGGTCATTTATCTTCCAGGGTAAGTATCTCGAACCCAGCTTCATTCTGAATCTGATTCAACACAACCCTAAACATCACAAAACCCCTCTCCTTTGATGACTGAAACAAGGGGTATTAGGACTTTGATTCTCCCATCTTAATTCTTATGAAAATATTTTTGCTTGCTTTACTAAACATTTATAACACTGTCCTAATATGATTAAAGAGTGCAAATAAACAGCCACATTTGTTCATGCCAAGCTCAGACATTTCAAGCTCAGAGCAAGAAACTTCTACGCCAAGTTGGAGATAAGGGAAATGAAAGCTAAGCTTTGGTGACGAACTGGTCCAGGGTATTTTTCCAAAACATATAATACTGTGACTGTGGGTAAAGTGGGATGCCTTGACACTGACCTTGTAAATGGTCATCTTGTGGTCATTGTTACCAAATGTCTTCTTGATGAACAGACTAGAAAGATAGTTGGCCATTCCTTTGGGCAACCATGCATCATTCCTGTAAGACATACCATCATTAAATACAAACATTGGCAAGGAATAGAGCTGAAAGCATTTACTTCCCTTGTCTGCTATTTGTGTTTCCAACATATTTCATGAAAAAGCAACAAGACAAGTCATGTTTCCATCATTCGGGACAACCATGACTGAACACGGACAACAGCTTACCAGGACTGCATGGCAATGAAGGCACCAAAGAACTGTTCTGCAACTGCAGTGGCCATGAGTCGCCGTGTTATGAAGGTCTGGTCGATGATACGTGAGGAATGAAGTAGATCAACACTGGTGACAAAAGAAGAGAAAGTTTAAAAAAATCTTGAGACAACATGCGTGATCATTAAGGCCACTCAACAAACCCCCATCACCAACATGCTGGCTCTGCACAGAGTGAGTGAGTGAGTGAGTTACGTTTTACACCGCTTTAGCAATATTCCAGCAATTTCATGGCAGGGGACACCAGAAATGGGCTTCACACATTGTACCCATGTGGGGAATCGAACCCGGGTCTTCAGCGTGACAAGCGAATGCTTTAACCACTAGGCAACCCCACTGCCCCGGCTCTGCACAGTAGGATGGTGAGTTGGAGGAGGGCTCCCTTTCTAAATATGTCACAAGTTACCCTGAGTCAGTCCCTCTATGTTGTATTTTTGTTTGACCAAGTTAAATATCCTCTATCAGTTATTCTTATTGTGAACTTTTTTACAAGTGGTAAGTACATCCTCAGGCTCTAGTTATTAAAACTGTTTTCAGAACTGAGAATGAAATTGTAAACAGATGTCTCATGAGCTCTTAAATATCATTTAGTTCCAGTTCCAAAACTTCATTCAAACCTTCATGCAGTTGTTTGGTAAAATGTCCACAGAAGCCAAGTTTGTTTGATGCAGAAGAATGTCATTGCAGAAATCTGTACTATGGCAAAGAACATAGAATTGTATCCCTTACTTTGTGAAAGCAGTGTACAGGCCAAATTGTCAACTTTTCGTTACCTGAAGATGGTCATGGTAGCATAAGAAGAGGCATCTACATAACTCTCATCCACAAACACCTGCTTGTAGCAGGAGTAGGGATATCTACTGGACAGCAGCTCCTCATAGAACTCAAAAGACTGAAATAAATATGAAATTTTTAGAGTAAAATTAATATTTTATACTTATCCTGACTCATGCTTATTGCTTGTCTTCTTCTTCTTGCGAACATAGTGGAACACGTGTATCTCCCAATTGAAGTTCCCTTCAATTAAAAAATCACTAATTAGCACTCACCACGAGTTACCTCCCTTCCACAAGCGCGGGAACAAGGGCGCGCCACCTGAACCCATGTGCCTCACTCTCTCCTTTTGTTTCGAGCCCGACACTTTATTTTTCCGAAGAAATCCAAAGTGTTAAGTGGGGAGGACGGGAGGGCTTACCTCATGAGTCAGGATAAGTATAAAATATTAATTTTACTCTAAAAAATTCATATTTTTCCTTATCCTGACTCATGCTTATTGCTTGTAGAATCCGACGGAAAAGGAGGTGGGAATATATATACTTTGGATTTTAATAATTAGTGATTTGAACTGTGATGATTGTAATAACCCTATGGGAACTTCATAAAGGCACTGAACTGATGAATTCCTGCTGTTTAACTTATCAGCTGCCATATAAAGGTTATTACAATTTATTGAATATGATAAAAGTATATACAACATTAATGTAAGTTGAAGCTATTAATGTGATAGTATAAACTTCTGTGAGTTTATAGTGGATACTTTTATAAATTAACCAAAGTATTAAGCTTAAGATATGCATATATTTAAGCTATAATAGTATAGTACAGTGCTTAAGATATAATTATAACTTAAGCTGTATAATAGTAACCAACTCTTTAGAGTTTGTTAGCTAATACATTTATGCATATGACCATATGACTGAGCTTAAGGATTGATGAAACTTAAGCTGAACATATATATAGTAGCAAAACTCCTAGGAGTTGTAAGCTTATATATAGTATGATATAAAAACCATAGTACTGAGCTTAAGATAATAAATTAAACTTAAGCAAAATATATAGATAGCATGTAGCTATTAGTACTGTTATCAGATAAGTATAAAATCTGTAAGATAGACTTATCTTCTCCGTGGAACTGTCAACTGTTGAGCGAGGACCATGGGACCGAAATGGTGGATACCTGAGACGTCCTCGGTGGTGATATCTCTCAGATAGTGGTTGGCAAACACCATATCGGATCTCCAGAAACATCCCTCCATTATGGTATTCAACGAGCAATTCCCATGTAGAGCGAGAGTTGAGGCTAGCGCGCTCTAATTTCGTGAGGATTAGAAGCTCTTGGAGGGTCGAGTCCTGCAGCCTTGTAGGCACGTAGTATGACAGTTCTGATCAAGATAGAGATCGTGAGTACGCGGAGACTTCCGTCTGCGTAGCTGTAGATATAGGGATAAATAATCTCTTGAATTTCCCTCTGCTCTGTTTGGATCGTTGGAGATATATTTTCAGTGCTCTCACTGGGCATAGTGATAGATCCATCGTATCATCATGCGGTCCAAGTATGGATGAGAGAGCTGGGGCGTGGAATAATCTGTCTGGTTGACCTGGCAGTTGGTTTTTCGCTATAAAATCCCAGCGAAGTCCCAGATGAGCGATGTTATGAATATCATCAAAGCGTGTTCTCTCGTAATCCAATGCGTGAATCTCTGACATCCTGGCGGCCGTAGCTAGTGCTAACAGGAATAAGGTTTTGTGGGTCAGTGATTCAAACGATGTAGATAGCAATGGTTCATAAGCCTCACTAGTGAGGTGTTGGAGCACTATATTTAGATCCCAGGCTGGAGCGTGAAACTTCCGTTTCTGATCCTCCAATCGGAACGCTCGTAACAAAGCGAGTAACTCTGGTGTTTTTGTTAACTTCACGCCCGTTCGCATAGTTATGACAGAACTTATAGCTGCAAGATAAGTGGACATGGTTGAGCCTTTTAGATTCTTAGTTTGCCGTAGATAACATAAGAAATCTGCCACTTGAGGATGTGTAGCATATCTGGCTGTAAATCCTTTCCTAGCAGCGTAATTGACAAAACTGTGCCATTTGTCATCGTACAAGTTACGAGTTGAGTTACGTAGTGCAAGCGTGACCGCTTTAGCCGCTCTGGCAGAATAACCTCTCTTATTCAGACATGCCTTGATACAATCCATACGTGAAGTTGGAATGCTTCTGGTGTTTCGTGCACTTGTTTGGTGTGCGGATGTATCAATAGCCAGTAGGGCGCGACTAAAATCAGATGGAGGCTCTGCGTTTGACTGATTTTCTGTAAGACTTGTGGGATCAACGCTGGAGGCGGGAAAGCGTACGCGTTGAGTCTCTCCCACGATATGCTTAGTGTGTCCGTTGCCCATGCTAGTGGGTCTGGCACTGGCGACATGAATGTTGTCAGTTGCTTGTTGAATCGAGTTGCGAATAGGTCTATCAGTGGAGATCCTATTTCCATGATTATTTGATTGAATATCTCTGTGTGGAGCATCCATTCTGTCGGCGATGGTTGGTGTGGCCGAGAGAGAGCGTCTGCTAATACATTCTTTGCTCCTGGAATGTGGCAAGCTCTGACGTGTATGTTTAGATTGTCGATTAAATCGAACAGTCTGAAACATCGAGCCAGTAGGTTCTGTGACCTTGTTGAACCTTGTTTGTTCACATAAAACGCCACTGTTGAATTGTCTGTGTGAACCATCAACTGAGCGTTCTGTAGTATGTTGCTCCAGTGACTTATGGCGTTTATGACTGCTTGCATCTCTAGCAGATTTATGTGACATTTGCTCTCTTGATTGCTCCATAGGCCTGACGCTGTCCTGCCAGCAAGGTGGGCTCCCCAACCTTGTAGTGACGCGTCTACGTAAACATGTGTGTTCGATTCCGGCTGTGGAGGCTAAGGAGACGCCTGCACAAACATTCAATCTCTTGGTCCACCAGAGTAGATGTGGTTTGACATAATCTGGTAGACTGAATGGTAGTGGGTCCTCGAGATGAGCATTGATGAGGACTTGTAACGGACGTAATTGAAGCCTGCCTCTGACTGTCAAGTCTTGAGCTGATGTGAGTAGTCCCAATAGGCTCTGCCACTGTCGTAGTGGTAACGGAGAGAGTAGGGCTCGAGGAATAAGTTGTTGGATCTTGATCCATCTGTCCTCCGGGACTACAATACAATTCTGAGCTGTTAGAAATCGTATACCTAGAAATTGCAGATCCTTCGTTGGTTCTAGGTCCGACTTGAGTAGATTTACTAACCATCCTAATTGTGTTAGTAGCTTGATTATAAAGTTCAGCTGTAGTCTGAGACGCTGTGGATCTGGATCCACTTGTATACCGTCGTCTAGGTAAAAAGCGCTGCGAAGACCTTGACGATGTAGGTATGAGACAATAGGCTTGGTCACTCTTGTGAATACCCAAGGGGCCGATGTGATTCCCGAAGGGAAGAACCTTCCATTGGTAATGTTTCCCGTCTAGGATAAATCTTAGATATTTCCTTGAGTTGGGATGAATCGGAATGTGTAGATATGCGTCTTGCAAATCTATGCTGGCCATGTAATCTTTGGGACGAATTAAATGCCGAACTTGCGGTAAGTGTATCATGCGAAACATTGGTGGTTTGCATAGATATTCTCTGTTGAAGATGCTCATGTTGTATATGAGACGAAACTTCTCCTTGGAGTTTTTCTTCGGCACTAGGAAAACTGGGGAGTAGAAACCTGGTACGATGTTTCGTTGATCCAGAACTTCTAAGGCCTGTTTGTTTAGTAGAGTAAGTACTGTTTCTCTTAACATAGGTAGTTGTGCCGGTTGAACGTTGAACCCTGTGGGGTTGACTGTTAACGGAGGCTTGGCCTTGAGTTGTATTAGATATCCGTGCTGTAGGATGTTGGATACATATGGATCTTGTAGTATTCCCCAGTTTTCCCAGTGTAGCTGAAGGCGTCCACCCACTTGAGACGGTTGTACTAGACGGCTGGGGGTGGAAGACTCCAGTCGTTCCGAACCTGAATTTCATCGTCTAAATCCACGGGCACCTCTGGATGATCTGCCTCTAGATGATCCTCCCCTAAATTTGTTGTATGGGCTTACTCTTAAAAGAATCCTTGGGATCTTTAGCTGCAGCTAATTTCTTGTCCCGCGTGCTTTCTGAAGCCCGAAAACTTAGACTTGCCTGAGTATCTCTGTGTTGACTGTTTAATGACGTTCGCTAAGGTATCCATGGATCTGATCATAAGAACCTCTCGAAGTCTTTAGATACTTCTTTGGAGACCTTGTCTATGTTGCCACCAAACAGTAAGGGCGATGACCATGGAGCTGTGTATAGAGATTCTGTAAATTGCTTATCCCAAGAGCAGGAGGCTAGTAAGCCTTGCCGACAAGCCATGGTAGTAGTTTCAGTAAGCGCTGACAGGTGCTCTGTAAGAAATTGGTGGTCTCTTTTCTGCATGAGTAGAGCTGAGTAGATCATTCTATCTTCCTCCTCTGTAGAATTCTTGAACTTGGAGATGAGAGTTTCATTAATCATTCTAGATCTATTCAATCCAAAGAACATTCTCCTGGCGATGGTATCTAATTGAGCTAAATTTCGCGATCGCCTACTTTGTAACTTCTGGACTTGGCATCGCTGATTAATTTAAAGTTGTCATCAATATCCTGGGCCTTGAAAAAGGGGTCCATATTGTGTCCAGAAAAATTTCTTGGCATTGAAGACCGGGAAATGTGTAGATTGGACTTTCGAAGATTTGGAACAGGCTGTATCCAGATTAGCTGGTACCGCTGCAATCGGTCAATAGGAGGTAAGGTGATATTGTCTACATCATCATCCTTCATCAGGTAAGTCTGAGTTGAATTCTCGCTCTCTTCGATGGGGAAGCAAGTTGTAACTCATTCACCATCCAGTATCTAATCTCAGCATCTGAGAAAATGATACCTTCTTCCTCTGATGTAGGGTCACATGTCGGAGTCCTAGATCTGTAGGAAGATCTATGAGAGGACTGTGGTGAACGGACTGACGAGTGGCTAGTGTAAGAAGTCCTTGGAGGAGACATCCTTGGCGAACGCTGGGGACTTCGCGAAGCTCTTCTAAATCTTCTGGGCGAGGTAGATATGGAGCCACTTAGCCTTCGCGACCTTCGCGAATGTATCGAGTCAGTGTCCGAATCGACATATGAGCTCTTGCTTCGCGAACGACCTCTGTGTTCTACAGGGTGTGGGCTCGGCGAAGCGCTCCTTCTCTGCGATGTCCCTCGCAACTGGAGAGGCTCCAGCTCCTTCGCGGAGGTGGCCTGGGACTTCCTTTGCGAAGTGATCACTACGGGCTGGGTTGCCCTTCGCGGAGGCACGTTTGTGGGCTCTGGGGCCCTACGCGAAGCCAAGCCGGGCTCTGGGGCCCTGTATGACTTATTATGGATTGGGCTCTGGGGCCCGTGGCTCTGGGGCCTCTGTAAACCGTAACGGTCCTCCATCAGTCTCATGATTTGGTTAACCAGGTCGTCTGGGACGGTTTGCGCTGGCATTGAGGGTGGCCTCTCTGTGAAAGTGACGGGACCCTCAATCTTAAACTCAGGCGTCAGCATAGGCATCTCTGGTTGCGTGTTGATCTGCGCTGTAGTGACGGTAGCAGATACTGGACGTTTCTTATGACGTACATCTGGAATGATAATCAGAATGTCATCATCATATAAACATAATTCTGAGACAGGTAGAATATCGGAGGCAAAATTATTTGTAGCTTTCGTAGATTTCCCTTTTGACAAAGCTGTGGACCTGGGGGTTCGAAGCGTACGTTGAGATGATGTGGACGCTTTCCTAGTCTTAGACTGTGAAGACGGAATGTCTTGAGATGCAGGTCGCTTCTTGGACATAGCGGACTGCGTCCCACGCTTATCCCCCGAGGGAAACTCCGGTAGGCCACCAGCCGGTGGCGGGTCGTCAGTCAACAGTTGACAGGGTATAATAGCTTCCGATCTATTAGCCATGACTGAAGATTGTTTACGAGATTTATCTGCCTTCCGTCTCAAAACGGAACATAAATATTTATCAAAGGCAGAAATTGGTAAATTAATACAAAATTTACAACGAAACAATAGAACATGGAGTAATGCAACTAGGGCATTTTAAATGTGGATCGGTAGCGAATAACGTGTTTACAACCTGTGCAGATTCTCATTAACGTAAACTGCTGAACAAACACGGCGAACCGTGAATAAAACAGCAGAAACATGAATAATAATCAATGCAAGTTGAATAAGGATACTAGTTACACCTCTATAACTGAATATAAGAGGTACTAAACTAAATATAAATAAAGGATATAGTGTGTTGGGAGACACAGGCGCT
Source organism: Haliotis rubra (assembly GCF_003918875.1). Lineage (NCBI taxonomy): Eukaryota > Metazoa > Mollusca > Gastropoda > Lepetellida > Haliotidae > Haliotis > Haliotis rubra. Next base: position 632,159 of record NW_025767270.1, on the reverse strand, counting down.
CTCACGTCCAGCTCACTGGGCGAAGAAGGAGAGAGTGAGGCACATGGGTTCAGGTGGCGCCCTCGTTCCCGCGCTTGTGGAAGGGAGGTAACTCGTGGTGAGTGCTAATTAGTGATTTTTTAATTGAAGGGAACTTCAATTGGGAGATACACGTGTTCCACTATGTTCGCAAGAAGAAGAAGACAAGCAATAAGCATGAGTCAGGATAAGGAAAAATAATGAATTTATAAATGAAATCAATCTTTCATTGAGGAGTTTGTAGTCACATGACTGAAATAACACCAGAAGCAGTTAAACTCAAATAGGATGTGGTGATATAGCTGTACAGTCTCTTGTATCACTATGTCATATTTCAAATGATGATTTCCAGTTTGTTCACCTTGTGCAGGTTTTTGCCTTACGAAAAAAGGAAGAATACGACTGTTACAGCATTTCACCCCAGCTGGACTTACCTCATGTAGGTAGCTAGTGGTATGTTTCAGCACTGAAGACAGGTGAGGCAAACAAAAGTGGGTCACTTCATGCATATTGGGATCAACCAGGATCTCAAATGGTCTGCAAAACAAAATGCCAGTTTATAAGCCAGCTTAGAGGAAAGCTGAGGCAAGGTTAATGCAATACTGAGTTTGGGGTAAACTATCCACACTTTTTCCAAGAACACAATGGAAATTCTGGAACAAAATTGATCACAAAAAATCAAAGACTGTCCATGTATTTTTGTCTACAAAGTCTGAGAATAGATAATGGTTGAAAAGTCCAAGTTCATAAATCAGCAGATCCATGGAAAATTCTGATCCTATACTATAACAGATCTAAACACTGACATACCCAACAGCCAGGGCAATGTTTGGGGCTGCGGTTGGTGTTGACAGGTAGTAATGAAAGGTCTTCTTCTTCATGTCCGGTGTGTAGATGACCTCAATCAGATCCCCACAGGACACAGCAGTCATCTCGCGGTCAACAGTGAACTCCAGCTTCCATGAACATGGCTCTGAGAATGTGTCCACACAAGGGAACCACAGCCTGCCAAATAAGCCACGCTGGTAAAAACGATTGTATGTATGTATGTATATAAGGTTTTAGGGCGACCTTGGGCCTTAAAAGGCCTATATGCGCTCAACACTTAACAAACTGTTATATTTTTGTTCAGTTAAATAACATCGTACTTACCCGTTTTAACGAGGAAGTCTAAAAGAGCTCTTTGTATGCAACCATACATTAAATTATCGCCAAGTATTGCGTTCATTGAAAATGCATTTTGGGCTTTGTTAAGCACAGTTTCTTTAAGAGCCTTACGTGGGTTTTCATGAGCTGGACATTCAATGAGGTAGTGCTGAACTGTTTCTGGGCACTGTAAGTTACAGCTTTCACACAGAGGAGATAAGTCTTTATCTAAAAATACTTCTATATGCCTTTAATCCACAATGTCCCAGCCTGAGGCAGAGTTAAAACAACTTCATCTCTCGCGACAAACGACGGCAATTTTAAAATGTTTGTTTACTACAGGACAAGTAGAGTGCATGTGTCTACCTGTAGTTTCATTATCCCATTTATTTTGCCAAGATGCATTTATTGAAGATGAAATGACAAACCAGTAATCTCTTGGAATGGGCTTAATTGAATGAATATCTGGCTGTGGTCTGTTGCAAGCCATCTTAGCAATTGTGTCAACTACTTCGTTTCCAGCTACACCAACATGTGCAGGAATCCAAAACAATATCACAGCTGATGTACATGGAGTTTAAAACAGTATCAAGATACAAGATGTCATTATAGTATGTCACTCTGCGAGAACCTTGTACACCTGATTGAATTGCTTGTACAGCTGACAACGAATCAGTAAAAATATTGCTTAGTGTTCATTATCTTTTACCCATTTTAAAGCTTGAAGTATGGATGTCAGTTCTGCTGCAAATACAGACAGATGATCAGTCAATCTAAATCTTTTGGATAAACCAAGATCGGAATATAGAAAGCCCCACCAACATGACCGGTTCTGGGATCCTTTGAAGCATCAGTGTAAATATGAGTAAAATTGCTATATTTGGTGTGAATGTAATCTTGGGTCAGGATTTTAATAACACTTGGTGACATTTGTTTGTTTACAAGCTCGGATAAATCCTGTGAAATCGAAGGTTGTGTTAAAGTCCATGGAACCGCTTTTAGGGAGAGATCGAGCAGCATTCAACTGAAGATTGTTTAACTTGTACTGTAATGCAAATTGTTGTACAAGTAATCCAAACGGTGGTTTTCCATGATTCCAATCACACATGACATATTCCACGCAATCACACAATATATCAGTTGCTGGTTGATACCTAGAGGAAGCTTTTAAGGATAAATAGTACTTAAGGGCAACTTTAAGACGATGATATTGCAAAGGAGGTTCTGAGCATTCCATCTGCAGGGCAGAAACTGGAGTAGTAGGAAAAGCACCAGTGCATATCCGAAGAGCTTTGGCTTGAACACGATCAAGTTTAGCCAAATGACATTTTGCAGCATTCATAAAAACTTGACAGCCATATTCTAATCTAGACAAAATTAGTGCTTTGTACAACAGAAGCAAGGATGATTTATCAGCACCCCACTTTGTGGCAGACACGCTTTTCAGTAAATTGAGAGCTTTAGTACATTTTGATGAAATGTAGTTGATGTGGTTAGACCAAGTGAGTTTTTGATCAAAGATTACACCCAAAAATTTAAATTCAGCAACAAATTTTATGTCCTGACCACCAATGTGTAGCTTCAGATTTGGAGGAACTTTACGTCTAGTGAAGAACATAGCAACTGATTTAGAAGTTGAAATCTTGAACCCCCACTTTGAACACCAAACATCTATAGAAGTTAGAGCTAATTGGATAGACTTATGAACAAACTCAATGTTTCCAAAACGCCTCCAACAAGCACCGTCATCTGCAAATTGTGATGCATCAATGTTTAAAGGAAGTTCAGAAAAAAAAATCATTGATCATTATATTAAAGAGCAAAGGGCTTATAACACTGCCCTGTGGAGTGCCATTTACGATAATTAGCATGTCAGACACGTGTTGCCCAATACTGAACTTGTATGGTTCGATCAGTTAGGAAGGACTTTATCCACTGTAGCATACGCCCCTTTACCCCCAAGCTTTGCAGTTTAAATAAAGTCCATTTCTCCATAGCATATCATATGCCTTTTCAATGTCTAAAATACACACAGCATATACTCTTGGTTTCCTAGTGCTTTTTTTGTGCTTCATTTTGTAGTCGAACTAGATGATCTATGCAAGAACGAAGTTTTCCTAAACCCACACTGTAGCCTCGTTAATAATTCATTTGATTCTAAGTAGAAATTCAAGCGATTTGTGACCAACCTTTCCATGATTTTACACAGGTTAGACGTTAAGGCTATTGGTCTGTATGAAACAGGGCTGAGATGGATCTTTACCAGGTTTGGGAACAGGGATAACAACAGCGTGTCTCCAGCTTTTGGGTAACTTCCCAGATATCCAGCTTTGATTTATGATATTAAGTATGACTTCTAGAGCTGAATCTGGCATATGTTTAAAGTGTTTGTAACACAATTCATCGGCACCAGGAGATGTATTCTTGCCCTTTGATATTGCCGATTTTAATTCTCCCAGGTGGAAGGATAAATCATATTCAGGAAAAGGTTGTAGTAAAGAATCTGAAATTATTGGAATAATCTCATTCTCCAAATTTGTGATTTCGTTTTTTAAATTTGTTGAAAAGTTTTCAGCTGCTAACAACCTCAAACTGATCTGCTAAAAGATTTGCTTTCTCTTCACAGGAAATAGCGCTTTGATCCAAAACAGGAATAGGGGATCTATTACGGTTCCCACTAATCCTTTTACCTTGACCCAAATTGAAGATAAGGAAGTATGCCTGTTTATTGTAGATATGTAAGAACGCCAACTGCTGCGCTTTTTAATGATCGTTACAAGGCGTTGGAATTCAGCCCGTTTTTTCGAAAAGTCGTCTAAATCAACTGGTATGGATGTCCTGCAAAGTCGGTTATAAGCCTTTTGCCGAGCTTTATCGGCTTTATCACAATCCTTATTCCACCAATACTGAGAATTTCGAGTAGTTGGCTTTCGGGAAGTTTTACCAATAGCTTTTTCTGAGATTTTAGTCAGAGATAAAGTTAGATTACAAGTTGAGCGTTCAATGTCATCTGTAAGCAGATCACAGGTTATTTCATTTGAACAAAGTTCAACAAATTTATGCCAATTTGCAGATTTAAATCTCCATCTAGAAAGTCCATGTGCAGGTGTTGAAGAGGTGTAAACGATATTTCAGTGAAAACTGGAAAGTGATCACTACCCAGACTGTCGTGTTGATAAACACCCCATTGGCATTTGTGTGATAAGATCGTTAAAACAAGGGTAAGATCCAATGCTGAGAAAGTAAAGTTACCAGTATTTATATCGGGTCATTTGGCCAGAGTTTAGCAATATTAAACCTGTGTCATCCAAAAGAGTTTCTACAACTTGACCAGCATGATTTGTATGCCTGCTCCCCCACAGTGCATTATGACTATTGAAATCACCACATATCAAAACTGGTGTATCTACAGAATTTGTCAGCATTTTATAATCATCTAGAGATGGCGAACCATTGCTGTATATATTAACATTGGTTAGAATTGTTTCCGCCTGAGACAATTTTCACCGCATTTGCCTCAAAATTAAGTTTTGGCAAGGTATGACTATTATAGGTTAAATCTGATTTGACAAAAATAGCACAACCGCCACGTTTAGGATTTCTGGTCGTAGGGTCATATTCAATGCGATCTTTTCGCATGCTAACATAACCATTAATTTTAAACTGACACTCAGGCCAGAGGAATGTTTCTTGAATGCATATTACATCCGGGTTTGAATTCTAGTTTTCCAAGAAACGCCTTTAAGATGAGGACCGTGGGCAACTAAACTCTGTGCATTCCACTGCAGAATAGTTAGCAGAAAGAGGGCTATCCATTATGATTTATCAGTGGAAAAAGAACGGAAGATATCTTGAGATATATCAATGTGGAGATGAGACTTTGCAGCGGACATAATATTTACAAATTTGGTCATCTCGGTTTGGAGCACCAAAACAGACTGTGATAACCTCTAGTAAGAATGCAACAAGATTTTCAGTGGAATTATCAACTCAGGATGGGCTGCTTTCGGCTTGATGGATCTAATAGACTGAGATTGATCCAGTGATCTATCACCATGAATAGAACACTGACATGAACATTGAGTTGAACAATTATTTGAACCTTGAGTGACCTTGACTGAAGGTCGACTTACTGCAACTTCTGGAGGAGAAGGAACAATTGGCTGTTTAGGACGAGTTTGACAGCATTTGCAAAGGACATAGACATAGGATTGTTTACTTTGACCATTTGTACGGCTTCTTTATAAGAAACTTTGTTTTCAACTTTTACACGTTGAATTTCTACCGCCCTTGTATTTATTACAACCTCTATATGCTGCTTGTGATTTCCTCCGCAATTGGAACATTTCAAGGTATCTTTAGAAGGGCAGGCATCATAAGCATGATCCCCACTGCAGCGGCACAAACTTGAACGGTACTTTTACAATTGTTTGATGTATGACCCGAACGCTGGCATTTATAACACCTAAGGGCTGGCGTACATACATGCTTCTTACCTTGAAAGACTGATAGTACATGTATACATGCTCTGGGAGAGTGTGGTACTTGCAAAAGTTAACAAAACTGATAATGTCTGCTGTTTTTCCTTACCTCTGGTTAAACGCTTAGCATCAGTCACTTTGAAGGATTTCAACTGCTCAACTATTTCATCTTCAGAAATATCCAGATCTATATTGTAAATAACACCTTTTGATTCTCATAGAAACTTTTGGGACATAAGCTTTGATTTGTTTCCCACAAATTGGCGTCAATGACAGAGCCGCTTTTGGCCTGCTCAGCCGATCTGCAGTGTAACACAATGTCACCTTTATCCAGCCTCTTTAGGCTATGTATATCACCAATATGTTTTTGAATATCCTTAGCTAGTGCAACAGGAGTTACGGATTTCAAACTGACACTAGTGTCTACCGAGGAAAAAAATAACAATGGGCTTCAGATTTTTTCCAGAAAATTTGTCTGAACATCGCCATCATGTTTCCGCTTTTGGACGCTTAGCCAACATAGCATTATATTTCAGCAAATTCGGCATGAGTAGAAGTTTCCTCAAAATCATCATGAGACGACCAGTCGGCTGTATATTCACACCGTCAGAATCTGGATTCATAACCCTATCTGCGCGAAAGCAAACGCTATCAGTGTTGTCGACAAGCCGTAATCCGCTGAAGCAAGTTCTGCATTACATAACACGCCAAAGCGACGCTACAAAGCCGAAGCTGCTCAGCCAACGAAACAGAAAACGCGCAAGGAAATTTCACTTTAACACAAACGAAAGGCAATTACAAAATATAATTACTAAATTAATTACCAAAGCAAGTTTCACCAACTATGCTTATGGTATGAAACAAAACAAACCCCAACTAACCACTATAAATCTCAGCGAGAACAATCTACACAGGAACACTGACTCAGAGAGCGAGATACACACGTCTGTCCTCGTCAGCAGACCAAACAAGACTCAGTAAAAACGATTGTTAGACAAGAGGATTACCTCCCCTTGATCATGTGAATTTGAATGTTTAGTTTGTATGTTGCAACCTACTAAATAAAAAACACATAAAACACTGTTCTGTTCAATGTGTTAGATCTGAGGGCAAAGTTAGATCAAAGAGGAAATCATACAGAATATGTTCAATCCACAAACGTTTAGCATACACCATTACATTAGTCCAGAGACCATATAATATATAGTTTCTGATTAGTCTAACACTAACTGTAAGGCATGAAAGATATATTCATTCTTTGATATGTTGAATGCCTAACTGCAAAGTCTCAATAAAGTCTCAAAACACCAGTGTCTGCACAGTAAGACCAAAAAGCCATTTCACTTTGCTACTAAAGAACACTTGATATTGTAACTTCAAGTTTTCAATACAAAGTCTTGTCAATTTAAGCAAAAATAACAAAATATTTATACTACTTATTACCGCCAAAAAATAATTAATTAACCTGTTGTGCATTAATTCCTTCATGAAACGGAATACATTACCTTGAAGAATTTTCATGGCCATAGGAGAACATATGAGCTCCCCTCTCAGCAAGACTACCTTCAATGTTGGGCACAACAAAATGTACACCACCTTTAGGATTGTCAAGTGAAAACTCAATGGAGATCCTTATGGCACGCATTTCTGAAATTGTAATAATAATAATCATCATTGTAACATTTTCACTGCAATCGAGACAGTCATAGAGTCTGTTCATTTCATTTCATGTTTTATCTCAGCTGCAAACAGATATACCAGTATTTCTTAAACATAGAATGTTAATAATGTTTTATTATTTCATACGCAAAATATAATAGGAAGGAAGAAAGTGCATCTGTCGCAAAATTATAATGCTTCATTGATGAAATGAGTAGCATGGCAAAACGATTGTTGTATTTGGAACATTTCAAGGAATTACAGACAATTAAGCTGTCTAACCTGCCATTAAAGGGAAGGCTTCCTGGGGCAGCCTGATTGTCACCTCTCCATTGGCATTGTCTGCTTCTACAGCTGTCATGGCAGACAGATGGCAGTTTTGGAAAAAATCAAGGTTCCGCCTGAAAATATGTCTCTTGGTTTTCATGTCCTGTTAATGTCAGTGAATACGTTTTTCCTAACAATCAGCTTTATTCAAGTGAATAGCATGGTGACCTGTAAATATCTGTATTTTGTCCAAGAAAATCAAATATTGATACATGAAAGAGTACAGTGATATACAATCATTGCAATCACCTTATCCTAAGCTGACGTCTCAAAGCAAGCACAGACAGATGAGAATCGGTGGCTATAATTTTTGACCACCTTCATGGCATGGCTGACATATCACTTAAATTCCAGGTTACAAAGGAATCCAGCAACTAATGTTCGCCAGATGAGAAGACAAAATGGATCAGGTAGTGAGATTCCTTAATTGCACACCATCATACTCGACATCAAGGGATGTTGTTCATATTATCAATCACTGGTTTATCTGGTCCAGATTTCATCTTTTAAAAGTCAGATTCATATGCTGGAAAATTGCCAAATAAGGCAAACAACAAACTTTATACAGATAAGAAGCACGTAGAACCTATTCATTCCAAACATATATCAATATGACCAATTAACTGTAATTTAACACAGAATTGCAACATGACTTCCTATTACAAGGTAAAATCAACAATGATGTAAAGGACTAGAAAGTGTTGTCTCCTCCTTCCCCAATTCAACGTTGAGTGAAAGTTAATGGTGCTTTATAGTAGTACATGTATACTAGCCACATAAAGAAACTGTGGATTGTCAAAATATTATCCCAGTTGATAAGTACGATAACAATGTCAAAGGTACATATAAACTTTAATGGAGGGATCATGAGACCATAACAAGTCGGGAGAATTTCAATTGAAAAGTCAATCACAATGACGTCACGAGTCCACAAGTGGGACAGGGGTCAAACGACCATGTCACAAGCTCAATAATGGGTATGTCTACCATCGGCATTGAGAACAGCAGTGCATCGACGACACATAGAGCCTATCAAACGTGCAAGGAAGGCTTGTGGGATGTCACGCCAGATTCTCTCAAGTTCTGTTGCATGGTCAAGGACGTTATCTTGCAGATGAGGAAGACGGCGTAGACGTCGATCCATCTCATCCCAAACATGCTCTATAGGGGAGAGATCCGGTGAATTTGCAGGCCAAGGCAGTAAGTCAACGTTGTGGTGTTGCAAGGAATCCATAGCAACCCTTGCCGTATGAGGGCGGGCATTGTCCTGTTGGAATGTTAACCCAGGGCCATGACGTTGCAGAAAAGGAATTGCCACAGGTCGAAGAATCTGATCCCTGTAGCCCACACCAGTTAAGTTGCCCTGAACAATCACCAAAGGAGTTCTTTGGCGTGCTGTTATTCCACCCCAAATAATCACGGAGCCACCACCAAAGCGATTCCTCTCCAAGACACAGGCCTGTGCATAACGCTTCTCCCACGCTAGCGTCTATAGGCACGTTGGACGTCCATCACTATGGGAAATGTTAAACCTGGACTCATCTGTAAAAACAACATTTCTCCACCAAAACAAGGGTCTGCGGACATGATTTCGGCACCACATTCGGCGAGCTTGTCGATGACATTGTGTCAAGATAGGCTGTATGGCGGGACGTCGTGGTCTGATCCCGTGATGACGTAAACGTTGTCAAACTGTCTTGGGGTGGATACGGCGAAGTCCTGGGATGGTGTGGGCAGTCATCACTGCAATCTGAAACCTGTGGCGAAGATGGGTCACCCTTATCCATCTGTCCTGTCTTGGAGTTGTTACACGTGGACGTCCAGAACGTGGCCGATCGATGACGTCATTTGTGTTCCGGTGGCAGTGGAAATGTGCAGCCACTTGTCGTTGAGACATTCCCCCACGGACCATCCCAATGGCCTCATGACGTTGTGCAGACGTGAGCCTTGGCATGCTATGCGTTTCAATAGCCGTTTAATTTTTTGAACGATCACAAGGGCAGGGGTTGAGCTTTCCAAAGTGACAGTATTGTGTGGCATTCATTTGCTCTGTTTCTCTTTCCCGGTATGCACGTGCAACAACGTATTGCACGTCTCAAGGACGAACCCACTGATGTCACGGAACGTGGCATGTGCATGCATGTTGGATACATGTCACTAATCTCTGAGTTTAAATCCTTATGTGTCTACACAGGTTTGATAAATTTAGATTTTAAACTTTTGTATGCACAGTTTCTTTATGTGCCTAGTATATATGTAGAACACACTTTATGGATAACAACTTCTTTTTATTCATGAGTGCGACGTTTCGATACAGATTCTTGTACTGTTGTCAAGCATGTGTGGCATTCTATATTGTACTTCCCAACTTCTAAAATGCCACTCAAAGAAGTAGTATATATGGTTATAGTAGTACATGTATATGGTTGATGCTTCTAAGCTTACTAATAATTGGTATTAAGTATTAAAAATTTGGTGAAGATGGATGAAGTGGTTTTAGAGTTATGCTCCGAACACAAACCCAACCCTTCAAAAAGACTAAGTCAAAATTTGTTGCCATTGAAACAGAAAAAAAATAAAATTGGAAAAAAAGTTTAAACTGCCAAAAGGCACATCTACATGATATGGAGAGGCAGTATAGCAAATTTGGTGAAGATTGTTCAAGTAGTTTTAGAGTTATGTTCCAAAAACAATGGGAATGCCGACGCCACAGCCGACGGAAACCAAAACCAAACAATATGTCTCACGACCCTTCGGGGGGAGACATAAATATCAACACATACTGTTTAGCATCCCCTTGACAGATCTCCAGTGTTGGGTCATTGTAGAGGAAAGCTGCTTCCCATGTATCATTGATACATACTCGGTAGATTCCTGTGCTTGTTAAGGAAGTTCACTGGTCAGGATTTACAGCAATTAACTTGTTCTGAATTGGAATTTTTTAAAACCTAGATGACTTCATACATCTGTACAAAAAAAAAAGATGGGGGTTACTATGTGTTCCAGTAGTTAGTGATGTTAGTAAAAACCTTTCCAAATTCACACTTTACAATTGTAAGTGTTTTAGTTAATGTTTGTAGTTCATCAATCAAATCAATACAAATATATGTGACATAATATGACAATTATAATTAATAGCATTAAACTTTTTATGAAACTTTAACCACATGTAGACTTAACATTCAACAGTAACATTTATATCAAAGCAAATAAATTTCTGTTAGTGTGGGTTTAAAATGTCTAAAAGTGCACACTTATGTGTGTCCCCTAATTTCTGATGTCAAACACATTGGAAATTGAGGAAACAACATGTGAAAGGGAAAAGAGTCCCTTTCATTGCCTGAATGTTACAAACCAAAAGTTTATACTATCTGTCGATGCAAGCAGCTTCCCTCAGGAATCCACAACCCATCAGCTAACAGGGTTAATGACACATTTCTTGCATGCTCCTGTGTAGTCTACTGTTACAAAACGTGTTATGACAGACCAGTGACCCCTAATCAACAGGAGTCTTATTTACAAAATCAGACAAGAAAAGGATACTGCATTGTTTACTGTTTATCTTTAACCTCCGTAAGTCCGGCTTCTGGGGGTAAAGACTCAGCTCCACATAACCCTTTAATGAAAACAAACTTGATTTAAAGTGTTAACAAATAGAAGTTCATAAAAATCACAGAGGTCACATAATTTGACTTCTAAATTATAAGCTCTCTGGTCCATTATCATGATTATCTTAATTTTTTATACTGAAAAATTCATTGTTTTCCTAAGGCCACTGGAAATGGTAATATCTAAAGATACAGAAAAAGTGTCCATTATCCATTATCAACCATGTTTATTTCAGTGACAACCTGTCAATTATTTTCTTCCACTTTTGATCTCTTGACTTTTGACATGATGCAAAAACAAACAACTGAAACTTCCACTTAATCGTAACACTGCTTTGTAACCAAAGGTAATAAATAGCACTCACAATCAAGGATTGTTTCTCGAAGTTGATGGCAGTGATACATAGTGTCTGATGGGCTGGAACAGAAAGGACAGAGAATTGTCTGTATTGTCAATTTGCCTGTCATGTCAATACATGCCAAATGTGGTATTTCTTCATCCATGTGTTATTCCACATCATATACGAAAAAGCGGAGTGATTTTGCACCATCACTTTATTGTCATCTATTATGAATTAATTGTTTAGCATATGGTTCCATGATACCATGACTAAAACATACATGTGTACAAACAATATAGAGAGGTTTTATCACAAAGTGAACACAAAGAATCTGTAGAATTTACAGATCTAAAACTTATCATTACTGACATGCTTGATTTCAGACAAATTTTATATGCAATGACTTAGTGTATACAATATGCATCTCTTAATTGAAAACACAGCTAACTGTGTTAGCATAAAAATACTTTAGAAATTTCAAAGATTAATTAAGTGGGGCTTTTCAGCAGTTCCAACACAAAAAGTTAAGGTGCATGTAAATTTCAATGCTGAACTTAAATTACTGTGAGTTGTAGGTCTATTGGACATGCATGAAAAGACCCTTCCTTGAAGGGACATGATTTTTCATTGGCACCATTGCCTTAAAATTTCAGTAATCCCTTCAAATTACAAGGTACATTATCATAACACTCAAACCACTGTACACCTTGTTACCAAAGGCAAGGGAGGTAACCCATGCTATCTTTCAATATGGTGAAAACTTTCAGACATATTTTCTGTTAAAATAGAAAATGTGTAAAGTCAAACACGTTCATATCTAACTGTATTTCATGCAATTATCCTGTCTTCGTTTGAAAAAATGAGGGGGTAATGGTTTGATCCATTTTTGCCATAGAGAAATGAACGGTAAACTGTATTTGCTGAGAATAAAACTCAGCAGCATGTTTAAATATACAAGCTGTCACATGATAATTATATTCCCAACCTATGATAAATGCATTTGCTTTAAGACATAATCTCACAGACTTTTGATACCCCGTTAACATTTACCTAAGCCCATAAACCTTAGAAGTTAGAATCTAAGTTAGATCCAGAGCTGTTATTATATCATGTTTTGGAATTCATTAACAGGCTTGACAGTTTTAGTCTGAACAGGACTATCGCGTAGCACATTCAGCACCTACTAAGAGGACTCGTTGTGACAAGTCTGAAAAGGTCTTGTAAATTAAAATTCAGAAATATCGAGTCGTACATATTTTGTATGGACGGTGATTATCAATTTTCGGGTCCTTCTTCATTTTATCCTTTTGTTCACGCATCTAAAGCAAATAAATATCTTCAGACTTCATAGTACACCGATGCATGCAACAAGACACAGGTCCAGTCAGTGGATTTTCCCTTGTTTACTGCGTGCGAATCATTGTTGATTTTGTGAAGCCGCCATTTTGAGATGTAGTCGCCATTTAAAAAATGTAGTTCCGTATTATAGAATTAAAGATCTATTTTTCTGAATCCGGCTGTTTACAACCATAGGATTTGTATATTTTCTTTTCTTGCGATTCCACTGATTTCCGAAACACTCATGTCACAATAAATTCCTTATTATACGAAAACAACATAAACCACTTTACTCAAGTATATTGATGGCGGATTGACAACTCACCAGTTGACTTATTCGACGCTTTGGAAGATATTTGGTAGAAATCAATTAAATTTGTGATTTCAAGATTACAGAAATATGGCTAGTCCAAGAACTAGACGGGTTCTAAAGGATCTAAAGATGAAAGATGACAACAACGTAAGTTGTAGTATATTTCTTAGGGTAAAATAAATTTGTTTACGTCAGTGGCTGTCCTCACATGTGATGTCATTGTCAGCCACCTGCTAACTTTCAATATGGGATTTCCCGATTTGACATATGTCTGATTAGTTGTTATCAAGTCAGATATTTTTATTCTTTTATTTTACATACAGGCCACCGAAAATGTCGAAAACGTTATTTTCATTCTTCACTTCTCATCATCTACAAGAAAATGTATTTCCAATGAGTTTGAGGACAGACAAAATGACAGCTTTAAGATTTAGAGGAAAATAATCCAATAATTTACTAGTTACAGAAAATATATTTTTCTCTCACTCAAATAAAACAAATATGACTAATATGTTCATCATTAATTGTTTGGGTAATATTATTCCATTATAAAAAAGGGGAGGTGGGGTAGCCTAGTGGTTAAAGCGTGTGCTTGTTTGAATCCCCACATGGGTACAACGTGTGAAGCCCATTTCTGCAGCATGTTGCTGGAATATTGCTAAAAGCGGCGTAAAACCAAAACTCAGTCAGCCAGTCATTATAAAAAAAATGTGAATTTAGAGATGTGTGCTTGTTTGTTATAAGGAATGCAACATCATGAAGTATTCACCAGATCATGCTGATTAAGGAGTAAGAATATACCTAAAATAAAGTATTAACCAACCCTCCATAACTTCTCCCCTTTATGTGTAACATTTCTAAATATCATTCAAAGACATGTAGGGTTCATATTTTGAAACAAAACTTTTTGCCATTCTCATGATTTTATCGTTATGTATCCAGTTTTTAGATACCTATGGATACCTAAACAGACTCTTCACATCCTACAAATAATTAACGCAATTCAAAAGAAAATATAATAGTGCCAATAGTCCATTGTGCAAATTAAGCAGAATAATGAAATAATCCCTGTTATTGAATAGTTCCAGCACTAACATTATTAGATAATATGTATTTATGAACATGATGTATGGGGGCCTTAGTTGTCAAATATACAACTGAATCCCCAAGCAACCCTCATTAGTTTCAGTCAGTGGTAGGGCTGCAACGAATACACTATGTGGCGAATATGATACCTATCATGAATATTGGGTAACAAACACGAATAATTATTCATGAATACAGTATTGATTGATGTACAATATGGAACGCCCATTTTGACAGTTTTGATTTGTCACAGCAATAACCAGTGGTCTCTTGACACTCAAATTTGGTATGTAATAGTTATAGTTGACAGTACCATGTGCGGCCTTGGCAAACTAACATGACTTGCGCTACTGCAAGGCTAGTACATATTCAATCCTTGCATATCTCACTTTCCAAAAGTACACAAGGGTTCAAGTAAAACATGCTCCCTTAAAAAAAATCGTAAATATTCGTTAATATTCGGTTCTGGTGACCACGAATAACGAATTGAATTCATGAAGCGCTACAGTTCGATTCACCGAATATGCGAGTGAATCGTTACAGCCTTAGTCAGTGGTGCACATGAGGATTGTATGTAATGAATAACAGGATACAACTAAAGCAAAGTGAATTCAAGAGATTATTTTCACCCAGCTATGATAATGTAAGGAACCAAATCCAGGCAATTTGATTTGTCAGGAAGTTCAGTTGAGTATCATTGATGCTAAATCTGACGAGTTTTGTTGATACAGAACAATAGCAGTGATAGCCATGATATCTGCAAAATATCTGTAGTCACAGCATCCAATGATTTCAACGCCCTCTGAACTTGGGTTGTATTGTTCAGTTCACAACTAATGATGCTGAATGTAAGAAGTGATAAAAAGTTAATGTAAACAAGAGATCAGTAAACACAATACTGTCAAATGCTAATCATTGCTAATTAGTTTGCCAACCTTTTCAAGTCAATACTTAATTGACAGCGAAATAAACGTCAGAATAGTTCATGGATGTTTGACAGCCTGTTGTAATGAACTTCATCATGTTTATTTGATTCAATGAGCAGGTGTTGTTGTAAGCTGATGGTAGTGTTGTATCTGGAATTCTGTTACATTATTTGAATATAAAACTAAAACTATCAGACACCGATGCCTGCTCTTTACACTTTGTTTCATCCCATCTGTTTTGTTATACATATCCAACAGGCCAATACATTTCCAACAGTTAATGTTGAAATTTGATATAATAATGTTAAAATAAAGTAAATTCCTCCAACATGTATGTCAAACTCAGGGCAGTGGGGTAGCCTAGTGGTTAAAGCGTTCGTTCGTCATGCCGAAGACCCGGGTTCGATTCCCCACATGGGTACAATGTGTGAAGCCCATTTCTGGTGTCCCCCCTTGACATTGCTGGAATATTGCTAAAAGAGGCGTAAAACCATACTCACTCACTCACTTTGTGAAACTCAACTGTAACTTGTCCTTTAATGATACACATAGTTTGGGATTGATTACAGGACTTCATCATTTTCAATTTGTTATATTTTTATCATGGCTCAGAGTATTGAGATGATTTCTTACACCCCTAATTCCCAAATGCTGTAGGTAATTGGGTATGAGACTATATTTGAGCAATTGATAAAATTGTTTACCAATTATCAATTGAAAGATAAAGCTACTCTGTTTTCAATTTTGAGGTCCTTTATCGTTGATTTAAGACCACTAAATGTAATTGTATAAACCGAACACGTTAGCAGTTCATTCATGGTCATTACTAGCAAACAAGGATAAGTTGGACCGGCGCAGAGAACGCGTTTACGAGAAGTAGACGGTGCAGGACAATGAGCAAACCCATTTGGTTTGTGAAAGGTAGAGCAGACGTAGGCTGGTGGACGTGCATTGCATGACAATGAAATTGATTCCACGCTAACTGTCGAACTCGGTGTTTGCTGAGACTACATTACACTACACTTGATCGCAGACAACATGGGGCCCCTTTGCTAGCAATGGCAAGCGCCAGTGGGCGGCACGCTAATACGGGTCATTTGTCATTTGACTTATCCCTGTTTGCCAGTAGAATCAAGTATTCATGAATACTTTAAAGAAAGAGTTTTTTTTCCTTGAACTCATCTGTTATTTATCAGTATGATAGGCAAAATGGAAAAAAGAAAATCCAAACATGCAGTGGTGTAACTTGTAGTACTTTGCCAAAGCACCTCATGGTCCTGTCAACTCAAACATTAGGCTATAAACTTTAAATTGTGACACTATTGGGATAAATTAACACGGTCAACACTATCTACTGCTGACACAATATTGTATTCATGAATAGGTATTCATATTCATTACTTTTTATTCATAATTCGTATCATATTTGTCTCGTATAGTGTATTTGTTGCAGCCCTAATATTCAACAGTATGTCTTGTTTATGCCAATATGCATTGAAAGTAATTTAATAATGCACACTGAAATAGATATTGCTTATGTTGAACTAATGAATACAATAATATGTCTCATCCAAATATGTGTGCTTGTATTTATATCGGTGAATCTTGACAGTGTGTAATGGTTATTTATATTCATCTGAAATAATATCGAGTTTCGATGCAGTATGAAGATGTCCTTTTCTAATACTGGTGTACACATTCATCTGTGTGTGTCTTGTTCAAATAACAGTATGACTGCCTCTGTGGTTTTGTGGATAGAACTGTCAACTTGTCATCGTAATGTAATTGAATAAATCAGTACTCATCATGTCATTTTCTTGGTTTTCTGGTGCAGACATACCCAGTCACGTGGATTTAAGCGTCAATTATACAAAACACAAAGTAATCTCGTTATGTATATTTCAGAACTGTTTTGAGTGTGGAGCTCATAACCCTCAATGGGTGAGTGTCAGCTATGGGATCTGGATCTGCCTGGAGTGTTCTGGCAAACACAGAGGACTTGGAGTACATCTCAGGTAAAGTTCCTCTCCTTCTCTTTTGCATGTAACAATGCTGAAAAAGTAATTTGAATTGCTACATGTTTACACTCATTATCTGACACATTTACTCTTAGTCTTATTCCAATAGTGTTGGGAATTGGTTAAAATCTCATAATTGATGATTGCTTCATTACAACCGATCAATCATCGAAAATAATTGGTTAGTTTTATTTATGAAATTTGTTTATGCACACAAAAAATAAGGAACAAACATGTAGTTCTTTGGGGTTTTTTTGGCAAAATTTCACATCTTTAAAGGATGACAAGTATGTTACGAACATAAATGTCTTGGAGTCTTAAAGATAAATTAAATCATGACTTGGAACGAGTTTGTAGTGCTTATGAAATGTAACAGACAAAACCAGCCTTGTGAAATATTTTGTTAATGAAAACAAGTGTTCCAGAATTGTTTGTGTTCGATTATGAGAAAACATGATCGATTGCTTGGTCGTTTAATCACTGCGACCAATCTTCGATTATTTCAATTAATCGGACCACCACTATATTCCAAACCTGTAATTTTTCCTTATCCTGACTCATGCTAATTATGCTTGTCTCCTTCCTCTTGCGAATGATAGTTGAACACTTGAAATCCCTTGAAGTTCCCTTTAAAAAGGCGGACGTAAAATCACTCACCCAGAGTAGCGTCCCTTTCCTCCCTTTGGCGCCCTTTTGGTCATCTGATCGACCATGCCTTGTCACTCTCCTTCTTTGCTTGGAATATCGTCGGCCCCTGGTTGTTTACTCGAGTGACCAAGCCCATCGTCACATATTTACATCATCGAGGTCTATGCAGTGCGTTCTACCTGGACGACAGGATTCAAGCTCATCAAGATCCCAGTCAACTCAGACTGCAACTAGACTTCACCATCAGGCTGCTCACTCAACTAGGATGTCTAGAAAATTTCCTCAAATCGGAACTGGAGCCGAAACAAGATCTGCAATTTCTAGGAATTCGACTCATCACACCAGTGAAATGCATAGTCTTTCCAGAGGATCGATGGGTCAAGATACAACAGATGATATCTCATGCAATGCTCTCTCTGTTGACACTACATGCTTGGCAAAGCATGCTCGGTCTACTCACCTCAGCTCAAGACATGACTCGCAGAGGGAGACTACAGTTGCGGCCACAACAAGTATTTGTGAACGCCCACCTAGACAGCCTAGATCCGTTAATACTACCGGACAGCCTGAGACCATATCTCCTATGGTGGACTCTGAAGTCAAATGTTTGCGGAGGAACCTTTTTGACAGAGCCGGTTTGCAACACTCATCTCTACATGAATGCCTCCCTACAAGGATGGGGTGCGCACTTCAACAACGAAGTGGCAGCAGGGAAGTGGTTGAGTCAGGATCAGAAGTCACACATCAATCTGTTGGAGATGAAAGCAGTAATCAACGCTTTACAACATTGGTCCAGCGTACTAAAGAACGCACGTTTTAAATCAACAAACAAGGGTCAACAAGATCAACAACTCAGCTTTCTCCTGTTCAGCATAGTCGACGACCTGAACATCTACATGAAGGCAGGCCACATTCCAGGAGCAAGGAATGTCATAGCAGACGCCCTATCTCGTCCACTACAACCATTCTCGACGGAATGGATGTTGCATCCAGAAGCATTCCAGTTCATCATACAGACTATAGGATCCCCACTAATAGACCTGTTTGCAACAAAGTTCAACAAACAGCTACCAACATTCGTCTCACCGATTCCAGATCCTCAGGCATGGGCAACAGATGCTCTAAGCATCTCATGGGAAGGACTAAACGCTTACGCGTTTCCACCTCCTCCACTGCTACCAGAAGTACTACAGAAAATCAAGCAGACGACTATGTTGCAACTGATTTTGGTTGCGCCCTATTGGCCAGCGAGGGTATGGTTTCCCGTCCTCATACAAGAACTCGGAAGTCCAACCCTGAAACTACCAGAGTGGTCGAACCTACTCGTCCATCCACACACCAAGCAAGCTCACGGGAACCCGACACTGTTCCAGCTACACGCGTGGAGCGTATTAAAGCTTGCCTGAAGACCAGAGGGTACTCCGCCAGAGCAGCTAAAGCAGTTACACTAGCTCTATGCAGGTCAACTCGCAACTTGTACGACGACAAGTGGCAGAAATGTGAACAGTATGCAAAGAGGAAAGGCTTTACAGCGGTGAAAGCAACACATCCTCAAGTGGTGGAATACTTATGTCATCTTCGACAGACGAGACACTTAAAAGGTTCAACACTCTCAACTTACTTGGCTGCCCTCAGTACAGTTATCACCATGAAAACGGGTATCAAGCTGACCAAAGCCCCGGACCAACAAAAGAAATTTAAGGCTCCTGCCTGGGATCTCAACATAGTTCTACAACATCTCACCAGTGATGCCTACAAGCCTCTAGAACGGACATCCTTTGAGCTACTAACTCAGAAAACGCTGTTCCTGATTGCCCTAGCAACAGCTGCACGGATGTCAGAAATACATGCTCTGGACTTTGAACGAACACGATTTGAAACAAGACATCGTGACATCGTACATCTTGGACTGAGATGGGATTTTATCACCAAGAACCAACTGCCCGGTCAGCCTGACAGACAGTTCCACATCCCAGCACTATCTACAGTCCTTGGGCCACAGGATAAGCAGGATCTATCCTTATGCCCAGTCAGAGCACTTAAAGTCTACCTACAGACAACTAAAACAAGGAGACGAAATTTCAAGCGCCTATTCATCCCCTTATCCACTGAGATGCCCACGGAAGTCTCACGGACAACGATATCAATCTGGATGAGAGCCGTTATACTAAGGGCCTATAAAGCAGCAGGACTTGAGCCTCCATGAGCCTCCAACCCACACGAAGTCAGAGCCCTGGCGTCAACACTTGCTCTGCATGGAAACTGCCCGATTACAACTATAATGGAGGGCTGCTTTTGGAGATCGAACACGGTGTTTGCCAACCACTACCTCAGAGACATTGCCACCGAAGATGTCTCAGGCATTCACCAGTTTGGGCCACTTGTTGTAGCACAACAACTAACGGTTCCACAAATGCGCTGAGTAAATCTCACCCTTTTATCACGTGACTTGTGAAAACCAACGCTCTGGAGAGCAATGGCTATAAGTCCATGCACACGTCTAGGACAGACTAGCATGAGTGATAGACCCTGTACTTGTATAGGACATACTCGTACATGAAGAAGGGTCCCACCTCCACTTGATGGGCGCATCAAGAGATGGAGTTGCAATAGATAACTAATGGAATATTAGTATATCTAAATCCACACGAAACTGTGAGGAGAAGTTTCGGAAGAAATCTGGCAAGTTGTGGTTCCCCCCAGAGAAGTTGAAAGAACAGAATCTTCAACAGTGCCGTCATAAGTTCCCATTGGGGGGTAATACAGGACGTAAATCTACAACTAGTGAATCCAGAACGTGGCCTAACCCACCACCATTTCTGACAGATTCTGCAAGCATAATTAGCATGAGTCAGGATAAGGAAAAGTATGTAATTTTCTGACTAAAATTGATATTTTATACTTATCCTGACTCATGAAGTTAGCCCTCCCAACCTCCCCTCTTATGGCACTCTGGATTTCCCTGTAAATCCGGTTGTCGGGCATTCATATGGAGAGAGTGACAAGGCATGGTCGGTCAGGTGACCAAAAGGGCGCCAAATGGAGGAAAGGGACGCTACTCTTGGGTGAGTGATTTTACGTCCGCTTTTTTAAAGGGAACTTCAAGGGATTTCAAGTGTTCCACTATCATTCACAAGAGGAAGGAGACAAGCATAATTAGCATGAGTCAGGATAAGTATAAAATATCAATTTTTGTCAGATAATTACATTTTTTATGATTTCAATAAATTCTATCTCATTCTTTATATTATCGTATAAGTCATTATCCTGATTGTTTCAGTGTCAACACTGTTTTTGTATTCAGTTCTCAGAATACATCCTGAAACACAAAGGTTCTGTTATTGTTTGGAACTTTATACCAGTCAATTTGTCAATATCTCAGGTGACCTATATATCTAATGTAAACTCATCACACAGCACCTGAGTGTGTGTAGTTCACAAAATACCTAGGATCATGAATCCAACACAGCATTTCACACAACACCTCACACAGCACCTCACACTGAACTTCACAATTCTCATACAGCACCTCACAGAGGCCCTCATTGTGTGTAGTTCACAAAACACCTCACTCTTAGCTCACTCAACACGTCACACAGTACCTCGCATATTTCACACAGCTCCTAATATTGTGTAGTTCACAAAATGCCTTGTATCATCAAACCCACACAGCACCTCAGACAACACTTCACACTGAACTGCACTCAACATCTAGCACACAATCTCACTCAGCATCCCACACAGCACCTCATGAAGTGGCTAACACATTGTCCTGGTTGTTGATGCAGCTTTGTCCGGTCAGTAACGATGGACAAGTGGAAGGACACAGAGCTAGAGAAGATGAAGGCAGGAGGGAACCGTAAGACCAAGGAGTTCTTCAAATCTCAGCCTGACTACAATGAGGGAATGAGCATCAGTGAGAAGTACAACACAAAGGCTGCAGCTCTCTTCAGAGATAAGGTAGTTATACAATAGGGATTAGCATCAGGGAGAAGTACAACACAAAGGCTGCAGCTCTCTTCAGAGATAAGGTAGTTATACAACAGGGATTAGCATCAGGGAGAAGTACAACACAAAGGCTGCAGCTCTCTTCAGAGATGGTAGTAGTACAATACAAAAGCTGCAGCTCTTTCAGAGATGAGGTAGTTATACAATAGGGATTAGCATCAGGGGAGAAGTACAACACAAAAGCTGCAGCTCTCTTCAGAGATAAGGTAGTAATACAACAGGAATGAGCATCAGTGAGAAGTACAACACAAAGGCTGCAGCTCTCTTCAGAGATGAGGTAGTTATACAACAGGAATGAGCATCAGAGAGAAGTACAACACAAAGGCTGCAGCTCTCTTCAGAGATAAGGTAGTTATACAATAGGGATTAGCATCAGGGAGAAGTACAACACAAAGGCTGCAGCTCTCTTCAGAGATAAGGTAGTTATACAATAGGGATTAGCATCAGGGAGAAGTACAAGACAAAGGCTGCAGCTCTCTTCAGAGATAAGGTAGTTATACAACAAGGATGAGCATCAGAGAGAAGTACAACACAAAGGCTGCAGCTCTCTTCAGAGATAAGGTAGTTATACAATAGGGATTAGTATCAGTAAGAAGGTTAACACAATGGCCGCAGCTGTCTTCGGAGATAAGGTAGTTATACAATAGGGATTAGTATCAGTAAGAAGGTTAACACAATGGCTGCAGCTGTCTTCAGAGATAAGGTAGTTATACAACAGGGATTAGCATCAGTAAGAAGGTTAACACAATGGCTGCAGCTGTCTTCAGAGATAAGGTAATTCAGTGAGAACTACAGCAAGTGTTTGGATATAATTACATCTGGGTCACGAATCCAAATAGATTGATTGTATGATGTGTTATCATGATCATGTCTTTGAAATGAGCACAATTATGGATCCATTTCCTCCACTTCTGAATATGATTTTGGATCAATTGTTCATTGCCATCTGGAAAGGGGAGATAATCACTGGATATTACTTTCTGGATTGTCTCCCCTGTACTGTATTATCAATTAATGCACATAGTTGTCTAATCAATGTTTCATTTTCTTTATCCCACTTCATTTTCTTAATCCAGTTTAACAGAACATCTAAATATGATGTTCAGATGGATAAGTAAGTGTTTTACTAGAATGCTCAAAGGTGTCCATTATCTTCCAGGTAGCCACAGAGGCAGAAGGCAAGTCATGGAGTATTGAAAGCTCCCCAGCTAGAAACTATTTACCATTCCAACCCCGCCTGGGGTCTTCCAGTTCCCAGCCCCCGACTTTCCAGTATGGACCCAGGAGGATCCAGCAGCATGACTAACAGTCACAGCAGTGGAGATCTGCAGAACAGTTACCATGATAATGCCAACTTTCAAAGGTACAGATGATTGGAATCATTAGACACTTAACACATTTGTCGATACATATTGAGATGATTGAGTCACAATACAATATGTATCCCCAAAATCAATTTGTGCCATGTCTGGGTGAAATTCTCTATCTATCTATCTATCTATCTACCTATTTTGATGGCATATATCCACTCGATGTTAAAAATGGGAATGTTTTGTCTCTTAAACACATGTGATAAAAGTTTACATTTATATAATTTTGTATGTTTCTGATTACACTCATGTTTTTGAAAGATATCTTTGTTAAATTCCATTCAATGCCTACTTTTAAATATGTCTTGATTTGTTTTCTTTTCTAGTGATGAATTCAAACAACAGAAACAGACTTTCTTTGATAGGAGAATGGCTGAAAATGCTGCTCGACCAGAGTAAGTATTGTCTGCTAACAGCTAAACAAACTGAAGACAAATCTGGGTGAACATTGTGTTTGGGGACTATGCAATACATGCAGTGTGCAGTATTTTAATTCTTCGGTTATCTCAGTTTTCTTCTATAATGTAGCATATTCTGTATCATTAGCATCTTAGTGCATCAGCATTGACTGAAATTGTTAAATATTTTCTCTGTAGTCATTTGGTCAGATTACAGAAAGATAATTTTTATCTCATTTATACTATTCATATGATACATTAGCCAAATGGTCCCAAACTCTGGTTGTAATGTGGTTGTGTTGTATTGGTGGTTATGTTATTCTCCCAGCAGCTATGTTTTGAGCATGTTAAGTAATAATATAAAATATTAGCTATTCTTTTAATATTCATGTCTGTCCAAGAAGTTGGATATTTGAACTGAAGTTCCCTGTTCAAGTTCTATCTGCTATGAATTTGACCAAGATGGTGTCTGATGTCACAGTAGCTCATGTGATATCCTTGCACATCAGAACCATAATTTTTCACTTGGCCTGCATCACATTATACATATTGTTGTTTTCAGGTGGAAGGAAAATAGACTTCATGGGATTGTGTTCTTGATATAAACATAGTTGTTGAACTTGTAATATCCCAATGACCACTCACCGGAGTTATCTCCCATTTCCCTCTGTGATTATTGTTGTCTCTTTGGCTATGAGGAGAACACATTGTTCTACTATACAGTCAGCCTACCTTCAGTTGGGTTTTATTTATTACTAGGTGAATTGTTTTTACAAAAAACACCATACCCACACATTATACAACTTATTTCCGCTTTAATTTTTCATGCACAATTTCAGCCTCACTCATGGAATTGTTTTCATGCCATTTTTGCTGTCTTGCCCATTCAAGATGCATACCTAGTGGCATCCCTTATTAATGGATGGGGTGATGTCACCCTCACGATTCTGTTGGACCCTCTGCTTACAGCTCTGGGCCCCGTTTCACAAAGCTCTCGTAAGCCTAAGATCTCGTAACTTTTCTCGTAGCATTCTTACTTCTACCGTATAGAGTGCCTAGTGGTTAAAGCGTGAGAAAGGCCCGGTTCGATTCCCCACATTGTGAGAATATTGCTAAAAGGGCTAAAACTAAACTCAGTCAGTCAGTCTACTTTAAGAAAGGTTATGAGATCTTAGGCTTATGAGAGCTTTGTGAAACGGGTCCCTGGTTAACAAGTTACAACAAGGCACTCCCTGCATCAGATTTACCCATTGGGATTTCTTTAATTAAGCTTGTCAACCAACAATTATATCATGGGGAGAACTCAATGCATTTGCTTCCCATCTTCTTCCATCAAGATCATCCTGAAACTGTAATCAAACATACAACTTATCATCAAAGCACCCTTCTTACCTGCTAACTTGAAGTCAACAGTTAAGCATAACTCTGACTCTCAGGTTGGTGGAACATACTTCTCAGTCGTTGCAACCATCATTGGAGTCTGACCAGTGTGCGAAATAGCCACTGGCCCGCTGGTCCGTGGCTTGTATAAATCCAGTCGGGCTAGTAAATATATCACTCTCTCTGATAAATCCAGTTGGGCTAGTAAATATATCACTCTCTCCGACTTGCTAAGTTAAAATACACTTTTAAATCATGAAAGATTGTGGCCTGATAAAAAAAATTCACCATTTTAGTAGCGAAATGATGAGACCCATGTGTACATTCAAATTTCGGGCCAGTGAATTAATTTGTGGGCTAGTAACTTTCAGGCATAGCTAGCCCTACTAGCTAGCGAAATTTGGAAACTATTTCGCACACTGAGCCTGACTACACACAGCTTCTAGCTACATCAGCAGAATAATGACAACATATGCTAAAGCAGTCTTAATGGCGCCCGAGCCTACCAAACTTCAACAACCTAGATTTACTGTGACAAGTTGGTACCGGTTATGTCTTACCATGAAAGCCAAGGCATTCAGCCTTTCACCAGTTTATGGTGTACTTCCTCATTCAACTATTTACCAAATACATGTAAAATTTCAAACTGACTTCTTAAGAACTTTTGACATCAACCTCCTTCTGATGTCACTCAAAGATCTTGGTTTTTGTTGGAAAAAGTCCACAAACTCCACATCGTCAAGTCACCATGAGTTTTTTGGGAAAGTATTGTCATGTGTGATGTACAAGCGTGTACATAAGTATGATTCCAGTGTTCTTCTCCCATTTGCCTTCTGTTCGGTCTAATGGTTTTACTTCATTCATTCACTATTCACCAAATGTTTGATTGTTTATTTGGGTAAAATACTATGTCAGTGTTATTCAAAAGGAAACTCACCTGTCTTGATAATTACACATGTGACACTTTGTGTTCCTGCTAGGGGTGACTATTGAGGGAGAAACAACTATTGCGATAATGATAGTCTATTGCAACATACTATTGCAATAGGTTTTTTCTCCTTGACTTGTCTCATTTGAAGTCATTTCCCAAATAAATGTATAGTTTATATGAAATAAAAACAAGTTGAAGTAGTTTCAGCCTCATTTAATAGCTGACAATAAACTTGAAACCCAGATCAAGTAAACGGTTAACTTGAGTAAACATAAACTCAATGAAGCTGCGAGTCTGCATCCAAACATCCTTTATTTTGCGCTGCGCATTTATCAATGGAAGTCAATTACTAAACTATCGATAGTCACACATACTATCGATGCATCGATAGTTTTTCGTTTCTACAATTGATTAATTGCTAGCGAAGACTCAACAATTGCAATGCATCGATAGTTCGATGCATCGTTACAGACCTAATTTCTGGCATTTAAGAGACTGGACTGATTGAATAGAGTGGAGTGGGAAGTGTAGAACAAATGCCACACTGCAGCAACAACCAATCTTTCTGATATCACCATACAGTTGTTATTAATATTTTCCTGAAAGTATGCACAACCTCCTACAGTCCGCTTATCCATAATGTAAAACAGGCTAAGTAAAACATTATAGGAATCTGTCACTTGCATTACATGTCTAAACACCATCTCTTGGACTGATGTTTTTCCTCCCCTTCAGGTTGGCTAACGTAACACATGGGAGGTAACTCCAGGGAGCTGTCATTGGGATACTTCTAGTTCAACAACGATATAAATTTATATCAAGAATAGTTTTGTCAAGTCATCTTTCAATGTATACTTTTGTTCGGAAAACCGCAGTATAGTTAATGTAATGCTGGCTAAGTATTATAACCACAATATATTCTGTTCTTTAACATATTTACAGAAATCCATTAATGTTTCTATAAATTTCAGAGGGCTGAAGCCCAGTGAAGGAGGGAAATATGTAGGTTTTGGGAACAGCCCCATTGAACCAGAAAATGAAGCTCTCTTCGACATGACATCATTATCATCAGTATGTATTTTTCCTTTGTCATGGACTTTTACAACCTATCAGTGCTGGTATTTTATGCATGATAATCAATTTAAATGCTGTATAATTGGAAAAAGACTAAAATCAGAAAATGAAATTATGAATGAGCATCAGTAAGAAGTGGTTACTCAGAGCATGGGTAATAACTAGTCATTTTGTTCTCTTTTTGTGAAAACAGTCAATGGTTTGAGGTGTGGGGCATTGCTCATCATGCATACATCTTTCTCTATTTATTTTATCCTGAAAAGTTGTTTGTTTTGTGAGATGGATTCAAGTTTATTAATAAACCACATTTTTTATGTCTGAGATGGCAAAACACCATTCAATAGACCAAATTATTGTTAAAAATGCTGAATATGATGTTCACATTAGATACAGATTTCCCTTCATTATGTGAAAAATCTGTATCTCATGTGAACATCTCATTCAGCTGAACTCCAGTCACTGAACCATGAAACTGGCCTATAAAGGTATGTAAGTACATTTTTTGTATCACATACAAGACTTCAGCTGCAATAAATAATGCAGGAAAGCACTACTTCTACTTCTAGCTTACTCAGACTTGAATCGAAATATCTACTGATGTGAGTTTAATCTCCTCACAAGTGACTCCCATGGTGAAAGAAAATGTTGATCTCTTTAAAAAAAAATTTAAAAATTAAAACTGAAGAAAATCAATATGTTCTCAATTTGTTTAAAATAAAGTTAAGTGGCTGGACCAAATGGAGTGGAGGTATACAGAAAATTCATTGAAATATTGAAATACCAAATGATAAAATGAGGAAATAGTTATTGATTCAAAATATTCTCTGGAGCTGTCTACACTATGTATGACATGTCATTGTGTTTGTATTTTCCAGGGATTGTCATCTTGGGCATCGAGCCACAAAGTTCGCCACAGCAGCTTCTGAAAAGGTAAGTCACTTTTTATCTGATCATCACACTTCCAAAATTTTTAATATTGTTCTGTGAGACACATAGACTAGTCAGGCTTATTGAACACTGCTGTTTGCACACCCTGAGTCCTTGTTTCGAGTTGAGTATATAGTTTGTAATTGATAAAATCACTTTGTGTAGTGGGTTCCTACATCACAGTGTTTGTCGGTGTTATGTGATTGTTTGTTTCTTGTTGTTGGATGTCAGTGTCTGTCTGTCAAATTGTTGTTTGTGCTTATAGGTTCATTAATCTATTTCAGGAACTGTTTTCTAGTTTTATTCCTCAATGATATCTTTCTGTATCTCTCGTACTGACACCCTGGATGCCACAGGGACATAATATTGCCAACCTCCCAATTCTGTGTTCAGGGATGACATTTAAGTCATTGCTATGTTACTGAAAACAACCTTTAAAATTAAGTACATCCTAAATGTTAATATTTTTTACTTAACCATAACATTCACGACAGAAGATCATGTATGTTTTGGGGCGGTGGGGTAGCCTAGTGGTTAAAGCGTTCGCACGTCACGCCAAAGACCTGGGTTCGATTCCTCAGATGGGTACAATGTGTGAAGCCCATTTCTGGTGTTCACTGCCGTGGTATTGCTGGAATATTGCTAAAAGCGTCGTAAAACCATACTCACTCATCACTCACTCACTTTTGAAATATTGACATTTGACATTTTGCACAGAGTACAATAAAAATGTCACGTTAGTGATCTGATGACAAACTGCCTTTCACACCATGCAAATCACATGATGACATCAAGTCAAATATATCAGGTAAAAACATGAATCCTGTGCTCAGGAAAACTTTTCTTGTGTGAAAATGTAAAGGAAGCAACATTTGGATTTTACACACTATAACCACACGATACCATTTTCTCTCTTGAGAGGTTCAATCATCTTTACATTTCTTAATTTGCTCATATTTTTTAAGAATTTTATGAAGAATACAAAAACATGTAAGAATTTTAAATAGAAACAATGATTTTGTAAATTTATCAGAAACTGTCAAACTGAAGCCACGACAGGATAAAATGAACAATAATGCATATATTTTCTTTCCCAATTAATTCCAAAGATGTCATAGAAAGATCCATATATTTCATTTTAAAATATTAAACTGATGTCTTACAGGTGCATATAATGGCCTGGTTATATCCACATTCATCCTATCTCATGTTCTATTTATTGAAATAATATTCATGTGGTATTAAATACACATATATATCATGTCAAAAGGCTTCAAGTTCTCCTTTAATATTTATGTTTTTCACACTTGGAAAAAAAATTAGGTGACATTTATATTGAGCAATGTACAGCTACATTACAATGGTAAAGATGAAAATTGTGAGCAAAACAGTTTGGCCCCTTTTTCTTTTCAGGGAATACACGTCTCCATCTTTTGACAGCATAGTGAAAATTCAGTGGTCCTCATTTGAAACAACTTAGTTATTCTGTTATATGGGGTCGGTGGGGTAGCCTAGTGGTTAAAGCGTTCACTCGTCACGCCGAAGACCCGGGTTTGATTCTCCACATGGGTACAATGTGTGAAACCCCTTTCTGGGGTCCCCTGCCATGATATTGCTGGAATATTGCTAAAAGCGGCGTAAAACTAACCTCACTCACTATTATATTATATGTTTGTAACGTTACACATGTGCTTATAACTCAGTTTGATGTCTCATTAAATCGTTCAGATGTAAGTCAGTATTTAGGTGGCTTACACTTACAGTTCACAGAAAATTGTCAGATAAACAATATTAAACCTACTGTTTGTTTTTCACACCAATGCTATGTCTGAAATTAAGGCAATTACCTCAGATAGAAAATTTCTTATTCTACATGTCAGTGCAATACTAGGAGGCAGAGCCAGTGTTGTTTGAAATCAGTCATAATGTTCACTGTTAAGAATGACTCAGCATCAAGAGGGTTAAACTAATGTCAACTACATATTCTCAGTTTTCAGTGAAACTGCGTCACAGATGACATATGAAACTTGGAATGTAAAGTGTCACGCATTTTGATGGCGATGACAGTGAATGTGATGATATGTTCTTCCGAAAAATAATTATCCCAATTTAATGCAAAAGGAGAGCTGAAAATCTGTGATGGAAAAACTACTGCAACAGAGTTATACAACATTACACATTGCATATCACTTGCTTTGTTGATATTTTTGTTCATTCCAAATCAATTTATGGCAAAACATGAAGAGACAATGTTGTAATCCTAGTATGTGGTGGAGCTCCACAATTCAGATATTTTTTGTTTTAAATTATGGCAGAGCAGCACGTTTTACATTAAAGTTAAAATTCTATAAGATCAGACCATGGTTGTTTTTTTTATCCCCAGGGAAATTTGTTTTCCATCATTATATTCTCAGCCATAAATGATAAAAATAAACTTTAATGAAGCATGTTTCAAAATGATTTTTAGATATGGGTTTGGTGCTAAACTTTCTCGTGCTAAAATATTGATTGAAAAGACTGTTAACTGGTCTAAAGGTCAAATGGGCAGTGGGGTAGCCTAGTGGTTAAAGCGTTTGCTCGTCACACTGGGTTCGATTCCCCACATGGGGGATGAAGCCCATTTCTGTACTCATTTCCATACTCACTCACTCTTTGTCAAAACAGTTGCCAAGATGATATTGAGTGCCAATAACTTGTTGAATTTCATCCACTTTCACAATATCCTCAGATTCTCAGATCATAGCGTCACAACAACAGTTTTAAGGGCCCTTGTTTTAAGCCATTTCTGGTTGGGTGGTTTGTTGTTTAAAACTAAACGTCAGTCAATCAGTCAGTCAATATTCCAGCTTTTATTCCATTTGGTGGCGGTCTGTAACGCCTCGCCAGCAATATTCCAGCTATATGGTGGCGGTCTGTAAATAATCGAGTCTGGACCTGACAGTCCAGTGATCAACATCATGAGCATCGTTCTACACAATTGGGATACGTTGACATGTGACAACTAAGTCAGCGAGCCAAACCACCCCATTCCCCTTAGTCGCCTAAGCATTGGTTACTGAAGACCAATTCTAACCCTTATCTTCATGGGTCAAGGGACCTTCCCCACAACTCTGTCACTCATATAACTGGTCTCAACCACAATTATTGATGTTGTTAAATATATTCTTGCACATTCCCTAAATTTGCAACTACACCCAGGTGAACTGCAGTACATGTTTTATACTTGTATCGGTTCATCTTATGTCCTTTGCCAGTGTTTTTCTGTATGAAGAACCCAGGGATAGTATTCTATCAGTGAGTGAGTCAGTGAGTTTAGTTTTATGCCACTTTTAGCAATATTCCAGCAATATCACGGCGGGGGACACCAAAAATGGGCTTCACACATTGTACCCATGTGGGGAATCGAACCCATGTCTTTGACGTGACGAGCGTATGGGAGAAAATGACCTATTTACCAGACACATTATTGTAAATGCATAATGTAATATTTACAAGCATTAATGAGATGATTTGGTGAAATATGTTTTAAAAAAACGAGTTGTTAATGTATTGGTTTGAACAATCAAGCTGTGTTGTTTTCACAAATAAACACTTGACTGCTACTGGTATGTAAACTGGAAAATGATAACCAGCAAGTATGGAAGTTTTCATTCTGGTAAATCTGTTGATTAGACTCACAATATTGCAGTAAATAGAACTTCCATCAGTCTTGTAGAAGTGTAAAGGTTTGACTCTGCTTCTAAAATATACAAGCAATGGGAACCAAACGGAGACTTGATGCATTGCATGTTATATGTTAAAATGTATCTGAATTTAGATGTTATGGGAATAACAATGCCATATGTACTGATTAATATCTCAGGGCCCCAAGGTGATGGCAGAATTGCTAAAAATGCTATGAATTGAAAATGGATGCAAACTTATTTTGGAATTTTTTTATTAGGTAAGATGGTTTCAACAAACAGAAATCTGATCTCACTGCTGCAACATGGGAGAGGGTGTTCTTTAAACAGTGGATTGACCCATGAAGATCTGGGGTAGAACAGGTCTTCAGCAACCCATGCTTGCCACAAAAGGCGACTATGCTTGTCGTAAGAGGCTGACTAACGGGATCGGGTGGTCAGGATCGCTGACTTGGTTGACACATGTCATCAGTTCCCCATTGCGCAGATCGATGCTCATGCTGTTGATCACTGGATTCTCTGGTCCAGACTCGATTATTTACAGACCGCCGCCATATAGCTGGAATATTGCTGTGTGTGGCCTAAATCTGAACTCACTCACATAAACAGTGGATTAGGAGAAAGCCTATTAACTCTTGAACCAGTGGCTAATCCATTTCTCATATATACAGTGGTGTGCCATAATTATGTCGTAAAATGGCCCCTGGGCAGCAGTGAGTAATAGGTGGGGGTCAAGTTAAAATGCTTGGTGCTCTCAATCTACAAAATGATGGGGGATTAAATGTAGGGGGAGTAACTCTCATCATCTGCTTCATGTAAACAAGTTCAAGGTCAACTTCTCAAAATGGGGAAGAGAAGGAAAAGCATGTCAGAGGAAGTCAGGCTAATCCATTTCTCATATATACTGCACTGTCATCTTTTGAAATAACGCCCTTTGTGATAATGCTGTTTCGGTTAAATATGTGACTCCATAAGAAAAAAGATGCCCAGTGATCATACATCTTCAAGTCATCCAAAATTGCATATCAACAAATCCACAGTTCAGGTTCAGGATTGCAATAAACAGTGTTCATCGTACATACATATGTTCATTACCTACGAGGGCAAACATATCGGGGTTCATAATTTTCATATTATGCCCTAGGGCAAAATACCCCTTTGTCATGGTGACAGGACGTCATGAACAATGCTATGACATCACGTTTCTTCTATGACATTGCGTTCTACATGCGGCGACGGCGGGCAGACAGCCTATGTTTGAAAGTAGATTTGGGTTAGTTTCCTCAATTTGACGACTTCGGTAATAAACAGAATATTACATTTCGTGCCCATATCACTCGTGCCTAAATATCAGTATATCCCGAGCGAGAGCGAGGGATATACTGATATTTAGGCACGAATGTCGTAAACATAGTATGACATGGGCACTCATATAATATCCTCTATACATATGCCTGTGGAACATCCAACCTTGGTATTCTCTACACAAGAGGGGCGATGGGGTAGCCCTGTGGTTAAAGCGTTCGTTTGTCATGACGAAGACACGGGTTCAATTCTTCACATTGGTACAATGTGTAAAGGCCGTTTCTGGTGTTCCCCGCTATGATATTGCTGGAATATTGCTAAAAGCAGTGTAAAGCTTAACTCACTCACTCACTCACTCACTCACACGACACAAGTTTGTGTAATACGTATACAGGTAATTAGCTGACAACCAAGTGTTGTGTCGGGCTGCCATTTTTCTCTGGAACAGAAAGGAACAGACTCTGACATTATCTTGTCAGACCAAGTCATGTTTCTCTAGCCTAAAGTAAAGATTGGGAGTCCCTTTGACTTATTGACTGAAACCTTCCAGCACAACCCTGGACATCTATTTAGAGGATTTGTATAGTCTGATCTGATACATTGTTGTCCATACTGTGGTTCTGTGGATGGGAATATGTACAATTACAACACTGATGTCTTGCTGTATTGCCCTGGCCTCGTAGCTGTTGCATGCTGCAAGACAGTGTACTTTGAAGCTCATTGTTGCTAAATGCCAAGCTGGAAGTGATGTAAAGCAGGCTCTGCTAGCTTGGTGTGTTGCCATCTTTTGTGGCACATGCATCTTGCAAGCCATTTCCTTGGGGAGAATTGTTTGCATGCGACTGGTGTTATAGGGTTATTGTAACATCTTCTGCAATTTTTGATCATAGAGAAGAGAATGTGTTTGC
The DNA here is from genome assembly GCF_003918875.1 of Haliotis rubra. Lineage (NCBI taxonomy): Eukaryota > Metazoa > Mollusca > Gastropoda > Lepetellida > Haliotidae > Haliotis > Haliotis rubra. The sequence goes on along the minus strand of NW_025767270.1, from coordinate 598,266 downwards.
TAGTGAAATAATCATTGTCATATTGTCATAAGTGACTTGAACATTATCCTTTCTTTAGGTGATTGTTGTTTAATTAAGTTGTGTCTCTTGGCTGTGCCAGGATCTGCTTATTCAGTCTTCAAGTGTCAGACTGTCCCCTGTAATGGTCATTGTTGTAACAGCTTCATTGTTACTGTTATGCTGTGCAAATAACAATATTCCAGCTGTATGACCGCTGTTGGTAAATAATTGAATCTGAACCAGATAATCCAGTTATTGCCATCATGTGCATCGATCTGAACTATTGGGATATGACGACATGAGTCCACCAAGTCTACGAACCAGGGCCTAGATTTTCCAAGCTCTCTTAGCGCTGAGATAGTCGTAAGTGCCTTCATTAACATTAACTTACGACTATCTTAGCTCTAAGAGAGCTTCGAAAATGTAGGCCCTGACTGCTTAATCATGTTAGTTGCATCTTACAACAAGCACGTGTTGGTGGTAGGAATCACCAAGGTTACACTGTCTCTGAGCTGGGTCACCTGCATATCTCATAAACTGCCAATGCCCTTTGAAGCAACATTGTGATATGCATGGGAATGGGTCCTGATTCCCCAATGGTTCATGCAATTATGTTAAATGGAATTGGGACCCAAACACCTTTGCAACTATTCACTGAATGTTTTTTCATTTAAGGATGTTGCTTTTTTTGCCAATCCCATGTTACGAATTTGTTATTTGAAAAACATTGCTTTTACATTATGCTGATGTTATTAATACTGGAAGATGCGAAAACACCTCTTTACATCCTCTTTGCATCCTACCAAGTTTACTAGCTAACACGCTTAATATAATATACATTTCATGGCATGAGATGTGAAATGGGCTTTAAAGTTGTAATCAGGATTATTTCAGTTTTATCACCATATGTGTCTGCTGCTTGTGCCTGTTCAGACTAATGCTGGTTTGAAGTGCCAGCCCACAGAAATATCATGCTTCAGTCTAACATGGACACAGTATCCTGATTCCATACCAACCAGGTAGGGTAGCCTAGTGGTTAAAGTGGTCGCTCGTAACGCCGAAGACCTGGGTTTGATTCCCCACATGGGTACAATGTGTGAAGCCCATTTTTGGTGTCCCCACTGTGATATTGATGGAATATTGCTAAAATCGGCGTAAAACTAACTCACTCACTCATCTGGACAGAGCTGCTGTGGACATTGTCATAACATTTGTAATAAATAATCACGAACAAACAACTTTGGGTTTACAATCTACCATGTCTGCTAAACCCCCTACAAGGCCTAGTTGGTAGAGCATCTACCCAGAAAACAGGTCAGTGGTTTGATCCATGTTGTAGTGGCTAAATTGACCATTAGTTGGGGATTTGTCGATTTTGTGTCAACTTCACAGCTCATATCATTCACTGGTTTGTTTGGTCCAGACTTGTTTATTTATCGACCACAGGAGATGTCTTGCTGAGTAGTGGTAAAAAAATATTTTGCACAGACTACAATGTCTTGTCTTGCTTTGATTCTCTGAAAATATTCATTACTGTCATGAGAAAAATTTCTGCCATGTTAAAGTCACCTCATTATCAGAACTATTTCTTTATCAATATGAAAGACAATGCCCTGCTTGGTGTTTGCTTCTCATTTGATATCATGTAATGAAGTAAAAAAAAAGATCCTAAAATTTGATCAAATCCTTGTTACTTTGAAACTCATAGCTATCATTGTTCGTTGACTTAAGAAGTGAAAAGTATATGGATTGTGGTAAGCCACATATTGGGATGAAATCTCATTGTATCGATTTTTGAGAGTATGGATGTTGTTGTCTCTGAGTCTATTTCCAATACTGATATCTGTTCACATTGAGAAAAGTTGTAATGAAATCTCTGCTGAGTTGCCATAGTAACAGTTGCATCACCTCGTAGGCTTTTTCCTTTCAACTTGTTCAGGATTTCTCTGTCAAAGAATATTAGAGTTGTCATTGTCTCTACTCCATCAGCCATTGCTTTCATGTAAATTTCTAAATCTGATGATATCAAAGAAAAACGGTTTATAGATTATAATGTGACTTGCGAATTCATAAATGTGTATCTATGATAATAGTTTGGTTGGTTTGTTGTTTAACGCAGCATTCAGCAATATTCCAACTATATGGCTGCATTCTGTAACTAAACAAGTCTGGACCAGACAATCCAGTGATCAACATCATGAGCATCAATCAGCACAATTGGGATAAGATGACATGTGTCAACCAAGTCAGCGAGCCTGACCACCCGATCCCGTTAGTCGCCTCTTACATCAAGCATGGGTTGCTCTTATAATAATTCATATGCTATGATCCAAACAGTTTGGGACTTCTTGTCAAAGCTAAAGTCAGCAATATTCAAGCTGAAGCAATAAAATAAACAAGTCTTGACAAACCAGTGAATGATATTATGAACAATGATCCGTTCTGCCCTGGCATGCTGACATGGAATCCGCAAATTACTGGCAAATCACAAACTACCAAGTCCACACGGTCACTGTCACAAGAATCGAACTACTGATGTACTATCCACCTTGACAATGTTGGCAGTCAGTGGACATTACGTCATGGTTTCATGACATGCAATCAACAAAGTCTCACTTGCACAAAGTGATTATAGCACTAAGGTGATCATAACTCACATACTTTAATGTAGGCTTAAGACGGTCTTAGCTCAGGAATAGTTTTGTGCAGCAAGTCCCAGGTCACAGAATCAGAACATATTAACTTGGCCATTTGCCAACAATAGTAAGTTGACAAGAGCACAATGACCTGATCAACTCAACAAGTTGGTTAGCACTTTGACCGAAAGCTTACACTTTATGATGTAACTGAGGACAGTTTTCAGGGCCCTTCCATTTGTTGGGTGGTTTGTTGTTTAACGCCGCCCTCAGCAATATTCCAGCTATATGGTGGCGGTCTGTAAATAATCAAGTCTGGACCAGGCAATCCAGTGATCAACATCATGAGCATCGATCTACGCAATTGGGATATGATGGCATGTTCAACAAAGTCAGCGAGCCCGACCACCCGATCCCATTAGTCGCCTCTTATGACATGCATGGGTTGCTGAAGGATAATTCTAACCTGGATCTTCAAGGATCCAACACAACAGGAATGTCACATCATTTTTGACATGACGTCTAATGACACTTGGATAGTAGCATTTTGCAATCCTCCACAGAACCGACAAAATGTGCACCACATATATCTACACAGGAATATAGATAGAGGTCACAGCATTACAAGCATACAGGTTTGACAATTTGGTTGATGTGAAATAAAAATATATCTGTCAAACAACATTGTAGCTGCAGTGTCAGTGATATGCATGGATGCATAAATATAATTAAATAGTTCTCAGGCACGTGTTTTGGTAACTGAACTAATTATATCAGTTACATTCACTTCCTGTAAAAAGCAATACACAATTGTTCTCAGATTGTTGTGAGCAGATGGCAGGAAACCTATTCAGTATGCAGGGTTTTACCTCGACTCACAAACCCCGAGTTATTATTTTTAAGGGTGCTTGCAAGCAAAACGAGGGTCCTGTGAAGTAACAGGGTAGAGTACTGTACATTTTGATAATTCCTTGAGAGTTATATAATGGAATGAATCATTGATCATGTGGACAGATGGATGAAATGATGCACATAACTGCTCTGAAAGAAACAACCAAACACTTAGCAAAGTCATAGATCTGTTGTGAGTGAGTGAGTTTAGTTTTACGCCGCACTCAGCAATATTCCAGCTATATGGCGGCGGTCTGTAAATAATCAAGTCTGGACCAGACAATGCAGTGATCAACAGCATGAGCATCGATCTGCGTAATTGGGAACCAATGACACTTGTCAACCAAGTCAGCGAGCCTGACCACCCGATCCCGTTAGTCGCCTCTTACAACAAGCATAGTAGCCTTTTGTGGCAAGCATGGGTTGCTGAAGACCTATTCTACCCCAGATCTTCACGGGTCAGATCTGTTGTGGGTACAGTGAATAATATTGTTGTGGACGCTGTGAATTTTTTTGCTGTCTCCATTCTCTACATTTGTGCGTACTGGGCATACATTTGCGCATGCAGGATGCACATTTGTGCAACACATATGACACTGAGTATGTGAATTAAAATGGATATGAAAAATATAATAGAAAGTCCTGATGCACAAATATTGAAGTGACTATCTGATGTCCAATCCAAAAGAAATTATTTCTCTGTCCTTACATCTTTTGCTTTGTGCAGGAATCCATTAAAGTGCAAGAAAATCCATAACAGCAGCATGGCAAATATCGCAAACTTAATTGACATTTGTCAAACTGTATAGTAATGCAGATGCACCACTTCACATTGCGATACATTGATACTACAATGCATTGTTACTCCATCATATCCAAGCAACCATGATGTCCTGTGAAATTTTAGATTCTGTTCTATAAACAAGATTAATATTGATTTTTGTAAAACCAAAACATTGTTTTGAAAACATTTACCACCATGTTGTATTATACATTTGTAGGCATTGAAAAAACTGGCTCTTTTCATAACTGTCAAATTAAACATTCACAGGGTCCCTACATAGAAATACTACTGCCGAAAGCCTGGCTTAATTCCAGACGCTGCTTAAGGTGTTGATCAAATTAACTAGGTGTTTTGTGTGACTGATTTCCGTCCAGATTATAAAAGGTCACTTTCTACCAGGCTTTTGTGCATTAGACTGCAATGAAGTTGTTTGTAAGAGTCACCACGTTGAACATTTCTGTTCACTTTTAAAGTGTCACATTTAATGTAAATGTGCAGGTTTATTGATATTTCCATGGGAAATTGTCAAGAGTATTTCAGAATGATTTGTGTCATCTGTGACATTTGTAACAGCCATCCTTAAATAACTCTTCCATAAGGAGCTAATCTTGGTACCAACTTCCAATGTCAGTAATTACCAATAATTACCAGAAAATAATTACAGTGTAGCCTACAGATGAGCAAAGCGAACATCTACCTGGCAATGAGGCCAATGTGGCACTGCGACGAGTCACTCGCTACTCCTAACAAAGAAACAAAGTATTGATCCGTCTCCGATGGATGTTGTTCACTAGCAGTTGCTCGCTGGTCTAGTCAGTTGGTGGTGGCAGCAGACACTACGTATGGACCCTTGTTGCATCACTCAAGGTACAGACATAAGTGTCAAGAGACTAATATTCACCTCGTAGAGTCTTAGTTAGGATCCAGGTGTGAAACATACCGGGACCAGTGATGGAACGGGGCAAATTGTCGTTCGGTGTTCTCCATGTTGTGTGAGTCACTGAAGGGCTGTGACATGCTGCACAGCTAGGATTTTCTGCACCGACTGTTTTTGCTGTTGTTGCTGATACTGCTGTTGGGGTTGTAGATGATATCTCTCCTCTGATTGTGTCTGCTGCCTCTTTACTCGGTAAGTGGTTTGAACATGTTTCGCAAATTCGTTTCAGATTCCTTCAGATGGTTGACATTTCCATATTGGCTGTGGTGGCTGGTGATTCAGTACATGATCACATGGTTGATGATGTGGAACTCCAGTACTTTAATAAGTTTTTTTCATCTTGATACAGGTATTGGGAAAGGCAGGGGCCATGGGCCAATAAAAAATGTCCCATTAAAATTTTGAAGTTTACTATTGATACAAGAGCAGTGGCCCATTCTAAATTCAGAAAATGGCTAATAATCCTGAAAATGGCCCTTTGTCAGAGTTCTCTATCCCAATCCCTGTGATAAACTTATAATTTACATCATTTTCATAGTACTTGTTATTTTACACTTTATTATAAAGGTTCAATAGACTACTAAACTGTCCTTCCTTTGTCCTCTGATATGAACCAATACATTTAACATCCATACCAATGGCCAATACTAACAGCTAAAAAGCCTTTTTTATTCAAGACTCAGTTAGCCTGTACACCTGTGTATGTTGTCATTTGGTAAAATACTATATGAACCTCTGTAGCTACTATTCCATAATTAAACAAATAGAACCTGGAAAAATATATTGTTCTATTTATCAGGTTAAATAGGTGTCTCATGTGGTTCTCATATATGTGCCATAATGTGTAGATATGCATTATGCATAAAGTCATGGATGTTAAATTTCATGTTGCACCAGGTGTTTCAGCGTTGAATTTGTCGAACATGCATTCATTACAGGGTATTGATCATCATCTTTTAACCCTTTGGATGCTGATGTTGGAAGAAAACTTTCTCAAAAGAAATTATTTTCAAATTGGTATCTAATGCTCTTCAAAGTGTATAGATTCAGAATTTTAGTGTTTTTGAACAGATGCAAATTGACCGTCTCTGTTCACTAACCCTGTAAATGTATGTGAATAACATCAAACCATTTCACATCACTTTCAATAGGGTTCATCTCTTGAATGTTATGGCCTTATTTGAAAACAAAACACTGTTGTATAAAATTCTTTGAATTTTTTCAAGCGTCTGATTTGACAGGTATGGTCCGAGGGTCAGATTAATTTCCTGCTCAGAGGTTGATAGTCAGTCCTACTTTTGCAGCAAATTTAATAAAAAATTCTTGATTTTTTTCTACTGATTTACCCCGTTCATGTTATTATATTGATGATTAATGTCACACCATTGGTTGGATAATTTGTGTTGTGCTGATTTCTAGACCAATAAATAGGAAAAAGCTATAATTATGAATTTTTCAATATAGCATTATTATACAATGTTTAAGTACCTTTGTATTGAAGAAAATACGAACAAGTATTAATTTTGACAAAAATTACCTTTGCAACTATTTGCCTACTGAGGTCATGCAAATATTTTGGAAACTAAATAAATCTCTGATGGTAATAAGTCGTTATCTAGTACATTTGATGTAGGTAATTATACTTATTGTACTATGTTCTATATACAATGTGTATGTAATGCACTCTTCAAATATTATATTTTTATAGTGTTGATTTTAGATTCAGTCAGTTGAATCTGTAAATTTATCTTTTTTAAAAAGTGTCCCCTCACTCTCGCTTCATTTAATGATTTAGTTAGGTATCTTTTAAACCTTGTTTGTGTATTTGTAGATCCATCAACCCAAATTCCACAGATATGGAGTAGAATTAATTTTTTGACAAGAGTGAAAGATGTGCATGTTGTCCACATCGTCAATACAAGTTGCTTGATGACACAAGTTTTCTCAAGGTTTGTCAGTAGAATGTGTAAATTATTGGGCTGTGGCGTTATAGGCAATCTCTAATCATGCTGGTATATAGGTCACATAATATCTTTCCTTGCAAGTACACAACCAGATGGAAGTTTTCATTGGTACTGTTCATCAGATTGCAAAGTTGATTAAAAAATGTGGCAAAGTTTCCTTTTGAAAATGACACCCAAATTTCACTCTACATCCAAAATATTTAGATCCAAAATATTTAGCATTTGTCGAAACAGTCACATTTATTATTGTTTGTTTGTTGTTTAATGCCGCACTCAGCAATATTCCAGCTATATGGTGGCTGTCTGTAACTAAGTCGAGTCTGGACCTAAAAATACAGTAAGCAACATCATGAGCACTGATTATTAAATACGTGCAATAGGATGTCCTCATGAATCAGATTCGCAGTGCTCAGTCCTCAGTTCAGAATAAAATATGTAGTATATCTTAACACTGTGGACTCTTATTGAATAAATACAACAAAAAATGTGATTTTTCCTCTTGAAACAGATGTCCTGTTCTCAATTTCCTTCCAAATATTAGCTGCCAATTTTGACTGACTGGGTAATACAATCAGCACAGCAGTACATTCTCTTGATACAGGCAACAAATCCCCAACACTTTCTGAAATATTCACTAGCATTTTAGACAGTCCAGTTTATTGGATTTGGGCATCAGAACGTCCTCTTGAAACCAAGTTCTCAATCAATCTGTATTTCCAGTAGTAAGGTCTTGTTGGTGGAACATAGGTTTGTGTCCTTGAAACAGCCCCATTTGTGAGAGTGTTGCAACATATCTAGTATTTCAGCTCCAGAGATACAATCTCTACATGGCTTTATAATCCTCACTGTCTGTCAGATTATAAGCAATCAATAATTTATTCATTAAGTCTCTCATTGGTGTGTTTTAATTCCAGTCTGAGAACGGTTCTCCTTATCAGTACTCTTCAGAGAAGTCCTCGATTGTCTGCTTGTTTTGTATGCACAGCATTCTGCAGTCAGATTTGAAGATTTGAATCAGACTGAACAGTAATGCTGGACACTCCATTGTGTTTACAGGGGCGGTGGCGTAGCCTAGTGGTTAAAGCGTTCGCTCGTCAAGCCGAAAACCCGGGTTCGATTCCCCACATGGGCACAATGTGTGAAGCCCATTTGTGGTGTCCCCTGCCGTGATATTGCTGGAATATTGCAAAAAGCGGCGTAAAACCAAACTCACTCACTCCATTGTGTTCACAAGTATCTGTTTTCCACTGATTTCAAAAAGCAAAGACAATGGGTAATGATTATTGTCATGGTGCTACCTTTGGTAATTTTGCTGAATATTAATGGCATCAAGCAGCATTAGGAATTGCTGGTGAAGGGTTTGAATCCAACATCCACTCTGTTCCTTGGTTTGTCTACACCACTTGCTTGTTTCACTAAAGTGGTAAATATCTAAGACCAGGGCCTAGATTTTCGAAGCTCTCTTAGCGCTAAGATAGTCATAAGTTAATGTTAATATATGGCACTTACCACTATCTTATCTCTAAGAGAGCTTAAAAAATCAAGGCCCAGGACATTTGTGGACTTTCTAGCAATATCTGAAACAGGTACATTTGTATTATATTTAGAATACTTTTCATTGTAATTGTCAACTGTTCTTTGTGCTTTCTTTCCAAAACAGAGTTCGGCTAATTGTTTCAGTCATTACTGGGAGCATATATATTTGCAATAGTTGGTTCCACTTAATTTTGTAAGTTAGTACTTTGAGTGAGTGAGTGAGTGAGTTTAGTTTTCGCGAAACTATATGGCATCTGTAAATTCGAGTCTGGACCATTCCAGTGATCAACAGCATGAGCATCGATCTGTGCATGGGAACCGATGACATGTGTCAACCAAGTCAGCTTCCCGTTAGTTAGCTCTTCACGACAAGCATAGCATTTTATGACAAGCACATGGGTTGCTGAAGACCTATTCTATCTTCACGGGTCAAGTACTTTGAAAGTACATGAATTTCCATTTTACAAACTGCTATAACTGTTTTTCTCTCTAAGGCAGCATCTTAACAGCATGTCTTAATTTATGAATGCTTTAGTCTGGTATGCCACAATGCAGAAAGCAAAGAAAAAAAGATAGAAAATAGAATAGAATCAATTACAAAAGATTTTCTTTTAATGCAATATATTTTCTTAAAATGTTTTATATCTGAAAAATGATCTACAAGGCAAGAAGAAAAGAACAAACATGTTAGTGTTTGTCAGGCTCATTTTGCATCAATATGTGTCTCTGCAGAACAAAATTTACTTTCAATTTCAACAAAAGATGAAACTTCATATTCAAAGTTCTTGAATTCTTTGTTACCATACTCCTTTTCTATTCTTGCACCAGTTAATGGTGTTTTGCTTGTGATAATACCCATAATTGTAGCTATCATAGGATTTGCTGCTATGTTTTTAGGTGATCATGTCTAATTTTCAGAGAAACTATTGATGCTCTTCTTTCAGTATGATCATTTTCATGTTCCAAAATTAAGACTCAAGAAATGATCTGAGCATTGCAATAATTCCACATCCTTTACCCTGATCCTCGCTCTCTATCTCCATCGAAAATGTCCCTCTGTATCGATTTGAAGATCAGGTGTCCAAATCCTGAACATCATAGATGGTAATTAATTTCACTACGTCTGTATCGGCAGTGATCCTTTGGATTTCAATACATTGACCAAAGTAATCTCAGCCTACCAGACACTCAACACTGCTAAATCAGGCTGTTTTATAAGCTTAATGGGTCAATTTCACAGCCGATATCTTGTTTTCAGTTGTAGTAACTGTATTTTAAGAATGGACAGACATTTTGAAAATCATGAAATGGAGTCGATGAAATCACCCTACCTGATAATGTACTCATAAACCTCCATCGCCAGCTGATATTAAAACATTTTGTGATCAAAAAGAGAAGTTATGTTGTAACTCTACTGCTGTACATCTACTGATATTCCTTACTCTCTTAAAGCAGGGTACTCTATCAGGAGATGGAAGATAATGGGGATTCCTAAGTTCAGGATTGTTGAGGATTGAAATACCAATATTTCATTTGTAAGAATGGAGGATGTGAGCAGGGAGTCTAGACAACGTCCAGATGGTGATCTACAATAACTACAACATAACATGAAGGGCATGAAAGTCAACACTTACACTAAATCCCCAAGCAATTTGCTTAATGTGGAAGGTGTTCTTTCTCTGATTTGCTGTATTTGAAATGGTTTCTCATGTAAAGAAAAATCTCAATCACGGCATGATGACTGAATTAGGATCTGATCCTCATGGGGAAGTATTTCGATAATACTAATGAGAGCTCTGTTTGTCTAAAAAATGGAAAAAATTCCTCAAATATTTTGGTATTTTTTTTCTCTTTTTTCATTTTTTGCTTTTTTTATGCCACATTCAGCAGTATTCCAACAATATGATGGTAGTCTCTTCATTGTGGAGTCTGAACCAGGCAATCCAGTGATTGACATCACGAGCATCAATCTTTATAATTTAGATATGACATGCATTAACCATTAGTCACCGAGTCTGACCACCCAATCTCATTTGTTGCCTCTGAGGTCATTGATATCATCTGTTTTAACCCTGATTTTGCAAAGAAGACCAGTGTTAAAAGTGTGCTGAGTATGGAAGGTAAATAATAGGCATATTGTTAATATTTTGGAGGGATTATTAAACTGTACAACTAAAACTTTATCACCAAAATGTTCTTAATGATTATGTGTCCAGCGAAAGACTATTGAGGATTCTGAAAGAAAAGAGAATTGAGTCTTCCTGGAGAAAGCACTGATCTTCAGTTGTTAAGGAAATAATGTCTGTAACAAATCAAATGTATACTAGAAATGTCCTTCCATATATGTTCTTCACAATCACTCATTTGAATACTCAGACAAGTAGCAGTAGATAGGTCTGTTTAATCAGACAGAACATCAGATGAGCCGGCAGACTGTAAACACTTTGGATGGATTTTGTATCAGCCATGTGCAATATCTGAGCCAGTACCTGCTGTCGCTAAGTCACTGATGACTGAACATCTGATGGAGACACTGCCTGCATCAGCAGCTGAAGGCTGACCTTGTTTGCAACAAGCGGCTGAACAGTTTGCAAGATGCAGTCAATCTCATCAAGGCAAATACAGTGTTTTGCCTCCTGTTTATTTCATCCCTGCATTGTGTCTACAATGCAGTACATGTGAAGGTTATTGTGAAGGGGAATTGATTTCAATCCTGCAGCTTAAATGATTTAGCACTGAAAAGTGTTTTATGGGTAGGAGGATCATGCACATGTGTTGTGATGTCAAGTGGAATTATATAGTGCCAAGTTAATGTGGTGGACATGCAAACAATTTTGAAACAAACATGGATAGCTAATATCCGTCAGCCTGTTTGCGTAAGAGACAATTGAATTTACAAGAAATCTTCGGAGCAGTGATGGCTGTCATTCTGTACCTCTATTGGTGGCTGGTGTTAAATTGTGATAGATTTAGAGCAAATTCAATTTGTAGACCTTCATTGTGGACACGTTCAATATATAGCCAGCCAGATCTGTCAATTTTGTGGACGTTGGAGTCAAAGGTCAGACCACACTGGCTACAACACAGCTGCAAACACATCCAAAGGATTTCGCGTTTCCATGTTCTTGGTCAGTTTTGAGTGATGTGGAATGACCTGTGAAGGTCCGGGTTAGAATGAACCTTCAGTAACCCATGCTTGTTGTAAGAGGCGACTAACAGGAACTGGTGGTCAGGTTTGCTGGCTTGGTTGATACATGTCATCGGCTCCCAATTGCGCCAATTGATGCTCATGCTGTTGATCACTGGATTGACTGGTCCAGATTATTTACAGACCGCCGCCGCATAGCTGGAATATTGCTGAGTGCAGCGAAACTAAACTCACTCACTCACTCACTCACTCACTCACTCCTCACTCACTCACTCACTCACTCGGTGGAATGTATTGGTTAGCTTTAACCAAACATTTCATGCCAGTCTGCATTGTTCCTGATATTAGGCGATGCACCTGTATAAGCTCTCTGCTTCCTTGGGTCTGTCTTTTAGCCTTGTGGTTAAAGTCTTTGCTGTCTCTCAGAAGACCTAGGTACAATTCCCCAGATAGGTACTCACTCACTGACACTCACTCACTCACTCACTCACTCACTCACACATCTGTTGCTTGACTGGTAATCTTGTCATGTTATATAAGGTGGGATGGCATTGTAGGTAGCTAACTCCATTATAGCAGGATGGACAGGACTAGAGGAAGTAGTAAGAATACACTCAGATGCAGTGTGCTCCCTATAATAAAGTAGCTGACATCCCTAAAGTCCCCTTTAACATCAACTCAGTACTGTAGAGACTCGGTCACCTGACAACAGCTAGGTCATCCTGCTCCACTACAGCCTGCTGGTTGCACCCCACAAGGCAGACTGGTCATGAGTATTTGCTCCCTAATGGCCATAACATCTTTTGCTGGAGGTTCTTTCTAATCCAGGTTTGGATGGGAATGTCACTGAAGGAATTATCTGAATTCGATAAAACATTGACCAGTGTCCATTGAAGCTACTTGGACGGCTACAGGCACAAATGGCATGAAATAATGGATGGCTGTTGTAGTGCATTTATTCATTTAGGCATAATCATATTTCCATGGTCGTCTACTTTAGATGATATTCAGAAGTGTTTGTTGTCATCTGTAGTCCATCTTTGTTACATTCACATAACAATATTACTACAGTGAGAGGCAGTTATTGTTAATACAGGATATGGGATATTATCAGTAGGGAAAATGGTTCAATCACTAAAATGACTATTCCTGTATTGATACCCATTGCTTGTTAACTTTGTGTGTTGTTAAAACACCTCACAGCAATATTTGAGTTAAATGAAGGCCTGCAAATAACTGAGACTTGGCCAGACAGTCCAGGGAATGAGCACCGAGCAAGGCCATTAGGGTATGATGACATGCAATGAAGGAAGACCAACCCAATCCATTATAAGTCCCTCATAATGACAAACCTTCTAATGTGGAAACCCCACAGGGGTTAAATCCTGCTGATATGGCAATATTTGGAGTCAGCGTGATGTCATTTCATGTAAATGGACAATATTTGACACTGATCATGTGATAGTGTTGTGTCACTCATGGGTGAATAAGTGTTGTCAGTGTTCGGTAGACAATGTGCACAGCTTGTACTTTCTGGGTCATGTATTTTATGAAATTGTGATGATATAACTGGAATACCCTTCACAGTTATTTAAACCCAATTAACCTGGTCCATAGAAAAAGAGGTAGAGGTAGAAAGGACATGAGAGAAGTGAGTGGATGTTGTTTGATCCCACTCCTGGCAGTATTCCAGCTAAGTGGTGGCGGTGGGGTAGCCTTTAAAGCGTTCGCTCATCATGCTTAAGACCCGGGTTCGATTCACAATGGGTACAATGTGTGAAGCCCATTTCTGGTGTCCCCATCCATGATGTTGCTGGAATATTCTAAAAGCAGCGTAAAACTCTGCTCACTCACTCCAGCTATGTGACATCAGTGTCAAATATCCACCCTAGACAAGGCAGTGATCCATTTCCCACACATCCACCCAATACACAATGCTTGGCTCCAGCCACAAGCATGGAGTACTGGAGACCTGTTGTGACACGTAATTCAAATGAGAGCCCATGCACCATGACTAATATAATCGTGGTTGTCAAATCATAATCTAAAACTGAATTTATGAATCTGTGTCTTATTGCCCAGACAGTATATATTTCCAGTGTGGTTAAATTTGGCATAAATAACCATACACTTTCCTAATAACTAAATTTTCTGCTTTTGGCATAATCAAATGTGTTCGTGAAAAGAATTCTTATAGCTTTAATACCTCTGGGCGTGATAATTATGAATACATTTTAACAGCTTGATTGGCTCCCCATGTGGTGACCAAACATGTGACCTCAAACTGATGAATTAATTAGCAGTTGTCGTAAGGCATGATCACTCAGGAGGGATGATTGTGAGGGGTGAGTAGTGAGCATGTTATCACAGCTGGATTCCAGACATTATCTTTGATTACAGGGATCACATTGCCAGCTAATATATCTGACTGCCAAGGGCACCTGCCACCCACTGTCCAGTGGTCATTGTGGCTGTCTATCACTTGGAATTACACCAGCCCAAGCCCTTGCTTGTCTAGGATCCACTGGGGTGGTATCATTACATACCGTTGGCGCTTTATCTGTCCTAGTATTTGTGCTGTTTAATTGATTCCATTGATTCAAGGTTTGGTGTTGTAGTCTGAGGAGGAGGATGCTTACTGACTGGACTCCACAAGTGGGTGGTCTAACTATGATAAATGGTGTACGCATTTTACAAATTACAGTGTTGAAGAATTGTGAAGAGGAATATTGTCTCAGATTTTCAGTCATAGCTGTGGGCAAAATAGATTTATTATCAGATGTTACATTAGCTCTTTGGTGTTATATTAGAGAGTGAGTTTAGTTACACACTGATTTTTACAATGTTCCAGCAATTATCATCACTGGAGGGGACACTGGAAATGGGTTTGACACATTGTACCCATGTGGGGAATCAAACCCAGGTCTTCGGTATGACAGGTGAACGTTTTAACCACTAGGCTACCCTACCACCTCTGTATCACAGAGATGGCACTATGATGTACTGTATTATGGAGCTATAATGGCAAATTGGCATTTTAAGGTCAGTGTAGTGTTGTATCAGCTCTCTTGAAAGTCATGTTGTTTTGTCAGCGTCTTGGTGTCATGTGTTATGGTGTGATATCAGCAGGTATTCCAACGGATGAATGATGACAACAAATGATGTAGAATGAGGACATCTCCTCAAATTCTAGAATGCCAATCAAAGAAGAAATAATGTTGTACCAGCATTCTTATTGGGTTTGTCTGCACTATGGTGTTATATCAGTACCATGGTGTTATCTCAACACCACAGTGTTATATAATCAGCTCCCATAATGGTGTTATGTTGCTTCTATAAAGTTCTTTTGTCATTATGTTGTCATTACGTCTTATATTGATCAGCACTATAATGGTGTTATGTGGGCACTAAAGGTATTACATCAGTGCTAAGGTGTTCCAGCAGCCCTGTGATGGTTTATTTGCAATATGAAGTCATTTCAACACTCGTTTCTCTTCAATCTGATTTCATTGGTACCCTGGGTTTAGAGTTGACAGTGTTTCATTCTACAACATGTTTGTACAAGGAAGTCATACCAGACGAATCAGGCAGATTGTCGGGTTGAGCAAAGTTGATTCAAGTGATTCAAACAGCACTTTGTGTGTCTACAAACACACATTATATGATGTATATCTGTCAAACAGTTTATGGTTACCTAAACCACACATGGCACAAACTACATCTGTACCAAGACCCACACAATATGAACAGCCCCAATTCAGCTCCAGCTATGTGCTGCCATCTCATTTTCAAGAAAAGGAACAGAAGATGACATCTCAACTGATACATTTCTCAATGTAACCAAGACCAGCATGGCAAATGACACAGAAGTGCATTGTGGGTCAACCTCTGATGAGCCTGTCTACTATATTGCTTTTCTATCAACCATCCACGTCTAAATAAGAGCTGATCAATTATGGATGTATCCTTTCATGTTCTTTGTACGCCAGGTGACACATTTGCTATGATTCACAAGTAGACCTCCTTTCATTTTGCTCGCATTGATTCCAACTTGGTTGCCTATGTAGGCAAATTTCTGGATTGACTCTATGAAGCTAGTCTGCCGCTCTTCTCGATACTATGCTCATGGTCTAAAGAAGGAATGACCATTTTGACGAGTTGTATTTGGTGAAAGAAGTGATGATTCACATTAGAGGTTTCAGTTTTTCTTGTTACATTTGGCTGTTATTTTTGTTCACCGAAGAAAGCTTTCAATTTTTTTTCAAGTTACGTCAGTTTTGTATCTTTAATGTCACGTGGCCGGTGAGTATTTGTAAGATGTTTATTTCAAACTCTCAGTGTGGGATTTGGAGGCAGTGTTGTGCATTAGTTCAGAGATTTTTAATTCCTTTTGTGGAGATTAATATGGTTTCTGAACAAGTAATTGCAACTGTGATATTGGCACCATGGCGTTACTGTCTTTCGCACAATACCCCATTCCTCGAAAGTTTTATTTAATTATAACAACCATACCTCCAGAGCATAAGTATCTGGTTTCATGGTCATACTTATCACATTGTGAACCCTTGCAGTGACTGTATTTTACATACAGCTCCTTGGAAGTCGCTGTAATTACACACTGGCATTGTTGACTGTTTATTTCATTAGGGCAGCAGGTGCCTCACACTAACCAATATTTGACCCCAATGCATCCTAACACCACTCCAAAGAAAACCACCCAAATTCATTGAAGCAAATAACTAAACGCAAGAAAAACATTTACGTGAGCATACTGTCCAATGCAATAATTGAGAACATGTGTTTGGGGCCACTGTCGAATGGTCATACACCCCAAACTCACTCGAAATATAGAAAGAAATGACTAAAACACACTAAAAAATCCCTTTTTGCAAGAGCTTGGAAAGAATAAAAAAGATATATTTCAGTTTCACAAAAATTATGAACCAGTCTTGTGTTGTGACTGTTTCCCCTTTGAGAAGACAAGCATGTTATTTGATTAAAATTTCCTTTCAGTAGTCCCACTGGTACAGGCTAGAAACCTACTTTGCAATGAAGTGTTTCACAATCATTTTGGTTGAGTAGTGCTATCATTACTCTGTGAAATTCCCAGTTGTCAAAATATAGTTTTATGTGTCATTTCAATCGATCAGTCATCAGCTTGAAGAGCACTGACACAAGAAATGCACACCATCCAGTGATATATACAACAGCATGATTATTGATTGACGCTTGACGTGATAATGAATGACAAACATGCTACTGTGGAGAGCCACCTTGAAATTAGCACATTTTCACTAGAAGTTGTTCACTCGTAATTTGTTGACTGGGTTTTTTCGCCAGATTCCTCAGGATGTTGTTCATGTCGTGTACAATTTGCATAAGGGTTGTCTAAATATGTCTTTCCATTTTGCCTTCATTTAAGGTTTGTTCAACAAGTTTGGGAACACATCTGAAATCGAGACGGTCTAAATCAGGTAGAGTGGGGATGATTGAAGCACTGTTCTGAAGTCTGTGTCTTTGATTTTTGATTGTGACATTTGATTGTGACATTGAATATTGTTCTTTGAATTATTAAACTTTTCATTCTGATAACACTGGAGCTGTTGCTGTTAGCATTATGAGCGATGGGAAATGAATGTCAGTTTCAACGATTAACTATTTTTTCAATTAGAGGTTGAAGTGAGCGCATAACGATTCCATATTGTGCAGTTCAAGAAGTCTGTACATGTGAGACTAGTCCCCAGATCAGGTTCAATACATTTTCTGACTGTCTTGTAGTATTAGTTAAAATAGACAATATGTTAACTTTAAACTCTAATTAAAATGGTGGGAGAAGATAGTTTTGGACTCTAAGTTTGTTCTCAAAGACTGTTGAAGAGTTAAAATGTTCCAAATATGAACCATTTGTTATGGAATTCCTGCATGTACATTTACACATTTATTCTATCTGAAGGGTACCATATATGGAAAATGGGCTGAAAATATTTAATAATCCTGAATTATTGAAATGGTAAAAACTTTTAATGCCTAAAACTCAGTTACTGAAACTGAAAATACTGAGCATCATATAAATCTTTTAGAATTAATTATGACATTCCATGCTGACAAATTTTCTTAGAATGTGATTTGTAAAAGGCAGTTCTCACTTCTATAACCAAAGTAAAGCAAAATGGATTGCTTGGCATCGAAATTGAAAACATGTCAATTTCAAGCACTGTTTAATGCATGTCTGATGTAATTGCTACTGAAAACTTGCACTATCGGCACCATCCCATCAGACTCATACTTCCATTTATCAAAAATAAGTGAAGCAATTTGATGAATTAAAGTGTTAAGTTGGTTTGAGAAAACAGGAGAACATTTTCCCAGATAAGCATCAACCCTCCTCATTGCATGAAAACCATACCTGACTTCAGTGATCGTGAGAGATTATGTTCTACTTTCATGAAATCATTGGCAAGTTTCCCTTGGCTTGTCAATTTGTTAAGCACAATCAGGCTCCATCAGTGCTGAGTATGATCACAGCAGAACGTGCTAGTGAACAATACAGGGGTTTCGATGTGGGGGTGAGCTTCATAGAAGGAGGAAAGCAGGAGTCCCTATTGATCCCTGAGTCTCACCTCTCCCAATTACAGCAGCCTGCCCTGTCAGAGACAGACAAACAGGTCAATACGACCTCTGTTGCCTCCCACTCTCATGGTCCTCTCAAATGTGGCCATCAGGCCCTGTTCACCAACAATTTCATTGTCATGATTCAACATAGATTTATGATGGTCGGAACACTGAAGTTGCTTTGTGGAACAAGCCCATGCGGAGCTGACCTTTGCCTTGGAGGAATTCTGGTTTGGTATTACTGCCCAATAAAACAGACAAGCAGTACCAATTAGTGTCTTGATGTTTACATTGGTCAGAATTGGAAATCAATGTGGGGTGAAGATGTTATGGAACATGCATAAATGTTTTTGGTCTGTGTGTGTCTGTGGAACTTTGGTGAACAGAGTGAAGCTGTTCATGGGATAGGGTTCAATTTGCAAGTTCTTGATTTCAGCTCTGAATACAGCTTTGTTTTATGTTAATTTGCAAGATTCATTGGTGGGTGCTATGGATGATGGATAAAGTTTGGTTCTGAGTCAGTTTGCAATATTTAGTCCACACAGTGGTGAATGTTAGGGATGAAGGATACAGTTTGGATTCTAAGTCAGTTTGCATTGTGCAGTCCAGCTTATAGTGATGGGTGTTTAGGTTAAAGGATAAAGTTTGGGTTCTGAGTCACTTTACAATGTTTAGTGTACACAGTGGTGGGAAGCTTTATACAGAGTATTCGGAGATTCAGCTTTATAGTGTAAGCCAGATCTGTGATCAGACAAACCTATGTTTTGATCCCAAGGTTATGTACCTCATTCACCCATACCCTTCATTGATTGACTGATCAACTATCATGTACAATGTACATCTGACATAAAAATAAGATCTAAAAATAGCTAAATATTTGGATTTCTTCAAAGATTGCAGCCATAATGCCACAGCGTTAATGAATATGTCTGCTGTGATGGTATTTATCAGTTGATGGCTTTGACAGTATCTTGTGTTTCTACTTATGTTCTATTAATCCCTTTGATCTAGCTGACACTTGAAGCAGTTGAATTATTTATTTGTCATGATGCTTGTACTCATGATTCAGCATCTACAGAATTAGATATATTTGGTTCTTTTTTTTCATTCAGAGAATGTCATTGAGATTGTTGAAGGTTGAACTCATTTTATCATTTGAACAATACCCTGAAGTGTCTTACAATGTTTCTGATCCTCCATAAAGATGCTCATGTGGTCCCAGGCAAAAGTGTCATAGATTCCTGTGTCATCAAATTATCAGTGCAATCTACCCTCTTTGGTACAACCAGTGGCTCACATTTCAGTTTTGGAAGAGTATGTCAGAACATGTTTGAATGTTGATCTTACCATCAGTCCCAGGATGATCATGAACTTCCCATCAGTTCATCATGACTGTGACCTTACCATCAACATTATCAGAACTCTAATCTTACTATCAATATCTTGATAACTCTTAACTTGCCATTTACTAAGTCTTTTGATGATGGAACATATCATCAATCTTAATTGATTACACTGAGCTTACCATCAGTTTGACATCATGACTCTGATCTTGCCTTCAGTCTCTTGATAACTCTGATTTTACCACCTGAGTCTCATCATGACTCTGATCTTACCTTCAGTCTCTTGATGACTCTGATCTTACCTTCCTTCTCTTAATGACTCAGATCTAACCTTCAGTCTCTTAATGACTCAGATCTAACCTTCAGTCTCTTAATGACTCAGATCTAACCTTCAGTCTCTTAATGACTCAGATCTAACCTTCAGTCTCTTAATGACTCAGATCTAACCTTCTGTCTCTTGATGACTCTGATCTTACCACCTAAGTCTCAACATTACTGATCTTACCTTCAGTCTCTTGATGACTCTGATCTTACCACCTAAGTCTCGTGACTCTGATCTTACCTTCTATCTCTTGATGACTCTGATCTTACCACCTAAGTCTCATCATGACTCTGATCTTACCACCTAAGTCTCATGACTCTGATCTTACCACCTAAGTCTCATGACTCTGATCTTACCTTCTATCTCTTGATGACTCTGATCTTACCACCTAAGTCTCATCATGACTCTGATCCTACCTTCAGTCTCTTGATGACTCTGATCCTACCTTCAGTCTCTTGATGATCTAAGTCTCATCATGACTCTAATCTTACCTTCAGTCTCTTGATGATCTAAGTCTCATCATGACTCTGATCTTACCTTCAGTCTCTTGATGACTCTGATCTTACCTTCAGTCTCTTGATGACTGATCTTACCACCTAAGTCTCATCATGACTTATATTACCTTCTGTCTCTTGATGACTCTGATCTTACCTTCAGTCTCTTGATGACTCTGATCTTACCACCTAAGTCTCATCATGACTCTGATCTTACCTTCTGTCTCTTGATGACTCTGATCGTAACCATCTAAGTCTCATCATGACTCTCATCTTACCATGAGTCTCCTGATGACTCTGATCTTACCTTCTGTCTCTTGATGACTCTGATCTAATACCATCAGCCTCATGGTGACTCTGATCTTGCAATCAGTCTCATGATGCCTTTAACCGTCAAGGCTAGAAGACTAAGATAATCATTGAAAGTTCAAAACCTGTTCAAGAGTTGGCAGATTGGTATTCATTTCCTTAATTTCACATTTTACACTGATGAGGGGCCAGTAGCAATATTCGCATCTTGTCAGGTTTCACTATGATGATCAACATCTTCATCCCTCACCACCTCATTTGGTGATTTGTTGTTGTACAACTGAAATACTTTATAAACCACAGTTAATCTGAACAGCCTTCTTCAGTTATTCTGTTTGAGAATCAGCTCAGTGGAGGAGAGAAATATGTTTTGTTTGTCCATGATAAGGGTAATTTCCTTTCGGGCACTTTCATCCAATGAAGTTTATTTTGAAAACTACTTTGTTCTGTTTTTGATATCCCTACTGAATATCCGTGTTGACTGCAGGTGATTAATTCAGCGAGTCATCAGTTCCCTTGATTTCTTTCCTTTGTATTAAGCTTTTAATGTCATGATCCCTTGTAGCCAGTAAAAAATTTGGATATACTTATAGTTATATGTTTCACCGAGATCCGTTTCCAGTATAAACCATGGGAAAGAACAAGAGCCGCAGAATTGAAAAATGTCCTTTGTAGCATTATCCTGTAACAGATAGATATCCCCTTAGAGACAAAGTTCATTAGGAGCTCTAGTTTTATATTCCCTTTCATGCTTTATGTTAGGTTATTTCTTGGAATAGAGAACACAAGATCATTATCAACATTTCCATAGAATTAAAAAATTCATACTTTTTTTTGTATCATTGTTGTAAATTCAGTTTTTTGAAGCAACTGTTTTTTCTCATTCTTTAGTACACAAATGAAACTGGATAAGCTCTTTGAAAGTCATGATAAATTTCAGTCACATAAGGTTAATGACTGATAGCTAAATTTGCTGTGTTCAAGAAAGGCTTTTGGCTTTGATCAATACATTTAAGTTTTGGAAGCAACCCTTCTTCCTAAGTCTTTGTACAGAATTAAACTGGATAAGCTCTTTGAAAATCAATGAGAATGAGATTTCAGCTTTTACAGTTTCAGAAGGTTAATGAGCTATGACAAAATTTGTGGTTGTGTTAAGCAATTTAAGCTTATCCAATGAAACTGGATAAATTCTTTAAAAATCTTGATGATAAATTTTTGTAGTTACAGAATGTTAATAAGCAATGGCTGATTTTGTTGTTGTGTTGAGATGTTTCAGCTTTGGTAGATAAATACCGTATGTGTTTATCTGTTGTCTTGACATCCTGTATTAAGACTGCGCTGGACAGGAAATCAGTTCACTAATAGTATTAATTCCACTCTCATTTGTAAGTCAGATCATGTCATTTCGAACCATCACAAAGCCATAGAATTTTCAGATAATATCATTTGCATGATTTCTGTGTCAGTTTCAATAAAGGTACAAGGTATTGAAGACGCCAACAAGTCTGTATTTGGTGATTGCTCTCTCACCATACATTGTTTGACATCAGAGTTTGAAAATTAACATTCTCCCTTTACTTAGCAGAGGTGACAAGCACACATTTTGATGTCAGAATTCAGTTTTTATTTTGGCTCTAAACTGAAGGGTATGATTATGGAAGCCTGTTGGCTTTAAGTGATCAAAGAGTTGTTTTTATTGTATGGTGGTGAGGGAAACTATAAATTTAGTTTGTGTCAGGTTCGATGACAGATTTAATAAGGTGACAAACATGTCATGGCAACTCGGGGTCATCTAGACCCAGAGCACAATGTAAAGGGGCAGCTGGAGTGAGTGAGCGAATTTAGTGTTATGTCGCACTCAGCAATATTCCAGCTGTATGGCGGTGGTCTGTGAATAATCGAGTCTGGCCAGACAATCCAGTGATCAACATGAGCATCAATTCACACAATTGGGATACAATGACACATGTCCACCAAGTCAATGAGCCTGACCACCCGATCCCGTTAGTCGCCTCTTACAACAAGCATGGGTTACTGAAGATCAATTCTACCCGGATCTTCACGGATCAATAGGATCCATCGACCCATGAGTGTGTATGAGCTGATTTAAATGATGTGTGGACTGACAGATTTTAAATAATTCCATTTGGGTAGAGTGGTGCTCATGCTATCAATCAAGGGTTTACTTGCTCAGGCTTTGATTGTTTACAAGCTACACTGACATAGATGGAACATTGCTGATTTATTGTAAACAAAACTCACTTGCTGGAAAGTTTTTAAAATACCCTGTTAAAAATGCTTAATTTCCTAAAGGAGTACATGAACCTGTTACACAGCATCGCTGACACCAGCAACCCAGCCTGCCCGAGGCTTCTCCTTCCTCTCATCAGTCCCATTAACAAAAGCAAATTGTCTCATTTTCTTGTGAGCCGGAGGTCAGGCCCTCTAGATGCCTTGTCTCCCCATCAATTGTGTGCACAACTTGCTGCAATCATGCCACAAATACACTTCGAACCCCACTGCAACACAATCGCCTCGAAAAAGCCCCGAGAACAAGATGAAATTGAATGGACAAAATTGAATTTCCTTCTAATGATAGGAAAGGACCTTGACTGACTCCAAGGCCTAGTGCTCATGTGTGCAGCTCCGTGTGGCCTCATGTGGTGTACAAAAATAGCTGAAATGTCCCTCACCTTGTTGTATCTATACTGCTGCAGTTTATTTTGTCAAAACCCACCCCTTGTTTTGAAGCATACTCAGATAGTCGCATAAGTTATAATTCTACTTAATGGGAATTCCAGGTTAGAAATAGTCCTCCTCAACCTATGGTGACCATTGAAGAGGAGGTGACATAGATTAGGTGGTCTGAGGCGAAGGCGACTTGGTGGATTGAGTGTATAGATGCTCACGTTATCAATCACTGGATATTGCTCTGTGTGGTAATATTAGTAATAAACGAGAACATACATAGTCATACTTTCATGAGTGGAAGAGGGGCGGTGGGGTAACCTAGTGGTTAAAGCATCCGCTCGTCACACCGAAGACCCGAGTTCGATTCCCCACATGGGTACAATGTGTGAAGCCCATTTCAGGTGTCCCCCACCGTGATATTGCTGGAATATTGCTAAAAGCGGTGTAAAACTAAACTCATTCACTCATTCATGAGTGGAAGATTTCTTTGATATATATTGTTTGGAGAATACTAGAGAGGTGAAAATACAGTTCTTGAAATTGTTTCACGGAATAATTATATTTGGTAGTATTTATTTATGGACTATAGACATGACGTCCGGTGTGCCAATTATGTGCCATTGAATCAAATGCTATTTATTCATGCCTTCATAACTTGCATAGTTTTTCCCCATAATAAATTGAAGTACATGTTACGAAAAGGTTTGGGGTAACTCAATGATAGCTGGAATAATGGGAGTGTTGCTTTAACCAAGCAACCAGACTGTTTTGACAATGACGAAAATAGAAGCATTCACTTCTTTTCCTAATTGGCAAAGAAACAGACTTATATCTGTGCATTACTAAGTTTCAGCAAAATTCTTTTTATGAATTAAAAAAAAATGGAATCTGTGTCTCTATAATGAGAAGGTATGGGCTTTAAGTTAACTAATAGAAGAGTGAAACTTTGATTAAAAATCGTTGTTTTCCGGAGTCACTTACCCTGCTTGGTATCAAACAAGGCAGGTAGTTTTCTCTGATGAATTGCCTATAGATTATTCACCAGGTAGGAAAGCAGACAAACTCTAAATTCCCATTAGTCTGTTGTTTGGCGTGGGATAGTATTGGGAACGATTGTAGATGGAGCATATAATGTAGTTTACCCATGGGCCTTTAAACTGAGAACTCCTGACGGGTCAAACAACGGTCATGTCGGTTATTTCTGACAAAGTTAATTCAATTGGCAAATTTAGCCGCTTTGTATCCATTTCATATACACCCCAAGAGTTCTTGTATGTGTATCTGTAGCCTTGTCCCAAGACTGTTACTGACTGAATGCTGAGCCCATGGATGTATAGTAACTCTATCGATGAACATAAAGAATTTTCTGGATTTCATCTTCATTTTATTTTTTGATACAATGTTTCGGGGCCTGTTCCGGCCCCATCATCTGGTAAAAGTAATGGAGAACATTAGTTTTACCTGATGATGGGGCCAGAACATCAGAGAATAAAAAGAAGAAGAAATCCAGAATTTTTTTTATGTTCATCAAATAGCATCTTCTAAAATGCCTATCAAGCATCTAGTAATTCTGTCCTTCAAAGAGGCAAGTCTAGATTTGTGGACCCGTGAAGGTCCGGGTTAGAATGAACCTTCAGTAACCCATGCTTGTCGTAAGAGGCGACTGGTCAGGCTCGCTGGCTTGGTTGACACATGTCATCGGTTCCCAATTGCGCAGATCGATGCTCACGCTGTTGATCACTGGATTGTCTGGTCCAGACTCGATTATTTACAGACCGCCACCATATAGCTGGAATATTGCTGAGTGCGACATAAAACTAAACTCACTCACTCTAGATAAGTGGACAGTTGGACCCCAGTCTGTTGTTTATTATTTTTTAGAAATTATCATTTAAACTATTAATTTAACTTTGTGCAAGTCTAGTGTATCTGCATCTGCACACCTCTTCAATCCCTTTACTGATACATCGTTTAAATGCACAGTTTACACATGAAGGTTGATATAGGTTTAATGATGTGATTAGTCACAGTGCAGCTGCTGTAGCTGCAGAGATTGTGCATTTATTGCAGCATGGTATGTTCGTCTTGCCGCATCTTCGTCTACAGGTGGTTATTTATGTAACACCAGAGAGCCAGAGAGTCATTCAGTCTGATCAAAGGTAGAGACATGCGTATGCTGACAAGCAATGACAAGATTTGTTTGCTGTTAACGTTTAATGTACAAATCAGAGGAGCTGGGTATTCACAGCCATGTTTACATTCAGTAAATGCTGGAAGCAAACATCTTGCTCTCTCTTTTGTTTACAGAGTTAAAAATGAATACGTTTCATGTCCGAAGTGTATTGGAGAAATTTGCATAGAAAAGAGTTTCATTTTGTTATGCATTCAGATTGTTTCTTTTACCTATAGGTTTTGGTGAATTTCAGTTTACATTGTTAGAAAAGCAAATGCATGAAAAGAGGAAAGCAAAATCTACTTGTTGACATCGTGGTACATATTTCTGTTATTTTCCCTATGTTGTGTGTTGTTCCTATTGCTTTGTGCTTTGACACTTGGGTTGGTGCATCCCAATACCTATGGCTAGAAAAGGTTAACAAACGAAAAGAAGAAGGTTAAGACTTTGCATGTTTGACATTGCCCTGCATGGATTTATGGTCATTGGCTTAAGTTATTAGCAAACACGCTGGACTGGTTTGTTTGGTGGTAGTAATCTTGCATGAGATTGGACGTGTATTACAGCCTGTGGAAAATATGGATTTCATTAACATTGTCAAACTTTGTCATTCTGATCAATAGTGGATAAGGGAATTAATGGTAGGTCATGTTGGTTGATGAATTAGCTCTGGCTTGGAAAGAAGGAAAAAAGGGAGCTGCATCCTGAGCTATTGTTATGTAAGAACGACAAGAGTTGATATTATATTGACAATGAAGAGGATTGGCTCAATTTGTCAAATTGATTCTCTTTGCTTAATGATCATGTTGACGATGATGCTGTTGCTCTCTCCCATTGTTTGGAGCAGGGACTGGGAGCTTAGTGGGCACAGTGTTTGCTTATCATGCAGATGGTGTGTGTTCAGTTCTAGGATTTGGTACATTGTGATAAGCTGCATCAATATGAGTGAAGTATTAGAGATCATACATGGATACAAACCTTAATGTAATCATAAGGGCTGGTAGGGTGGCATCGTGGTTGAAACATTGGCTTGTCATGCCAAAAACTCAGGTTTTATTCTCCATACCAGTTCAAAATGTGAAGCCAATTGCTAGTATGCCCTGTCATGATATGGCTGGAATACTTCTCAAAGCGGCCTAAATATCTGAATACAAAACTTACTAATTCTATATCAAAGGTAGGGCTGGGACGATACACTATATCACGATACGATGCATATCACGATATTTTACCTGTGATACAATACGTATCACGATACATACACCTTGAAAGAATGACACGGTATCAAGATTTAAAATGATTTATTTCAAGGTATTTGTGTTTAACAATAACACTATTGTAATAAACAAGCAAGTAACTCCATCATACTTGCGTATTTTTCTCTAAATAAGTACTGTAACATGTTTAAGATAATACTGTTTTGAAAAAAAGTTGTGTATCGTTTTGTATCGTTACACAAGTCCATGATACGAGAGCTGTATCAAACTTAAATGTATTGCGATGCATCGGTGAATCGTCCCAGCCCTAATCAAAGGAATTATATTTTGTGATGAAGATATGAACAGTTACTGAGTGCCAAACTTTACAACTGACTTTCTATCAAAGGAATTGTTTAATGTTATGATACAAGTGGATGTCAGCTGCATACATGTATCAGTTGTGTAAGCTTGAAGTATAGATGACATTGCATCTGTCTGTCATGTTATATTGATCAATAAAACAGTAAAACCACAAATCCATTTAGTCCGTGAATACTTTTTCAAGTGATTGCACAAAGGACAAACTGGTTATGCTTTTGTTAATAATTTGTCTGGATGGTTGTACATGTCGCAGTATGCTCAGACTGCACAGGTCTATATTTTCGTCTGGTATGCTCAGACTGCACAGGTCTATATTTTCGCCTGGGCAGAGACTCGTTCACTCAGTGGGTTTGGTGACATTTTGTGTCAGATCCACATAAATTCCATCTAATTGATGAAGAATGAACTTGTAGCCCTTGTCTTCTTTTTGTTGGTGGTGAAAGTAAGTTCTGCCAAACCATTAATTTCTGTAATGTTGTTTGTGTGCTAGAAGTTCCATTATTTGGTTCACTCAGTGGGTTTGGGTGGTGTTAGCTTGAAATATTAAATTTCCAAAAGGTCATAATAAATTTCCAAAACACCTGCCTCATGTCATGGTCATTTAGGCTAACATACTTGATGTTTTCCTCCTCATACCAAACACCTGCCCCATAGTAATGTCTGGGTTTGGGTGAAGCTAGCTTTAGGTATAGTTTAAACAAAGGCCTAATGCATTACTTGATGTTTTCCCTGCTACCTCACTGTCTGCCCCATAGTAATGTTTGGGTTTGGGTGAAGCTAGCTTTAGGTATAGTTTACACAAAATGTCTGGGTTTGGGTGAAGCTAATGCATTTTACTTGATGTTTTTTCCTGCCTCACTACCAAACACCTGCCCCATAGTAATGTCTGGTTTTGGTGAAGCTAGCTTTAGGTATAGTTTACACAAGGACCTAATACATTAGATGATGTTTTCCTGCCTCACTACCAAACACCTGCCCCATAGTAATGTCTGTGTTTGGGTGAAGCTAGCTTTAGGTATAGTTTACACAAGGACCTAATACATTAGATGATGTTTTCCTGCCTCACTACCAAACACCTGCCCCATAGTAATGTCTGGGTTTGGGTGAAGCTAGCTTTAGGTATAGTTTACACAAGGACCTAATACATTAGATGATGTTTTCCTGCCTCACTACCAAACACCTGCCCCATGTTAATGTCCCAATGCAACCAGAGACAAAGAAACTTGCTGTGTCTTCACTTCTTTCTATGTATGATGAAATGCACCATATGCACTATGTACTAAGTCCCACCAAGCAGCCATGCTTCACTTGGTTTACATCCTTTGGCAGATAACATAAACAGATGCCTTCTTCAGTGTTTTATGTATGATGAAATGCTTTATACAAAATTTTTTACATCCTTTGTTACATTACTTCTCATCTCACATTGTTTTCCAAATTTGGGTGAAAATTTATTTTTTTAAATTTTTCAAAAGGGATACTTCAAGTTGTCAAATTCAAAACTTTCTGTGTCAGTAGCAGGTAAATTAGTGTAGTTTGATGTAAATATGTGTTTAGATTATTTTTTCAAGTGGATACATTTCTCAAGTGATGCTCAGGATTTCACAGTTCCATTTTTTGCCTGACAGCAGAAAGCCTCTCAAACAGGTTGTTTTTCCACTGATAGTGATAATGGCCAGACTGGCAGTGCTTGAGAACAGAGTCTATTTGAAATATTTATATAAGGATCAAACAATTCTTGCATGTTTAAATGTGGCAAAGTAAACATTACCATTCTAATTTTACCTGAAAAGACTTTGGACTGTTTCAGTATCTGAAGTTATACAAAGATGAAATGCACTTATACACTGAAAACTTATAAAGAACTAAGTACAGAATCTAATTTATCAAGTGATCTCAAGTTTATGATAATTACATGATTTGCTTATGAGATAGCTGTTAATTTATTTTCATTTAAAAATTTCTTAAATTCATTCATTCATATCAACCAGAGTGCTGTCATGACACTATCAGCAGTGACCCCAAAGCTGCATAGATATATGGAATTATTTGTGAAGAGCTTATCTTGAACATTTGTTACTAAGCTTATCTCTTTGAGAATATATCTGCAAATAGTGTGGTGAAAATGGTTAAAAATTAATCTCCATAGCAACTGGCCCTTCAGACTGAGTATTAACAGTATCAGCTGTCTGGATTTGCATTGTGATGGTTGGTGGAGATTGTGTGAATATTCAATAAAATGTGTCTGTGGAAGTGGCAATGAAACAGACGATTGTGGCCAATGTTTGAGCAAGGGATTTCAGAAAGTACATGTGGCCCTAATATAAAGCCCTTGTTTATTCTGGGAAAGAAATGGGCATAAACTCACAGCCACAATGATGAGCTATCTCCCATAATAAGGTGGTGCAACTCCCACTGTGTTTACTCTTTAATCCCACCAAGGGACCTTCATGTGCAGCAAGACTAAAAAGCAGGGCAAGGCAGGTGGTGTGTGCTCACACCGGCGAGAGGCATTTTTGTGTATTGGAAAGTCATGTCCTTCCTGATGGTCTTTGTAAAGGAAGCCTTAGACCTGACTTCTATAGTGGAAAAGGGTGCTCTTCGTAATTGGAGATCGGTCTTAGCTTGGTCTCCCTCCGTTAACATTAATTGGAACACTCACAGTTTGGCCAACCGACAGTTCCGGCTTGATTCCTCTTGTGGAATCTAAATTTAGTTTGAGATAGTACAAGGAGACTTTAATATCGCCATGGCCAGAGAGGCAAGTTAGTGTGCCAATCCAGCCCCTGCACTGATTTGGCCTGCCTCAGTTCTGATAAAAGCATCATTACAGATGCTGATGCCTTTGTGTTCAGCAGGAGAGCTGACAAGCATATAACACCAGTTGGTGGTGAGCTTGGGGGAGGCTTACAGGTAGGCTTGCATGGTGTTTACATGGTATCGGGAGAGGTCTTCAGCATATTAGCTGTGATCTTGTTTGGGTTTGTGTTGGGACTACTGCTGGGGCAGGCTGTATTGATCTTGTCATGTTGTTGTATTGAAGGCGTGTTTGGTAGGGATTCTTGAAATTTTGTAGTTTTCTTATACTGTTTCTGGATGTCACTGCAGCTCTTGAGGAAACAATATCCCGGTTTTCTTCTTCTGTTTAAGTGTACAAGGTGGTATCGTGCATTATTATCGTAAACATTGGGTACTTCACATTATTGACTAATCTTGTGGAGGTTTATTTAAAGTGTTATAGGATGTTTATAGTGGTTTAAAAAATAGCAGGAAATGTTTTTGCGATTTTCTGTGTTTCATGTTGAAGATATATTTTGTGTTCCAGTTTTTAAGTTTCATATATGGATATTTTATCAAGGTTTAGATATGAAGTACATTCATGTATGTTATGTTTTATGGATGTTTTGTTTTTCCATGTTTTGTCAACAAGTAAAGTTTTTGTTTTATCTGTGATGTTAGTTTACTTCAACAGTAGACACCCAACATGATTCTCAGACACTCACAAACAGTCACATGTGACGTTGACTGATTTGACACTCAGTGTACTGACAGACCAACAATTGATAAATAGGAATTAGCTCCCTCTCGTATCAAGAAGATCTCAGATTGAAATGTGATCTGACACTAATGACTGATGGCATTAGGTAAACAAAAGTCAGTCATTTTGTCTTCCATGTCTTCCATTTCGTATATCTTCCCAACAAATTTTCAGGACAGTTGTTTACTCTAATTGTTGATAGGTGCATTTTGTTCTCTTGAAGCATAAATGTTTGAGAATATGAGAAATAGTTGGATATAAATCATGTCTGTGCTGCATTGCACAGTTAACCTTGCTGTGACCCAATAAGTCAATGTGAAAAAGACCCCCCTGTGTCTTGTTGATATTTCATCATTGTTTTCTTATTCTGTTGAATGCTGCTCATAATATCAGTCACCAGTTTGACCCACACAGGGATATTGCTGACTATGCATTTCACAACAAATAAATAACCTTACTATAAGCCTTAAAGTTTGGTGAATGTTAGTCTGGGGCTCCATTCCTGAAGCAACCTTTAATGCTTAGGGTTACCTTAACTCTCATTCTTTAACATTGCACTAAGGTTACCGTAGTGACTTACGGTCATCTTAGAGCTTTGTGAAAGGAAGGAAAAGTGGTTAAAGTGTTCAAGGTTCAAAGCCAATACTGCACAAATGAGACGTCTCTGCAAACCCATTTTTTGCAGTGGAGACACATCAAATGAGAATGAAAAACTATTCCCTCACTGTCATTCGTGGCTATAACTGACCTGGATAGGGTAACATCTGACTGTCCACATCAGTTAAGTCTGTCCAGTCATCAACAGTCTGCTGTGCATGCAATCCCCCAATTCTTACCAGACAACTAGAGCCACCTTGGTAAACACCGAGATTGATAAATGTAGTGTGAACGTCACTCTGGCAAAACATAGTCCCATAATTGATCAAAGTTTGCCCCCCTTTTGCAAGACAGAATCCAATATGAGATTGGAATTAAGCTTTATCTTGCATGTGTAGAGGCCTGAAGTGATGCCCAAAGACTTTGTACGACCCCGGAAAGGCTCTGTATTGGTTCGTCTTCATGATAGTGTGCACAAATCAGTCTTGATCTGTACCAAGGCCTAATGGATTAATGACTGCTCTGGTGCAGAAAAGGAGATTGGGAAATTAGGCAGATCCTTCTTGCAACATTATTTCTACAGTTCTATCAGGCCTTTTCAATACACTGTCATTAAGTTTTGTCAGAATTGATCTCAATTCAGTTTGATAAGTCAATAATTGGATGGGGTAATCGGATGAGAAATGATGATCTTGCATTGAGTTTGTTTTTGTAACGATGGCATGTTTTGTTGTTGAGAGCAAGATGCACATTCTTTGATGTTTTACCGGAATCAAAAGAATTTATTTGAACTGGACAGTTTGACATGGTGTGAGCATTATTTTATCATTCTGGAAATATTTGATGGGAGAGCTAATCAGGAATCATTAGATGAACAACTTGCTTTGGTTCCTTTTAGGAGAGTAATTGTTTTGACTGTCCAACAGGATCTTCTTTCCTTAAAATAACTGTGGCAACTAAATTTGATTTTTCTCTTGGCTAGGTTTTCTTGAAGATAGCAAATTACATTTATTAATCAATATACCTCTTCATAGACAAAGTCCATGAAAGAATCCATAAATTGCATTGAAAGATTAATTGCCAGTCAAAAATATTCCGACTTTCATGCAGAAACTAGTCAGCATTATTGCGGACTCGGCATAAACCTTCAAAATATAATATTCATGACAGGTAAATGTTACTTAATTATTTAATGGCATGAAATTACTTGGAATACAAAACACAATGTTAACTTAAGAAAACATTTTTCATGTGAATCGTGTAAAAACCAGCGGTGTAAGTACAACACCAGTACAGGAAATAAGTAATTTCAATCCAGGTCCGCAAACTTTTGTGGCACAAAGGGGATAGCCAATATCAAATGACGAAAGAGACAGTTCTCGGATCAGATCCTTCTTTTGGACTTATTCCATTTGGAAGCTCCAATATTCTTCTGATTAACACAAGGCTCGCTGCAACATGGCCTGATCACGGGGAAGAGGCTTGGAGACACACTTGTTAGGTGTTATTGCACAGCTGTCACCTTCAAGTCAGATGTATGCCTGTAAGATTACAAAGAAAGCCCTTTCTTGTTCAGCATTGTTGGCGTGTGTGCTTTATGTTCACACATTGTGTTATGAATCATGCAATTGTTAACTTATGACTCATTGATTTTTCATTGGTCTGAAACTGTGCCAATTTGTTTAGAGGTTATGGATACGTTTACATTCCTTGATATTATATTTGCCATTGGTGGGGTAGCCTGTTGGGTTAAGATTCGGCTTGCATTGCTAAAGACTTCTCATACAGGTACAATGTGTGATGTCATGCCTCAGAAGCATATGCTTTGCTTAAATATTTCTAATTTCTGGATGTATGGACCACTTATTGGGCACATTTTCCTGAAACTATGTACTGCTGTATGTTTTAACTACGCAGTGAAACATTGGTTGTGGTGAGCAGACACGTTCAGTTGAGTGCCTCTTTAAATAGTTTTTCAGTTTTATCATTGCGTGCCAACACGGGAGAAAAGTTGAAGTGATGCAACTCATGGTGAAAACAAAGGGCTAAACACTTTACTGTTCCCAGTCATTATTGGTAGCTTACATTAAAATTTAGATGATTTTTTACATCATGCTGCTGTTCTGCTGATTCATTTGTCAGGGAAACTTGTTCTGTCACAATAGCGCGCACCCGCTCTTTTGTCCTGAAAGTTTAATAATTGACCACTGAAACTCTCGTGAAAAAGTGTGCACCCACTTTCTCAAAAAGCTGTATCCGCCCCTGTCCATAATCATTGATTATATCTTGATGTCATGAACAGAAAGTGAATACTTCAGAAGATATTTGTGCATACATATACAGAGTACTATAGGAAGTTACCCACCTTTTCTATTTACGTTTCCACATAAGCATTCTTTCATGCTTTGTAACTTACTAAAGGAGCCTTATCACATATTTAATAAGTTGACTACAGGAATCTTTGAAGGGCATTTAGAAGTGAAACACACAAAGGCAAGAATGTTAAGGATGTCAACTTCTTATTGTGAACGGTCACAACGTTTCGAAGTATATTCTTACTCCTTCATCAGGTGAATGAAACAGTTAGGAACAGACAGCTATATATGTACATGTTAAAACAACAACAGTTATGAGATAACAAGGGAAACCAGTAGTTAATTGGTAGATGGACAAGTGGAAGCCAGGGATTGCTAATCCAGGCATGATTAAGATAACAAAGGTGGCAATTTAACAAGGGATAAGAAAAACAAACAGGAACTTTGATATCACAGTTTGAGTCTGGACTGTAATGGGCCTTAGAAATGACTATTAACTAAATGTCAATTTAACACTAATGAAATTTACCAAGATTATAGGCTGTTTGAAGAAACATAGACCTCTTGTCTTGATACTCATGAAGATCAGGGTTAGAATTGGTCTTCTGCGACCCATGCTTGCCGCAAAAGGGCGACTAACAAGATCTGGTGATCAGGCTCGCTTACTTGGTTCACACATGTCATCGTATCCCAATTGCATAGATTGATTGCTCATGCTGTTGATCACTGGATTGTCTGGTCCAGACTCGATTCTTTACAGACCGCCGCCATATAGCTGGAATATTGCTATGTGCGACGTTAACCAACCAACCAACCAACCAACCAACCAACCAACCAACTCTTGTCTTGAAACACTGTCTGAATGTAAGTGCATAGCAAAATATCTACTTTAGCCTATTTCTCATGATTCCTTAACAAATTTATCATGGTCTGTCTAAGAATAATACTTGACTGTGTTAACTTTGAATTTAGCTTTAATGATAAACATGAAGTTTACAGTTTAAAAAAATGACATTCATTACCTTGTTACTCAGCTGATATTGCCTATATCTCTTTTTATATTATGCCATCATGCAAAGTGTGTGTTGAGTGATTCATTGATTTCTAGAATGAGCTCATTTGGTTTATGATCATGTTTGAGTATCTAACAAATGTTTCCATGCAATGCTTGTTCTTCTTCCACTTCTTATCAGTAATTCGTTCCTCATTCTGATCGAGAAACATTGTGCAATAAAGAAGATGCAGTGTTCTTTTTTTTTTATGAGAAATGGAATAGAGGCATAGATGAGATGTAAATTCGAAATCATTCAGAATAGGTCATTTATCGTGATGATCGATTCAATGCACTACGAGAGCCCTGAAATCTCCCAGGATCTGAGCTGCATCCACTTACTGCAGCTGATGTCTCTGTTTATGTAGCAGCACACTTCCATGTAGCCAAATGTCAATATCATATCTCTGCGATATGAAAAGCTCTTCCGATCATCTCCTCGTCATGATTGCTCCCACATTGTGTGTATAGTTTTATGTTAATCCAGTCTCAAATGACTTTACCTGACCCTTTTGCTGCAGTTTGCATACATTGACAAAGATTTGATATAATACCACAAAGTCCCTGAGAACATGGGAACTATAAACCCTGTGTTGCTAACCATCATCATCTATCAGGGAAATGAGACAAGGGAATTACTGCTTGTATTGGCAATTAGCTGCATGAACAGCATCAAGTATTGTCCTTCAGTGGAGGTCAAAAATTGGAATGCATGTATTCATAGTATCGTGGTCCAAGTACTAGTTAATTGGTGGGGCCTGGCACTTAGTCGTTCATATATAATTGGGATTATTACATGTGCATTTTGTTTTATGGGAAATAATCATTGGTCACCAGATACCATGTTCAGAAGATGTAGGCAATTATCGATTGTATCGCCAAGAAGATTAACTTTTTGTATGTTTACAGCCTAATTTTTTTTTACTTGACCAGTCAGGTCTCAAGGTAATACATGTCCAAAAAACAAGACCAATGTCAGTTTCATTCCAAAAAATGCCTGATATGTTCTAGTTGAACATGACTTCCCCAATCTGGTTGTACCTGTGAACCTCAAAGGAGGGAAAAGCATGTAGATGTTCTTACATTTATTCAATAGTTCCTCTTCTGTTTTGGTTGAAAAAGAAAAACGTTGGGTGAGGTGAAAGCCCAAAGTCAAAAGGGAAAAGACCAACTCAAATGTAAAATCTGTCAGCAGGTCACACTTGAAAGTAGTACCTCTCATAATGTCACCTTGAATCACCAAGCTATCTACTATACTAGTGGCAAAAGTGGCAGTAGGTTTATAGTGTGGATGAATTGGTTGTGTCTGATGTACTGCGCACAATTCACAACTACCTCATAAAGTCGTATGAAGTTTGCAAGGAGAACAAAATATCAGTACCCAAAAACAGTACCTGCTGTTGCCCTAATCCACGGATCGCTGTGGACAAGCTGCGTAGCCACTCAATGGCTGTATCACTGTCCCTGCCCACTATACCTATGTTTGAACAACTTGTTTTCTACATAGATATTCAGTCGTTCTTATCCAGCCGCATTTCAGTGTTACATATTCAACAATCAACACATACATACACATTCAAAATAACATTCACACTATATCCTTAATAGTGAAAATTTTAATCACAATGAATACCATTGACGTGATCTCCGCTCAGCAGAGTTTCGAAAAGAAATACAGCTTAGTGTTACTCAAAAAATGGTTAGTCTTTAGTTTGAAACCAAACCGCACTATAAGAAGTCTCAAATAAACATCAATCCTGTTTTACATATTCTTTAAAGTTCCATAGTCGATCCATCTTTTACAAGATACTAGTGATGTTTTGGAATGTCCAAAATCTCATTTACAAAGAATATAGTTGTTTTATCCTGACTCCCTTGAAATTTTATCTTTTGAGTAAAAAATACCTTATGTCACATAATTAATCCATGCCCTCTCCTTGATGTACATAATTTCATACACCATTTTATCACTTTCCTTCCTTATATATTTATGCATTATAAACCGTTCTGTATTATGTGAAAGGTACATCATACACCGTTTTTCATATATGTTTAAATGCAAAAGAATATATCTGAAATTATGTGATGGGGACATCATATTGTGTTTCTGAATACATGTGTGAATTTTAGGGAATTTGGTCCACATTATCCTAAGCTTGTTAGTACGTGACAGAAATGGATCAGGTAGTCATTCTTCGTGACTTGATTGTCACTTCCTTGTATCCTGAATGTGTTGGATGTTGCTCACAGTCTCATCAGTCACCTCTGTCTGGTGGAAGCTGATAGCATTTACACTCTGCTGTCTTCAGCTGGATCATTGCTGGGAGGTGTTCATCGAAAAACAAACTAATAAACACCACATTTATTGACCTTTTCAAGCACTTCTACATCAACACTGCAAAGTCTTTAACCTAACTGATATTCTTTTTCTTCTTTTATTTTTTTTTTTTCCACATTTTAGTCAAACAGACCGAGACTGCTCACCTGGAAAATGCCATCAGATTAATCTCGCTTCAAAAGGTCTGTGATTATTCCACCTGAAGTAGAACAAAGTCACCAGAAGCTGTATTGTCAGTTAAATGTTAGGTACTGCCAGTAGTCTCCATCATGTGGATGGTCACTGATGATTCCTCATGTACCTACATCTGAAGAGGGTGTTGTGATGTTCTCAAAGACTCTCATCTTTAATATCACGATGAAGATACTACGGTGCCTTTAAGTCATTACAAGCAGCAAGCAGTTCTGCCCTTTTCATTATGACATTGCATTCTGTGGCCTTTTCATTTACTTCCCAAACCTATTGATAAGTGGCATCCTTACTTCTGCCTTGTCTGCAGCTGCTTGGAATGAGTGCGAACATGATCATTATCGTATATCATGTGGGCAGGAGTAAGTGTACGAAACTTGTGTGAGTGATGGACACTTCCAGTGGAGCGTAACATGCTTACCCTCTTTGCAAACTATGTAGGTCATCACTGATTGTCAGTGATCTATTCACAATATGTTCTGCATCATTGTTTTGCCTTTTAAACTGAATGGGACCTGTTTCAGCAAATATTCCTGAGTGATTGTTGATTTTGTGAGACCATAGTCCAACATCAAAGAGACACATATTCATATTCACATATTCAAGCACTCTTAGCACTAAGATAGTGGTAAGTTAATGTAAATGAATGGCACTTATGACTATCTTAGCGCTAAGAGAGCTTCCGAAAATCTATGCCCTGATTTTCAGTGCTAGATGACTAAATGGAGGTCTTGAAAGAAAGTTGCTGTTGCTTTTTCTGTCATAGGGTTTGGTGTCCCAGACAATCCCTTTGTAAACATTGAACTTAAAGAAAATAAGTAAACAGAGATACTGTGGAAGGAAATCGCAAGTTCCCGGCGACCTTGACGCGAGTGTTTGTTGCATGGTCTTAACACCTAGACAGTACTACACATACATATACCTGTCTCCCTTATGCCAGGCGTCAATCCATGTCTCACGGATAAATCTCAGCTTTAATACTTCAACTGCTGGTTTGTTTCAAATGTCAGTGCTTCCTGACCTAACAAAAATACACTTTGTTTCCATGGTAACCAATTAATGTGCAGCAACAGGTGAGGAATCAAAGGACAGCATGTATTTCCATGGTTTAGGGAGACACATCTGACAAATTGGACTGCTCATTAAAAACGGTGTTCTGGAAATAGAAAATGGTGATACAAGTTGGCCATCAAGGGATTCTTTTTGGAGCTCTGGCCTTTTGAAGAAGGATAAAATCAATTTTCTATGTTTATTTTACTTTTTAGCAATTTACTTGAGGGCAAGGCTTGCCAGAACTGTCAGGAATTGTTACAATAAACTTTCAAATAACTACGACTCAATCAATTTTTGTGATGGTGTTCATGAAGACTGTGTGTCATCAAAATTGAAGGCTCGTAAATACTTGGTTCTCCCTCAAATCAGATGTTCATAAATTTGAGGTAGTGGAAGTTTATTAATTCACTCCCAAGTCTCTGATCGCTTGATGAATGTGCTTTAAATGGAGCCGTGTTAACAAGGAAAGGAATAAAACTGTAAACGATTTATAGAGGATTTGATTCTTGCCAATAAACATCAGTGTCACATTCAATTTCACTGGGAAGTGTAACTTATTGCTAACAAGCAATAGGGTTGATTCCACTAAAAATGAAGAAAGCAATATGGTTGGTTGATTTTACTTAAGATGAGTAAAACAGTTTGATTTTACTAAAACTTAATAAAGTAGTTGGGTTGATAAAGCAATTTGGTTGATTCCACTGAAAATGAATGAAGCAATAGGGTTGATTTTACTAAAACTTAATAAAACAATCAGATTGGTTCCACTTCAAATGAAGAAAGTGATTGGATTGATTCTACTTACAATGAATAGATCAGCTGGGTTGATAAAGCAATTTGGTAAATTCCACTTAAAGTGGATAAAGCAAAAGGGTTGATTTTACTAAAAATTAATAAAGCATTTGGGTCGATTCCACTTACATGAATAAAGTAGTAGTGTCACTTCTACTTAAAATGAATAAAGTCCCTTGATTAAATGCAAGTAGATGAACAAAATGAACTGATGCTGCCATTACTTGACACAAAAACAGATGCCCAGACATTTTTTTCTTATTTTGTCAGCTGTTAATGCAGACAGAGAAATACCTAGGTAGGACCATTTTTGCCATCCTGAAATATTGTATACCAATACTTATTTTATTGAGGATGATCCTGTTGTCTTAGGTGCCATATATGGCAGGTTTATTTGCCCTGATAAGGATTTCACTATTCCAGTGATAATTGCTTTCACCAAAGTGGTAAACATCTGAGAGCAGCTTTGCTTAAAGTTTTCTTCTCTCCTGGTGATCAGCTATGAGATAACTAGTGTTGGGAATTGGTTGAAATCTCACAGTTGATGATTGGTTCAATACCATGAGCAATCATCGAAACAAAGTGGTTAGCATCTTTTTTAGATTTTCCTCTTCAAGTTACTGCATTTGCAAATTTCACATCCAATATAAAATAATACAACTTGCTACTTTTAAGTGATGACTAATATAATATTTGATTACCTATGAGGGCGAAAATATCGGGGTTAATATTTTTCATACGATGCCCTAGGGCAAAATATCACTTTGTCATGGTGACGTGACGTCATGAACAATGCTATGACGTCACCTCTTCTTCTATGACGTTGCGGTCTACATTAGGCGACGGCGGATAGCCAGCCTGTGTTTGAAAGTAGATTTGGGTTTATTTTCCTCAATTTGACAACTTCGGTAATAAACAGAATATCATATTCGTGCCCATATCATACTATGTTTACGACACTCGTGCCAAAATATTGGTATATCCCTCGCTCTCGCTCGGGAAATACCAACATTTAGGCACTCGTGTAGGAAACATAGTATAACATGGGAACTCACATAATATCCTCTATATCATGAACATGAACTTCCCAGAGTCTTAAAAAAATATTCAGTCATGACTTTTTAGTAAGTGAAATGAGTATTCTAAGAATTAAACACATTTTCAAGCCCTGACAATGTCCTAGATATGTTCCATCGTCAAGTATTTCAAACTCTATTACAGTGGTTCCAAAATCATTTGTGTTTGATTCTGAGAAAATGTCATTGATTGCTTGGTCATTTGGCCTCTGCAACCAAGCTTCGATTATTTCAATAAATCGGAACACCACAAGAGATATCTGATAAACTGTTCAGGGTGGTGTTAGACAAAACTCACTCACTCTTTGTGTATAATCTATATTGGATGCTTGTGTATAATCTGTTTTGGACCAGCTTTACTCTCTCAGCTGATGATGTTCAGTTTTATGATCCCCATGGCAGAAGTGAAGTAAGATTGGTGATGGTACTCTTGGGGATCTAATGATGATGAAGGTGCTGGCGCTGTAGTAATGCGGCAGGTCATTAACATAGAAAATGTGTCCAAACTATGTGTTAACTGGCAATCTCCATATCGGTTCTTACATACAAATTGGTAGAGGTGTTTATGTGGTGATCAGCTGGGGAGATTAGATGATATCACAGAGACTGTCAGGTCTACTAGCATTCACAGTTTATTTTATATGGATTGGTCATAGTCTAGCGAGACAAAGTACAGTACACGCATGAGGTGCAGAGTGATATGATGAAGGCGTTTGGGACAGCATGAAGTTTGTGTGATTTGAAAACTATTTAAGATGATCTGTTCTTCAAGCAAAAATGAAAAGAGTCATGGAAACAGTCAAAGTGTGTTGGGTATTTTTCATACCCCTAAAAAGGTTTGTGGTATATAGTTACAGTACAACCAGAAATTATTGAGAATTTAAAGATTGTAATTTTTTTTTAAATTTTCACTCATTACTCACGTATTAAATGTGAATATTAGCAGAACATAACTCCAGATTCAAAGACAGGTGAACAGTTAGTATTTTGTCAAGTCACCATGGGCAGCAATGTAGGCTTCAATGTGGCGGGGCATACTACTGATCAAAGAAGTTAGAAAGTCGTGGTCCATGCTGTCCCAATATCGGACCACCTCTTCTTTCATTTCAGCAATATTTGTCAGATTTTTCTTATTGACACTTTCCTTCATAAGTCCCCAAACATTTTCTATTGGATTGAGGTCATTGCTATAGCTTGGCCAATCTAATAATGTCATATTTTGGGTCCGAAACCAGGCCTGTGAATGCTTTGATCAATGTTTTGGGTCGTTGACCTGCTGGAAAATCCAACAATTTCCATAGAACA
Source organism: Haliotis rubra (assembly GCF_003918875.1). Classification (NCBI taxonomy): domain Eukaryota; kingdom Metazoa; phylum Mollusca; class Gastropoda; order Lepetellida; family Haliotidae; genus Haliotis; species Haliotis rubra. Next base: position 556,592 of record NW_025767270.1, on the reverse strand, counting down.
CATGAGCAGATGGAAGTAAATGTCCCTCGAGAATATCTGTGTACCGCTCACTGTTCATATTCCCTTCAAATACACAGAGGGGCGTTGCCCCTAACACAGATATGCCACCCCACACGTTAAATTTCGGACTGTACTTTGGGCGCTGATACAAAGATTTTTAAGTTTATTTGGTCCAGAATTTCAGTGTATTAGGAAACAGCCACACAGAACTTTCATCTGAGAAAATCACATTGTCCCAGTTAAAATTTCTATGCTGTAAGCACCAGTTCAACCTTCACTCCTTTTGTTCAGGTTTCATGATCGGTGATGGAATTCCTCGACTTTTCTGCCAACCCATTGCATTCAGCTCAGTACTAATTGTCTCCCTACAGACAGCCACAGTTCCTCTAGCAATCATATGCAGCCTTAAGTTTTCTAAACTCCTTCGTTTGCTTTTAGAAACAAGAATACCAAGCCGCCTCCTGTCACCGACAGTCAATTTTCTGGGCCTACCTGCGCCTCCCTGGTGCTCAATGCCATATCCATTTGCAATATTTTTCAAAACACGATAAACAGTGGACAAAGGGATGCCTGTTCTACTTGAAATCACTTTAGCTGATCTGATATCCTTGTCATAATACTCTAAAATCAACTTCCTCTTCTCTAAATCATCCATACTGAGGATCACTGAAAATGTTGTCTGCTAGCAAGTAAACAAAGGGGGATAACTCTTCACAAACTAATGAAAAGGATTAACGGAGTTGTCTCTCTTGAATGAAACCAAGCACTTGATATCTGGTCAAGGTTGTTTATACTAGAAATCCAATTAAAGATATTCCTAAAATTCTCAATAATTTCTGGTCATACTATATACCAAGGAATTGGTTGGATTGGGTTGTTTTTTCAGGGAATTTATTGAGCACTCATCTCAAGCAATCTGCCACATTTTAGAGGCATATCCATAAAGTGAAACGTTTCTTTGCAAAAGTTTCATGAATGATATCAATTCTTGAGAAATTCATTTTTAAATTCTTTGCTGAAATTTATTCACAACGGTCCAAGAATCTGTATCAAAACGTCGCACTCACGAAGAAAAAGAAGTTGTTATCCATAAAGTTTGTTCTATATTGTACTTCCCAACTTCTAAAATGCCACTCAAAGAAATGAAATTTATTCCTCTGCTTTGGAAGAAACAATTTATTTGTTTTCTAAACTGGCTCAAACTAAACGAGAATTGACCAGTCTTAAGTCATTTATTATTTAATGTCTTGACAGTGCTTTGCGAGTCTTGATACACATGTTTATTGTTGGACAGATTCGTGGTAAATTTGTCAGAGTTCCAGTTCAGTAATCTATTTTTATGACGATTTCTTTACAGCTTGAAATGGTCAGTCCAGCTCCCAATGGATGTATTAGGTTGAAATTACCACCACTAGTAAATTGGAATGGTATTTCCATCAATGCTTGTCTCGCCTATATTAGAAACAGTGGAAGGTGCTAAGTGTACAATTCCCTGTGTATAATGAAGCAGAAAGATACATGGCCAGGAATAGGTGCAGCTCATTGGAAGTCCTGGATCTTGCTTTCATTGAGATACCCTGTAAAACAACTGAGTACAATGGGAGTGAGCGCTTAGCAATGTTCCATTCATATCAGGGCAGGGGATATCAAGATTAGACTTGTATTATAGAGAAAAAGAGCCTTTGTTTCGGCATGGTGAGTGAGCATTTTAACTACTTGGCTAACCCATAGAATTGAGTCCATATGTATAACAGCAGTGTATGAAACAAGCCAAAACAACAGCCAGACATCAGGGGTGGTAACTTCAAAATGTTACCAGCCCAAAATGGATTTAACCAGACCTGACAATCCAAAGAAAATGACTCAGTTTTTAGTTACAATGAATAATGAGCCTGACACATGTATTTACTGTTTAACAGTCTATTCACAACAGTCATTTTCTGAGTTGTAGTCAGCGTCGAGTGAGTGAGTGAGTTTAGTTTTACGCCGCCCTCAGCAATATTCCAGCTATATGGTGGCGGTCTGTAAATAATCAAGTCTGGACCACACAATCCAGTGATCAACATCATGAGCATCGTTCCATGCAATTGGGACACGATGACATGTGTCAACCATGTCAGCAAGCCTAACCACCTGATCCCCTTAGTCGTCTCTTACTACAAGCATGGATTTCTGAAGATCAATTCTAACCCGGATCTTCACGGGTCGATAGCTTTGTTAAAAGGGGACCACCGGTGCTCCAAAACAATCCTATCCGCTGTTGATCCCTGGATTGTCTGGTCCAGACTCGCGCTATGACTGTCATAATGAGTCTATGTTACAGTATAATGAGGTACAACAGTCGTAGCGTTATGATAGCTTTGTGAAACGGGGCCCTGAGCAACAAGCTCAGCAAAATATAATAGTTATCTTAATGTCACATTGCCCTTTCGTAAAAGACATATTGTGACATGCTTATTCAAGAAAAATTGTATGATTTTCTTGGCCAATCAACAGCCACAATAGTCATATGTTAGATATTTCAGTAATAATTACCATATATAACCACATGGTTTTCTGTACTCTTGTAGCTAATAGTTAATCTTTATTCATTGTTATCAGTGCTAGCCGGTTAATGTCACTATAACTTGAGAATAATAACTTATTAATATCTGATGTATTGAATCTGGTGATGCCTCATAACTACCTCTATCCGTCTCTCCATATTGAATCATGTTGCTATTCTTGCTGTCACAGTAACACGATAAGGATGTAACTAGGAAAACATTTCATTATTTAATTATTACCTTCTGGTCAAAAGGTTTCTTATTCCTATGGGATGTGTGGATTGTCATGGTGTCCATTACTTTACAGCTCATGTTGGAGAGTTATTTTCTTTACCACTGTGCACGTGTTGGAGGGTTTTAAAAATGTTAGTCATGGTTCGTCAAATGTTCTTAATGAAGAAATAAATGGCCTGATGTATGGTTGTGTCACTTTGGACTCTTTCTGGCAAGTGCTTAAAAACGCATTTCTTTTTCTCATTGTAAAGATAGACATGACTACTCCATACGTCAAGATATTCATTAATAACATATTTACACACAAAGAAAACAGCATTGGGGACTGACAACACCTTTAGTTGATGCCTTTGAGCTTCTTTGCAAAATAATTTGACCCAAAATTCATTGCAGATGGTGAGTACATATAAAATTTCATCTTCCAAATTAACTTACTGACTGTGAGAGAAAAGAAACAAGTTTGAACTTGACAAGGCGCTGTATTCAGTGTTGGTTGTTGATGGTTTTTCACAAAATTTGCATCGGCTGAAAGTACGAGTCGACATGTTTATAAACAGTATTTGGTTTGTTTTCCAAACTGCTATGAATCAGTCTGCACATTGACAAGACAGACTCCATTGTCTGAAAAATAATTTTTAGGTGTATTGGTTTTTCTGATTTAATTATAGTGAGTGAGTGAGTTTAGTTTTACGCAACTTTCAGCAATATTCCAGCAATATCACGGCGGGGGACACCAGAAATGAGCTTCACACATTGTGCCCATCTGGGGAATTGAACCCGGGTCTTCAGCGTGATGAGCGAACGCCTTAACCACTAGGCTACCCCACCAAACCTGATTTAATTATAAATAAAAATGGTAGGACAAAGGCGATTCCAATTTAATTTGTTCAAGTCTTGACTCCTAACTAATTGATTACTACATTTCGCTTGTCACCCATTATTGATTGGATTCCCCACAAGGGCAACCTACATTTTTCTTGAAAGTTGTGACAGTATGTAATGGGGCGGACAGGATCACCTCATGTTGTAAGATGGATTGTTTCTCAGACTGAACCAGGGAAGGTAAGGTAAGGAAGCCTACCATTTTCTGGTCAAGCCAAGGGCCTGGATTCGATTCCCCACATAGGTTCAATGTGTGAAGCCCATTCGTGGTGTCCCTCGCCATGTTATTGCTGGAATATTGATAAAAGTAACATAAAACCTAACTCACTCACTCATACTGGGAAGGTGCCATTGGGCCCTTACATATTTTGGCTACAGTATTTAGATCTTGAGACCCCTACACTGTATGTTTTTATCTATAACAAAGTCACAACTTTTTGTTTCTATGGACAATATGAAACAGTATTACTGAATAAGAAAACAAGTGCATTTAGCTGTCTTGCTTGACGTTCACTTATTTGGGTTTTCAGTATATATATGAAATCCAACAGCTACGGAAGGAAAGATTTATTTGAAACATATACAGAGTCTATATCCCTGAGAAGGAACCTTGGCAGAATTGTATAGGCTACATTATGATGGAGCATGGCTAGATGCTGTTGTAACTCTCATCCTTACACAGATTTATGGCAACAGTGGTACCAAGACGAAGACGTGAAGTTCCTTGGTAATCTTAGAATTCAACTGTCATGGCAACAGTTGATGTATGGTCAGATACTTACAGTGTTGGATGCCAAGGAATTGAGTTAATGGGTCCTTGTAACAACGCTAATGCTAGACATTATAGATTTAGGGGATCCCTAGATTAAAAAGTACAGTTGCAAACCACAAGGACCTCTTGGCCCCCAAAAAGGGCAATTAAGGCTTGAGCCAAATGGCTGTCAGAGAGAGTGCTATTCAAGGCACTGTAAAGCAAATTTTCCTGTAAACACTGTATTTATGATGTATCCATCGAGCAAGGAATTATCATCCCAATAATACAGAGATATTATGTCTCAGTTTCAAGCAAGTCACTAATTACAAGGTCTAGACCACCAATGGCGATAGGCACCAGACTGTGGAACCTAATGCTTCTATATTTCCAACACTGACATGTCCAGAAAGGAACCTTGGCTGTGACGGACTGGTTTAAACAATCCTGCTTCCGGTAAAGCACTGGGATCAGCGATGTGTCTGTCTGGTGAGAGCAACTTGCCCTGATATATTGAGATCCTGTTGGCTATCACATAAGACGAATCTTATTTACCAGTTCATTATTAGAATGATCTATAAACATGGGGCTGTCAGTGTAGCTATGATTCATCATGCTACCTTATTGCTGGTATATGTCTCCGTGTAGTGTAAGTGGGTTGTATTCCATGAGGATCACCTTACTGATGCTATGTTATTGTATTCTCCTAAACACATTACATGCTTTGATTCCTAGTTGTCCAGTGGCTTCAGTTTTTCTCACCACACACATAATGTTCAACCCATGAAGATATGGGTTAGAATTGATCTTCAATAACCCATGCATTTCGTAAGAGGGGACTAACGGGATCAGTGGTCAGGCTCGCTGACTTGATTCATGTTTATGATTATTTACAGACCGCCACCATATAGCTGGAATATTGCTGAGTACAGCGTAAAACTAAACTCACTCACTCAATCATAATGATCACATATCATAGAAGCTTTTCTTAAAAAGTGTGGTGAATTTTATACCACACTCTGTTGATGGACTGGGTACAGAGGCAGTGTCATAGATGTAAAGGAACCAGATTGTTACATTAAATGTGTGTCAGTATTGTTTTCTTCATCAAGTGACAAGAATTCCTATTTTGATGTCTTGGCTTGTCTCCATATAGAAGGAAATAACACTTGGGTGGCATGTGCTGGACACCGTCCAAAATGTCTGATATGCCTGGTCAGTGCTCAGGTGTTTATCCATTGATCGTGAGGGCAGCACTGAGCATTTCTAACAGGTGCTTTTCTGAATACTGGACATGCTTCATTCTCAGTCATCATTACTGAAGTGGGTAGAAAATATATTTGAAGACTTCGTCAAGTCAAGTGTTATTTAGCAATCATAGGTTAGATTGATGATGTTCCATTCAGTAGGTGAAGCGTAGTTTCTAGTTACCAATAAGAAATAAAGTATGATTTCTTGAAGCGTGAGAAGAAATGAGTATCTATCTTTGAATACAATCGGATTAGGATTATACAGATCATCTGTATTCCATTATGTACCCCTTCTTGTTTTAAGAAAAAAGGACTTGACAAACAGGGTGGTAAAAGACAGAAAAGAAACACCTGTAACCTTGTTTTTTCGGTCCTGTATGTCAATATTTGAAAATACCATAACATTTGTCCTAGTTATGGTACCGTTATTATATATTTTGCCAACTTATTTTTTTAAATAACTGAAAACCATGTTGACTACACAGTTATAACTAGACATAGACATGCATGATGTAAAAGTTTTGTTTTCTTCCAGGCTGCCAAACTAGCAACAACAACTGCCAAGAAGACCAAGGAGCTTGGCCAGAGTGTTAATGATTCTGTCATCAAACCCACCAAGGAAAAGGTAGTGCCTTGTTCTATATCCAGAACAGTCCACAGTTCCATCTCCTCTGTCATCTCTTGTCTCTCTGTATGACAGCATGCTTTAAATACTGTTGCTCAGGATCTTCAGCCTGGTCCTGGGGCTCTTGGTCTCTTCTTCCTATCAGATGGCCTTGCCATCAGACACTTGGTGTTCCGAGCTAAATATGATTACTTCCAAAAATGAAGTGACATTTCAGCCACAAGTGATGCTCTTTCATAACTGATTACATTCTATAGTAAGGATCACTCATAATTTCATATGAAAGTAAAATTTATCATCTGTCTTTTCTGAATTAACTCTCAGACGAGACACGTTGGTTTTTGGTTACAAATTGATATGATCATTTGGACAGACATGATTTGAAAGCTGTGATATGAAGGTATTTGTGGTTTCAGATATGTAAACGGTGGTTAGATTATTTCCAAGTTTATATATCAACATTATTATTTAAAAAGCTCATTTAAGCAGTACTTCTTATTATGTTGCATTAATATTAGATACTTTGACACCTGAACATTCAGGCTACAGAGCAGTGTCTGTGTCTTGTTATTGTCATTCATTTTTGTAGATAGTACATACAATAGAATGTCTTTTGCAATGAATTGGCTATTATTTTATTCATTTTTATATCTTACTTCATTATTCAAAGTATAATTATCAATTGTTAAAAATAAAACAAAGTGAAGGCAAGAATTTGGAAGTGGCTCACTTTGCTCTCTTTGAGCTTTGTGGATTTAGAATAAATTATGTACTGCAGAGAGATGACACGTGGAGATTGGTCTGTAACCATGTTGCAGCTCGTTAGGTTTCCACTGGGAACCTGTCAGTGTGAAAATGTTGAGCATGTTATTCCTGTAGTCGTTTGATGTTGCATGGCTGTTGTGTGTAGAATGGCTGGACTGTTTGTAGTGGGCATGATAGAAACATACGGATTTGCTTTCTTGTTGCACCAAATTCCTTCATCTTCTTTCCTGACTGTATGCTTCTGTGATGCCGTAACTTGACATAACCAACAAGCGAGGCTGGCGGAATGAGTGTATTACTTACTGATTATTCCATTTATCGGCAAATTGACAGTTTAGCGGGCGAAAGGAATTTCTCGCACTTGCAACATTTCATCTCAGATCCTACTCTTCAGAAGTTTCAAGATAATGATGTGTGACCCGTGCCCATATGACATCAGAAATATGTTTACAGCAAACAGTGTCTGTTTGATGTTGGTTTCTCGTCCCATATGGAACCAAGGTTCTGTGGCATCAGATATAAGCTAGCCCATAGCAGCCCACCTCTTTGATGCCCGTAAAATGATGCGAGCAGAAAGATATTGATTTTCCTCTCCTTCAGGATGTAAGCGTTAGAGCAATGATAGATATAGGTCTCCGTGGGGTTAGGGTGTCCGACAAAAGATGATCAAGGGATATTTTGTGACAGACACTGTATGTTATCCTCCTGCCCCTTTTTGTCACTTGCTGGACTATTTCTGTACCAGTCAAGAAAGCAGCTGTCAAATCTGGGTCTTTGGAAGTCATCCATGCAAGATGTTTGCTTCCATTTTGCTGTTTGCCCGGGATTCCTATATATTACATAGCACTGAGCTGATGTTTCGGCTGTCAGTGGAGTATTAGACATGTCAATAATTGACACATTGCACAACCAGCGCAGTTAGCAGATTGGAATCACTAAATCATGCAAGTCTGCAAAGTGAAAATTTTCATTTTGGTTTTTCAATATGAGATCTGTGATAAAATGGAGGTAATGGAGCAGCAGTATCTGCAGTTTTATTGTGTCAATACTTGGGTCAGTTTTCTCCCTTTGGTTTCTCTTTTATAGGGTGGTTGTGAGGTAGCCTAGTCGTTAAAGCGTTTGCTTGTCACGCTGAAGATCCGGGTTCGATTCCCCACATTGGTACAATGTGTGAAACCCATTTCTGGTGTCCCCCGCCATGATATTGCTGGAATATTGCTAAAAGCGGTGTAGAACCATATTTACTCACTCACTCACTCACTAACTCTAATAGGCCTGGTGCTGGGGTAGCCTAATGGTTACAGTGTTTGCTCGTCATGCTGGAAACCCGGGTTTGATTCCTCACATGGGCACAATGTGTGAAGCTGGATTTCCAGTGGACCCCACCGTCATATTGTTAAAAGCGGCTTAAAACCTTACTCACTCACTCTAATTCCAGTAATCCATGCTTAATGTTAGCTGAGAAAGAAGGATTGGAGGTGACAGTGTCTGCTGAGCAGGAATAGTACTTTCCTAAGTGACGAATAGGAAAGTGATTGGACCAAATGTTTGTTCAAGCTCCTGATGTAGATGATGCTCACAATATAAACACCTGGTTTGTGTGGTCTGTGTTTATTACATGCTGGCTGATCTTTGGGACTTTTGAGTAATGGTACTGAATGTTGATAGTACCTTGCAATCTGGAAACACTGAGTCATTCTGCTAAAATGGAATGATCAGTGTTCAATCTTTTAAGACTGATTTGCCTTGCAGGACGCCAAGACTTGGCGGTAATATTGTGACTATGTGCTGTACACTGGTCTTTCCCTGCACTAAATTTGTCCCAACCTCTCAGTTTTGTTGGGTCTTTTAATCATGGCCTTCTTAGGGATTTCAGAATTGTATTTATGAAATGATTTGTATGATTCCTTTTAGCAGCCAGGCAGTCACAATTACCCACTCACTAGGAAAATCTATTCCAGAAGCTGTTTCTAACGATGATGAACACTTGTCCCATGCTGAGGGTGAATTAATTGTTCAGTCAGACAATGGCAATAATCAATAGTTAGATACTGCGACTGTCACACTCAAAGGTGCTAACAGGACAATTAGTCAGATGGACTTTGTTCACCCATGGACAGATTTTTTCACATATTTCTGTCAAATCTTTGACACTCTTGCTGCAGCCATGCACTTGGGTCCTTCTTGCCAATCCTTTTGCACTAATGGACCCAATCCTAGTGAATCTGGCTGCAGCCAAGGTCTCCAGTCCTTGTCACTCCTGCTGCAGCCATTGAGTCCTTCTTGCCAATCCTTCTGCAGCAATGGACCCAATCCTAGTGAATCTGGCTGCAGCCAAGGTCTCCAGTCCTTGTCACTCCTGCTGCAGCCATTGAGTCCTTCTTGCCAATCCTTCTGCAGCAATGGACCCAATCCTAGTGAATCTGGCTGCAGCCAAGGTCTCCAGTCCTTGTCACTCCTGCTGCAGCCATTGAGTCCTTCTTGCCAATCCTTCTGCAGCAATGGACCCAATCCTAGTGAATCTGGCTGCAGCCAAGGTCTCCAGTCCTTGTCACTCCTTCTGCAGCCATTGAGTCCTTTTTAGCAATCCTCGACCGCCTCCGTGGTGTAGTGGTTAGAGCGTCTGCCAGGAGAGCGGAAGGTCGTGGGTTCGATCCCCGACCGCATCCTACCAAGAGACGTTAAAATATGGTACTTGTTGGTCCCTGCCTGGCGCTCGGCACTAATGGGTACAACAACGACTGGTCGGCTCGGAGTCAGTATAATGTGTCTGAGTGGGGTATTCATGCTTCACTGCGGCATGGTATCTCAGTGGGCTAGCACTATAAAACCAGCTTCAGTCTGGGCTAGTACAAGCAGCCGCACATACACATACACACGCATGCACGTCGTCATATGAGCGAAATATTCTTAAGTACGACGTAAAACCCAATTTCACCACACCTCACCTCTTAGCAATCCTTCTGCAGCAATGGACTCAATCCTAATGAATCTGGCTGCAGGCATGAATGCTGTGGTTTATATTAATGTTGAACAGCAGATACTCTCAAGTGACCCATACATTTTTTTGAAGATTCTTGTGTTGAAATCTGCAGGTTACTGTTATCCACGCAATTAGATTGAAGATTTATGACTGTTCCAGGGATCTCTTAAAACACCCTAGTATTGCATTTTTGTAGTGACTAGAAATGTACTTACTGTAGGAAAGTAGGACTGTAAATAGATATTCCTTTTGTACATTAGACTAAACAATACCTTTGGGCATGGTGTGAATGGTTGTTTTAGATGCTCTTTCACCACTATCTAAACTAGTATCCTACCTTGTTTTAATACTCCTCTATGTCATTCAATGCACAGTGCTTCTGATAGCCTAGCAAGCATTGATCAGTGACCCACCAAAAAGACCGATCACCTTCCATTTCTAAGCAATATGCCCATATATTTCTTTCCATCATTTACGCAATACTTAGCTATTGATTAAGATGCATTCAAGGCCATCTGAAGCACTGAAATATGAATTATTATTTTTTAAAAAGTTTGATCATCAGGTGTACATTTATCTGAATGATGACTGGATCTTATCCAGTTTGTTGTTAAAACATGGTTCATCTCTCAAGTAAATTCATTTTATCGCTTTGAAGTTTGGGATCCATTGACTTTCTCTGATGATCAAACTTTCATTTTGTTTTGTTTGTAGTCCTTTGATTTCTTTTGTTGCATGTTGATGTTTGTGTGTCTATTTTCACCCAATCAGGTGGCAGAGGGCAAGATTTTCACCGATGTGTCGGCATCAGTTGTAAACTTTACCGACAAAGTAAGTTATCATGTTCAGCACTTGTTTTGTTCTTGCTTCTTTTTGTCAGTGGTAAGTGATTCAAGTTTGCTTCACTGTATAAGCTTGTTCATGTTCTTTGATAATCACCAAGACATTTTAGTTGTTGCTTTGATACTGGGGCTGAGTTGGTCCCCAGTGTCCTGTCCTAAATGTTACAAGAGGGGATTATGTGAGAGGCAGGTGTCTGCAATAACTGCCAATGAAATGGATGGTACTTGGACAGAGATGTGATAACAATTATAACATCTAATCCTGGGATACTCCTGGTGGGTTACATGGGAGACAGGTATCTACAATAACTGCCGTTGATATGGATAGTACTTGGACAGACATGTGACTACAACACCTAATCCTGGGATTACTCCTGGGTGTTCTACAGGGTTCCGTTGCACAAAGCTAAGGTGATCATAACTCCCTAAATCTAACATAGACTTACAATAGTCTTGCTGCTTGGTGAAATGGAGCCCTGGGCCTAGATTGTTGAAGCTCTCTTAGCGCTAAGATAGTCGTTAGTGCCATGCATTAACATTAACTTACGACTATCTTAGCACTAAGAGAGCTTCGAAAATCTAGGCCTTGTTCCACAAAGTGACCTTAGTACCATGACTATCATAAGCCAGTGTTAAAGTATGGCGGTCCGATTGCTTTGTGGTAAGAGGCCCTCAGGTCCCCACCACCTTATGCTTGTTTGCTGTAACACTTGACTAAATTAAAAGGGCTGTGGGGTAGCCTAGTAGTTGAAGTGTTCACTTGCCATGCCAAAGACCTGGGTTCGATATGTGAAGCTCATTTCTGATGTCGCCTTTGGTAATATTGCTGGAATATTGTTAAAAGCAACGTAAAACCATACTCACTCACCCACTCTGTAAATTAGAATGAAATTGAGATGGTTACAATTTGTGATCTACCTGCTTGTATGAAGAATCCCTACATTTAGTAGCCATTGTCTGGCTTACCTTGCCCAGACTTGATCACAGTTGACATTTAGCTAGAATATTGCTGTCTACAGTATAAAACAAACTTTACTTTATCACTTATCCTTCAGTGACCAGCCAGCACTTAAAACCATTTCCTTGTTTTGACTGTAGGATATTTAGATTTAGTTATTTCTGTTATGAAAGTCTTGCAGGTTAATGATCAGAAGTGTCCTGCCTGTCCATGCATTTATGCTGACCACTCATCCTGACAAGGACCTTCTACAAACACCTTCATGCAAACACTTTGCTTGAGTTGTCTGCTAAAAATTCAATATCCTATTTCAGCTTTCAAAATCTTAATCAAACACTCATAAAGGAAGCCATTTGTCTCTGAAATATCTCAGTCCCACAAGCAGAGTCAAGCTCTTAAATGTTCACACTTAAGCTTAGGGTCATATTGACCCATCTCAGGGCGCAAACTGTCATCTTGAAAGTGGAATTACTCCCAAGGATTAAATCATCAAATTCCAATCTCATCCTGAAGTGATTACACACACGATGGTTCTGATATCCGTAAAAGCATAGCCTGTGAGTCCGAATTGTCTGGAGACTTTAGCGAGCAATCCATATCACAGCGGAAATGGACAGAGCTAACATGATTACATTCTTCGACGACAGTGAACAGTTGCCATGGTTCAGATCTCACACGGGGTAAATGGTAATAGAACAGCAACCTTCAGAGTATTAATGGATCAAGTAAACCATTATCTGAATAATGTTGTGATTAAAAAGACCATAAGCATGGTAGCACTGGAGATAGAGCATCAGCTTTTTTGGGCCAGAGATCTGGGTTTGTTTCCCATAGTGGTACGTTAATTTGAAGCCTCTGTTTGGTGTCGCTTACCAGTACTTCATGGGGATTGTATTAGTTGGGACTTGATTAATATATTTTAATGTTTGGTGTCTCTTACCAGTACTTCATGGGGATTGTATTAGATGGGACTAAATTAATATATTTTAATGTTTGGTGTCTCTTACCAGTACTTCATGGGGAATATATTAGTTGGGACTTAAATTGTAATGCAATCAGATTTAACATGTTTGTTTTAATAGGTGGTAAATAACACAGGCATGATTTGTGTGAAAACCAGATTTTTGAAAGACTATGACTTGGCACTAGCTAAGCTTTTTGAATATGATGTTCACTGCTTGCATCAGATAAAGACGTTTACTCGTATGCATGTAGTAGAAGGCTGGACCAATCCATCACTCATCGTTCCTTTGTGCAAAGTGAAAAATTAATGAAATTTGAAATTCTATGTTTGATTTAAAACATCATTTTGTTTTTAATTTTGTAACTTTGATGCCTTCCTTTTTTAAATGTTCATAACACTTCAATCTAGACATCATTTCCTATTTTGCATCCTGCCTGTTGGCATATCGACCATGTTAAACAAGAAAAGGTTAATGATATATTTTGATCCTTTACCTCAAATTTAGGAGTCACAGATATCTGTTGGAATATTATCAGTTCTATTGGCATCATTATCGGGAATTTCATATTGTTTTTGTATAATCTATAGCCTGTTGACTTACAGTTAGGAATTATTACGGATGAATTATTGATGAAGTGAACATCTACAAATAATGTCGCCAAGAAAATATCACAGCTTTTTGGTTCTGAATAAGGAATGAGTTAGATTAAATCAATTTTAAAAATGGGATTTAAGCATGTTTAGAATAATCCATCCCTATAACTGTAGGGTACATCAAAATGGGTGTCAACTTTCTATCTAGACAGGGAATAAAAACATGGTGTTGATCATTACGAGGAAATGTTTGATTTGTTGAATCATTAGACTATGCACTGCTATGTCAAGAACTTGTTATCGTGTAGGTCTCAGTAGGTGCTGGTTGTCACTGATGTGACAGATGTTTTAGGGGAGATGTAGCCTTGCATTACAGGCATTGAAGCAAAGACCCGGGTTCGATTCCATCATTAAGGTACAGAGGAAGGCTGGGTGGACCCATCATTGAGGGTCCGTACACTGAGTTTATGTGGCTAAATGAACATTAACATTGATTACGACAGCTCTCTTGTGAATGATGGTCACTTTATCCTCTGGTCTGTAATAATGAAGCTGTACCATGGCACCAGTGGTGGATAGCATGAACAACGATCCATACATGACGACACACATTCAACCAGGTCACAAATGGAGGATTATAGATGATGAGATCTAACACCTGGCAAACCAGTGATTTACATCATCAACTACAAATGACGATAAATGGTGATATCTCACCATTGCAGCATGTAATCAACAATGTCTGACACTGTAACCTCTAAATTATCATTAGTTGACCCTTATAATAATTGAAGATCGCCTCTGTGGTGTAGTGGTTAGAGCGTCCGCCAGGAGAGCGGAAGGTCGTGGGTTCGATCCCCAACCGCGTCATACCAAAAGACGTTAAAATATGGTACTTGTTGGTCCCTGCCTGGCGCTCGGCATTAATGGGTACAACAAGGACTGGTCAGTATAATGTGTCTGAGTGGGGTATTCATGCTTCACTGCGGCATGGTATCTCAGTGGGCTAGCACTATAAAACCAGCTTCAGTCTGGGCTAGTACAAGCAGCCGCACATACACATACACACGCATGCACGTCGTCATATGAGCAAAATATTCTCAAGTACGACGTTAAACCCAATTTCACCTCACCTCACCTATAATAATTGAGTGAGTTTACTCTTACATCGCGTTTAGCAATATTCCAGCAATATCACGGTGGGGGACACCAGAAATGGGCTTCACAGATTGTGCCCATGTGGGGAATCGAACCCGGGTCTTTAACATGACGAGCAAACGCCTTAACCACTAGGCTAGCCCACCGTGCTCCCCTTTCATAAACATGTGGTACATTGTGACTGTTCATGTCTTATAATCTTATAATAAGGGCCAGTAAGTAGTAATTGTGTTTGACTTGTGTCACCTTAACTCACAATGGTCTCCAGCGTTACAAAACGACCAGCTGCTGAAGTAGGTTGAAATACAAGCAGCATCATGCACCTCAGCTTCCTACCTTGTTAAATAACGAATGCGATTTCAAATACCAATCGTCAGATAACAATTGATTTAGGTGTGTTTTACATTGTTATAAGTATAATCAGCATCATTATTTTAACAAAAGGATGACTTTTTTTTCTTCTAAAAATACCAAATGATAGGGAGCTGTCAGGTGTTACATATTTGCGTTACCTTGCTGAGATGTAGGTGTCCGTGCAGATGGTGATATGGGGTCATCGTTGTTATCTTATACCCCTCTGCTGGTTGCTTCATCTCATGCTAGTGTTTCCAGATCATTTATTTCACATCTGTGGATTTGATCTCATAAATAACACTTGGCAACTAGTTCTGCCTACTATCGACAGGTCTTTCGTTTTTTCACCTCTAGAATTTACGGTATGTTATGGATATACCAGTCTTTTCATAATCATCCCCAGAGCTTTTCCACAGCATTTATTTACCAATTTTTCCTTGCTTTGTGACAATGCAGACAAACTATTAGGTTCTTTTATACATGCAGTAGTAGCCTGGGCATCCATTACTCATGCAAATGCTGTGTGGCTGGTTACATGTCTGGCCAAATGATCTTCAGTACCACAGCTGGAGTTGCATCCATCAGTACTTCATTGTTCTTTTCGATCGGCCAAGTGATCTTAGTACTACACTAGGGCCAAGGTTTTCGAAGATCTCTTAGTGCTAAGATAGTCGTAAGTTAATGTTAATGTATGGCACTTACAACCATTTTAACACTGGGAGAGCTTCAAAAATCTAGGTCCAGGGTGCCGTTGTACAAAGCGATCTTAGCGCTAAGGTGACCATAACTCCCATACCTTAACATAGACTTAGGGTAACCTTAGCGCTAAGGTTGTTTTGTACAAATGCACCCAGGTCAGTTACATCCATTGATCTTAGCACCACAGCTTGAGTTAATCCATCAGTCCTTCAATGTGTTGTATGTGATATGTTCCTCCATCAACCCTGAATACATGTGGTTGATATGTGCTGTATAAGTTATGCATTGTCTATGTTGAGTCACATCATGAAATTCATCTGAGCCCTGTTTCGCTAATGAATTTTGTGCGAACTCTATAGTTGCCTGATACAGGAGCAGTTTAGACTGGATGGATGCAATGATGCATGTGATGTAATCTGAGCCCTCATTGGTCAGAGCATTTGCTGCTTTCCCTGTAGACTAACAGCTAGTCTCTGAAATGAACATATTTTACAGAAAATAAAAGTTTTTAAATTAAGATTGTAAATACAATAAAAAGGAGCCCAGGACTTTCTTCATTTTCAGACTTGCCACATTTTCTAGACTCGCGTGGGCTTTCTTGGATATATTTGCTTCAGGGTCTGTACGACAGACTACTTTCCCTGTTGCTGAAACAAGGCTGAAGCCAAAACATTGTTTCAGAGAAACCAGTGATTAGTTGGTTACAAACTCACAACTGATGGAGGAGGTATACAAGCCTGTTAAAATTGATGAGTTTCATCTCTTAGTTTTATGATTGATGGATATAAAGGTTGTAGGTTTGAAACCCATGATATCCAGCATCCTTCGCTTGTCAAAAGGACAGTGACAGTATTTTGCTTGAATAATGATACTATAGATCCAGTTGATCCAAATACTGATTTCCCACTCACCCAAGGAAAGTGTGAACTCTAGTATAGTTCACTTCAGATGAAGGGACTCGTGTCTTACATTGATAAACAGGGCTCGATTTAAGGGATGTTAACCTACTTGCACCAGGTGCAACCTAAGATAAAAACCTAGTTGCACAAGCCAAATTCCAGTTGCAATGTAGTGTGCTAAATAGTCAGAGGTTTTGGTGCACATAAACATATTTCCGTGACGTAGTACCCATGAAATCATAGCAACACAGATACGCAGCTGATCCCTGTTTACAAGAGTGAGTATGGTTTTATGCCGCTTTTAGCAATATTCCAGCAATATCACGGCGGCCTGTTTACAAGAGCTGTCATAGCCGAGAAGTGTCTATAAATGGCAATGTTTTGTTGCCATAGCTAGTCAAAGTTTAGAAGAAAACTGAACTGATATACTTAGATTTGTTATTGATTTATTTCTCAAAAATTGACTTGCACATGGTGCACTTTTGACTAATAACTAGGTTGCACTTTGTGATATTGAGTTGCACCAGTGCAAGTAACAAAGCACTAAATCGAGCCCTGATAAATAAAATAGCACTGTTTTCTTTGTTTTGGTCTTCACTGTAGGGTTGAATGTTTGAAACATGCAATTGACTTTCCATTCATGTCAAACTAAACCTATTTCATACCCATAATCCCATCATCTGTCATGGGTCAAACTTAAACATAAGCACACACTCACCACATTCAGGGGGCTCATCTGCATATCTACCATCTTTAATGTATGTATCGCCTTTCCTGTCACAGAATTAACAGAGGGGCAAAAAATACATTGAAGTTGGTAGGTACTCAAATTAACCACCATATTGTTGTATGTGTATACTCATGTCTTAAAGTTTGACCCGTGATTGATGATTCGATTGTAGCATGCATACTGTATGGCTTTGGACATATTGATAATCTGATCTGACTGCAGTTTGGTCAGCTGTGAATGATGAAGCTAATTTTGACTGTTTGTTCCCTCCCAGGTGAAGGACGGCTCCTTGATGAATGACGTCGGCAGCTCAATGAGCGGATTTGCTTCCAAGGTATGTAATGGGGGGGTCTTCTGGCGCTGTAGCATGTTTATGTTTGGGCTTTGGTATGGAGTCAATATTTAGGTCAAGTTGTAATCTTGACAGGAATATAACTTACAAGTTAATCTTTGTCACTTGAAGGAGTCTCTGTTCTTTTCACACTGCCTGATGGGAAATATATATACTTTTTCAAGACATATGAAACATGCACTGATGAAGGCTTAAACATGAGCTGATTTCTGTGGGTGATAATTAAATTTTATGATAGATGCTACATGTTCTTCCATGGATGACATGGAATATGGGACTGACATACATTGTAGAAAGTTCCAGATTTTAATGAAGGACTGTCGAAGGACTGATGAGGTGTATTTACAATCAGTCCTCTATACCCATCTGAATTTGTTACGGGCTGGGTCAAGGGTCAGGTTTTAATGAGCTGCATCTCTAACAAGGCCAGGTCAGCTAATGACTTCTTCCAATCACAATGGATAAACTGGATGCTGCAGTGTTTTGAAAACCAGCTGTCAGTGATCAATTTGGCACCTAGTGAAGGAACTGTGGTATTTGTACACTCTGTGACATGGATCAGTTCATGCTTTTCCCCTCATGTCAAGCTAACACACCTAATATAACTGTTCAAACAGTGTTAAATCCAAGTCACTCTCTCACTGTCTACATATAGTATGGAAAAGTTGGTGGCCCTGTGCCTCTCACATATTGATCATGCTTATTTTGATGAATTCCCAACATGCAGGTAAGAGTTATCTCCCTTTAGTTGTTCATGTTCAGAGCCAGCAGTGACACACAGTAATGGCTGAATGTTTTGTATGATCTTTCATCAACATGTATGACGTACAGATTCCCACACTGCTGTGTCATAGAAGACTGAGTGTTACAATTTGTTGATAATGTTGATGAGTAATGGTCAGTGTAAATTTCACTCACGGTTCCATAACATCCATGTCACTTGATGAAATATGTCAGGAAATTATTGATCTTTGTTAATTATGTATGCTTATTGCAATAAAGATGCAAACTGTAAAATGAATATGCAGAAGCATCAAGGATATTTGTTACTGATATTTTGTGTTACAAAAATTTGGGAAATATCTCCGGATTCATATTATGTGCCTGTGGCAGGCAATTTAGGACAAATTATTTTGTCATGATAGCTGCATCTTATTTTTGACATTTAGAAGAATTATTTAAAAATTTGAATATTGCCAGCGGTAGAATAATGTCGAACTAAACATCTAACCATCTTTATTTGTCCTGTTACGAAATGCAAGTCATTTTTGCTTTCTGTTATAAATCTACACTTTATCTGTAACAACAGTAAAAAAAGTGATTACAATTTCTTGATGGAAGTTAGTCTGCATTGTAAATACGTTTACATAATATAATTTGCTTGATTTCAACTTTGTTTTGCTGATAACTAAACACTTTGAAATATTTGGAATTGCCTTGTGTATAACATCATTAATGGACATTTTTACCTTCAACATTAAATATACTCTCATAATAACACACATGATAAGGGAAACAAAATGCCAAAAGGACTGCTGATTGATCGAAGTAAATTTCACATTAATCAGTTTAACCCAAGTGCAGAATGTTGGTGACTAACATAGCCACAGCTACTACATTAAACCAGTCCCTACAGTGAACGTAGATTACATGCAAGGATGGTTGGAGCTTGCTTTTTCAGCATCTTCTCAGTAACTGTCAACCCAAACACAGACAAATTTATATCTGTCCACCACACATCCCCATCAGTTATGTAATATAACTGTGCATGACGTCATTGTTAAGCACGGGATACAGACAGTGTGAGTATGTCATGGTTACCAAGGTTCAGTTCTTACATCAAGGAAAGAAATTGATTGTCAGCTTGCAACCAACAATGTTTATTTCCTGTGCTAATGCATGTTTTAAATGTTAAGGCAGTCATAAAAATCTAATCATTGTTCAAAGGGACGACTTCAGTAGAGTTCTTCTCATGTCTGAATGGTACAGTTCATTTGTCATCAGGTTGACTTATTTAAATCAGGATCTGAATAAGTGACTTTCACAGGTAAATAAGAACCTTTATATTCAGCAAGTTCAAACACACAAGTATTAAGTCTTTTTCAAGTTGTTTAGCTTACCTGACAGAAAGTCAAGTGAACTCATGTAATGGCCGGTTTGCCTGCGTCTACTAGGTGACATAAACACATGAACGTCATCTCCTCAGAAACTGTTAAACCAGTGAAGATACATGCACTTCACATGCATGCTTTCACACAAATGTTCACAACCTAATTTGTCCACGAGATTCTTCAGCAATTTCCAATATGGCCACCACAGCAGCCATATTGAATAAGCAACCCTTTTGGTCATAATATATACTATCATTTGTATTCAAAATAAAATGAAATTTGTTATGTGTGCAGTCTTCAACATGATGAGCAAACGCTTTAACCACTGGGCTACCTCACCACCCCCATCAAGTGGACTCAGACCATATTCAGCACAAACTCACTGTATTATTGGAATGTTGAGTTGTGAATATCTTGTAGTATTTTAGCCAGCCCACACTAAAGTGGACAGGGGACTCCAGAAATGGGCTTCACACATAGTACCCATGTGGGGAATCAAACCCGGATCTTCGGCCTGACAAGCAAACGCTTAAACCACTAGGCTACCCCGCCATTTCAGGGTCTGTATGATAGACTATAGCCAGCCAGCCCCAGGTCTGTGACACTTATCCCCAAATCTGGAACTGTAGCCACTACGCCATTGTTCAAATTATGTAAACTTTTCTTGTTTGGTAACATCAGGAAATGATAGCCTGTATAATAACAGTAAAATAACAACTGTTGATGATGTCAACAACAGATGCTAGTAGACAGGACCATAAATAAGAACTAAGAACCTTCCATTTTCCAGTATGATAAGTCTCCTGGCTCAGTTTATGTCTGCATGATCAAACACAAGCCCTGTAGGTTTGATTTTATCCCACCTATCTCACTACCAAATACTGAAGAGGAAATGATACAGCTGTCATATGATATTTATTATGATACATAGGTCCATATTGTGATACACAAATTCGTATTCAGTTTCTTTGAAACTTCCTGACTGTAAATATTTCAAAACTTTTCAAGCGTAAACCAAGCTGTAGACAAAGATTTGGCATTGCTATTTCTGGTTGATTACATTCTTTTTGTGATATATGACTGACAAAAGATGGGATTGTGAGTGTCATTTAATGAGTAGGAAGTATTTCAGCAAGTGTATCATCAGAAAAAATGCATTGCCTATTGTATCGTTGCACTTTAACTCACAATGCATCTGTGTATCATTTCGTCCATACCAAACACCCCTGCCCAACATCATTTTATTGCCCTGAGTACTTGCAGACAAAGAAAACTGCACCACTGACTTATATTGTTGACTGATGTTCATAAAAATAAAGTAAAAAATAAAATCCCTCTCTGACCTCACATGTAAATAAAAAAGTTAGATGTGATCAAAACTGAACTCATTCTAAGCATTTTATGGCTGCACTAATTGCTAAAAAATTCAAAGGGCACTAATGACAACATCAAGACCTGGACTCATGGCCCTTCTTAAATTGTCATGTGCTCGAGCTTTGACAATAATCAATGTCTGCTTTACAGAATTTACTACCCAATGCTTTTTGAGGCTCCGTTTTATGGGTATTGATGAGTTCATGTACTTGATTTCCTGATTATAAAGGATCATGTTGTCTCTGGTGCTGTGGTTTGTTGTTCTGAGTTGTGTCCCTTGTGGATGCCAGAATGTTAGGTCATATGTTCAGAAAACAGATGTTTCTGGCAAACTTTACACCCTTTTCCCTCAAGAAAAATCTAACACAATAAATGTGGATGAAAGCAATATTTCACTTGTGATTCACTCAGATCTCTTCAGGTTCCAGTTTCTAAATTTTGTGAATGTTTGAAATGTGATTGTGTGGACATATTTATGACAATGATTGATATGTTTTCTCTTTCATTGAACTTGATGAAAATATGCCTGGTTGTGATTCGTAGAAGCAGTTTTTTTACAGTAATTCAGAGTGTGTTTTGTGAGTTTTATGATATAGGTTTGGGACTTTAAACCAGAGTGTAATTTATCAGTTCTGTATTGCATAAGTTATGAATAACAAAAACACTACAAACTGGAAAAAATCCACTTTTTATGTCCTTATCAATTTAAGTTTGGTCAATGTGAATAGGAACCTGTCAATCTTGTATGCAGATTTCATTTTCGAGACATACAACAAAAGATAACTGAAAGTTTATGGAGTTCAAGTGAAGCATGGGGCAGCAGAGTAGCCCAGTGGTTAAGCGTTCGCTCGTCACACCGAAGACCCGGGTTCGATTCCCCACATGGGTACAATGTATGAAGCCCATTTCCGGTGTCTTCCACCGTGATGTTGCTGGAATATTGCGAAAAGCGGCGTAAAACCATATTCACTCACTCACGGATCTGATGTGATTCACCCAATATCTGAAGTTATGCTGGGATGAATAGCCTGTGGAAAATTACATATTCCCATGTTTCTGACTGTTAGAACAGCCTTGTCAATTTTGAGATAGCAGGCAGTATTACTAGTCAGTGGTAATCCATTTCGTTGGGATTGATACATTCAGCAATGTACATGCCCCGTCTGTGTGTAATTGACTGTAGTTTATATCACCTCTCTCCCACTGACTAATGTGCCGCCCCTGCCTTCGGATGCTGTACATGACAGATCAGTCATAATCAGTCCCATCTCTGACCTGCCCACAACATACCATGGATCAGTAACCTTCATCTATCACACCTCGTACATTGCTCTGCATGCCTCGTTCATTACATGTCATAACACATTTGACACAGCACTGTCGTCATTAGGGCCTGCATCATTAACCCTATGTCATTAGATTCTTCTTTGCTAAATGAACAGTGTTAAATAGCCTATTTCCTTCACTGATGATTGATTGTCAAGAGAATTAGATTGCATTGCTTTGCTGAAGCCAGGAACTTCTGGGAGTTATGATTGGAAAGGGAAATTACATCTGGAAAAAGAATTAATATAAGAAAATTAGATCTGTGTAAAGGATAAAATTGAATTATTTATTCTTTATTGTGCAGTTAATTTTGCGATTTTTTTATTTTAGAGGTTTTTGGTCCCTAATGAAAATCAATAATTATTCTTGAAAAATTAACTCAGATTGAAGAGCTGCTTTGTTCAAGTGGATGCATGATGATCTAACTTGATGATTTACCTCGATTTGGATTGATACCTTTGTTCAGGTCCAGGTTAATTTCTCTTTGTGTGTTACTGTGCATGAATGCATTCTCTGGTGTCCTCGATTGAGATATTGCTCACTCACTATCACTATAGCCACACCCGCATCCACACCTGCATCCACACTCACCCTCACTCACATCCACACTCACTCTCACACACATCCACACCCTCACCCTCACACACATCCACACTCACGGTCACGTCGTCCACACCACTCACACTGTCACTTCCACATCCACACTCATGGTCACTTCCACATTCAAACTCACATCCACCCTCACCCTCACTCTCACAAACATCCACACCCTCACTCACATCCACACTCACTCTCACACATATCCACACCCTCACCCTCACTCACATCCACACTCACGGTCACGTCGTCCACACCACTCACACTGTCACTTCCACATCCACACTCATGGTCACTTCCACGTTCAAACTCACATCCACCCTCACGCTCACCCACACTCACATCCACACTCACATTCACACACACATAAACACTCAAACTCACTCTAATACTCGCAGTCAACTCTCATTGTCATATCTTTATTCACATCCAAACTAGGCTTCACACTCACATTCTCACACACATAAACACTCAAACTCACTCTAATACTCGCAGTCAACTCTCATTGTCATACCTTTATTCACATCCAAACTAGGCCTCACACTCACATTCACATACACATAAACACTCAAACTCACTTGAATACTCGCAGTCAACTCTCATTGTCATACCTTTATTCACATCCAAACTAGGCCTCACACTCACATTCACACACACATAAACACTCACTCACACACTCACTCACTGTCACTTTCTAAGAAGACATGCTTAATCAGTGCTTTTTTTCTGAAATGAAGCTTGAAAGGTTTCAGATATGAAGAAAACAATGATCACACTTGCATTTGTGCCATACTGGTTTTATGAAACCATGTTAGAATTCATGTATTACCACTGTTCTTACTGGGGAAAATATAAAAATTCTGGTCCTCATCTCATAAAATCAGAATGACACACATTCTCCTATAATAATCTTTATAAAATACTGATGTAATAATTTCTTAAGAAGTTGCTTGCCAAGAAAATTATCCAGTTCCTCTTATTTCTCATAAAACAACTCTACATTGCCCATAAAACCTTTCCATTCCTGATTCAGCTCTTCCTCCATCAACATGTCAATATAACATGAAATTTATTAACTTTCCATACTGCTGCACAGAAATATGTACAACCTTGGCCCCTATGCCAATCCTAAGGGTTAATGAATTTCACTCCACAGTAAACAGGCCAGGGGGAATATGTGAAAGCTTGGTGTTATGTACTCTGTCATACCAGGAGCTTGACTAATGTGGACTAACTCTGGCCAGACTACAATGAAATTAGTACCATCAGATTGAAGGGATATCATTTTCTCCATGATGAATTACAAAATTATGGGCCAAAGTCGGTGGAGGTGTAAAACGGTTTGTGGTGTTTTTCTATTTTCAGATGTAATATCAGCAAGCTACTTAATCATTCAAGGCAGATTTTCCAACACAAATGCCTGGCTCTGAATTCCGTTTTAAGCACGATTTGTGTGATTCAACTCGTGCCTGTCCAGTTTCAGACTTCTCTTCAGACTCACTGCTGAGAATAATGGCATTTCTCTTTTAACAGATGAGAGAGATGAAGGCACTGATGCAATTTTGGGGCTGAAATGCAGATTTGCTTTTACTTAGGCAGGAATTATTTTCTGTTTTAAAGTTTTGACTCTATAATTAGATGGGGAAAAACTTATCTTTGTAACTTTTTTACTTTTAAAAATTAGAGTCTCAATTTTAGCATTTTTTAACTCTTTTCAGACATATTTTAAATTTCAAATGAGGAGTATTCTTATATAGTTAGCATATGCTATGGATTCAGTATTCAGCTATTGATTTATTTCTTTTGTGGATATGGTTTGTTATTATATAGGTCCATGTTCTTGTTCCACAAAGCCGTTTTAGTACAAAGATGATCATTCAACTCATTCTTTAACACAGGCTTACGGAAATCTTAGGGCTAAGATCGATATGTGGAATGAGACCCTGGTGAGTAATTTCTGCAGATTGATAGGTTTGGTTACTGGATGAAACTGTATACATGGGTCTTGACATTGGAATTATATGTTGCATCCCCTGAATGTGCCAGGATCTGCTTGTCATTAGCTCAAATCAAGATTGTACGAACAATGGTACTGTAGACAAGCTTATTGGTTTTACAAAAGTGATAAACACCTAAGATCTGATGTTCCTCTCACTCTAAGCTGAGTCACTGTTCCAAACAGTGTTAACCCCAACTTACGGATAAATAATGTATCAGCCAGTGTGATATTAAGTTTCTGTAGTTCAGTTTAAAAAATGCCAAATAATCTTTCACCCTTGCAAATATCAATAAAGACACATTACTGTCTTATTAAAGCTGTGCAAATGTAAAATGAATGTCTGAAATGTGAGAAGACAAGGATATATATTGTCACATCTGTTCTTCCTTAAGTCGACTGTATGATCTTTCTGGCAAATGTTTTCGTAAAATTCATAATGCCATCCTTGGGATATTCCTGCATAAACAGAGGATTCAATTAGGAGATAAACATTTCATATTTTCCTATTTTCAGCTTTTACTGATTAATCGATACATGGAAATTTCATTGGGAACTGATGGAGTCAGCACTCACAAATCTAGAAAGATGTAATGTTTATTAACATTGTAAAATACAAAGTTATTGATCATTTTCTGAAGCATACAAGAGTCTTTGCATTAACACTTACAGTCGTGAGACCTACATAATGTTACTTGGGAGGGACCCATGAAGATCAGGGCTAGACTTGGTCTTCAGTAACCCATGCTTGTCTTAACCCATTCTTAGCTGGAATATTGTTGAGTGAGGTGTGAAACTAAATTCACTCATGGTTGTGAGACCTACATGATGTTACTTAGGAGGGATATTATTCTGCATTTTAAAACATTACGTCATGGGATGATTGATGACATTATAGGCATTTATCATAACTGAACTCACCTGGTTGTCAGAATATTGGGGTTTTAAATATAATACAAAAATTTCTGAGAGACTTTGATTGGACCTATAATTTGATTTAATTGGAATTGATTTTGCCAAGTTAAGTGGAACAATTTTCATATGCATTGATTTCAGATCCCATTTAACAACTTTTGTCAAGCAATCACATTGCAGCATATGTTTTAAAATGTGGAAATTTTGATGCAGCTCGGAAACTGAAATGTGATGAATGTTTCTCTGTTAAATTGATGAGGCAATGTGTGAAATTCTCTGACAGAAATGCTCTGACAGAAGCAGGAGTCATTTACCTATATAAGTACAATGTCTGAAGCCAACTTCAGAGTCCTCAACCATGATGTATGTTGTTATTTCCTGGCTGTAACATAGGGTGATGTTGTATGGTGTTATTTCCTAGCTGTAACATAGGGTGATGTGGTATGGTGTTATTTCCTGGCTGTAACATAGGGTGATGTTGTATGTTGTTATTTCCTGGCTGTAACATAGGGTGATGTGGTATGGTGTTATTTCCTAGCTGTAACATAGGGTGATGTTGTATGATGTTATTTCCTGGCTGTAACATAGGGTGATGTTGTATGTTGTTATTTCCTGGCTGTAACATAGGGTGATGTTGTATGGTGTTATTTCCTAGCTGTAACATAGGGTGATGTTGTATGGTGTTATTTCCTAGCTGTAACACACAGTCCTCTATGTTGATATTTCCTTGCAACAACCAAGGATGTCCATTATTATCCATCAGTAACACCACATGATGATATTATTTTGTGGAAGTAACACCTGTAGTGTTATTTATGTTGTTCTTTCCTTGCTGTAACAACCAATGGTTATTTTATGGCTGTAACACAGGGTGTGATAACACCTAATGATGTATGTTATTTTCTGGCTGTAGTAACACCCAGTGATGTTCTTATTTCCTTGCTATAACGCCTAATGATGTTGTTATTTTATGGCTGTAACACAGGATGATGTTGTATGTTATATCCTGGCTGTATACGTAGTGAAGTTATTTCCTTGCTATAACACCTAGTGATGTAGTTTTTTCCCATCTGTAACACCAAGTCATGAAAGTAACATCCAGTGAAGTTATTTCCTGGCTATAACACCTAGTGATGTAGTTTTTTCCCATCTGTAACACATCTGTAACACCAAGTCATGAAAGTAACATCCAGTGAAGTTATTTCCTGGCTATAACACCTAGTGATGTTGTTATTTCCCATCTGTAACACCAAGTCATGAAAGTAACATCCAGTGTTGTTATTTCATGGCTGTAACACACAGTGATATTGGTATTTCCCATCTGTAACACCAAGTCATGAAAGTAACACCCAGTGTTGTTATTTCCTGGCTATAACACCTAGTGATGTTGTTATTTCCCATCTGTAACACCAAGTCATGAAAGTAACATCCAGTGAAGTTACTTCCTGGCTATAACACCTAGTGATGTTGTTATTTCCCATCTGTAACACCAAGTCATGAAAGTAACATTCAGTGTTGTTATTTCCTGGCTGTAACACACAGTGATGTTGTTATTTCTCATCTGTAACACCAAGTCATGAAAGTAACTTGTTATTTCGTGGCTGTAACACACAGTGATGTTGTTATTTCATGTGTGAAACAAGTCCTGGTGTTGTTTGTTTCAGTTGACTGCAGCCAGCACCAAGGGCTGGAGAGACCTGCAGTCACTATGGGGTGAGCCCAAGACGACCCTCGCCACTGCAGACACCAGCCCAGGGGAGAAGACATCACTCCTGGGAGCAAAGGGGTATGGCAGCAATGCGTATGTATCATAGCTGTAGCTGGATTGAGGAACAAATTCTAGTTGTATATTTTAGAAAGGGATACACATTAAGCTACTCCCCTGTTTCATTATTGTTAAAAAAATGGTCATTCCTTCTGGGACTCACCTCTTGTGTAAATATCAAGTTGGGCCTATATTTTTCATTTCTTCGTTTACAGATAGGGTTTTTGAAAACAGATTTTTCTCAAAACAGCAAATATAATTAACGTTTGAAAATCAATCTTGATATCTTGTTAGTATAGTGGGTAGGGTAAAATTATTCAAATACACCACCTATTAAAGCAAACTAAGTCATAACCAGTAAGCAGTTGTGAGAATTGGTAGCACATCTCCCCTTTTATGCCATGTATTTTACTGGAATCAAATATTGGTCTGGAGTCACAACACTGTTTTGTTTTCTTTCTTTTAGTGAAATAAACATATGAACTGATAAGAGAACAACAGTAACATGTAATGATTCATGGTTTTATTTTTATTCCACATTTGATACATTTTACTGGAGCCTTAAACCAAGTAATATAGAAACAAATGCCTAATGTCAATGTTTATCATCCATTATTCGTTGGTCTACATGTCCATCAACCCTCTAATGTGTTAGTGCCAAATTGAAAGAAAGGCTAAGAGGAACCATGAGAGAAACATGTAATGGAATCTCACTGTGACATTTGTTTTAGTTTATATGTTGTTCTGTTAATATCTAAACAACACAGGTGAAACATTTTCATTTTCATGAATGCAAAATGGCCACCATAGCAGCATTGTTTGAATGATTCAAAATGGCTACCAGAACAGCACTTGAATTTATGATATGTCAGAGCATTTATAGCTTCAAGATAATTACTCCGTATTTAACAGTCATTATAAAATGGCAACAATCATATATATTGTGACAATGTTTTTAACAGTAAGACCTGGCTAATGTGGTTGTCCAGAGTTGATGGATTACTGTTCCCGCTGATACCACTGCTTTGATTTGCAGGCTACAGTTATGTAGCTAATATCTTGCTGACTGATGCATTAATCAGAATTCACTCACCCACTCTATAGGGCTGCGCAATATAACCGGTTTACCGGTATATACCGTTCAGACATGAAAACGATAAGTATTGCGATACGCTGATTGAAAACCGGTATTTTGACATGCATTCGAAAAGACTTCGTAACTCTCGGAAATCTTCGGATATTTCCGTATTATAAATTGTTCCTTTCCCTTTTTTATTTGTGCCAAATATTATTTACATTTTTATTTTGTCACGATTAAAAGTTTATATTAAAGCTTAATCAAGCATGGTGGGTTTGTTGTGTTTTTTGCTTTATAAATCAAGCATTAACTCGATTATAAGTAGTTTTTTGTTAAAAAAGAACTACATGCAATACATATCGCAATATATGCTTTCACATCGCAATATATTGCAATATGAAAATTCTCTGCAATACCCAGCCCTACCACTAAGGGCTAAGATAGTCATAAGTGACGTGCATTAACATTAACTTACGACTATCTTAGCGCTACGAGAGCTTCGAAAATCTAGGCCCAGGTTTAAAGCAACCAATGCCTGTCTTACAAGGTGAGCGGAATGGGTGGTCAGATGGCATGATGTGACCAGCCGCTTGTCACCATACCCTCATGATGAGAGGGGTGTTTATATTGTCAGTCACTGGATGGTCGAGTGCAGGCTCAGTTATTTACAGGCTGCTATTATATAGCTGGAATATTGTGCAGCCTCAAACAACGAAGTCAAAAACACTCAGTGACTCATCATTTCATTTTCTATTATCACTGTTGCAGTGACCCAAGCAAGAATCGACTCCTATCTGATGATGATGATTCCTGGGGAGATAGCTGGGGATCCGAATGGGACGATAAGAAGAAAAAGAAACCAGGGCAAGCCGATTGGTCAGCAGGAGATGATGATGAACTTGAGGCGTGGCTAAACAACGATGAGACCCCATTGTCCTCCACCTCCTCTTCAAAACAGAAGTCTAAAAACGACAACTGGGACGACTGGGGCAACGACACTGGGGGGAATTCCACAGCTAAAAAGACAAAGGAAAATAAAAAAGCTTCCAAAAACAAAGAAGAGGGCTGGAAAGACGTGGACTGGGACAGTGGGTTCACATCCCCAGCCAAGCAGAAGGAGCCCTTGGTGGGCAACCTCCTGGACCTCGGGGACGCTTCTGCTGGCAATGACAATGGGGGATGGGATAATGACGTTTGGGCTAATGATGATGATGATGATGCATGGCAGAGTTTAGATCTAGACACCCACAAGGGCAAGAAGGCCAGCTAGACTTGCCAAGATTGTTGATATGCGATTCATGTACATGAAAGATAATGTTCCTTGGCTCCTGCTGTGAGTCCCATTAACAAGGATTTAACTTAATCAGCTGTTGTCCAATCAGGAGATGGCATTGTGTTCCTATTTGGCAGTGGATACGCACTTTCATCCGGGCCAAGAACATTGCGCGTGATGTTGTTTGATGTTAACCCAAATCTTCCAGGATGTTTTCTGTATGCTGTACAGTATTTTGAAGACATTGTGTTGCTGTACTGTGATCAGTGTTAGCATGTCAGGCATTCAGTAGCTAATGGGACTTGTTACCAAGCATCTCACAAGCGTCATAGCTAGTCTGGTGTTGCCATGAATGCACTATAGTAAGTCTCAGTTGCCATGGTTACACTTCAGTAAGGTCTTTGGTTTCCGGGTAACTGTTTATTTAATTTCAGCAGCTAAAAACTGTTGTGATTGTTAGCTAAACAATACGTTAATGTAATCATGTTCTCAGAATACAAGGTCAAGGTTGCTTCAAGTACTAGTCAGATGAATGGTTTAATGCAAAAGTTGCTTGCCAAATGAAGAGGCTTTCAAGAACACTCGTCATGTTTAATGAAAATGGGCTGCAATTCTCTTTCCATTTATTAGGATGAGATACATTTTCTGATATTGATCATGCTCTGTGATCAGTCTTCAGCACAAAACACATACTTCACAAATTCATGATTTTGTAATGTTTTTGTTAAAATATATTTGGAATTTTAAAATTTGATTTAAAATAATTTTAATACTGACATACACATATCTATACAGACTAAACAAATGTTTAGGTGGTATGCTGGTTGTTGGGGTAGTCTAGTGATTAAAACATTCATTTGTCACATCCAAGACTCACTCCCCATGAGGGTACAACATATAGCATCCATTTCCGTTATTCTCTGCCTTGATATTGATGGAATACTGCTTAAAGTGACATAAAACAATACCCACTCCATGCTTGGGAAGCTGTTTCTTGTTGAATGTAAAAACTGAAGAACATGGTGTCTTTATATCTAATCGTAAAGCAAACACAGCTGACTTTCAGTGCTTACACCACTGCAAGGAGATCATCACTAATTTACAGACTATCATCTGCTACATGTTCATTGTTCAAAATTACACATGAAAGTTAAGTGTTCTGGCCATAACCCTAATGTTATGAAGGAGTGCCAAGATTCTTGAATTACAGGAACAAATCGCAGGGTCTTGTGAACACTGTTTTTCACTATTAACTTGAATGTGTTTACTGCTGACCAGTACAATATAAGAGGTAAACATCAACTAATATATGGTACCACTCTACATTACACAGGGATAATCAGATGTGTGATTCTATTTACATATACACTTGCATATTGGGAGTCAGTTTTGTGTGTCATGGAAACATCTCTGTCAAAAGTGGTGTAGTATATCTGGCTCGAGACCTTGCAAGTGATATAAAGTGATTCTAAATGATATCTTGTCATTATGATTGATATTGAACGATGTTGAAGATATCATATAATACTTTGATGTATCAAGAATTCTCTTAAAACTAAACCCTTGTAGCTTCCATATGAGAGATAATGTAATCCTCTTACCATGGTGTTGTCAAGTGCTACCTCACAATGAGGTATTTAGGTATAGTAAGGATGTCTATTGGTCTCTGTTAAAGGGGAACTAACTTTGGACAAATTGGCAGTCCAAACAAGATGGAATCAAGTCATTCAATACACACATTGTCTGTTGATACAATGGTAATGCATCGTAGAACATAGTTATCATTAATATG
Source organism: Haliotis rubra (assembly GCF_003918875.1). NCBI lineage: Eukaryota > Metazoa > Mollusca > Gastropoda > Lepetellida > Haliotidae > Haliotis > Haliotis rubra. The sequence goes on along the minus strand of NW_025767270.1, from coordinate 524,779 downwards.
TACCATTAGCTGTTTTACTTTGTGAAACATGCAGAAAACAATGTTATTTCAAGTGCGATAATATTTTCTTTCCTCTTGAAGCATGGTTGTGAAAGACGGCGTTTATCACACTCACCTCCATCATGAGCTTTAACCTACTTAACATCATGACCAACAGACACCCTTACCTAGTGATCTACAAAGTCAGCATCATTCGTACTTCAAGGGCTTGTATTCACCACATTCTTCCATCACCATGACTATATAGGTCAGCTATGTTGTGTTGTCACTGTTTTTTACTAGCAAATCATGCCAAGGCCTGCCTCTTTCGAGAAGGAAGCGTGCTAGTTCTCTGACCAATCCTCAACCCCCAATGACAGTGGCTGTTTGACATGTACAGTATGTGCTGTGTAGGCTTGTGGCTGCCTGCTTCTAACACTGCTGTAATGGAAGGTAGAGGTTTCATTTAGGGGTGAAATGGTATGCTCTTAACACAGTACGGTACGTATTTCGGTACAAGGCCTTCGGTTCGGTCTGTTTCAGTTCGGTATATGAGATATGATCATAATGCAGAAAATTGATAAGAGACAAATCTTACATGGTTTAATAACATGGAATAAAAATAACCATAATCTTTGTTATTTTTAATGAACAAAACTGTCATTTTATGACTAGATAAAAGAATGGTACAAAACCCGAAAATAATGAATTTTTGGATTGCATTACGGTAAACCAAACCAAAAGGCAAAATACTGCAGTATACCGTTTCATTTGGGTCAATTTGATCTTCCATATCTTACGAAGAACCACACTTGAAAAAACACGCGTCACTATTTCATTGACTAGGCATTCACTGGTGATCAAAGAAGTTTGTATACAAACCTGTGAAGTATATTGATGATGTACAGCCAAATCTAAAGTTTTGAAAAGCTCTTCATAGTTGGTCAATCCAGCCTTGTTTGTTTCTGTTAGCAAATGTTCCCATTGTGATGGTGTGATGTCTGGAAATGTGTGTTTGGTTCTTGCTTTGCCAAAAGTAGTTGCAGGTTTCACTTTGTCATATGGTATAGAGATCTGATAGCTTTAATATAGCTTGGAGAGATATGGTGTATATGGGGACCAAAAATTACTATATTTTCATCATTTTTGTTCATAATGAGTCAAGACAAAAGTTGTGTTTATCGTTTTTTATTTTGAGTTTAAATTCCAAACTGTAATATTTATGACAGACACAAAATTAATAGAAATAGTTTTAGTTTCTGTATTCACCACACATCAACTTGAGTTGTTTGTTTTTTTATTCCAATCTGAAAGAAAAACAACATTTTTACCCCGATCCCCCAACAAGTATATCCATAGTACAGCTCTCTTCTTGACCATTGTCAACTTTAATCCCTTTGTTCAAGCTTATTGCATATGGCTTGTGTAATGTTGTATTAAAGCAAGAAATGTGAAGTGTATGGACATATTTTTACTGTTGATATTCATAAAGTTCCTATAAATTTAATATTTTTGAAAATTTATTATAAAGGAATTATAAAAATCCCTGTTTCTATGGAACTGTTGAAAATTGTTTTCAAAATGAAAGGTTGTGACAGCTAAGCTTCAACTTCTTCAATCTTGATGTTTTACCTTGATGCTCCACCTTGTCAATATCTATCTGCTGTAGACAAGATTCACTGTTGTTTGTCAGTAGTTGACATTGATATTAGTTACATCACCATCATTTAACACCAGGTTCAAGTTGATGATTTTAACACACGTTTAGCAAGGAGGAAGCAATTAAACAACAACTATGTTTGTAATTAGGTTACTGTTTTATTTGTAAGATCAATACTATGGTACTTTGAGGTTCTGTGAAACTTTGTTGACTCGAAACCCCAGTGTCTTAGTATTGTGGCAGAAAGAAGCAACAGCTCTGTGTTTGTGCAAAGACATAAAAACAACTTACATGATTAATTTTGAGTTTGTGCAAATAATCAAAACAACTGAAAAGCTGACCAGTATAACAACATTGTGCATAATTATTTACTGTAGCTTTTAGAGTTTGCGGACCCGTGAAGGTCCGGGTTAGAATATTGAACTTCAGTAACCAATGCTTGTTGTAAGAGGCAACTAACGGGATCGGGTGGTCAGGCTCGATGACTTGGTCAGTTCCCAATTGCGCAGATTGATGCTCATGCTGTTGATCACTAGATTGTCTTGTCCAGAGTAGATTATTTACAGACCATCGCCATATAGCTATAATATTACTGAGTATTGCTGAGTCTCACTCACTCACTAAATTCACTCACTCACTTTAAAGTTTGAATGTGGCATTTCAGTACTTTATATATGCAGTGTATATGAATGTCTGGTCACAATGTAACAGACAAATTACACTCCTGCAGTGGATAATACACATATGTCCTGTGTATTTGCAGCGATGCTGAACTCATTTTGAAGTAATTTTGTGGAGGTTATGCTTCTGTTGGCTGAGAATTACACCAGATTTGAGCCAAGGGAGCAATAATATATTGAATACTGAAAGAAAATTCCTAGTAGATGATGTGAACAAGTACTCAATTAATAATAATTTAGTAATAATATAGATAATTTGTCTGGAGTCCTGATGATGTAACACAATTGTTCCTGGAGAATGTTATTATGTAGTTACACCAGCACTCAACGTGTTTTAAACAGCAGATGATTCAGATTATTAGGGCTTCGAGTTAACAAGGTTTCCCAGTATTTTAATTCCACACACTATGAATTGTTCCTGTTTAGGTTTGACTGCAGGAAATAGGCAGTTGTGTGGATTGAAACATTTGAATTTCAGTAAAGTTGTCATTGATGCTGAATCTATAATGTTTTTTATTAACATGAATCGCATAAACCTTTTTATCAATACATTGTCAACTGTTACCTCACATTCTAGTCATTTAGTTGCAGAGTTGCTTCTCAAGGGCAGTGTAATAGTGTCATGAAAGTGCTCAAAATGATTCACTTATGGATTAACATTAAACTACAAGGCTAAAGATTGTGATAAGACATACTAACTTCATTGAGGTTGACTCCATAGCCACTCCATAGCAGGCAGCGGTAGGGAAGCCTTGTGGTTACAGGATTCACTCATCACACCGAAGACCCGGGTTCGATTCCCCACATGGGTACAATGTGTGAAGCCCTTTTCTGATGTCCCCTGCTGTGACATTGCTGGAATATTGCTAACAGTGTCAATCCTGACTCACTGTATACAGTGGAGACACACCTGGCCCAGTCATAGGTCCCTTATGCATGCTAGGTGTTTTATCCTGCATTTGTATCCTGGTTCACCCTGATCAAGTTTGTTTGGAAGCATTAACCTACACTCATTGGCTCCCCAAGTGATTTCTTTTAAAATCTTGTTTAACTTTGAACTTACCTAACACTGCTAGCTGATGTAACAGAAATGCTGTGCAGTGTTACACCAAACCCACTTATTCCATACACAGATGTTGACCTCCACTGAGTGGCACCACAATGCAATTATGTCCAGATCTGTGCATGTATTCCGATGGGTTGAAGAGTTCAGACTGTTTCATTCATGTTGGTCATCTTGAGTTGTCTCCCTTTGACCATGTGCTTCTTTCAGTAGTCCTCATCAGTTGTCACTGACTCATAAAAGTATTGTATTTTATTTAAGGGACCACAAGAATTTCAAACTAATTACAGACTTTCTATTAACTTAGACAATCTATGACAAAAATATCTGTTGTTTTACAGTTATTAGTTGTGTGAGTAATCTAGAAAAGTGATTTGAATGCTAGCGATGTTTGCTAAGTTATTTGTTGATGTGCCATGATTGTATAAAGATAACGTAAGATATATGGTAAGTGATGGTGGGTCTATCTTATGACTGTGATGTGAGGCCTACACGGTTGGCATGTTGCATATTGCAACATGGATCAGTTTTACATATTGATTTCATGCATCTAACCTTCATATGATATAGGTGGTTCTCAGTCATTAAGACACTATTTACAAAATGTCATAAAAAATACAGCATTTTAATGATTGAACATGTAATTTAGGGATGTCAGAAAGACCTACCTCTTGTCGCGTTCATATTGCCACATGATGACATTATTCAAATGCAATGATACATTGCTTTAGAGGAACATCCTTCATGTGAATGTAGCTAAATTTGTGTTAGAAATATATACTGTTTAGATCAAATTCGAGAATTACCTGTTTTAATATACATTATATCATGTGATCAGTCTGTATTTTCATTTCTGAAACTGTGTATATATTTTGCGTTATCAGCAAGAGAATCATGAATATGAATGCTGCTAATAACTGCTGATATCTCAATACTACTCGAACATAAGATTGCAGGTGTGTAGCTAGTTTTATAGACAAACCGAACACAGATTATCAACCTTCCACATATGGTGCAATCTGATTATGACAGATATTTTACTCTGATTTGAAGTCTCTCTACAAGAAGATCGGACAAACGCTGCATAGCATAGGCAGATTCAGAGGACATGTGCGCATCCCTCCTTTTGTCCTGAAAGTTTATTAAATGACCATTGAAAAGCTGTATCCGCCCCTGCATAGGTTGCCCCAGAAATGCCTGTCTTCCAATCTCATTGAAGGCATGGGTTCTTGAGAAAACAGATGTCAGCTTTCTGGTAGACTCCATTTTCAACAGTTGTGACAAAAAAAATTATGTCCGTTATGTATAGCTGTAGATGTTTCTTTACCACCTTAATTCCGACGTTTTTTAGCGAAAGGAGACTCACACTCAGCATTAATATCCACTTGATAATACATGATTTCAACTGTATATGTTAGAGTGTTTGAAAAGATAGATAAATTATCAACAATGATGGTAATAATGCATTTTTATAGCTGCTCAGTGGCACTTTGACATAAACACAAACAAACTCAGCTGGTAGAAACTGCAAGGCAATGGAGATCAATGAAAGAGAGTAAGCGTCTTGAAAGAAATATGTTTTTAAGAGTGTCTTGAACAGATCAACATACAGATTCTTCTATGTGCTTCACGTGTTCATGCTGAGAATATAGGCGCCTTGGCTCTGACTGGTTCAGAAGATGGCTCACTGAACACAAACTCCTATTGACAGTTTTTCAGACCTTGACAGAGAGGCTTTTAATCAGAGTTATTAAACTGTGTTTTATGTTCATCGATTCCTTTGCTTTTCCAGCTATAGTCAAACCTCACTTATCTGGAGTCTTGCGTTTTCTCACATTTCTTCCAGATATATGAATCTCGTCAGTTACCTCCCTTACATGTGTATGCATGTGTACGCCTGTGTCTTCAGGTAATGGATGTGTCAGATGAAGTGATTGTCCTCAAGACTGATTATGACTAGCAGCAAAAAGTGATTTTGTTTGAACTTACATCACACTGGAAGTTGTGCCAAATTTCACTTACAAGTAGTTAGTACACTTTTGTTTTGACAAGCTGATTGGACTTTTAGAATTTGGATTTGACAGAACCCATAGAGAAAGATGTTGGTAGGTGTACAATTGTGTTCTTATTTAATATTAAATGGGATAAATGTGTGCAATATTTCAGCTCATACTCTTGATGCACCTTAGTATTTGTGTAATTAAAAAAACTTGTTTACTCAAGAAATAGACTATTTTATTATTCAAATATTTGCCAGCATTTTAGGTAGACCAAAATGGTATGTTTGTATGTATAAATTATTGAATTTATTGAATAAATACATAAAAATTTGTCACACTATTTATGTAACAGTGCATATATGATGACAAAGGTCTTTCTGTCTTTGTCCGGGGTCATTTATCTATATTAGCTGCCAAGCATGTACATATATATAGGACAAGATGTGATATACATTGTAAGATATCAAATATGATTGTAATATGAAGGTCACGTTATTATAGCAATGTTGCCTGTAACTTGTTCAGTTGTGAGAATACATTGCTACAGTGGCAAGCAGAAATGATTTGTTTCAATGCAGGTTTTGAGAAATGGATGATCAGGATTCTGATGACTAATCAAATATTCATTTCGATATTTCATTATCAGTTTTTATTCATGCTAAGAATCTACAGCCTTCAAGCAAGAATTTACCAAATGCTTTTTGACACATGCTGCTTGATCACCAAGATAGTAAGACAATGTACAAGTATGTCTTGGGGATTTGTCAGTTTAAGAGTTTTTGAAGCATGTTTCGTGCATGTGTAATTTCAAACATCATGTCCTCAATTTGGCCATTTGCCTGAATTATGCATGCATCAATAATTGCATTGATATTTATCCCCCAAATAATTAAACACATCTATTTGGATTTAATTGTTTTACCATCAAAAGTTTGACAAGCTGGCACTAGTGTGTCCTCTTCTATCTGGTTTACAAATGTTTCAAAGGCTTGTTATCCAGCCTCATGTAAGAATGTCGAGTTTTGATTGGTTCACGTGACTCTGATAAAATACCATGTCCATGCTGCATCCTTGGTTGTGTTGCCATCATGTGTATAGGAACCTGTTGATGGTCTTAGAGTGTGTTATAATGTTCATCTTGATCACAGAGCTACCATCTTAAGCCTGCACCAAAAACAGCCATTCCTTCTTGCCCAGAGTATCAAGCTGTATCTGCAACATGTCTGTACATACTTGAGTACAGGATATAGAAAGAGTAATGTCATCGTCTGTGTCGTCGCTCCAACCCTCGTCATGATGCACACAGCTGTGGTTGCTTGCCTGTCCCTCTTGTGGCAAGCCAGCAACAATAAACAAGGGTTTAGAATTTAAAATTGTGTTTGTCCTTTGTGTACTCCAAGGTTTTCCCATCAGTGATAATGATTTTTGAGCGAGTTGGGTTTTTACGCCACTTTTAGCAAAATTCCACCAATATCACGGCAGGGTCACCAGAAATGGGCTTCACGCATTGTACACATGTGGGGAATCAAACCTGGGTCTTCGAGCAAACGTTTTGACCACTCTACCAGTTCTATAGGCACAAGACTCCAAACGATGGACACTCAGTGTAATTATCACACTTGTTAGGGGATTAGTGTTCATTCCTGTTGCATTCTGAACTGGGTGAACAAGAGCAGATTTTGAAGTCATTTGCCTAAGAAGACACTGCACCTAACCAGTGTTTCAGTAGAGTAGAAACCCATGATTGTGATTGCTTAGTGCCATTGCTATCTCGAATATTTGGTTGGTCTTCAACAACCTGTGGTTGGTGACATGTTTGATTTTGCATCATTGTACCCATCACGTGGATCAATACTTACAATATCATAACTGGATTGTCCAGTCATAACTGAGTTATTTACAGGCTTCTGTCATATTTCTTAGTGCAGTGTTAAAACAAGAAACACACACTTATACTTTGATTCTTCGCCTGAAGAGATTTGTGACTTGAACACTCTTACTGGTCCAACAACAACGTCAGAACAGGTGCTGGTGTGATTGCTTCAGCCATACCACATGGGTACAATGTGTAACTCAGGTCTTTGGGAAATGAGTGAAGGATTTAACCAAGAGGCTGTCTGTCTGAACTGTTATATCAAATAGATAAACCTGAGACAACAAATGTCAAATGAAAGATAGATTTATTGTTTGTTGTTTAACAACACACTCGGCAATACTCCAGCTATATGGCGGCGGTCTGTAAATAATTTGAGTCTGGCCCAGACAATTCAGTGATCAACAGCATGATCATCGATCTACACAATTGGGACACCTGTCATCCAAGTCTGGGAGTCTGGCCAGCTGATCCCGTTAGTCGCCTCTTACGACAAGCATAGGTTGCTGAAGACCAATTCTAACCGGAATCTTCAGGGTGGTCAAATGAAAGAATAGGTGGTCATAAGACCCATGGACTATATAATGTGCAGGCACCCTTTTAGATAGACGTTTCAGGGAAAATTACAGGTTTACAACATTCACACCAGGTGTTAAAAAGATAAGCAAGAATTTGAACCTTCATATAATGGGGAACCATTATGGAGGAAGGTCATGTTGCACAGCGACTTAAATGCTTTGAAGGACTGGCCCAAAAGAACTAAACGTGATTTCCTTTAGTATGGGTAGCCTAATGGTTAAAGCGTTGGCTCGTCACGCCGAAGACCCGGGTTCGAATCCCCACATGGGCACAATGTGTGAAGCCCATTTCTGGTGTCCCCCGCCGTGATGTTGCTGGAATATTGCTAAAAGCGGCGTAAAACCAAACTCAGTCAGTCAGTCCTTTAGTATGGGGATACATGTAAAGAAAAGAACAAACTTGACGAATATTGTGAATTGTATATCAAATGATTTGGACATTAACAAATAATTGACAATCTGACCGTGGTCGTCAACATTGTATCTCCATGGACAGTATAAGACTAAATGAATGGTATTCATTTGTGACTGTAAAACCTCTCAGGATCTTTCATTGTCATGCAGTCACCCGATCTTAAAACGCAAATGTTTTATACAGTTAAACCAAGGAATAATGTCTCCATAGAGCTTTCAGGCTGGCCCAATGTATATGTCAGTTTCAAAGCCAATAAAGAAATTACAGTTTGTATGCCACATTCAAGGATTAAGCAGATCGATGGCCACTGAGCAACTCTTGATGCAACTTGACATAGAGTTGAAATGCCAGATGCTTGTATGAGTCGATGATATGGATAGGGTCCAGAACTAGACCAGATGGCATGACGCTGCTCAGAACATCAATCACTGTTTTGTCTGATCCAGACTAGATTATTTACTGACTGCTGTCAATGAGTGCAACCGCAGCTGTGAATTTACTGACTTCTTATCAGCTTGGGTCGCTGTTTTATGTATTTGAACTGGTGTGTCACTTACTGAGTCATAGTAATGATGGCGATAATTGTCTTTACCTGTGATTTATACAAGTGAAAATGTGATCTGATATTCTATTGAAATGACAAATTAAATTAATGTTTTCACTTTTTGCCCGTACAACCATGAGCAGCAAGAGACAATTTCCTTTCCATTTCTGTCATGACGTCTTTTTTCAGCTCCAGTAGATACCAAATTGTCTTGTCTTATCTTTACTTACAGCACCTACATTAAGAAACTAGATTTTTCATATTTTATTTAATTAGTATAATGTTAGTTTACTTATTGACATCAAGTCTCAACATACATAGATTAGCATAGGACCCTTCTGTTCGTGGGAATCCGGGCAACTACCCAACGTTATGCGTTAACCCTGTTCTGTCCCTGTTCTGATTCATATCGCACCTCTGTTTATCACAAGGTGACCCAGTCTAAAGCGCCACATTTCTGGAGTTTTGTGCTACAAGATCCCCTGGTTGTGGGTTTGAATGTCAGAAACGCGCTGAGTATGGTCATGGGTAAGTCAGGTCAAATCCAGATGGAGGTTTGGTTGGTCGGTTTGTTCGTTGTTTAACACCGCACTCCAGCAATATTCCAGCTATATGGCGGTGGTCTGTAAATAGTCGAGTATGGCCCAGACAATCCAGTGATTAAATTCATGAGCATTGATCTTCGCAATTAGGATGCGATAACATGTGTCAACCCAGTCAGCGAGCCGCCTCACTTGCTTGACAGAATCTATGTCGAAACGTATCCTTTTACAGACTAAAGAAGTTGTATATTCATAAAATTATCATCATTCTTCAGGATGAATAGTCTGGGGTGATAAGTTCTTCACAACAAAGAGCCGATAATCCACATTATAACAATTGTCATCGATATGGTGGTAACTCCGGAATATTGCTTGTAACTAATTCCGATTCCCGCCTACGGGTTAGTTTTCTCACGAGGACTATTTTGTCAAAATCAAATTTGAAATGTATTTAAAATATAAACTCAATTTATATGGTAAGGTAAAAGTAGGTAAATTGAGTCTCTTGCACCACAGCAAGAGTAGGTTTTTGGAGAAAAGCATTCTACAAACCTTAAGCTTCCACCGACGCCTTGGGAACATTCTAACAAAGAAGCCTCCGTAAAATATTGTTATTTTTCCGCACATGTGACAACATTTTCAGTCTCTGTCTACCTTTCATTTAATGACTGAAAACGAATATTTTAGTATTGGCCCACTGATTAATTTCCAGCTTTGCATTGTCTACGTACAAGTCAATGTTTAACGTACAGTTGGCTTCAGGGTTCCAACGTCTTCAGTGATTTGCAACAATCCATAAATCAGCTCGGCTGTTGATCCAACAGCTTCCAACACACCATATCCAGTAGCATTATCACTGAAAGAATAGCCTCAGCTCGTCTTCATTCATAATATGTGTGTACGTACACCATAGATCAGAGTAAGTACTGAGCCTAGATTTTCGAAGCTCTCATAACTAAGACAGGTCGTAAGAAGTTAAGTCAACAGTTAGATAATCTTAGCGCGACCATAAGAGAGATTTTCGAAAGTCCGTCGTAAGGTCAAGATTATCTTCACAATCAAACCCAAGACCAATGTAGGTTGTCATCTTGAATAAGGTGTAAGTGCGCGCAGCCTTAGTTACAACAGGTATATACCTATCTTAGATTATGATCTTAGCTAAGATATCTAAGTTTTACGATCGTTTCGAAAATAGCCTAAGACAAAGACAGATGCGACTACCCATGAGGTTACGACTATCTTAAGCTAAGAGAGCTTAGAAAATCTAGACCCTTATCTTCAGTAACCCATGCTTGTCGTAAGAGGCGACTAACGTGATCGGGTGGTCAGACTCGCTGATTCGGTTGACGTATGTCATTGTATCCCTGTTGCGTGGACCGATGCTCATGCTGATAGTGACTAAAAGTTCTTGTTCATATTCGATTAATTACAGACCGCCAGAATATTGCTTAGTAAGGCGTTAAACAACAAACACGTGGTGGACATTTACAAATTTAACGCATAACTGACAAAAACGACGCCCGATGCAAATCATTATTACGACTTGTACCGTAATTTGATTATATTGCCATGCTTTCACCTCACCTTTTCACAGACACCTGGTGTCGCCACTATTTCATGGCGATTCGTAGCTTATGATTATGGATATGTTTTGGGAGTGTTTTTTTTAATGTTGCTGTATGTGGCGTTAAATAACAAGCAAGCATTCCTCATTGATACTACACCTCTTACAAAGATGAACCCGTGAAGATCCGGGATAGAATTGATCTTCAGTACCCCATGCTTGTCGTAAGAGGCGACTAACTGGATCGGGTGGTCAGGCTTTCTGAATGGGTTGACACATGTCATCGTATCCCAATTGCGCAGATCGATCTTCATGTTGCTGATGTCTGGATTGTCTGGTCCAGATCCGATTATTTACAGACCGCTGGAATATTGCTGAGCACGGCGTAAAACTAATACTCACTCACTCACTTACAAGTCATCCTTAGAAGGATGGTGTCTCTGTTTGGTCCTCCGAGAGTTCATTTATCTGTATCCCCAACAGTCATCTGTATAAACAGCATAGGAGGAAAAAGGATGTTGGTGTCAACACTTTCTTCATTCATACTCCCAACATTTAAAGGTCAGTAGAATGAACCTTCAGTAACCCATGCTTGTCGTAAGAGGCGACTAATGGGATCGGGTGGTCAGGCTCGCTGACTTGGTTGACACATGTCATCGGTTCCCAATTGCGCAGATCGATGCTCATGCTGTTGATCACTGGGTTGTCTGGTCCAGACTGGATTATTTACAGACCGCCGCCATATAGCTGGAATAATGCTGAGCGCGGCGTAAAACTACAACTCGCTCACTCACTAAAGGTCAGTGTCCATCTTTAATTCTCTTATGTAGCACGGTACCCGGTTTAACAAGTGAGTGAGTTGGGTTATACGCCGCTTTTCGCAATATTCCAGCATTATCACCAGATACCAGAAATGGGCTCCACGCATTGTTCCCATGTGAGGAATCGAACCAATGCCTTCGGCGTAACAAGCGGGCGCTTTAACCACTAGGCTGCCCCACCGCCCTGTCACAAATATATATAGATGTTCATTTTCATTTATTGGTATGTTTTCGACAGAGGTAACACCAACAAATCTAAAGCAACTTGGTCACTGTTTGTTGTATGATAATGTGACCCACTCTAATCTTTACTGTCGGGGCGGTGGTGTAGCCTAGTCGCTAAAGCGTTCGCTCGTCACTCCGAAGACCAAGGTTCGATTCCCCACATGGGTACAATGTGTGAAGACCATTTCTTGTGTCCCCTGCCATGATTGTGCTGGAACATTGCTCAAAGCGGATTAAAACCATACTCACGCACTCACTATCATTGCTGTCCTTGAAAATGAAGCATTTTGATGTCAGTGTAGTTCTTCAACTGACCATTCACTGAATTGCTAAAATGAACGTTCAAAATATGCGAACATTTACTCCATCGCCCATCAATAGGCGAAAGCCATCCTTTTCTTCATTGTACATAGATTAAAATCCTTTGTGAGACATTGAGCCTCAAAAATGTGGCGCTTATTTTACTGATGTTTTATGTCAAAGTACTCAAATATGGATTATTGTAACTGATTGAGTATATTCATCAGTGATGACAAGAATCTACAAGCAACTATAGTCTGTTTGCAGTGAAAACGTACCGATGAATTTCACTTTAAACAAAAAACTAAATCAAGTTAAGTGAAATTAAGATTGCGAATCCTCATAATTTTACCTTGCCAAATGAACATTTAAATCTCAGAATTTGTTTCAACTGAGGATAAAAGTTTTTAACAAACGATCATAGAATCAAATCGCTATTATTGGTTTGTATTACAAGGGGGTGAGCGCAGTAGATGGAACAGTGAAACAAATGCTCGTGCGGTACGTGATGAGCGTTAACTTACACCAACCCTACTTGTTCTCGATGTTTCATTTAAAGTGCATACCCCCTTGTAATACAAACCAATAATAGCGATTTGAAACCATGATCGTTTGTTAAACAACTTTTATCTTAATTTGAATAAAATTGTGAGATCTGATACTCAATTGGCAAGGTAAAATTATGAGGATTCGCAATCTAAATTTCTCTTTATTCGATTTACCTTTTTGTTTAGAGTGAAATTCATCGGTACGTTTTCACTGCAAACAGACTATAGTGAGGCGTAAAGTTTCAAAGTGTATTTGCACGTTGCTGCTTGTGTATCTATCACACTGAGTTGGTATGTACTGCGTGTACGTAGAACGTGGAAGGATAGTAACGTATAGCGGGATGCTCCTCAGATGACACTTGACAGTGAGTGAGCGTATTTTTACACCGCTTTTAGCAATATCCAGCAGTATCACGGCAGGGTACAGAAGAACTGAGCTTCATACACCGTACCCATGTGGGGAATCGAACGCAGGTCTTGGGCGTGACGAGCGAACGCTTTGACGACAAGGCTATACCACCGCACCGGGATGTCCAGATGGTTAGTTGGTTGGTTGTATTCTTAACGCCGCACTCAGCAATATTCCAGCTATATGGTGGCGGTCTGTAGATAATCGAGTCTGGCCCGGACAATCCAGTGCTCAACAGCATGAGCATCGATCAACGCAATTAGGATACGATGACATGTGTCAACCAAGTCAGCGAGCCTGACCACCCGTTCCCAATAGTCGCCTATTACGACAAGCATGGGTTACTGAAAATCAATTCTAACCCGGATCTTCACGGGTCGGAATGTCATGAATCCTTCACACTGATGACGACTGGTTTGTCAGCTAAAAGTGAGAGTACTTGACTTCTGATTCGAAAGTATAAAGATTGGTATGAATAATATTTGATATTACCAAATTGGCTGAATCATTCTCTTTGAACATTTGTGAGTCACGTCTAACGTGATTAAATACAGGAGTACTGCAAAAAATGAGTGACCAAAGTAAATCTTTTAGGAGAAAAGACATCTCATTTAATCACAACATAGACATCTTTATGGACTTTTTAATTCACATAGCAGCACGAACATGAAGTCAAACAATTTGCAGCATATATTTTGAAACATTTCCACAAAACAGTAAACATATAAAGCTAGATGTTTTGTTAACATCTCACAGCATTGACAGAGGAGACTTCTGTTTTGTTTGAAGCACTGCTCGATACACAGTTAAGTTGGGAGAACAGCTTAGTCGAGTCTTTCTCGTGCTGCAAGAAAACATATGGTGTAAGAGGACAACCCTGTCACACACCAACATTCATCGATAGAGCTCGTTTATCCAGTGCATTGCGTCCTCATTCTATTTTGCCACCGCCACTGCTTTTCGGAAGAGATATCATCTCTAAAAAGGCATCATATGCCTCTCGCCCAGGAGAGCCATTTAATGGGATGACCATATATAGCGTTGTGTCAAAAAGACTCATGCTTAGAACGAAGGAGAATGTTTCATTGGTATTTAGAATAAAATACGGAATGAAGATATAATACACTGGATAATGGAGAATGTTGCGTATGTGGAACTTCTCTTTCTAATACAATCGTGAAGTCAACTTTCAAGAGTGTTAATGCAGTTTTGAAATGAATGGTATGCGTTAACCGTATGCCCTTACCATACTGTCAGTGACAATTCCTTGTTGTCTATTGGAGATGCTGGTATAACACAATATATATGCCACGAAAGTTATAACGCACCGAAATTCTTAAACAAATCTAAAAAAATAATCATAGTCTTTACTATTATATATTTTGTCGTGTTGCAAAGTAAGAAATTACAAATTCTTGCACTTACTGTACATAACATATAAACAATATATACATAGTAACAAAATGTTGGAAATGAATGTTAAACGAAGACTGATGTCAAATGGGAAAATAAAAAATCATGAAAAATGTATCTGGCTACTTGCATATCAATAAGAAAACAATATGCCAATTAACAGGTTTAAGCAAAGAAATTACTTAAAACGGACTAAAATTTAAGTTTCCAAATTAATGTTCATGCCATAAACATAGAGAAGAAAAAAGCAGATAGAAGGTTTACACGTAAATCATAATTGATACCATGTAGTTTTATACCATGTTGTTTATCTTAAGGTATCTTTATGCTAGAAACAATTACTAGATTAGTTTTAAACAAGAGAACAACTTAAAACATACACGTATGCTATGTCACCATGTCAGAGTATTTTTTTAATTGAATTTGGTATCCATAAAATAGTTACTGAAAACCGAAACCTAACAAAAACGGGGTGAAATATGAAAATAGAATAATTATTCAATACAGAGTCACACTCAAATGTTAAAACATTCACAATAAGAGGTTTAAAAACACAGAAAGTATGATACGTCACATGAATAAATTTTAAATTACATAGTCAGATTATTCCATTTATTGTACTCATTATAAAAAAGTCATTTTTGCATTTTAATATACTTATTTTATGTGTGAAGAAAACAACTGAATGACAAATAAACGTGACATCATAATTCCTTTTTGGAAGTAAGAAAACCTTTCTGTTACCATGAAAGATGAGGAAATATGTTGCTGATGATAAGATGACCTTTTAGAATTGAATTACCTATTTCAAAACCTATTTCGACTATAATCTATCCTAACATACAATCCTAAATGCTATTTTGTATCTATATTTCACCAGGCTAATTAAATGTTATGCAGAATAATATTCTTTTCGCTACGTTCACTGTATATTTCTACCTTTTTGCCTAGTGTTGCTACATCTCATATCATACATGGTAACAGAAAATTATATAGGTTTAAGCAATGACTTACCTCTCGGGTGACGGTGAGTGAATTGCACCTGAAGAATGTCAGAGTATATAGACAAACGACGAAATGTCAAATAATAACAAAGATATGGCTACATGGGTTTCAAGTGGTTATATATTTGTTAAGAGCTTGAGACACTACATTGAAATGTAATAAACAGATATACAGGCAAGGATATGCTTGTCACAAGAGATAAATGCTTTGAGACAATTGATATGGTACTCTAAGTCCCCGTCACACGTTTCAGAGCTCACAAAAGTTGCTTGTTCAAATCCTAGCAATAAATAAGCGTAACATTAAATGGCATAAGTACAACATAGGAGAACACAAAAAATCCAGCTCACAAATAAGTTTTATTGACATATGTGTGTGTGTAAAATCAAATGAACAATGCATTTTGTCAAGACAAAATGAAATGTACTACACTTCTCACTACAAAACAACACGGCGTAATTCTAAAAGGGACGGTATCACAATCATAATCGTCATTTGTTTCAAATTCCTTGACCATATTTGTACCCCAAAGCAAATATCTGCAATGTATGAAACGCAATACACCTTACACTTCAGGGGAAAGAAACTGGATATATATATATTACACGTTCAGTAATGAAATGCCATGGGAGGCACCAGATTAATCCAATAAAACCATGACCTGTCATCATTCTTTACACGAAAACCACTAAAGTAATGAAAACTGTCACACTATCAGAACAGCACATATTCTGGATCAGATCTATTCCAACGCTAGACCTGAAGTAATATCCGTTTCAGTTTATGCCTAAAGAAACCAAAAAAATAATCAATTCCTTACAGTTCTGTCTCTCTCGAAACAGTTATAAAAAGAAAGTTACAAAAAAATTTATCAGGTATAATTTTATTGTGAAAAAGAAACGTCATATGACGTCAAAAGTAAATGTTTATCAAGAAACATATTTGTAAGCGTCGGGCTATCAAAATATGCTACTTTTAATATAAGGTATGTATGTACAATATTCTTCAATTAAACGTGACTTTTGTAAACAAATCACACAAAAAACAAACATTTCAACATGAAACACTCATGTTACCATATCACAGTAATTAACATTAACGTATACGAAAGAACATCGTCTGTCATGTCATGTACTATTTTACATTTATATTTAACATATGTACATAATCGTCCTCACAATTAAATATGTTGTAGTGCTTTGCAATCAAACGTACCTTGGTTACAATATATACAACATATGTACATGTCGGTCTCTAAAATATATAACAATCCTAAATAGAAAATTAATACCTTTTCAAAATGTTGTTCAGCTTCTAAAAAAGGCACTGGTACCAGTTTAAGCAAATGACCGTTTTCGTTTTCATGGTTTCTTCGGACTTCAGACCAGTTTCAATTGCAAGAAATAACCGTTTATAAATTGCGTGTAATAGACACATAACTTCCTTGCTTTCAATGATCACGTGTGTTCACATTTTGTACGTAAGGTCCACAATTCAAACATAATTAACTATTATATTTTATCATATAGATACGTCATACATATATCATGCTCAGCATTCTCGAAATTAGGAAATACATGCAGGTTATATATGTATGATAGGCATACAAATCATCATAACTTTACACGTTATACCGGAGTCGACCTTTTAACGCAGAATCTTTCACGGTTCGTTATGTAGTGTGAAGTTTCAACTTGGTTGCAGCAATTCGATATAAGAGCAAGTGCAAAAAGTTAACAGTGTCAAGAAAATAACTTAACTGACCAAATAGTCCAAGCAAAAAAAAAAGAGTTGTTGCCAGAATACGATAGCTCTATAATTACAAACCATTCATGCTTTAGAGGAAATTAAAACGAACTCTCACATAGAGGTAACTCCGTGGGAAGTTTTGTTGGTAGTCAACAGAACCTAGACTCAAACAGACAATCCAAAGGTTGTTTACACATTTTGGACCTTTCCAAAATGAACATGAGTTTGAATATTTGGTTTTCTAATACTGGATATCCTAACGCTTGATGTGAGGACACTTGATTGTCTCAAGTTCATGTTTCTGCTTGCAATGGCTCCGGAATGTCCATTCCTTGCATCTGAAGTGGTTTTTAACGCCCAGCCTGAAATAGCGATGTAACTTGTTAAGCAGCGAGTTAGTACACAGCGCGTCACAATCAAAGTACTGCCAGCAGAGCGCCCTGCAGCATCCAACCTTGGATGGAGGTTCAATGGAGTCTACGCCGAGCAGATTGTGCAAAGTGTATCAGGAGTGTTCACAATTTGTGCGTTAATCAGCAGCGCTACATCAAAGCAAAGTGCGCTAGAAGGGCGTGATGGTCTGATAGGCTTTCAGCAAAGGAAGACTTCATTAGTGTTACGCGCGAGTACTGCACTGTCGTTAGGCAAATTCCATGGTGTTGATGGCGTTCCACGTGCATGTGGGTAGATGCGTGAAGCTCAGGTAATCCAAGTCGCAATATTTTTGTCATCATAAACAACGCGCTAACCTCAAGTACAGTGCAAATTTCATCATTCATGAAAATCATATCTCATGCAAATATGGACATTGTCAACATAACTACAACCAATGGAAAAGCAATGCATGATAAATAACGAGAAATAAACTACGCTAAACAAAGAGTGATCACAGTGGCTAAAAATTTTAAAAAATAATTCAAGAGGCATGCTTCGATCTTGGAAGATAATCTGCCGAGTTAAAGTTTCACTGAACAATAAGGCTATTCCACTAGCTAGTCAATCTTCGCCATGCCACCAAACTTCCCTAGCAATTATGAGGCTAAATAGAACTGAATTTACCTTGGTATTAAAAGGAATGGGGGAAAATCCCAACTGTTATTGTCATCGCCGTGACAAATTTACGAGGCCTGTTGGAAATAATTGCATACAGAGAACGTGTAATCGGAAGTCTGGTACACTTTCAGACAGAACAAGCCGACGTGCGGGGAACATACGGGGCGTATTATGAAAGAACCACGTAATTAAGGACTAAAATGATCATATTTGATAGGACCTTCTACGTCTAAAGTGTGATGGGTACTAATTATATTTGTTGGGTCATTAATCATGACAGTAAGCCAATTGTGCGAGTACAACCGAAAGTGGCCACAACAAGTATTGTTCTTGCTTACCGAATTCTATTGAACTGCTATGTGATGAAAGTCTTGATGATTGTTAAGAGGTGAAAGTCTTGATGGAAAATCGTTTTGGCGTTTACTTCACAGCAATGACACTCTTGTTATTGGCTGTATTGAAAAAAATAGTTCGCTTTGATAACGAAATAAACAGTATAATCTTTTAAATATATATAATACATTTCATTGTCTATTTTCCATTTTTCTTCTTGCATTATTATCGCTTTTTACATTTCTGTTTCTTAGTAATATACTAGGAGCGTTCGCACAATGTCTTCAAGAGAATATCAGTACAACATAATTGTCCTTATAAGAAATGGCTCGGGTAGCTTAGTGGCCTAAGTGTACGCTCGTCATGCCGAGAACCCGGGTTCTATTTCCCATATTTTTAAAACGAAGACCATTTCTGGTGTTCCCCGCTGTTATTTTAATGGAATATTGCTAAAAGCGACTTAAAACCATATTTGCTATGGAAGTCATAGTTAATCTGTTCTAATTGCTGATACATGAATGTATATAATGAGAGATAGATACGCACGATACTGGGAGTATTATATGAGAGGCGAATTTATGCTTGTATGCAGTTTCATTACATGTCCACATTGTACAGTATACTAGGAATGAGAAACTCTTTCTGTCTGCGTATTCAAGCTTCCAACACGGACACAGAAGATTAACAAAAGGCAGAGGTAAAAAGCGAAATAAAAATGATTCATGGTGCGGGTCAATGCTGAAAACACGGTGCAAGACATGCCCAATACGTAACGTGGTCAGAGTTTGGTAGGAGAGTTTGGTGTGATCATTACTATGAACGGTATATGCAGTTATATATTCACTTCATCCGAGTATGGAGCTTAAAGTGGCAGTGTATAGCGAGGGAGGTCCATACAGATATCTCTTTGAACTAAGCATGCCTTTTGAACAATGAATCGATGAAAGGCAAACGACCACGTCATTACTTGTTTTTTAAACAAATTTCAGGTCAAAGACATCGAGCTTTAATAACCAAACAGTTTTTCCCAACGAGGCAGATCGACAAGGGTATACCAATTTTAGGTTTATCTGCAAGGAATATAATAAAGCATTATCTATTAATGTAAGATATGGTTAAACATTTTTTTGTCAATGAAAAGGCGCTCAATGTCCTTAAAAACAGAGTTATTCTTAATGGCACTCGAAAGACCCGAAACACATTTTTTTTCAAATATTGGCATGTAATAATTCCCAGTTCTACATCAAAAACAAGAAATGTATTCACTGTTGCCTCTGTCATAGAATTCGATCATATACAGTTGGTCAAGAACGTATGCGCTCTACACATGTTTGTGGATACCAGAAGGTCCTTGTCTACGTTTGGACATGTACAGATGTAAGCTTTCCATTTCTTGGGTAATCTGGGACCGGTCACCGATGGCAAAATGATATTGATGCTTCCAAACTGTCCATCTTAAATCGTGCTTTTGTAATCACACCAAGAGGAATTTAAGGAGTTTTGTGTTTGCATCTGATCTCAACGAGATATAGCCTGAGCCTTTGCATACCATAATTAAATGGGACTAAGCAGTTGAGGCGCCTATACGATCACTGTGTATTGCTGCTATTAAACCACACTTTGCAATAGATACTCCGTCTTTTCTAGGATTAGAACCGTGTCACATCAAGAGAGAAAGGAGGAAGATGAAAACGCATCGTTTAACAACGGCAAATTGGGCTTATACTTGTGGATCGTTGTAAGGGTACAATTTTCTTTGAGAATAGACATTTGGAGAAAGACGTTACTTCACATTTGCTGACAGTATTCAGTCGTATCAATACTTATAAACGGCAAGATTTGGCTGTCTTTTGTAAGGGCATCTTCTTTATTCATAACATTTGAAGATTAAACGAAAGAAAGTTACTGCACGTTTGCTATACAGTTTAAGCAATGCCAAACTTTAGTTGAACATTTGACAGTTACTAGTTTTGAATTGGCAATAAGTTAGCAGTTGTATATCCTTATACCCTTTCTAACGTAGAAATGTTATTTAAAATGTCTGACTTACCAATTCCAAAATTAAATAACAGGTATGTTAGACAATGAGTAAGAGGAAGTTTGCTTCTGCTCCTATCAGTGACGTTATTGTGTCCAAACCATCTAATTTTAAGGAGAGTAATAACTACGTAATGGTATATATGTTGATTTGTCTGAATATTAGTAAGTAACTTTTTTATACATAGATAGTGCATAGTGTACACAAATGCGACACATGTGTAACTGGTTGATAGGTGGAAGCTTGGAAGAACGACCACAGTTTATCTGAAACCTTCATGTCTCTTTATTTGATATGTTTTAAAGCTGGAATGCCATAGGTCAAATTGTTTGATGCTATTAAAAGCATAGGCCTCGCTCCTACCGTCATGCGCAGAGTAGTTTGTGTGGCCGTGGCCTTGACCTTCCCTACAGCAAACCCGACATGCGACCTTGAACTCTCGGCGGAAGTTACCTGAAAAGGAGAAAACATCATTTCAAAAACACATTATCGGAATTCCTTGAATGTTCACATCATATCAACTCAGGATCGCACACACACAAATCTTGAATTGTGACACGAGAAACTTGAAGTTTAACTCAAAGGCCTTGGGACTATGCAAAACATGTCGAATTATCCGTCGATATCAACATGACACCGATAAATGAGGTCATAGAACTGACAGGGTGTTGTCTTGACCATGAATTATTTACAAAAGTCAAACGTTGTGTGATGATGGTGAAACAATTCAAGGATTCAGCAAACTGTTAACAAGTTTTATTTCATACATGTGGCGGAGACCAGTGACTAGAATTGGACTCTGAAAGATACGACTAACAAGATCGGGTTGTAAGGCTTGCTGACTGAGTTGATGCGTGTCATATTATCCCAATTGTGCAGATCGATGCTCATGATGACAATCAATGGATTGTCTGGTCAAGACTTTAGAGGTCAAGACCCGATATTTACACACCGCCATCACATAGCTGAAATATTGCTGAATACGGCGTTAAAAAAACAAACAAACAAACAGAGATCATTTACTAATTTAACGCATCACTGACAAACACGATGTCCAATGCAAATCATTATTACGACCGTTATATGATTATATTACGATGCTTTCACCTCACCTTTTCACTGACACCTGGTAAGTCACCACTATTTCACGCAGGCTTATGATTATAGACATGTTTGATTGTTTTGAGTTTTTTTGTGTGGCTTATTTTTTGGGCTGTGTATTTAACGAAAGATTACAATGGATTTGGTTAATCAAGATTGAATGTACAGAATGCACAACATTTCGATATCTAAGTATTTGAATTGAAATACTAAGAGAGCAGGCGATAAGAGCACCATCACATGAAAACCACCATCTCAAATTTCATCATTTTCTGTCACAGTGCAAAACACGTGAATCAGCATAGCCTTTAGAAGTGGATTAGAAGTAGAGCCAAATGATTTTACTGGACTCGATGTCAGCGGATCTAAAGTGGACAGAACAACATGTCCCCTGGGTGTGTGTAAACATTGGTGTGCCCAGGCACTTTCTGATTAATAGACACTGTCAGTCAGAAAACACAGGCGTGATGCGTTTCAAAGCAGGTGTTTCTGCACAAGCACCACAGAATGGACCACCAGTCATTCGGCATCACATAGCAACATCGGAGGCTGACACCGAGTCTTCAAATGTCTTGTCCCAGGAGTAGGTTTTCTCATCTGTTCAATGTGTCATCACTAGGTGTTAACAATTATGCAAGTAACCTTTCGAAAGATGGCAAGGGGGATGTTTAATTCATTAAAGTCTGGGGATTGAGCAACAGACAATGTCAGATTTGACACTTTGATGTGTGGATGTGCATAAATACATAACTGGCGTGTCGCAGTGGGACGCCATAAAGTGAGACAATGTTTTGCATCTACCACTCACAAGGAAATCGATTTAGAGAGTGTTGCACGGACAAAGAATCATCCTTCAGGGACAGACGGGAACCATGATGAACGTACCAGATTTGAAGTTTATGTGAGTAATGCCAAAGAAACGTGAAATTCATATTACCACTTTCTGATGAAACAAGACGGGTATGGACAAAATGTTTGGGAAGAACTTGTTCAGTGTGTAAAACTCCGGAGACTGAGCAAATAATGTCCACGTACAAGCAAAGACCGTTTTACGAAAGTGAAACAAACCAAATCACAATGTGTATTATCTGTAAAGGCCACTGAAACTGTACGAGCAAACAAACAAAGGTCACAGAGTGTTGTCCTCGTGCAAGCAACGTGTTTTATGAAAGTGAAACAAACCAAATCCCAATGTGTACTGTCTGTAAAGCCCACTGAAACTGTACAAGCAAACAAACAAAGGTCACAGCGACAGCCGAAATCGTCATTTTGTTCCATAGCGTTTGTGTAATAATCTGTAGCTATCTGTTAAGGCGCCAAATAATTACAGGCAAGATTATAGCGAGAGCCCAGATCGTTGTCCCTCCAGAAGGTTGGTCGCATTCAGTACGTAATTGAGGCGATGACAGTGGAAACAGTGCTTTGCATGTCATGACTGCCTGTCAAAATATATTTTTAACCGTCTGAAGCCCACAAACTGAGTTGACATTTCATCCAGGTTCCTTGATATACGTCTTACAAACACTGCCTGAAAGAGGATAACGCAACGACAAAAACAGGAAATTCATTTCAAAAGAAAAACCTAATATTATCTAACATAAGTCAGTTGGCAATCAATACATCTATCATCTGTGACAACTGGACAGAAACAGTCAAGAAAGTTCCTATTTTTCTTTTGGAACCACAATCCATTATCCAGATATTCAGTACACCAGCCCAGCCTCGTAAACATTCTTTGCAGTAATTTCAAGATCAATATATGCTTTTGAAAAAGAAAAAGAAAATACACATTAGAATGAAGCAGTCCTGGTCCTAATCCTAGATTTAGAAAACATGCTTATGTTCGTGTACCAAGGATGCCAACAGGGAGATGTCTGCCTTTATGTCAATCCTGGTATAGGCATCTACGCTTCAATTTTCAAGCCATTACACGGAATCTTGATTGACGTTTAAAAGGTTGTCAAACACAAAGGATGTAAAAGCAAAAGCCGCGGGCTGAAGAAGGAAGGATATTGCGTTAGGATTTACTTTTATCAGTGAAGACTATTTAGAGGTAAATAGGCATTTACACAAGCAAATTTGTGTAATTTTCGGGTCTGCACGCGAAAGGGAACAACCTCGTAACGAGTCACGTTACAGTGTCAGATAATGACTGCACAGTTGGTGAAGGTGAATGGCCCTAATCTCGGTGCAAAGTACAACTAACAGGTACACATAAAATATCCCACGCTTCACCTTGGCTAATGAGCCAGAACCGATACTAAAATTACTGCTGATAATACAGTTTTGCACTCACAACTCATGAAGTTGTATATGACGGGGTTGATGGCGCTGTTGAAGTAGCAGAGGAAGTGAGCAATCATCAGGGCAGGCTTGGCAATCTGAACATCGGAGCACCTGTAAAGCAGAGAATTCAAACACTGAACGCCTGAGAATAATCACAATCCAATATCTGCCGGAGCAGATTCCGTAACGCGTAGGAGGCCAAATAAATGAACATTATATGAATACATCACTCAAACACAGTACTCGTGTCTCTTTAGGAGCAAAAGCTTTAATCATTCTGAACAGCTTAGACGTGGTGGAGCTATCTAATGTCCTGCAAACTCCCGAACAGAGTTGCGTCCCTTTTCTGAAAGGGTCGAAAAGTGAGAACCTAGATTCATGTTTGTATAATTGTTGTTCAACGCCGAATTCAGCAATGTTCAAGCTGTATGGCGGAGGTTTGTAGATAATGGAGTCTTGACCAGACAGCCCAATGATTGACATCTTGAATATCGATCTACGCAACTGGTTTTGTTTCAGAAGAGCAAAAGTCCCTTCTTCGAATAGTTGGTTATGTTTTTTTGTGTTTTTGTAAAATAGAGATCAACAAACTTCATACTACTGACTTAACATAATGACAATGCCGGAATGGCCATAAAAACAATTCGAAAAAGAAAACGAAAAAGGATCAGACGAAGCCGGAATGGCGATGAAAACAATTCGAAAAAGAAAACAAAAAAGGATCAGGCAATCAGATTGTAGCTGATCGGGAAACCGAAAACACAATTTTAAAACATGCTCGCATTTTTTTCATAACAAAAGAAACATTTTTTTTCGAATCGGACACTCTCCCCTTATTAAGAATGCAATACAGTAATACAGATTACATCTTTTAATCTTTTTCATATGAAGCATTTCTTTGCAGTGCAAAATAATGATATATTATCCATGTAAATGTTCGAATAAATTATTTTACCAATTATTATGTGCACATTTCTTCTCATTGCTTAAACAGACAGTTTTGTAAAGACAAGTACGATCACGACAAAATGTCACTTAGATGTATGGAACAAGTTTATATTTTAAATCTTTAAAAGGGTCCATAAAACTGAAGTAGTGCCATGGGACACGTGTCATACACGTGAAGTGAGAAGTGAATCCCAACTCGTATCTATTTCTGTAACACAATTAGACCGAATGGAATTGTCAACGCACGGGAAGTGCGTATTTTTGCGTGGGCTGGGGTGTTTGTGGTGAATAATTACAGCCGTACGTGGTGTCCGTTGTAGCCCGCTCAGTAACCGTGCAATGTGTGTGTCGAATGTGATCTGAATTGGGCACTGAAATACTGTGTGCAATACTGCTGGAAAGGCAGACATTGCAAGTCATATATGAGTTGGGGTTGGTTGGTTTGTTGTTTAACGCCACACTCAGCAATATTCCAGCTATAAGGCGGCGGTCTGTGAATAATCGAGACTGGACCAGACAAGTCCGACGAGCCTGACTACCCGATCCCGTTAGTCGCCTCTTACGACAAGCATGGGCTACTGAAGACCAATTCTAACTCGGATATTCACGGGTTATGAGATGTGATGAGGTGCAGCAGTTTATTCTACAATCCGCCGGTAACATAACCGGACAGTGATGCGTGTTTCTCTGTAGATTGTGTTACATGTTAATACATTTATCGCCATCCACACCAGCTTGCACTCGAAGTAAACGGCTGATTGCAAATATAGTCAAACGCCGTTGTGTGGAACTTTGATGGGAGGAACGTATGGTTATCTCGAAATAAAAGCTTGATCCCTGTGTATATCCCCCGTAAGTCATCATTTCGCGGTTGTGTTTCAACTTTACCAAGGAGGACCCCGGATAGCTCGAAATATTTACGTAGGTCCATTCAACTTATTAGAAACAACGGTGTTCGACTGTATCTTCATGTTTCAAGGTCGCACTTGCTCTCAAGGTTAAAGTGACATATGCAAATAATACTTCTTCAAAATGTCTATGGCTTAAACTCGGTTAATGAACTATTCCAGTGACACGCGATCAACGACTTGGTCTCATATGCTCCAAACGACTCCGACGATAAGTCGCATCTGCCGATGCAGTATCATGTTGATATGTGTGATAACGCTTGGTAAAACATCTTTGGGATGATTTGGTACTTCATATTTGGTCATATGACTATTAACCTTCTATCGCCTCCCAGGCAGTTTGGGTTCTCCGGGGTCCATCATGTTGTATGCGCTTAGCGCCATGTACCTACAGCGTGGAGTTCAGCGCTATATAAGTGGCCAAATATTATTATTATTATTCATAACGAGGCAGACAATAAACATATACATGGGCCATGACACTAACGCATGACCTCGAGACAGCTATAATAGAATTAGCCCCCAGCAACACTGCATTTCATAGATACACGTGTAGCTACAAGAACCACTCCGATGTCATTACAAGGCTTATACGCCGGTAAGCCCATCAACAGGGCAACGTGTTACCTTAACAAGAAGAGGAGATAGATAGGCAGGAAGCAGATGGCAAAGATGAGGACAACGACGATAAGCATCTTGGCCTTCTTTTGTCGGATCAGAAGCTGAGCTCGGGGCACGCTGGCAGCCGCAACTGAAAGAGAATGAGACGTTACTAATTAAATATGAGGTGGGTTTTACACCGCCTTTAGCAATATTCCTGCAATATCTCGATTGGGTACACCAGACACAGGTTTCACAAACTGTACACATGGCAATCGAACCCAGGCCTTGGCGTGACAAGCGAACGCTTTGCCACCAGTCTATCCCACCGCCCCGTAAATTACAAAGATTGATGTAACCTAACTACCATATTCAAATTGTTTTCTAAGTTTAAGTTTAATGTCGATATCTTTTATTTCGGGAATATATTTTGTTGAGCTATCTCAAATTAGAGAAAAATACTCGAGAATTCGAGGACAAGACATGAACAGACAGAATCTACTATTCGAATGCAGATTCACAGGCTTTTGTCTCTCTTAAATCACAGCAACTTGATCCGGGTTAGAATTGGTCTTCAGTAACCGATGCTTGTCGTAAGAGGCGACTAACGGCATCGGGTGGTCAGCCTTGCTGACTTGGTTGACATGTCATCGTGTCCCAATTGCATATATCGATGCTCATGTTGTTGATCACTGGTTTGTCTGGTCCAGACTCTATTATTTACAAACCGCCACCAGATAGCTGGAATATTGCTGAGTGCGGCGTAAAATAAAATTAAACTCACTCACAGCAACGTGCGGCGCCTTTGACGACGACGACGACGACTACGCAACCCGCCCCTCACAGTCAAATCATCACATGGTATGTAAGCACATAGAATGAGACTAGGTGACCCAGGCTGTCCTTTCTCAAACTGACAAGAATGTGCACACATGAGTATAAGTATGTTGGCAATAATGCCGTTCAGTGACTGGCAATTTACTATTGTCAAAAGAAACATGAACGAGGGGGAAAGTTAATTTAGTTCAACGCTGAAAACAATATTCCTTCATCTTCGCGGCAGCTTTAGATATCAGTTTACCATCAGTACCTTTTTAATAAAGCCGTGGCTTAGGCGCGACGGAACCTTTGATCGCGAGTGCGAATGCTACTGGCAAACAAGGATAAGTTGGACCGGCGCAGAGAACGCGTTTACCAGAAGTAGGCGGTGCACGGCAATGAGCGAACCCATTTGGTTTGTGGAAGGTAGAGCAGATGTAGGCTAGTGCACGTGCATTACATGACAATGAAATTGATTCCGCGCGTAGCTACACACACCTTGCGCCTTGCTTCACCCATCGCACTACACTTGATCGCAGACAACCTGGGGCCCCTTCGCTAACAATGGCAAGCGCCAGTTGGCGGCACTCATACATGCTAATACGGGTCAGTTGTCAGGTCGGTGCTCAACTTATCCTCGTTTGTCAGTAGATTCAGCGTGTTTATTTCTAGGATTCGTATCATAATATCCGCGTATATGGGTTTCCACAACAGAACCAAGTTCAACACGCATAAAATTCCCTCTTCGACATGCGCTTACACCAACAAGAGTTACACACGCAGTCAGTCCCGTTACTTTCAACCTTCTACATACGTTACTCAACATTTGATCATAAACACTTTACTCCACTATGAGTCATTTAACGCCAAGGAAAATTTAATATCCTTTTTTGTTAGCTCATGACTCGTGTTAAATGGACACTTTAACATGATTGAGTTTTAAATGAACTTTTAGCTTGATATCAGAGAATATACGTACGTACTTATAATACTTGAGATTGCAAACACGAAAAAAAGTTGAAAAGACGTGCAATGTTTATTTTTTATTCGAAACACAATCAACAATCTGAACACAATGGACATTTCAACAGATTCAAACGAAAAAACACAACACACGATATAAACTCCGATTTCAAATACATCATAAATATCTCATCCCAGTGGCTTTTTATCTTCACGTTTTGCTGGTGTTAAAATGTTTCAGGAATATGTGAAACGTCAAGACGAGGATGCAAATACCAACAGAATACAGTATTTGCCTCAGTGAAATGTCTTGATTGGTATTAGAATCTGTTGAATATTTATTTACTTCTTCACGCGTATAAGCTATATTGTTTATTCAAGTTTGTGTATGTTAAGTTAATAGCACGAGTTCTTTATTGCGTGTTGGACTACGTGACTGAAATCACCCCAGAAAAGAGATCGATCAAGCTTATCAATAGTAATCAACATTTCAGAACATGGACATGCTTAATACTTGTCAGGAACTATGATGTGTATTTGCGTTTGACGAGTGAGAGTCAACAGTGATTGACAGCTTGACGGATGGTGGTGTGATTGCTGAAATAAGACAAGGGCTATCCTATGTCCCCGTCATCGACAGATCTTTGCAAATGAAGTGTTGTATTATCACACGTTTCTGATTACACACCCTAATCAATTTGTTCAGTGCATGGCGGTGTATATCAATATTACATGATCTTATTTAATTACATCCAAAATTAATTACCTTGTCAATTACGAAGTCAGCGGGTATAAACACTGTGTTTTGAATATGCTGATAATCGTAACTACTCGTTTAGCAGTAGAAATGAAACCTGTATAGTCAGGGCATAAGCAATCAGGAAACCCCACGAACCGGTGTCCGGATTAACTAGGGTTCGGTGTACGTGTGGACCAAACTATCCAGTGATTGTCTTTGTTAACAACGATAAGCAGTGGGGTTCTGGGGGCACCATTCTATTCAGGGTCCCAATGGGGAGAGAGGTTTTGAACCTGAGTGAGTGAGTGAGTATGGTTTTCACCGCTTTAAGTAATATTCAAGGGGGGACACCAGAAACACGCTTCACATAAATTAATGTTCCATGTGGGGAATCGAAACCGGATCTTCATCGTGACGGGCGAACGCTTTAAACGCAAGGCTACCCCACCGCCCTTTATGGCAATTGTTACCATAGACGTGTGGCAGTCATGGCGCTGAAGTTGATGGCGAAAGAGTAGCAGCACTCAGAATGCGTAGGTTAAATTATCCAACATTGTACATACACATAACTGAATACATTCACTACAAATGATATAAATGACATGAAAAAGTGGACCTAAACCCAATTAGCTCACTCACTGCCTCCGTTTCAGCAGCACATCATTGCATAACGGCTCTACGTGGGGAAAAAACGTCAAAAGGCGATCTTTTGAACGGGGATATCGGTATTCATTGCATGTTGTACTTTACACGACCAGGGATTATTCAGTGGTCAATTACAATCATTTGAATAGTCAGTCAGCTATTTAAGCGTCCAAACGCATCACACTCTGACCTCTATCAGCATTTCTGGGACATTTTCCTGTCAGCGCCACCGTTATTGTCGTCAACATATCAGACAACGTTAAGCAACGTTGAAGCATTACGTTACGCCATATTCATACAGTTCAAACAGATATCTGTCAAAATATGAAATCAAGGATGGTAGAATAACAAATTGGAATAGCGCGGAATACAATTCTGCTCCGTTGCATTAATTTTCTGATAACAAAGTTTGACTTTATTAAGATGCATGGCAACATGCCTTGTCTAATATTGCTGTAGGAATGTTTTGATCCCAAACAAAGGGAGTGTCAGATGTCGATAATATTTAATCATTGATATGCCAATAGTTGACAGAATATTTACGTCAGTGAAGAGAATACGATATCATGTTTTTCAATCAACAACAGAACAGTTATGTTGTCTTTGTTGTCTCGACGTGCTTGAGGGGTCTTTTGTGAGATTTCTCTGAGGTTAGAATTTTCGACGCCCGTGAAAACGGGACGACAAATGTTGAAATGAAAAGGCTTTTCGTACACTATCTGATAAGTACAGAATCTGAGAAGGGACATTGTCGCGTTGTCTCGCATTTTGGGGATTTTTTCACACAGATGGGGCGACAATGCGACAACGCGACATATTTTGACCTTGAAAATTGTCGCTATGTCGCATTGTCGCCCTTTGGAGGAATACAAAAATATTATTCAAATCGCGACAATGCAACAAATGGCCGAAATGTTGCGTTGTCGCATTGTCGCGTTTTGGTTAATTTTGCCTCATTTTGCTGTTTTTGAGAGGGCGACAACGGGACAGTGCGACAACGCGACAATGTCCCTTCCAGGATTCCATAGATAAGGCTCTGAAACATATGTTATGGTTCTGATGACAGGAATCTCAAAATTAGCTGAATAATACGATATATGGTATATAAAGAAACCGTTTTGTCCTTTCACTATACAAAGGGTAACATCCATTGTGAGTGAGTTGCTTGGTTGGTTGGTTGGTTTTTCAACGCCGCACTCTGCAATATTCCAGCTTTATGGCGGCGGTCTGTGAATAATCGAGTCCGGACCAGACAATCCAGTGATCAACAGCATGAGCATCGACCTACGCCATTGGGATACGATGACATGTCACAGCGAGCCTGACCTCCCGATCCCGTTAGTCGCCTCTTACGACAAGCCGTGCAGCTTGGATTACTGAAGACCAATTTTAACCCAGATCTTCATCGGTCACATGTCTGTGAAGATTGCAATTGAAACCACAGAGTTCTTACCCAATATAAAAGTATTCAGAAACAATATTGCAATATGTATCGTTTGAAAAGCGCTTTACGGTATACCGGTATATCGGCAATAGCGTGCAACTCTGATTAGGGGTGCGCAATATAACTGGTTTACCGGTATTTACCGGTTCAGACATAAAAACGATACGTATTGCGATACGCTGATCGAAAACCGGTATTTTGACATGCATTCGGAAAACCTCGTAACACTCGGAAATCTTCGGATGTTACCGTTCTTCACACCGGAAGTCATGCGTTTGTTGTAAAATGGCGACCCCCAACAATGAACAATTTATTGTGGTGCCAAACACTAGGGCAACGGCTTCAGTATGGCAGCATTTGGGGTTGACAAAGATCACGGTAGATGGAACTATTGATAAGAGGAACGCAGTATGTAAAATATGCAATGGTAAAGTGAAATTCTCAGGCGGGACGATTAAAAGTTTTTATTAAACCTTAATCAAGCATAGTGATTTTGTTGTGTTTTGGCTTTATA
This sequence comes from Haliotis rubra, assembly GCF_003918875.1. NCBI lineage: Eukaryota > Metazoa > Mollusca > Gastropoda > Lepetellida > Haliotidae > Haliotis > Haliotis rubra. Next base: position 493,020 of record NW_025767270.1, on the reverse strand, counting down.
AAATCAAGCATTAACTCGATTATAAGTAGTTTTTTGTTTAAAAAAACCTTCTTGCAATATATTGCAATACATATCGCAATATATGCTTTCGCATCCCAATTTATCGCAATATGAAAATTATCGGCAATACCCAACTCTGATATATACGCGTGATCCACAATCTTTAACGCAACGTCAGCATCAACGCCTGCAAGCTAGTTGCTTCATCTTATAGGTCTCTTCACTCGAACTGCATTTCGAATATTCTGACAATTATGTCTTCTAAAATATTGTCCGGATACACGAGTTTCAGTATACCTCTGTCCTCTGTATACGAACTCACCGGTGTTACCTCTACCGACGTATAAAATCCTCATTACGTTTCCGCTCGGTGCCCAATTTTATCACATGTAATTTGATGGGATGATCTCAAACCATACCTCGTTGCTAACTGGCAATAACAGCCTATCTAACAATCGAGACATGAAACTAATTAACACAGTGGTCACATGGTACTATCCCGTTTGATGTTGGCTCCTAGGTGACGAATTGCAAAACAAACACAGTCAAGCACGGTTGTCGTCCGGACAGAAGGATACACTAGTGTGCATTTTGTACTGTTTGATCCGGATCCGGAAACAGGATTTCCGGATAAAAATGCATTTTATGAAGTACATATTTATTTCGGCCCAAGCACATTTCGTCTTTTAGGCAAAGCTTCCGTATATATGAGTCCAGATAAGCGCGGCGCCACGTTGTCACGGTGCCAATAACCAATAGTGATCCTTGGTACTTTAGTCAATGTATATTCGATATTTCTAAAAGAATCGCCGAAATTCTGAATGTAAGCACTTGTACCGAGACATTTTAGAATCCTATATCCTGACTGGTCAGCGGTAGAAAATTTAAGAGAATTACCGGGAAAGAAAAACTATATTCAGAAGCACTTTCTCCACAAACCAACCCGTTTGCTAATCAAATACTGACCATTGTTCATTCACGTTACTAAATAACATGCCCTGGTTCCTGTATTATTTACAACAATTGTGGCAAGACATTCCAGGCGAAGGACCTGGCGAATAAGCCCTTACAGAGTGTCCAGTAAAATTAAGTTACACCAACACTTTGGGCATTTCTCTGACACGGATTGTCATGTCTAAAGCGTCGGATTTCTAATCAGTTGAACTTTCTAATCTCACGATAGTGGTGTATACTTTAGAACAAAAGATTACAAAGGTCAACAGTTTTCTGTAGGAATATCAGTTTGGAAAACGGTCACAGGACATCTGCCAACGTCATATGTCTGTGTGGTATCCTCCCATTTGTCAGACATCCCAATAGTCAGACAGGTTAAAGCTGTGTGTGTCTCAGTGAAGTGGTTCACTGTTTTACGGGGTAAATTAGGCTATGGGTACAAAAAGCAATCATATATGCAGTTTGTACGGATATGCACTCATCCCCAAATTGATGATTTGAGCCAACTGAAAATAATAGACTCATCCCATGCCATATCATTAATCATTCCATTCCAACCAGAGAGGTCATACTGGTTATGCCAATGTGTCGTGAAAGAATGGAGAGAAATACAGTGTGGATCCAATGTTTTTTTAATCTGTGTTCGGGTGAATTAGTGGGCTGGGTTTTACGCATCTCTTTATGTCATTCCGGAAAAAGAAATCTTTGCAGGAACATCAGAATGGACCTCAAACATTGCACAAATTTTGGGAATCGAACTAGGTGAAGCTAATAATTTCATGGCACACCCAGCGTCTCTGTACATTGAATTTAACGGCAAACAATAATCGACCCGGCATCTGCAGAAGCGGTTTTCAGAATCTGCTTCTGCAGATCTATTGGCACAATAGTGGTCAGAAGTGGCATGAACGAATCACTGTAATCTGTGAGGACAAACTGTATTCGGGAAATGGGCGAGCAGACAACTTTCATTACGTAGTAAACATGTCATACATATTATCTCTTTGCATTTACTTTACATGATGAACAAACAAGGAAGAACCGCTGAAACGTCGTGAAAAAGATCAAAGAAGTTCTCAATAAGTGTCACATTGTCATAGTCTTGCAACATCTAAATGCCTATCAACGACTTTAAAAATAAACTGATTTAAGGATTTGATAAAACTGCATGTATAGATCAAGTATGTAAGGGAACCGTTCTATATCCAATCAAGACATATGAACCCTGTGTTTGACAACGGATTAAAGAAGTCTTACAGTAAATGACCATTTAGTCCTAAAACTGTCTGTGTAATTAATTTAAAAGCTGTTATAAACAGCCGCATCATATATGGTCAACAGGACTTAATACGGAACGTGACCAGATACCATTTCTCAATCCTACAGTTAAACCACGCCATGCTTGCCACACGCGGCATCGTGTCCAATTCCAAACCTATTTCCCTACAACAAATAACAAGCATCATAGACATGACTGTTCCCGAGGATGGGGCTAGAAAACAAACAACGAAATTCCCCAATGAGACATTCCTGACGCAACCATACACACTGAAACCAATCAGACCAACTACTGAAGTCATGCGTATCTGGTAAAAACAAATACATAACAGTATGCACGTCACGGCTCCTGTGGCATCCATTACTTCGGCGAGGGGGAAGTTAATACCTTTGTTTTGATAAAGGTAGATTCTCCACTGCTTTGGGACTAGCTTGTAAATACCTTAAGATGACACTCTCTGCGAGGGATTAGCTTTTGGTGCATTGGATCAAGGTGTCACTGGCTTCTTATGCTAGGTTGGATAAGGAGATTTGTCTCATTATGGCCTTCCGATGTTACTCGGGAAAGACAATACCCCGCAAAACCGATTCATTTAGAATTATGAGAGTTCGGCAAGCGCGGATACAGCAATTTGGAAAAAAGGGGTTCACTCAACGTAAGCCAACTGGTTGAGGGCAAAAACTTGCGTTTGTTGCAAGTTGTGCTGTGTTGTTTTCAGGTTTCTTTCTTCCCTAAAACGTATACTTGGGCATGAATGGTCAATCGTGTTAAATCAAAGAACCTTCTCAAATGTTCCTCTCTGCAAATGTGGGCTATGACATCTCAAATGAGTAGAGTGGCGACGGTATTTTCAAATCTATACTTTCTTTTCAGGACAGTTTACTTGAATCACGCCTGTTGCATATTTGCTCCCGCTTAACACTAACTTAAGACCTTCTTGTATCTGGTTTGAGGATACGCCGACCTACAACATTGAAAATTCAGAAGTAACATAATCGGAAAGTGTTTTTTTCACTGACAATAAAATATTCCAAGAGTTTCAGATATGACTAATAAAATATGTTTTGCAACAATAAGTCTTAAGGACCCAAAGCAGGCGAACATCATCACTTACCAATCCGGATTAAGATAATTAAGAAAATGCTTTACAATGCATTTCAAATAACAATATATTAATTCCGTAAACCATAGAACAAGGTCTGGTCTGAACTCATATATTTCAAGGTGACTATAGCCCATATATTCAGAAACATAGATCATAAATACCAAGGCCCCTTTTTTTTACTAAAACAGTTTTTGTCAATCAAGGAAAGTCTTTCCAATCTTCTCCTTCGTCGATGCTTATAGCCCTTTCGTAACAGCAGGATGTGTATATTCTGAAGTGATTGAAGGGGTGGTTGTCATTTCACAGCAATTATGAACCCTATTTCTTCAAATCACTGTCAAAAACAATGTGCTTAGACGTCTATGGCACTACTCCTTGCTTCCCTATGGGTATCATGTTACCCATTAGAACAGAAAGAGGCAGAGATCTAGAGTCAAACCAAGGAGTAGTTTACGAATGTACATGTACATGTATACAGTGATATTCATTAAAGGCACAATGGTGTGTTCGTGATGAAATATGATATTTGTTTTTGTGTGATTTAGTTTTACATTTTAAACAGAATAAGATAACAATATACATTTTCGTAATTGCTCAGAAACAATCATAGAAAAATAAATCAATATTTAAAGATTTATGACGATGCTGATATATACATTTGACAGGAATAGACGGAAACAATCGTATCATGTCATCATGCAAGACTAACAGAGTGATTAAGTGGACGCTTAACAGTATTTCAGGTATATTACTGTTTCTCAGCGTCTTCAAACCCAAAGAAAGCCAGATGGCATGTATGTCTCAGACATTAACAACGTAAGTGAAACCAACAATCATGATTTGACAAACGTAGAATCAAAATCACGGCAAAAGTAATTCGAATTGATGACCATATGTTTTTTATACGCCTTAGGGATGCACCTCGCCCATATCATGTAGACCGTAGCGATTATATATTCTTCAAGTAAGATGATGCGATGACCGCCTCCGTGGTGTAGTGGTTAGAGCGTCCGCCTGGAGAGCGGAAGGTCGCGGGTTCGATCCCCGACCGCGTCATACCAAAAGACGTTAAAATATGGTACTTGTTGGTCCCTGCCTGGCGCTCGGCATTAATGGGTACAACAAGGACTGGTCGCCTCGGAGTCAGTATAATGTGTCTGAGTGGGGTATTCATGCTTCACTGCTGCATGGTATCTCAGTGGGCTAGCACTATAAAACCAGCTTCAGTCTGGGCTAGTACAAGCAGCCGCACTTACACATACATACGCATGCACGTCGTCATATGAGCGAAATATTCTCAAGCACGACGTTAAACCCAATTTCACCTCACCTCACCTCACCTAAGATTATGCGATGTGCACTGTAAACCTTTCCTCCGCGTTCACTCAATAACGACATACCTTTTCAAAACCTTCATCCAGTTTGCTCAAAGTACATGTTCAGACAATGTCCTGGCTTGTTTCACATATAAGAATTACAAGAACCAAATGCATATATATATGTACCCAACACGACAGCGAAATAAATGTAAATGATAATGATATTTATGATACATATGTCATTACTTCACAATTCCAGATTTTGGTTGGTGGTTGATATACCAGGACGTTCGTATAGCTTTGTTCTGAATGTTCCTGGATGGTCCTGGTTGCTTCTGTCTTATCCTACAAAGTATCAAACAGAATACAACCAAAAAGATCAAAGGGCGAATCATTAATGTCTAATTCAGCGAGCGCCCACCATCCACGCTGATCATTTTCAATCATTAGCCGTCGAAATAAGTGTGACTCTCGCTGTATCGTTTGAAACCCGAAAAGTAGGAAATTGGAGCAATCCTCAATCAAGTGAAAGAATTCCAATTTAGGATTTCCTAAGCCCAATAGCACACCCCTCATGAGACAATGTCCAATTATGTCACATATTACTATCAAAGGTCAATCATTCCGAACAGTACAAGAACCCTCTACAATGGCGCGAGCAATGTCGATTATGTGGTCGTCTTGAGCCTTTATCTGTCCTTTCAGATTAGACTTTAATGCCGCTTTCCTGTCCAGTGCCAGAGATGGTCAACATCTCTGATGAGATACAGTTTCAGCTTTTCGACGAAACTTGATGACAAAATTGATTTGTGGCATTTTTCAGATTTTATAAAAAAAATTATTATTCCCCTAACGCTTCCCTCTTGTTTCAAACTTTCATGTTGCCTTAGTGGTTGCAACTGTGTTGGACAGGAACCATTAGTAAGATGCTATAAGATATGTTTGTAATTTGGCGATGTTCTTGAAGGCTCGTAAGTACTTTCGTGAAACACATTTAAAACATCTTGCGAATATCAGATTTGATACACGTCCTAATGACCATGCCATTAGATAGTATTGGAATAGTAAGCACCATGTTGGTCATATTGCTGCGGCCAACGTATTAACCACTAGACCGGTGTCTAAACTGCGATAATACGCCTTAGTCATTGGTTGGACCATTCAGAATACTGAATGACACCACCCAGAAACTACTCCTGAGAATGTATGAACAAGAACGATATTAGATAAGACTCCGCAGATTTACGAATTGTCAACATCTGGCTTGCATTTTGAATATCACTGTACATGTACATTCGTAAACTACTCCTTGGTTTGACTCTAGATCTCTGCCTCTTTCTGTTGTAATGGGTAACATGATACTCATAGGGAAGCAAGGAGTAGTGTCAATAAGCATTCCATTGGTGTATATTAATAGATAATTTGTTTGGGAATAAAATTCGGGGTGTACTTTCTGTTGTTCGACATTTGACTGAAGATGTAAGTCAAGATAATCATAAATAGTTCTTTATATGTTTTTTATTTGTCTTGATCGAATCGAGTGACTTGATGTTTAATGACACGTTGTACTGTTATAACTTTTCGTGTGTTTGTAAATGCGGTACGAACGCCCACATTGAAGCAGGCCCAAAAACATTTAAACGTTGGTAAATAGCGTGAAGCAGTCATTATCTTGGATTCGTACAATCAGCAGATCTAGAGTTGGATTTTATCAAACCGAGCATAATGAATTGGGGGAATTTGAGATTAGAACAAATAGTTCTCGGGTCCAGCTAAGCCTTTGGGGAAAACTGTTCAGGGAGCACAGAGGACCTATAATCGGATGATCTGGACAGACAATGCTCGGTTGCCCTTGAAGCCTGAGCTCTTTCCTTTCAACAAAACATCCCTGCTCTGTTCATAAGCTCATCTGAACTTGTTGAATATCACACTCAAGCCATGAGATACTGGTAATTGCGTCGTTTCAGGCACAGCGGAATCAAAGCACTGGAAACTATGCCTCTGATGAGTGGAAATGTTTGAAGAGGGTAAGAAACGGACACTTACTTTTTTCTGCAAACTGTGTGAGTGGCAGATGCTATCGGCAGGACATGAAATGTTTACCATTTCCGCAAACACCTGATGTCATCACAGACTTTCAGTATTCCTTCCATATCTTTTTTACTGTATTTTATAATTTACACTTTTACAACCAATGCCACCCGTTTCGGTGGTCAACCAAGACTGATTATTATCTGATGTTCGTACTTTTTGCAATAGTAGGTCATTGACATATATATACTATCCCCCAAAAGAAACGCATAGGCATTTTGTATTTTTAAAAATCTATTAATTACCTATTGTGTTCAAACAATCGTCAAAATATGTAACAAAAGTGTTGATAACATGATTTTACACAATTACACAAGCCAAAATTCGACTTTACCTGAAAATGTTGATTTTGATGAGATTTCTTACAAGGATTAAAAACGCATCGCCACAACGCAACAAAACTCACCTTCCAGTTGAAATTGTGCATCAAAGAGCATGCACTGTCTGGCTATAAAAATCCAGATTACTTTCGGAAATCGTCATTCGTTTTGAAGGAGTTTCAAGCTCAAATCACTACGCCACGTCTTGACGCTGCGACACGGAACATCGCCATTGAAAGAATACACGCTGGAGATTACCAATCTTTTGTTGCCAGACGTCTGAATGTTAGTCTGAGCACAATAACACGGCTTGCAGCTCGTTACAACCAATCAGGTATAACAAATGACCGTCACCGTACAGGCAGATCTCGAGTCACCACTGCAGCCCAAGATCGGTACATCCGGGACTACATTTGCGTGATCGTACTGCACTGCTGAGAGCACAACAGCCAGGGTGCCTGGACTTCGGAGGATATCCGGTCAAACTGTACGGAACAGGCTGAGAGAGATTGGACCGAGAGCCAGGAGACCCGACGTCGGGACCGTGCTACGTCGTCACCATTACGCTCAACGTCTCCGTTATCTAAAATTATCCACTTGGTTGTATAGACATTTCCTTCTTCTAAACTGATGTAAAAATTCATGCAATAAAGCCTATTTGTGGATGAGTTATACATGTTTGAAAATACAACATTTTCGCATCAGATTTCTGGCCTATGCGTTTCTTTTTCGGGATAGTATATGTTTGAGTTAGGTTTTAAATTTCGAGTTTTCGAAAATATGCTCAAGAATGCCATAGTTGTCGCATCAGCCGACAAGTGACAAGAGGTAATTACAATCTGCACGCAAGTCGATAAGTGACTATAAGTAGTTACAATGCATGGCGCAAGAGTCGACAAGTGACAATAGGTGTTAGAATTTGTGACGCAAGAGCCAGCAAGTGACAACTGATTTTTACAATTTGTGGAACCACAACCGACAAGTGAAAACAGGTGGTTACAATGTATGGCGAAAGAACCGACAAGTGACAACAGATGGTTACAATGTATGGCAAAAGAACTGTCAAGTGACAATATATGTGGGTACAATGTATGGCGAAAGAACCGACAAGTGACAACAGATGGTTAGAATGTATGGCGAAAGAACCGTCAAGTGACAATATATGTGGTTACAATGTATGGCGAAAGAACCGACAGGTGACAACAGAAGGTTACAATATATGGCGAAAGAACCGACAAGTGACAACAGATGATTACAATGTATGGCGAAAGAACCGACAGGTGACAACATATGGTTACAATATATGGCGAAAGAACCGACAACTGCCAAAATGTTGTGACAATGTATGGCGAAAGAACCGACAACTGCCAAAATGTGGCTACAATGTATGGCGAAAGAACCGACAAGTGACAACAGGTGGTTACAATGGATGGCCATTATCTGATCAATCACTTGTTTGCCCTCATATTACAAAGTCGCTATGACAAAGTTTAAATATCGCATACAGCGGTCAACAGCAGTATCTCAGATACAGTCCAACTGTGAATACATTGCTAAATTAAAAATGTTTCCCGTGATAAATGTTATAATTGTACTTTAAAGAGCAGTGTATTTATTTTCGGCTTTGAGTGTGCGAAACTCATTTTAAACATAGTGTTAGAAATCGTAAGTGCCAGAGTGTTAATTCTGTTTCACAACTTCGATCAGTTTGTTGGAATATGAAATGAACCTACTGAAACACAATTATAGACGTAATGTTGGCAGAAAACATGACAGATACTTTAAAGTGTTTAGTTCAGCTGTATGTAATTTGATTATTAAATGTCTAACAATGTTAATATTTAATGGAGAATGCTGAGGTACAATGTATTAGTTTCACAGTATGATTGACCCATAATCAAGTTAAACATCCTTTTGACGCCAGAGCATAGATTCCTTTTAACATTTACGTGGATATTATTACAACGTTTCGTTTGGAAATTCAACAATGATATTTATACTGGTTTTCAGTAATATGAAGGAGTATTCATGTTTCACATAATGCTTATAAACATGACTTTGTGATTACAAAATGAGATAAAATTATTTCCATACTCATGAGAAATCTCTGCCAAAAATAGAGTCGACTACGATATCAACATGTAGTCATGGATCTCTATCAAATAGAAATGATACCAGGTGTTCGCGAAAATGTGAACCCACTTCCATTCCCAACCTGAGTATAGTGTAACAGGCCGATATCTGGTGTTAAAGCTCGACTCGTGTATATATACTTGGTAGCAACATAAGCGGGCGACTTTATTCTCATGTACATAACTTCTCCGACGTAAACCAGTGTAGTCTTCAGTGTCAGGTAATTGTAAATATACTGACTCACACTTCACATTGATTGGTTCTGTTCCTATAGCTAGAGGGAAGGGTTTTAGCGATGGGGTGGTTACTGAGATGCATGGATTCGAATTATTTCATTTGATCTCGAGTGCCTAGTCACAAACTACTGAAATATGAGCAATTTCAATTTCTTCTATTTTTCTGGAAACTATATTCCAAAGAAAGAAAAAGAAAACCATCTATTAATCCGAATTTGACAAAATTACAAATGCTGCACTGGAGACCGTGTTTGGTAACAGCTCTCTAGCGTTTGGGGACTCTCTTCCTACTGTTTGTTAACATGTGGTATCTCCTTAGGAAAGGGGCTTATTTGAAATATGCCACTTGCTCACCCGGCATTAAACGGGTACCCGGTAGGAATGCAATTGTTAACTGTACAGGACCTTACAGGCGGCTTGGATTGTACACTGCCTGTAGCTAGGGAGCTGTTATAATCGAGTAATCGTCGATCGACCGGGTTAATAATGGTTTCTAGTGCCACAGGTACTCACTCGTTGAATGAAATATGGCTCATTGTAAATTTGGATCTTTCCGCAAAGGCCAACACACATCATATCCTTATTCTCAACTTTGTTTCTGTAGTCATGAAATGATTATCATGTTGTTAGAAAATATTCAGTATTAACACTTTGAGGTTTGGCCCTAAACAGTTGTTATGCCTGCTTAATGAGACGTTTGCCACTTCAGTCACATCCACGAATTTGGGTAAACCGATGGTCAACTGAAACTGAGCCTACAAATCAGCAGATCCAAGCACGGCTAAGGGGCGCAAATGTCCGTGGCATATCCATGCCCCTCATACAAGTTTGACACCGGTACCAGTTTCACCATTGAAATGAATCATTAATATTGTCTTCAAAGGAGTGTACCAGACTCGATTATTTACATACCATATGGCTGGAGTATTGCTGAGTGCTGATTGACTAAACTACAAAAAAGAAAAATAACTTCCAGGGCGTGAGGAATTTTTGTGATGATACCACATTCAACCACAACTATAAAAGCATGAAGATTGTGTATTCGTGATAAATTTCATAGCTGGAACATCGCGAAATGTTTGTGTTTTGTATTTTCATCCAAGCTCAGTGAAAATAAAATCCATTTTGTGGTTGGCAAACGTTATCGAATCTAATGGCATGGTTGAAAAGGTTTCAATTATTCTCAAATTGCACCGCGTTGTAAAATGCATTACCACTATCCAACGCAAATATTAAAGAGTGATGTGTGTTTGTGGTATAAATGCATTCGCGTCCCAACACGTCGTACATTTCTACCAACAGTTATAAGGGTCAAAAGCAAATATCCAAATAAATGTGTGAAGTTAATGTACTCGTGTAAATGTTCACCAAAATAGAACTAATGCCCCACTAACCAATGCGTTGTCATTACTTGGGCCATCATACCATCAACGGTGTTCAATTAGAGAACTATTTGTCGTTAAATACCATCACATGTAACTAGTGTTATCTTTAATAGGCGTTCGTTGAGTGATGCAATAGATAAATAGCTAGGCTTACCGATGGATTCAAGTAAAATCAAATGATCGATCACTGTCGATAGTGTTGGTGGGGTTTACTATTCATGGCTGAGCTTGGGAACGACTGTTACTTACGGGCACTCAGCAACATTCTGGCTATTTCACAACTTCCTGTAAATAATCGACTCGAGGCCAATCAATGCAGTCGTCGAAGCCTCGGGCAACGTGTTGACGATGGAAGTGATATAGCGCATAGCCGTAACCATCGCAACTGAGGATGACAAATTTACAGTGTTCACCTGTCGGGGAAGGGGGCATTGTCCCTTACTTATACCTGGATCCGATGAGTGTGTGTTCGAATTTGCTCTGGTATTTTAAAAAAAAATGTAAATACTGACGCATTTGTTATTTGTTATTATATTTGTTATAATGCTTGTGAATGTAGTGTCTCATAGACCAAATGGCCGGGTGCTTTTTGTGTTTAATGTATGTCTGTAGTGAAATGTACTGTATTATATTTTATTGCAAAGCACGTGATAATTTAATAAACATTTCTCTCTCTCTCTCTCTCTCTCTCTCTCTCTCTCTCTCTCTCTCTCTCTCTCTCTCTCTCTCTCTCTCTCTCTCTCTCTCTCTCTCTCTCTCTCTCTCTCTCTCTCTCTCTCTCTCTCTCTCTGCCTCCCTCTCTTTCTCTCTCTGTTATTGTCAGTAAGACATAATACGAATTGAAGCATTCGTCAGCACTAATAAACCCTTTTCCTCAACCTGCAAGAAGATTATTTCTCTCCTCCACTCTACAGACTCACTATTACATGGATTCAAGCATTCGACACCGCTCACCCTTTTCCTCAACCTGCAAGAAGATTATTTCTCTCCTCCACTCTACAGACTCACTATTACATGGATTCAAGCGTTCGTCACCGCTCACCCTTTTCCGTAACCTGCAAGACGATTATTTCTCTCCTCCACTCTACAGACTCACTATTACATGGATTCAAGCATTCGTCACCGCTCACCCTTTTCCGTAACCTGCAAGACGATTATTTCTCTCCTCCACTCTACAGACTCACTACTACATGAATTCAAGCATTCGTCAGCACTCACCCATTTCCCTAACCTGCAAGACGACTATTGGGCTTGTACAGGAATAATACGAGTTGGTACGAATCACTGATATAAGCATCGGGAAACTCAACATTCACTATCACTCATCTTTTCGATTCAAGCATGAGGCATAGTATTGAGAAAGTAAATACTATTTGTACTCACTTCACAACATAATGGGTTAAAGTAAATGAAACATGATATCGTTGCAGTGTAAGAGCTTCTGTTCAAAGATAATATAACTTGGTTTCATGGTAAATGAGGTCATTTTATTTCGGATGGATGGTTTTATAGACCTGTTTAATAGTCTTTTTCCCACAATTAGGTCGACTTTGACATGTTATCTGGTACATGTCTTGTAATTAGACCAAAACTGGAACTATAATGACATTTTGTACCAAGATAAGACTCGTATGCTAATATTCATTTTGTCCAATATACTATTTTTTCACGAAATGATTAATAAATATACATGAATAAAACCATATTCTGTAACGAGATAGATATTAACGATCTTCAAAAGGTATTTACTTAATCTGGTTGTAAAGGTTGAAAGTTCACTTTATACATGATGAGCATATGAAAGATACATACATAGTCAACATAGATCAGCGGTGGTACATGAGACACCAATAACAACAATAGATATAATAAAATATGTTATATTTGGGATTACACTTTCTTAGTAAAGTACAAATTCTAGTACTTTTTGAGTTGAGTCCCATCCGGGACTCGAACCGACACCCTCGGAGTCAGGCACCTAATGAGATGGATGGAATTTACATTGATTCATGCAGTTAACTCACATGTACTTGGAAAATATATCAAGAAATACAGATATTATATACAAAGATGGAGATAACATTTTAAACAGAATTACATTTGTAATCGTTTTGATATAATATTATAAAATTTTTCACGTTACTTATGTCAGTTTTTACATTGTTATGACGGATATTATAATTTCATTATTTATTTTAACTTGTCAATAACATGCCTTCTGAGAAGACAGTTTCATCATATGAACGTTTGTATGTGATTCAAATCCCGAAAAAAACCTTTTAACGTTGTTAAGCACATAAAATAGATGGGGAAAACGCCAAGTGCCCCTCAATAGTGTAACTAATTGTCTTTTAATGCGACACAATCCCCCAAATGCATACAGCAAGTGCGCTACTTAGCACATCACGTGTGTGTCAAAGAAACCGTCGTAACCATTTAAAGAGTATTAATAGGAGACTCAAGCAGGAATCTCGTCGTCGTCTCGTCTAGACGTGTTCGTTGGTGAGATTCACGCGTGAGTATCAACAGGGTGATGTGTTGACATCTGTTCTTTATGAGATTAGGAACAAGTAGGCTGTATGAGACAGAGAGACTACCACAGAGGACGAATTCAATACCGCGACACTTACAGTCCAGATTTGACGCATTTTTGAGGATTTTATTCTCTCACAAAGGATTGGAACTGATGTATTTCGGAAATAAGTAAATCGAGACAAACAAACACTGCTGTGTCGAACTTCGAGTTTGTCGAAACAACGGTTGTCCCGAAGTAAACGCATCGTTCCTCTGTTCTATTCTTTACTCACCATTTTGCTGATGAGCTGAACCTCGGAGAGCTCGAAGTAAAAGCATGGTTCCTCTGTTCTATTCTTTATTCACCGTTTTGCTGATGAGCTGAACCTCGGATAGCTCGAAGTATTTACATAGGTCTCTTCAACTTCGACACAGCCGTGTTTGACTGCACCTACCTCATATGATTAGTCTGTGTCATTATGACTAATTTGGTGTATTGCAGAAGAGGTGGGCAATTATGGATAGACGAGTTGTGCTGTAATTCGCTGTGGATAAGTCCGTCCTTCAGACGTGCCAGAAACGTACGATCGTGCGCTTGCACATTTTCAACGAAAACGGAAGATACATGTATCACTGTGGTTTATGCATCGAACTAGGCATTAAGCTATGACTGAAAAATTGTGAATATGTGATATTACCAAAATCACACTCTCAATTACAAATCTTCTCTCCCGTGTATAGGGTGTCATGAAATAATAATATATATGATAATAATTGATTTGTATAGCGCCTTCCTTCAAACTTTTGCTGCTCAGTGGCGCTTAAAACTGTCTGACTGGTATGTCAACTTTAAGAATTGGAGTTGTAGGCATCATTGAAAAGAAAAGTTTTCACAAGGGTACACAGTGATGAGTAGGTCTCTGCACTCTTTATCGTTTGTGGCAGGTGATTTCACAAAGTGGTAGCCTTCACAGAGAATGCTTTAGCACCCGTTTTGCTGTCTGTGTGTGAGATTGTGAGGAGGTCGTTTTCTGCTGAACGTAGGGAGCGCCTCGGACAATGCTTGTGAAGTAGGGACCTCAAATACGATGATGCAGTGTCACTGTACAATACTTTGTACGTCAAGGTGAGGATCTTGTAGTGTATACGCTGCTTGATAGGGAGCCAGTGTAAACTGCTGAGCACTGGAGTGATGTGGGCGATCATTTTGCTCCTTGTGATGACTCGTGCAGCAATATTCTGAATCCTCTGGAGATGTTGCACTGCTGCGGCCCCGTGGACCAGTGAGTTGCAATAGTCCAGACGGGCAGTTATATAACAGTGTGTCAAAAACTTTGCGGTGTCTCCATTAAGGTACTTCCTGATCTTCCCGATGTTTCTCAGGTGCCAGTGTTATTCAGTGTAGCAGTGTTATTCAATGCTCCAAGTGTAATACATTGTATATGTGGATAGTCAGCGAAGGGCATTGTTGTGCTAAATATCGACAGAGAGGTATTAGAGAGTACTATAACCCTAAGGGCCTTTCCACTATATTCTGGCCCAGGGAGTTGGAGAATCTTATGGACTCGTTTTCTTAGGTATATGAGAGGACCTAACTCTTGTCTCCCAGGCTTCAAATGTGTTCCAGATTCTATCAAAATCTATTAAAGTTATATTATGACTGTTCTTTATAGTGCAGCGCTCAAGTTAAGAATGTTACCAGACTTGAGGAAAATCTTGACGCATCAAGTCATTAATTCAAATCAATGTAGTATGTAGTATGTTTAACCATTTTGCATATAACATCAAGGTGCACTTATAATGTCAGTTTAGCGATAGACATTTTGTCACCTATCGATTTGATTTATGAAGGTCGGTTGGCATTTGCTCATTTCATATTCGGAATAATTATATTAAGATGGGATATCGTTCACGCGGTAAACTTAATATCGCTTTCATGGAGTAGCATGACATATATTCTGAGGAACTCGTGTACGAATGTGACACCATGCTAATTTACTGTTAGGTGTCAATTTGAATTTGTTCACTATTACTTATCCACAAAATATCGTGTCGATGTGACATTGATAAGGTTACTATTGTCGCATTTTGAAGGTTTGTGCATGTCGCACTCGCAATATTCAAGCTTTATGGTGGCGGTAAATAATCGAGTCTGGAGAAGACAATCCAGTGACTGACGTCATAAACATCGATCTACTGGAACAATAACGTGCATCTATGCCACTGAAAACTTCGGTCAAATACCAAAAAAATTAGAAGAGATGATTGACTGATTTACTGGCAAGAACTCATAAAGGGTTTTTCTGAGATCTTCACACACAGAGGTTTTGTATCGGAGAAAGAAATCAGATTTAATGACATAACAAAATCCTAAGAGGCATTGCAATTTTGTAACCGGAAGCGGAATGAGAATAGTATGAAGAAATAAATGCTTACCTGTCGATTCATTGGCTGATCCACTTCGCCACAGGCAAATGGCAACTTTTGCGTATGCGAACGTCATAATTAGCAGAGGAATGAAGTAAAACAGCACGAGTATTGTTAATAAGCTTATTTTCTCAAACTTCAGATCCCAGCTCGGCTGACAAATTGTAAGGTTATATCGTTCGATGTAATATGTTTGTAATACTACTAAGTCAGGAATGGCAGCTGCGAATGATATACCCCACAATAACACAATGATCCGTTTAGCTCTCACAGACGTCTGTCGGAACCACAAGGGACGACAGATCGCCATCCATCTCTCCATGGATATAGCTGTCAGCGTCAGAACTGACACAAAGACTGAGACTTTCTGAAAAGATAAAAGAAAAATAGATTAATAACAAGTAGGAAAGACATAACGACTGACATTTTATGCAAATATTAATTGGTTTTTACATAAGCAAAGATACACATATGATTGAAAACATACATTATACATAGAATTATACAACGAATAAATAACTGTTCCATCATAACAGTAATTTTGTAATGTAGAAGTTCAATAAATTCTGAAACATTTAGACATCAGTATCGGAGTCAATATTATCTGGATTCTGCGCTGTCCTGAGTTTATTGTGTGTGCACTGACCACTATTCACAGTGTCATTTAGAAAGTGGTCAAATGGAACATTTGTTATAATTGGGATTACACTTTCTTAGTAAAGTACAGAATCTAGCACTTCGGGGGTTGCGTCCAAGAACCGACACCTAGGACCTAGAAAACGACAGTGTGTGTTGGAATCTCGGACGTGACTCAAGCGAAAAAGGTATTACATTATGTACTTTACTGAGAAAGTGTAAACCAAAATAAATAGTATGTTATAAATTGCGACGTGTTAAACTTGAATCCTTCACGAACCGTAACAACACGTGCACAATGCCACAATTCATAATCATAATCCTCAGAGCCATAGGCCTGTGTATGATATGCCCATTATTTTCTTCTTTTAAACATGAGTTCAGAATAAATTTGAAGAAGAAAAACACGATCCTTGCCTCCCTAATTAACTTTATCTTTTCCACAGGAAACCGCCTCTTTACTTGACTGCTGTCGATAAGCTAACACTTGTCATATGTTCCGTCTCAGAGGACGCCTTTTTGTGAAGCACCACTCACGATTTGAGAGTGAGAAAAATATTTACGTTAATATTCTGATGTACTGACACGGTGGACTCCCCACCTATGTTTGCTTTTTACACATCCTGTACCTATAAGGGGATTAGCAACTCTCATGGTACTTCAACCCCTCTTGTTTAGAGCTGAACACTGAGCACTTTCAAAGAATAGGAAATCGATTTGATTATACGGTCACACGTTGTGTTTACGATGCATATATCCCCATTTCAACTGTCACAACATGTCTCATCGATCAGCTTAACGTGATAAGGAGCTTTATTCGATTCTCCTATCCTCAGAGGGAATAAACACACGAGTTGTTTTGCGGTCTTCTTATAGGCTTGCGTGATACATAACCTGACAGTGACTTCATCTTATGAACATAGCATTAGCTGTTATGTGTGGCGCCGTTCGTCCTGATTTGATTACGTTATATCAGAGATAATACAGCCTCGGACAATAATATAATGAAAGTTGCTGTCAAATAATCAGAAAAGCATATATGGCCCAAGTTTCGATAATACCCTGTGTTTTTAATGTCACAGAAAGATACAAAGGAATAAACGTTTATATTACACAATAAATAGGGTTTTATGTAGAAAAAATGGAGTTTTATGAAAATGCTAACTGATTCATGGTTAAGGTTTGTGCTCAAAGCCAGTGCAAAAAGCAATGATCATACTGTCCCGGGTGTTGTACCGATTATTGCCAACCCTACCATGTACGTGTCTGTTTCTATCAAATGTGATTTGAAAGTCGTGATGGCTATTTTTGATTCAAGCTGTTGTTTAATAAATCCACTTCTGAGTTTGAACGGCCTCTCTTGCATGTCTACAGGGATTCAGGGTGTTTGGCGACAAACAACCTGTGCGTTTCGCCACTAGATGGAGGGGGTGGTCAGGTTCGTTGAATTGGTTTATTCGTGGGATGCTTCAATCAGGATATTGTCCAGTTTAGATTTGATATACAGGTCTGATATATACATGCTTAAATAGAGATTAATGGGATGTTAAAAAGCCTTCACTCACCCAGTTTAATTTGACAAATGTTGAGAGCATGGCGAGCTTTCGACTTTGCGTTTTTGAAATATGTGTTTGTAATAACCTCCCACAATGACTATATTAGGTTCCCATCCAACATCAGACCAACTACTACGACACAAATCCAATTTTAAATCTTGTTAATATATACAGGCTAGAGTGAAAAGGTTCTGATTAGATTTTCTCATAATAAATTTGGCGGAGACCTTTGTTACAAAGTAAGGTAAGGTTCATTACAAGAAGAAGCAACACGACATGTACAGCGAGTACATATCCTGTACGAGTTTCATATCCTGTTGAACATACTGGTCGTGAATGTCTCATTCTGATGCCAGCTGATGGATGAAATGGCTGATATACAGGCCTATCTATTTTCGGAATGGTTTGGGAACATGCATGTCTCTGGGCACCTATGGGAGATGGAAGCGTTAGGGCAAATCACAAACTAAAATGAAGGGTTTAAATTGTAGGTCTGACATGAATTCCACTAATAATGGTTTGATCTAATTTGTCTCTGCCAGTTTTTTTTAAAATTCCTTAGTTAGTCTTATTGACGCCATGTGTAGGTTTCCTCGAAGTGATGGAGTCTGGACCGGAGAAACTGTGCACATGATTTTATTAGAATTTTCAACAGGCCGACCCTATTCATTAAGTTTTTTTCATCGTCGAGCAAATCCATTCCAGACGTGAAACGCCAACTCACGTATGACGTCTTTATGGTGTGTCTAATCCAAATATGGCTCTACCTTATACGTCTACTCCTTATATGGCTCTACCTTATATGTCTACTCCTAATATGGCTCTACCTCATACGTCTACTCCTAATAAGGCTCTACCTTATATGTCTACTCCTAATATGACTCCACCTTATACGTCTACTCCTAATATGGCACAACCTGATACGCCTACTCCATATATGACTACACCTGGCATATCTACTCCAAATATGACTACACCTGGCATATCTACTCCACATATGACTACACCTGGCTTATCTACTCCAAATATGACTACACCTGGCATATCTACTCCACATATGACTACACCTGGCTTATCTACTCCACATATGACTACACCTGGCATATCTACTCCAAATATGACTACACCTGGCATATCTACTCCAAATATGACTACACCTGGCATATCTACTCCACATATGACTACACCTGGCATATCTACTTCAAATATGACTACACCTGGCATATCTACTCCATATATGACTACACCTGGCTTATCTACTCCACATATGACTACACCTGGCATATCTACTCCAAATATGACTACACCTGGCTTATCTACTTCAAATATGACTACACCTGGCTTATCTACTCCAAATATGACTACACCTGGCATATCTACTCCATATATGACTACACCTGGCATATCTACTCCACATATGACTACACCTGGCATATCTACTCCAAATATGATTACATTTGTCATATCTACTCCAAATATGACTACACCTGGCTTATCTACATCAAATATGACTACACCTGGCTTATCTACTCCAAATATGACTACACCTGGCATATCTACTCCATATATGACTACACCTGGCATATCTACTCCAAATATGACTACACCTGGCTTATCTACTCCAAATATGACTACACCTGGCTTATCTACTCCAAATATGACTACACCTGGCATATCTACTCCATATATGACTACACCTGGCTTATCTACTCCAAATATGACTACACCTGGCATATCTACTCCAAATATGACTACACCTGGCTTATCTACTCCATATATGACTACACCTGGCTTATCTACTCCAAATATGACTACACCTGGCATATCTACTCCATATATGACTACACCTGGCTTATCTACTCCATATATGACTACACCTGGCATATCTACTCCAAATATGACTACACCTGGCATATCTACTCCATATATGACTACACCTGGCTTATCTACTCCATATATGACTACACCTGGCATATCTACTCCACATATGACTACACCTGGCTTATCTACTCCAAATATGACTACACCTGGCATATCTACTTCAAATATGACTACACCTGGCATATCTACTCCAAATATGACTACACCTGGCTTATCTACTTCAAATATGACTACACCTGGCATATCTACTCCAAATATGACTACACCTGGCTTATCTACTTCAAATATGACTACACCTGGCATATCTACTCCATATATGACTACACCTGGCTTATCTACTCCAAATATGACTACACCTGGCATATCTACTTCAAATATGACTACACCTGGCATATCTACTCCAAATATGACTACACCTGGCTTATCTACTCCAAATATGACTACACCTGGCATATCTACTCCAAATATGACTACACCTGGCTTATCTACTTCAAATATGACTACACCTGGCTTATCTACTCCAAATAAATATGACTCTACCAGGTATGTCCAAGTCAAGTATGACTACTTACTAAAGTACTATACCCTGATATGACAACTTCCACCAAATATGACTATTACTGACCTAAGCAGACCCATTTGTCTCTATGTCAGATATCGACGATATTTGTGTAGTAGTCACAGAGAACGGAATCTAATTCCTCCACGCCTTGGCAGTGCCGCAAATGATACACTTTTCATGAAACTAATTCAGTTTGTGCACCAATTACTAGAGCATACTTGCGTCTCTTATGCCATAATGAATAATGTCATTAAAACAAGGTATTTACGATTACACGATAATTATATAAGTAGCTTTTTCTGTAATGTCTGTGATGGGATATACAGCAAATCACATAAAACGGCATCGTGGAACGTACCACAAATCTCCTTCAGTAAGGTGCAGCAATGATATACAGTCAGAGGCCAAGTGGGGGATGGGAATTGTGGGTGAGTGCGGCTTTGATGTTCTGTAGTTTTCCAAAAAATTCAGTAAGATGTTTTCATGAATGCTTTTTCACTCATGTCTGAATATTCCTTCACCAAACCTTTTTCTTGTAGTAAGAACATGTACACCCCTGGGTCAGTTTCCCCAAAGCGATGTTAGCCCTTCAGCTATCGGATAGCTCGAACAGTAACGGAGACGGACCTTCATGGTGTAGAGGATACAGTGTCCATCGTACGATATCCTGGTTGTGCCATGCCAAAAGATGTTAAATGGTTGTACTTGTTGCTGCCCTGCCTGGTATCAAGGGATAGCGCCAGGAGTGTTTGACTCGGCACAGATATCCGTGTTATAGCATGACAATGTTGAACAAGTTCACCCATTCACTGGCATTGAATTACGACAGTTGTAGCGATGAGATCGTTTGTGTAATAAGCAGGACATAAGACAATTTTGAACATCAAACTTTATTTCATATATCAGTTGTTTGTTCGAGAAAAACAAAAACTCAGAAAACTACTATGCAAATCGTTGGGCAATTATAGAAGATGACGAGGTTCATACATATTCTGCCATGAAGTAGCATTTGGGTAAGAAGATGACAAGGTCAAACATCCTGCCATGAGGTACCATTTGGGTCGAGGCCACCAAAGAGCTGGCACCAGGAAAAAAAGAATTAAAACTCCGTGTTATGGGTACAACTATTCCAACTGAAACATAAATGATCAGACGGGATGTTTAAATTACCTTGTTTAATCATTCTGAAAAGCAATATTGCTTGAACTTAGCCCCTCTTTTAAGAACAAGAAGAAAAGTACAATATAATGGCAATATCTTCGTTGGCACCGTATTTGAAATCTCGATAATTAACTTTTTTTCTTCTGTTTCTGTAGAAATAATCATCTCATCAACCATATCGCCTTGGCATCATCAAAGAAACCTATTACGTTATCACTTCGACAAATGACGTTATTGATATGCTGACTGTTTTGTTTAGTTTTTCTTTTCATTTAATATTTTTGCTCCTGTCTCAAAAAAGATTAAATATCAGATAATGGTGGTGTTCGTATCATGTATTGCAATTTGTCAAGCAGATTAGTTCAAGCAATTTTGAGAGAAGGCCCATTAATGACGGCTTTAAGACCTTAACTATTGCCATTGAACAAATAAATGGAATTGTGGATGGTTTTCGGTTCGAGTTAATATCGAGGTGGCAGTATTAAAAATGAAACAAAACTATGACGTTTTCAATATATGATGAAAAATCTTGGTGTCAAACACAATATGATTAAAAATCTTGGTCTCAGAGGATCCTTTAGATATGTTTGGTGCATGCTTTCTCTGTGCTATTTAATTCATAATCCGCAGTACCGAGTCAGTGCAGCTCCAAGATTTCCAAGCTTGTCGTAGAAACCGACTAAAATTGAACTTAATCAGATGCTGTGAATTAGCTGATTGCATGACATCATCCAGTGCTGAGGAATCGTTGCTAACGGTTTCATTCACAGAATGTCTTATGAATATGACATTGTGCACTGGCCTTTATACAACTAGAGACCGCCTCCATGGTGTAGTGGTTAGAGCCTCCGCCCGGAGAACGGAAGGTCGCGGGTTCGATCCCCGACTGCTTCATACCAAAAGACGTTAAAATATGGTACTTGTTGGTCGCTGCCTGGCGCTCGGTATTAATGGGTACAACAAGGACTGGTCGGCTCGGAGTCAGCATAATGTGTCTGAGTGGGGTATTCATGCTTCACTGCGGCATGGTATTTCAGTGAGCTAGCACTATAAAACCAGCTTAAGTCTGGGCTAGTACAAGCTGCCGCACATACACATACACACGCATGCACGTCGTCATATGAGCGAAATATTATCAAGCACGACGTTAAACCCAATTTCTCCTCACCTCACCTCACCTCATACAACTGGAAAATTTCTCACTGCGGCATTAGACAACATTCACTCCTTCCCCTCTTTGCTATTTGATTCTATAAAGTCAATAAAGAAATGCTACCATGTCCGCAATGTGTGTATCAATATACGACACAATGATATCCGCCCTTATAAAGCTAGTTATTATTTCCATTGGACAAAAATGTATCCCGGGGACAGAAACATTAGTATCGTTTTCTCTATTCTGGAGACACAATGTTGATTTTAGATATTGTATGACCATATTTACGTCAAACAAGAGTTCAATTTGACACAGTTATTGGGCACCACCTGTCATAATCTGAATCAATGTGTTTTAATACCATTGTCCTTTCATCGATAAATACACTTTCTGGTACTTTAATCAATCTGGGTCGGACGAATTAATACATTGTTAATGACTGTTACTATCGATTGACAGATAATCAATGTTGATTGCAGTGATACATTTCCACAGCATTCATTCGTAAGAAGTATATATATACTTGCAGTGTTTTACTATTGATTTACACCTAAACCTACTAAGACATGTTTGCGAAATATACATTAAATATTTATTCGTTAATGCCATTGTTTCCTTTGTTGAGTGTAAGTCAATGCAGTTCATAGGCAACGAAGCGTTATACATTATCAATGACATCACAAAGGCACTTAATCCATGAAATCGTTGTCTTTGTTTAGATATAACACATTCTGTTCTACCATCTCTAACGATTATTTCATGTAAACTTCATTTTTTCTCCCTGAATAGATTTGCACAAAAGCAAAGCTCAAAGCTTATAAAACAAGAATTCATTTGCACAACACCAAAGCTAAAAAACTGGGTAAAGCCAGTTGGTTTAAATGATTTCCGCATCAACATTTCCCACAGACAGAAGAATGATTGGACTACTGATTATCAAACGGAAACTATTACAAAGACACAATAGTTACGTTTCTTCCAATCTAATAACGTCATTACCGCCCAAACAATATATCACCCTGACAATCAGCGTGAAGTGATAACTCGCCAGATAGGACCTGACACTCGGTATAACGTATGTTCATTCGTGGTCTCTGCCGGAGATAACAGCAGGGCCGACTTTGTACTTGATGGGATTATCGTTCCTTGTAAAGACTATTGCTATTGTCATGTATATCGACTAAAGGATTAAGTACGGTAAGCGGGTAATCTTTACGCCAAGTCGTAAAATACATTGTATCACATGGCACGTTTGGTTTCAATCTTGTTAATAACTCAAAAATTGATCGTTGATGTATATCTACTGTTAGTTTAGATTTCTAGTGGATATGCTGCATGTGATAAATGCCCCAACCAGTGTGCTATGCAGCTACAAAGTCGTGATGATGTCTTCACAACGTCGTACTGACGTGACTACAACTAAATCACCCATAAAGATCCGGGTGAAACTCTGTCTTCAGCATTCCATACTTGTCGTAAGAAGCGGCTTAGTGGGGTTGGCTGGTCAGAGTCACAGACTTGGTTGATGCATGCCATGTAATTAAGAAAATCGGTGCTCATGATGTCAGTCACTGGATTTTCTGGTCGATTATTTACAGACCATCGTCGCTTAGCTTGAATGTTGTCGAGTGTGGCGTTGAACAACAAACAAAACGAACAAAACAACTAATCAAGTCACGTCAACAGTCATTTCTTTTTAATAAACGGAACACGCGAGTCAATGCCAGCTTGTAACTACACATGGCTGAAATCATGAACAATCGAACGTGTGTCACTACACATGGCATGAATCATGAACAATCGAACGTGTGTCACTACACATGGCTTGAATCATGAACAATCGAACGTGTGTCACTACACATGGCATGAATCATGAACAATCGTACACGAATCATCCCCTACCTCCCTTCCATACGAATGAAATTCTAACTTGGAATGAATGGCTGACATGATGGCGCTATTGAGCACTATTGCTGCAGCAGACCGCAGAACGTAACCCACCAGGGAGGGGATTATGTCGACAAATATTGTCTCCAATTTTTAAGCAAAAATATCAACGCCTTGGGTATAATGTTTCTAAAGTCTATAAACGCTGTATTTAGAGTTGTTCCATTCTTCTAAGTGTTCTCGGGAACCTTCTTGTTTGCTGAATACCTTGCAAAAATACCATATTTCATTGTCTTTTTGAAGTTAAAAGTTTGAGAGTAAGACACCTTACGCATATTCTTTGGCATCAGACGGTAGATACATCTTTTCTCATTATCTTCACAGCCAAGAAAAGAATAATGGTATTAGTAAGGACAAAAATCTTATATAATTAGATCATAAGTTATGGTATTAGGATCGCAATAACACTGCTCTTCTAGCGTTATATACAGAACATATTTTTGCTGAAAGTATCTTAACATTGAGTCGGTGCCTTAATGCATAGAATCTGAAGTGTTGAAATGAGTCCTAGCATATATATGTTTACGTTCACCGACATCTGATACATAGATTCTTAAAGAACTTAACAGTTTACTCGAGTTTAAAAACATTGTGATTGAGAAATTGTTCCCGTGTTGCAAGACAAAAAGTAACGTGAATTGTTTGTTGGGCATTCTAGAAGTTGGTAACTCAAAACACTCCATAAAGTTGTATGTTTCATTTTTAAAAAGTTTTATGCAAAAATGAAAAATAGCAAAACAAGCAAAAAACAAAATCGAATTATTCAAATTGAAGTCCAGATGTTGTACAACACAAATTCAGAAAGTTGATCTTGCGACAAACTTAGTTGTCCTTGAAATCAGGTATCTCTTAAAGAAGGCAACGCCCAAATTTGAATTGTCAATAAACGAACTATTTCATAGTAAGTTTCTTCTATTTCTTCACTAACAAGCGAAGGTACACATAAATACTTATACGACTTCATCGTGTATCGGTAATTTTCTTTACATGACCTGTGTGGCCTTGGCGCCAAATGTCATTAACATTTGAAGAAGCAAATTGCCTTTCCATTTAATCACCATTCATATTTTATAAGGTTTCTGGTGTTTGCTTGAAGTAATATTCCGATTGTTGAACCATTACCTTCCATTCACACTTCAAACGCCAAGAGTTTACCATTTGGGTTTTTTAGTGTTCCCTCCATTTCTTTGTCCAAATGTGCATATGATCATGTTACCAACTCCCAGAAGCTCTATATATTGAACCAGCGAATTCAACTGCACCCAATAATAGAACTTCTACCTCAAGGCTATTATTTTTTAGAGTACAATCATGTTTACCAACGATTGTTCGCTCCAGTTAGACATGCAACAAAAGTATTTGTACATCATGGTTTTATGATTGTTTCTCGTCGTTCCTTTGTTTTTCCCTATATTAACATTTATATATACTGTATTTTCAGAAAGGTACCGAAATCTTACAACTGAAAATTGATTACAGTAAACATTATTTTTCAAATAATTCCTTTTGGCTCATGAAAGCACGTTTTTACAATTTCTAACTTTGAAAAAGGAGTATCTTGTTTTGGTTTCCACATCTGTGTAAGAACACTGAATATTAAGAAACATATTAAAAATGTCTGAATTAATTGTTTAGGTTTTATATATATATATTTATGTTTTTGTCGGAATATATTTTGATTGCATTTGTTAAAATGTATTTCCTGAGAGATTTTAGAGTTTTTATTTCAAGATGAAACGAAAATGATTTTTACAGAAGATATGATTGACACATTATTTCAGAAGTAATAACCTTTGCATGCCACACAGCATTTGTCAAATTTAATCTTTCTTGATCATCAACAGTGTAGAAAGGTTAGGGTGTCATGTTGTCATGTTGGCTGTAGGTTCAGTATCACTATTAATGGATTTGGGTCATATTCAAGTATTATTTGCCAACAAAATGTGTTGAATTTTGTTGTTTGAATGTACAGCGAAACAAACCTTCAGAAAATCTAAATGGGAGTAATTCATCAATGACAGATATCGCCTGCGTTGACAATAGTAGCGACAGGCGTAAAACAATAAAATGAACATGACAGGATGCTAACCAGGGTTTTATCGAATAGAAATGGGCTTACCAGAAATGGGCTTCACACATTGCACCTTCGGTGTGATGAGCGAACGCTTTAACCACTAGGCTACCCCGCCGCCCCTAAAATAAGTGTAAAGATAACTTGCATCTTTTGACACCACTGAACAACCTTAGTCTATTTGCCTTTGATAACGGTAAATGAGTTAGAGATAACAATTAACTTAGAATTAGGTCCTGAGATTTATATTGTCTTTAAACTTGATTGTTTCCCTTATCTAATACGTTTTTATAAATAACCTTCTGTGTATTTAACCATCATCAACATGAATTGAACATGGCAGTTTCGTGTTTTGCCATCATGTTTACGACATGAATCCATAGAATAGTTCAGACATTTGGTGCTGCGAAAACCAGATCTATTTTATCGCTGAATAATTCAACTGCGAAGCCGTATAAAGTCATCACGCTAACTCACGTGGCAGTACCATCGTGAGTAAAAACGTAAAAGTAATTATGGATAGTTATGTGAAGGTTGATATTCAGTAATGGGCTTCTGTGCTCATTTCTTCTTTGTTTATTTTCATTTCATTTGATTTATCTTCAGGAAATACGTCTATATTTCAATGGAATTGAATGAATGTAAGCATACGTTATTAACTTTGTAATAGATCACATGATAGGATGTGACGTCAAAGGACTGACTTGACCGTGGTGTAGTTTCAAATGCATTTTCGTCAGAGGATAAAAATAGCTCTTGCTCTTTTTGTCTACACATGAACTAGAGAAGGGTACTGATATCGTTCAAATGCACTTGTCAGTCGAATAGGTATTGCTGGAATAGATATGAAGTTTTGATGTTGTCTTAGTGCTGGCCTATCTCAAACATAGTTTAATACATTATGTTTGTAAATAGTAAAAGCGTCAACGCAATGATCTGTTCACATACTTGAATAATCTAGGTGTAAAAATTGCGTACGCTATCGGTTTAGCTTTGTTGATCTCTTGGTGGCCTTAAATGAAACTTCAGTGCCTTTTAAATTGGAGTGCATTTTTCATAATTTAAGGATATAACGAAGGGGACACCATTAATAGGTATAATTAATTAATATATATTTACTGAGAATCGAACCCATGACGATCCAATGCTTGAAGCACTAGGTTACGTACTGCCTTCACTAGCAGCTTCTATTTAGAGATCATGGTGGTTATGAACATATATACTATTCACACTTTGCTAAGGATCAAGTCATGGATTCAACAGAAAACTATGATGTGGAGTCAAATTGGATTTAAATATATAAGCTTATTGTAAGCATGGATCCTAGGTTTCAGTATGTCATTCCATCTTGTGGTTCCAATACCTGCTATTGACACGCGTTGTGTACTTGTCAATGACTCGTTCCATGATTTGGAATATGGTTGATTGGTGCCATGAAAACCATTTCTAAGGTTACTCATGTATCAGGTGCATTAGGTTAGATTAAAATGACTGTTTGCCTAAAGAGGGGTTACCATAATTTTATTTATCCAGTTTTAAACGGATACAATTTCAAATTATGAATCTACGTTTAAGTAAAGTTGTGAATTTTTGTGATCCTTAGCAAAGTGTGAGTAGTATATATCTCAATTCAGTATATCAGTTCATGATTACAAAGGGCTTGGTAATAAACTCTCGCGAGAGTTTGGAGCTCTCGTGAGACTTTCCACGTTCGCGCTGACACAGGGATACTGAGTGGCCTGCCAAGATAAATCCTGTTTGTGAGATCTGGGTCTGACGGTACAGTGAAATGATTGAATTAATAGCCGAAAGTCTAACGTCTCTCATGGTTTGAGCACCTTTCTCCAGAATAACCCGAATTACGCTATTGCGTGTATGTGTAATTGAAATGCAACGTGCTACTCCATTATAAAGGTACGCTGATTACTCTGTTTAAATCTCGTACTTTCAAAATGAAAAAAAGAAATACACACTGTGAATGAAAAGCGTCAGTGTCTAGAATTTAACCCGATGGCATCTCAAAAATTTCAAATGAACGAGGGTTGTTTAAAACCGGGCTGACCAATAGTGTTGGAGAAAATCAAATCAATGCGGTCATTTCCACTTTACTGGAATTACAAGGTTGGGTGGAACTTTTTGAAAACATAAATGTAGAATTCTACCCCATCTTTCAACAATATGCTGCAGTTTATATGTGAAACAATGCTGAACTGGAACTATTTGTGAAATTCAAATACCAACAAAACGAGTTCGCTTTAGGCGAGTGACAGAGTGACTTGTGTTTTACTCCGCTTTGAAACCTAAAAAGACAGAAATGAGCTTCACATATTGTCCCCCATGTAGAGAATCGAACCTGGGACTTCATCATGACAAGGTATGTTTTGGCCACGGCCATTACATGAGAGGACCGTTCAGTGTGTACAACGGTACTTAGTGTGTAAGATCATTGGATTGTCTGGGCCAGACTCGATTATTTACAAACCTCCGCCATATAGCTGGAATATTGCTGAGTGCGGCGTAAAACTAAACTCGCTCATTCACTTAGTGTGTGAGGACCGCGAGCGAGATTTAGCGCTGGCAAGTATGCCGTGAAGTGGAACCTGAAACTCCTATTTGGCTTAACACAGATTTTCCCCAAACCACTGATTGTTATGGCATTATTAAAATGTTGCTTTCTGATTTTGACATTTCCAATATCCCACTTGCGAAATTCTACACGTACGTACCAAATGTTCTCGTGTTGACTTGTTGCATACATTATCATCTAGTGATGTTCATTAAAACAATTTAAGTAACCCAAAAGATATTAACTGCTTTTTTTTTCTTATTAGCTTGACATAGCTTAAATATAATTCACTATATTGATGACCATAGCCCACTCTTTTGGAAACCGTTCATTCATGTAATTTAGACCACTCTGATTTCTCAATTTGTTTTGGAATATATAAGCCTTGCACGTCATCTGTTTCATATTAGACTCTGCGTTACTAGTCCTGGCATAACGTCAGAAGATTAATGTAAAAGATTGCTAATGACAAAGACACTAAAAAGATAAACATATACTTAAACATACTGAGATGTTAACAGCTAGTCAAGTCAAAAGCATCCTTCACTTTGAAACATCCGATGTAAATTCCATGTTTAAACATATCCAGACCTTTATGATTATACCTGATCTCATAATTAGAGACTTCTTAAACCGGACCAGAGGTACGAGACCGTGTTCTCAGTGATGCTTGAAGTTTTATTAGTACACGAACGAATACTCATCAGCTACTTACGTCATGATTAACGCGGTAAACTATTCATTAGCTTTAAGATTTAAAAAGGAGAAAACAACTTCCATGACATTTAAATAAGTTAATTACACATAACCTTTAAGAATGTTAATTAAACCTGAGATTGGCTACACATCAATGTCAAGCTGGATGACTGATCTTATGGATGTATTGTTATGTATGTTTTATTAAGATGATGTTGTTATTGGTATTGATGCAGAATGACCTCCCGGCACTTCTTCTGACGTAAAACCCAACACTATTACTCAGGTGGAATTAGATGAGTAGATTAAATGTAATCTCACACGCAACTCTGACATGCAATTCCGCATGGTATTAGTGTTTCGGCGATGAAATGAGGAAGGTTTGAGTGATGCTCTCACTATAACAACAAGGATATATCTCCCTGGTGTCTGTTCTGTAATCCCAGACATGATAAAAACAATGTTCCCGTGTTTGGTCAGGTCGAATTTGACTTGCCTTTGCATGTGTTCGTGACTGGTACGCTGACCTTCCCATGAATACCTGGTATCATCACTAAGTTATAAACCCGTGAAGATCCGGGTTGGAACTGATCTTCAGTAACCCATGCTTGTCGTAAGAGGCGACCAACGGGATCGGGTGGTCAGGCTCGCTGACTTGGTTGACACATGTCACCGTATCCCAATTGCGTAGATCGATGCTCATGCTGTTGGTCACTGGACTGTCTGGTCCAGACTCGATTTTTTACAGACCGCCACCATATAGCTGGAATATTGCTGAGTGCGGCGTAAAACTAAACTCTCACTCACTCACTCACTAAGTGACAGTGATTCATTAACACATACCCATGATACAGCCACAGCTGCTTATAAAATCGGAGAAAGGCAACAGTTTAACCCCAAATGATTTGTTGTAAAATCAAATTATGAAAGGAAAGAGGCAAGAAGTGAGCAATTAAATATCCCGTCTCCAACCAAATATTCTCTCCCGAGGAATGTTATGTGTTCACACCATGATACCGCCATTTCTTGAAACGGTCCCAACCATCGTCATTGAAGGTCAAGATCACTTCCGCCAAGAAAGAGAGCCGTTCTGGGTTTTAGTGGACTAACATCTAGTCTCTGAAATGAACATATTTTACAGAGAAAAAAAATCATAAAAAATGAATTGTGGTGAAAAGGATCCCCGGGGAAATCTAGACTTGCATGGGCGTTCATGGATATGTTTGTTTCAGGGTCTGTATGGCAGACTAGGGTTTTAGGAAAGAGGCACGTTACAGTGCATACAAGTCATGGTTAAATTAACAGGTGTAACTGTAGTCTTGGTAACAGATGGTGATGGATATGGACACTTATGATGATGGATAGCGGAGTGACAGCCCGTTCCATTCATGCACAAAACAGGTGCGATAATCTTTATCAAAGTAGTCAATGTAGCATACTCTGAATGCTTGCCTGAAAGAAGGATGTCTTCGAGTGGATCTTCTTGTACAGATAGTATTGTTAATGATACAGCAGGTGTTTTCTTGCCGTCTCAAGGTACTTCTGAAACGGATCATTCTTCACATATAAATCATGTCTTGAGTGATTGGACTCTTCCTGCTCCTAAACGACTGACTGACTGACTGAGTTTGGTTTTACGCCGCTTTTAGCAATATTCCAGCAACATCACGGCGGGGGACACCAGAAATGAGCTTCACACATTGTGCCCATGTGGGGATTCGAACCCGGGTCTTCGGCGTGACGAGCCAACGCTTTAACCATTAGGCTACCCCAGCGCCCTGCTCCTAAACGAAAGCTGGCCAGATCACCGGGGAAATCAAGAGGCGCCTTTTAAAGGTAGCGTGGAAAAGACAATGCTACCTAACCAATTTGTCCACGTTTCACGGGAACTCCTCGCCATTGGGGCTTCCCCTGACAAATGATTGAGAAATACCCAATGTTTCCATGCTTTTTTTTACAGTTGGGTTCTGAATATGCCTATGCAACAATCGGGTTAGAATCCGAACTTTGGAATACTATATATAAAATGGCCAGTTTAGCTGTCGCTCGCTGTGTTATACGTAATATAAATGTGAGAGAACACTGAATGGACAGTAGGTCCGGCTCGATGATAAAAACATTGGACCCCAACCACGAGAACCGTTGCTCGTACTATCAATCACTAGCTAGTTCATCTGCTCCCATCTCGATGATGTACAGACCGGCGCCATATAACAGCAAGCCACATTACAAGGATAAAGCTAAAACCGGCAAATGACCACATTCGCCCACTCACTACATTCTAGGTTATTGAACGAAAAACATATTCTGTTTTCACTGTCACGTATGTCCCGGATCCGCCAATAAGGGTTGCCAACCCGGGTGAGCGCTGCATCCGAATACTCTTCCCGTTTCAATGGCAATTTATAGGTGTAGTCTGAAATTCGATAATCCTTTGATTGACCCATAACAAAGGCAGCTGCAGCGTCATTGTACGATCGCGTTTCAGAACACCATTCGAGCCCCTCTCAAGCAAATACAGGCGTTTAATTGGTTGTTTATTTATGAAGCATTTGAAGCAATCTTCCGGATTTCTGTTTTTGTCGACACAAACGCCAGCCCGTCCTGTTCACACTGAAAACATTCACGTAATACCTTTTATACTATGGGCATACCATAATAAATGGCTGGTCATTCATTACAATGGCTGTATTGGTTTGGAAGTGACACGTGGTTCGTTCAGATCTTTGATGAAGACGGCTTGCGATGAAAGGGTGTGATTGAAATCATTTGCATAGGAATATGTTTGTAATGGTTGTCACCCTACAAGACATTTACGTTGAGATTAACAAAAATAAAATCAAAGAAGGTTTGACGATTACTTTAGCCCCGGTTGTCTTTTATGCAAATACCTTGTCTTTTCCAAAACATAAGAGACATATGCCAATTAGCCCATGGTTTTGAGTGAGTGAAATGTATTTGAGTCCGCTGCATACTTTAAAGCGATATCATAGCGGCATGTTGGGTATCGACAAAGTACTGAAGGAAACCATCAGATGTGATCCACGGATGTTATTCGTCAAGTCATAACAGAAATGGGCTTCACACATTGCACCCGTGTGAGGACTCGAACCCGTACCTTCGGCGAAGGGTTTAACCACTAGGCTACCCAACAACCTGTCCACAAGACGTTTAATTAGAATCCAATGCAATAGCTACAAGCATGCACTTTTGTTTCTCATCATATCCCAATTGCGTAGATCGATGCTCTTGTTGATCACTGGATTGTCTGGTCCAGACTCGATTATTTACAGACCGTCGCCATAAAGCTGGAATTTTGCTCACTCATTCACTTTCTTGCGGTTACTAAAATGTCCATATATCTTATTGATTTTAATTTGATTCTTTTTAGAAGTATATATTGACATTTGCCCCAAATTCGAATGCGTAAAACAAGAACAACCATTTCACTCCTCATTAGGGATGTACAGTACGTTACAAGGTATTGTTCCAATGACATATAACTCGCAAGTGGTATAGAGGGTTTTAACGCATTGTCCCACCAAATCCGAACACGTCCCACAAAGTATCAGACCAGTAATGATCATTTTGTGCCCCTACTCATAAATCGACTCTACAGCAATTACACCCCTCCGGATGGCACCAATAGATCCATTAACTGACACGATGTTATGCTTCTTCAGAGGCATCGTGCTGCGGATCGCTGATCGATTGTAGTTTGCCGGCGTGCCATAAGCTTTGTCTTTTAGGCACGAGCTCTCCAAGCACTAAACTGTCGGCCAAAAGAACGTACACACTCACGTTAGATGCCAGCTAAAATAAACATAAAAATGGTTATTCGATGGTGATGTGTTTGATCTTGTGGATGTGTTTTGAACCTTATGTTTGCAGTTATCCGACAACTGTTTTCAGTCAGGTAACGGATAACGCTTACAATACCTTTTCAGATTTAATTGTCATCTTTTACTTTTGTTATACTTTTGTTGCCGACAATGTACTTCAGAAGAATTTATAAATATATAACTTCAAAGTTATTATATGAATGTATATGTCTATTTTGAAATTCGAAGTCGCTTCTTCTATTTCCACTAGTTCATAGAGCCAATATGAAACTTAGGGATTGTATGCATTTAATCTATATTACATTAGAAAAGGTAATAGAAAACGTCAGACAATAATTTCTCGCTGTGTCTGTGTGCATCTTATACGTCTGCAAAACAGTCTGGTTCCAATTATTGCTGGTCACTATAGAGTTGCAAGCCCTATGTGTTCACTGACATAGTTACAAGGTTCCAATACGTGTACTGTTTCCATGCGGGTGTCAAACAGTATCGTTAAGTATACATTATAACCACTTTCCTTCACCCCAAGACGTTTCACAGCACCCATGGGCCAAGGTAACTGTATGGTTTATTGGCGGACGATCTCACAACATATCAACCAAACCTGCACCAATGCACATTTACACATGTTGACCAGTTCAGTTTCAGATTTTAAGAGCCATACGTCTTTACCAAAGCCACTAAAAGTAAACATCAGTCTTAAATAAGAGAGACAGGTAACGTGATTCGGTTCCAAGCTTCGTCCAGGGGATTCAGCGTAATAGTGATTGATGTTCTTGTTTAATGGACGTGGGTAACCAAAGACGTATAAGTGTAACATTGTAACTTAATCACACGTAATGATTTCATAGGATACAGGCTTTCTTACTGCGCACCAAACATCCAACTACAGATACTTGAATAACCGGCACCGCCTCCCAGAGGAACTTCCTCAGTCATGTATTTGAATATAATCAATGTTAGTGAGCTGTGGTAAACTGTGTGGGGAAATCCAAGGATTTGAATAATTCAGATTCTAAACACGGCCTTGTGAGCTCCGTTATGTAACAAATGTAATGTTTGTAATCTATAACATTTACAGTAAGCTCGTGTTCACAACAAAGAAAAGCATGGGTATTTTTTATGTGTTTATGTTCTTTAAGGCTGAAGCCCAAATCAGTAGTTCGTTACCTGCATTAGTTTGAGGGGGGGCACCATGTAAACGCGATAACGCTACTATGAAATATTGTAGATTTAAGCCACGACGTGAAACATATATCGATATTCCAGAATACACAAGACAATGTTTGTAGTGTTGGTTCAGCATCGCAAGAAAACAAACAGTCATGTGGTGCATCCTATAAGATGGCCCGTTTAAGAAACACTTCAAGGATCTGAAAACGTAGTGGATTTGTTCATCATATTATTTTGCTGATGTTTTCACTTGCACAATTCTAGTGAAAACCTTCACAGTCGTGATATCACCATGATTTAACAGCCTCTTACAAAGTGTTTTATAAACGCTGCGAGACGAAACCATGTCATTTATTCATGAGGCAACAACTAGAACCGCCACTGTCTTAAACTGGAAGTAGGCATTGCTGGCTAAAGTAGATATGAAGTATCAAGATGCTTGGAACCCATCGGGCATGAACCTCTCCTCTAATATCTGCCACCCTTTGTGTCCGAGAAGTGTGGGGACCAGGCAATTTCCTTGGTTTTTTAGATGTTCAGTTTGCCCGGAAGACACCGTGATTAGGGACAAGTTTATTTCATGAGTCTGGATGCGAAATTCGAGATCGTTGATCAAAGAGCACATTCAGTTTATATTTTGTTTTTGACAAATTCCTTCATGATTATTCAGACAAAAACTAATTCTGTATAGTATATAGTTTAATAATATATATTACACATTATTAACACAAAGTTAAGAGTTAGATCTGCAGGTAGTTGAAACAATCTGAAATATGAAGACAAAAGAAATGCTCGGAAATGTTTTCAAATATTCCAAGAAATGTCAGACATTCTACATGAAATATACCGTTAAAAGCAACACCGATTTCATCAAGAGCGAAACATATAGTGGGAGTCAAACCCTTGAAATGATTCATCAGGGCGACCGTGAAGAAAGTCGATATTTACCACACACCTATACAAATTGACTGAATGAACTGTCAACACCAATGCCCACGGATGGAATCTTTTAGAAACTCAGCGTTGCCCGTGTCTGCTGTGTCAGCTCGCAGGCCGTGGTTAATACAACAGAACGTCCTCAAGGAATTGCAGATCTGCGATGTCGTCATGCGTTCATCTCAGAATGGTTGGAGTGATGCTTACCAGGGACCCGTTTCACAAAGCTATCGTAGGGCTACGACTGTCGCACCTCCTACACTGTATCACAGACAGTCGTAGCCCTACGATAGTTTTGTGAAACGGGGCCAAGGTCTGATGGTTAGATTTTTGGCTTTTACGCAGCTCTGAACAGCATTTCAGTTATGTCGTCGGTTTTAATCACAGATTCGCCTTCATTATGAACCAATGACCTCCATATTCAACAAGTGTTACGACAAGCAAGATCAAACGGATGTTAAAATATGTATGTTATATTTCTGTGTTTTGTATGATATAAGGTGGAATAGTGGCCCACTTTGACTTGCAGAGTTGCGTTTGTTTTGGCACTTCAGAAATCTGTTCCTCACTCCTAGTCTTAGCATCCTTCGACGGACCAAGCGAATGGAGAGTCTGAGCTACAATTTCCCTCGACAAAGCGGAACGGCCATAATTAGTAGGCAACTGCAGGAGGGTCTACTGACGCCAGAACGCAATTACGACAGGTCCGAGACTCGGTTCGTCTCGACTATGTTTGCCAGCACCATACCCATCCTGGTAGGTTTCACTAAAGTTTGCTAAACCTTTAGATGCTTAAGACTCACATAAGTTGAATTCCTCCACTATTATATATGTAATATATAATATACTTACTGTTCAAGATGGCGTAAAACACAACTCACCCTGTCACCATATGTCTAAACATGCACCCGCCCACTCACCATGCCTGCTCCATGCTCCAAGGTTACACTGAGACCAATACCGTCTCCCCTACACCCACGCCCCCGAAAGGGGAGCTTGTCAGGTAATTATTATCTTAATCTGATAACATAGTACCGTTTGTAAAACTAGTTCTTGTAACATGTATTTACGTAAATTTCAACTGCCAAAAAAGCGGGATTTCTTTGCTCGAACACGGATTTTTTCAAAATCAATATCCATGCACTGATTAGTTCTGATTTAAACACCTTGACGAGTAACCGTATGAGTTATTGAATTAGTGCCCACGCTTGGAAAATCTTTGACCTTTGTGCTATTAAGTAAAGAGAAAGCTGTCAATTAAAATCAGAATTGCTTGAAGGGCGATATCGTCATTGAAAAGTATAATTCTGATTTATTTTCCGAAATCAGAATTGCTCTCTGTCGTCAAGAGCACGATTCTAATAGTTATCGTATAGCGATGGACAGAAGTTATGATCGATGTCACAGATTTGTTTTAATTTCATTTAAATTGAACCGATGCTCGCAATTACACAAATGTAGGAATTAAAAAAAATATATAAATCAATACGCTATCAAATAATTGCATGATAATTTCCACTTGGTGCCGGAGCAAATTTGATCATGCTGTCTTAGGCGTCGCAGTTAGCTGCGAAATTCGCATCCTCGACAGTGCACTCCAGAAACCTATGTTTACAGGTCCGAATCCCGGATCGGCCTGATGTCTCTAAGTTTTGTCAGCACGATCCCCTCAGGTTTCTCCAAAATGGTAACGGTCGGACGTGCGTTACTCCGGGCTTTCCTCCCCCACTAAACATACACGCCGTGATGTAACTGTACTTCTGTTCATGGCGCCATTCAACCCATTGCATTTACAATGCATAACAGCGCAACTAACTGTAACAGGGACTGAACGGAAAATATTGCCCTGGGTACCGAGGATGAGTCCCTCAAACTTAACCGAAGTTAAATTCCATATCTATATTCAGTTATTAAAAGACAAATTAATTTACAAAGTATCCCCATGTCACCAGCACAATATAACGGTTAATACCACTGCCAAGAATGAGTGTCCCAAATCAGTTGCAATTCCTTTTGATTTGACCGAGAAATGGAAAACAGATACGTGAAAGGAATCCTGGGGGTGAGTTGTGTTTCATTCAATTTTCTAAGAGAACCATGATGTACCGTGTCAAATGTACGCTTGTTAACAATAACCGCATGCTGAGTCTCAGCATTGACGGGAACTGGGAACATTTCCCCTGCTGTTCCAATCAAAATATATTTGTAATCCGACCGAAAACGCTTTCATGCCTGTTCTCTGTGCAATAAAGCAGCACATTATCAATAGAGTTAAAAGATTGTGATTTGCAGTTTTGTGCTGACAAAATGCTGGATGTAAACAGATGTATTAAACGAGTGAGTAAGTACGGTTTTACGCGGGTTTCAGCAATAAATCCGCATTATCAAGGCGGGTTACACTAAAAGTTGTCTTCACACATTGTGCCCATATGGGGAAATGAAAGCAGACCCTCGTCATGACGAGCCGACGCTTTAACCACTAGGCTACCCCATCGCCCCTTCATTAGATAAAACCCAGATGTTTCCTAAAATATGTATCTTGGTTTGTTTGTATCCCTCACTTTGCCACAAGAAAAGAAAGATTCAATGCAGTCATACGAAAATTCATAAACGAAGTGAAAAATACGATGACACCAGGTCCTTGGCAACGTCATAGGCAACGTCATCGACGACGTGGTTGATGACGTGCCGTGGTGATCGGCACTGTGTTAATTGGGAAATACTCTATGTCTTGTCTCGTCACAGACGATGACGTGATCGATGACGTCACATTAATTTAGAAATATTTACCGATAAAGAGTAATTGTATGAACCGCATTCATGAAAACCTGCAGACTTTCCTGTTTGCAGAATTTGTTACAACATTTTGACGATGGTGTGTCTGAAAGAGGCCTATATTAATGAACAAAATGCCTTTAAAGTTACGTTTGCACTCTGTGAAAGACTTACTAACAATGAAAATATATAGCGACATCCGGCAGTAAGTTGTGTCCTCTCTAAACTTGATGCCTTCGCCCGAAACGAGCTCAATATAAAGTTCTTTCAAAACTGTTGTGTATTGTGTTCCTAAAACCTTAGCTGGATATAACGTCGAAGAATATGTTCCCGTCTATGGCGTGATGGCATGAGCTGTCAGTCTGTATCAATAAACATATTAAACTATCGATACCATTCTCTCAATATTTAAGCAATCATTGGTTTAACCTCCTCAAACAATTTAATGTCTTCCGAATTGTTGTACACCCGAAGATGGCCCCAATTAAACAGTCCTTTTACCGCAATGACAAGGATGTATTAGTGGAATTGAAGGTGTCCCACGGGGGCCCAGCATGGTTGCAGTACCGAGCCGTTATCAACGCGGGCTCTCAGTCACAATGTGAACTGACACTCTCTATTGCCAGAACGTAGTCATAATGAAATAATATACCTTCGGACTCATATATAATTCACACACATTACGTCTGAGGAGTGACACGAGATGTGTGCTACCTCTCAACGTCACCCACGTCCATTACTAAGACACAATTCTCTTCCAGACGTTGTTGGTCATTGGTACTGTGTATGCCACTGAGAGTAACAAACATGGTCGTCTGAGTATACGTAAGAGCAATTCCATGTCCATCCAGATCATAGGTTAACAGAAAAACCAATACGACCAGAAGATGATATTTGTTTTCGGAAAGTATATATTATCAGAAGGGCCCTCCAGGAATGACCTCTGTCTGGTGGAAAGAGCGTCTGTCCTGAGAGCGGAAGGTGAGCTCTGCCATCCCCTGACGCGTGAAACCAAAATACGTTGAAAGATGGTACTTGTCAGGCGTACGGCATTAAAGGAATAAAAGAAGAACTTTCTGTTCGGTGTCAGTAAACTGTGTCTGAGTGGGGTGTCCGTATCAAACAAAGGCATGTTTTCTTAATGGGATAATAAAACAAGCATTAGTCCTGACTAGTACAGGTTCACATTCACACATCC
Source organism: Haliotis rubra (assembly GCF_003918875.1). Lineage (NCBI taxonomy): Eukaryota > Metazoa > Mollusca > Gastropoda > Lepetellida > Haliotidae > Haliotis > Haliotis rubra. The sequence continues at coordinate 453,101 of NW_025767270.1, read as the reverse complement.
ACCAACACCATTACCACCACCCCCTCCCACTCCGCCATCTCAAAAATACACACGCAAATACACACGCACGCGCCCACGCACACGCACAACCATAGCATTGTGTAGGCAGAATTAGTCCAAACTAGGATAGACTGCCTCACACATATACTCCCCATCAAAAGTTTAGACTCACTAGTGTAGCCACTTACTTCAGTCAACTGTTCTGAACTAGATTTTGTAAAATAACCCATACAGTTTAAAGGAACTGTTTATCCATGAGCTGATGTATTGTAAAATAAATTCGTGACGTTGAAAAGTTTATTGTCATGTGTTCAATATAATGATGAAACTCTGTGAAAAATGGCGATTTTTTTTTTATCAAAACTTTACACCAAACGCAGCTGTTCACATGCACGATATTTGCACATGCTTTTCAGCAATTTGATGCATGGCCCTCGTGCAATTAATCTGCATAAGGTTTGCAGATGTTTCCCCCTATAACATATAGTGATTGATTTAAATAAGTCTAAACTTTTGATGGGTATATGTACGTGACTTTGGGGTAGCCAAATGGTGAAAAAAGATCGCTCGTTACACCAAAGATGTGGTTCGATTCCCCGAGTAGGTTCTATGTGTAAAGGCCATTTCTGCTGTCGTCCGAAGTGATATTGCTGGAATATTGCTACAGGTGGCCTAAAGCCATACTCACTACTACTGGACATGTGATGAAGCACTATGGTGTTCTGTACTGGGTCAGTTCTTCTCTTCTACCAGCGTGTTATGAAACATATTCAAACACTTACACCACATGGACGTGTTAGTTCAAATACTTGACGACGTTAAACCCAATTTCCCCTCACAGTCTCAGAACCCATGGATCGTGGTAATCAGGATCGGGACACTGGGACAGGTACCATCCTGATTAGCGTTGCTGCAATATTCTGAGATACCACGTGATTCTGTCTGTATAAACATTGCGCATAGTGATGATTTATGGGTTTACAACATATTTGCCACACTAATGCCTCCTCGTGTCAATCGTGAAAATCCGGGTTAGAATTGATCTTCAGCAACCAATGCTTGTCGAATGAGGGGACTAACGGGATCGGTGGATCAGGCTTGCTGACTTAGTTGACACATGTTATCGGTTCCCAAATGCGTAGATCGGTGCTCATGATGTTGATCACTGGATTGTCTGGTCCAGACTCGATTATTTACAGACCGCCGCCATATAGCTGGAATATTGCTCACTCATTCACTTTCTTATGGTTACTCAAATGTCCATATATCTTGCGGCGTAAAACTAAACTCACTCACCCATTCTGTCGCCATTACCACGAACAATTTAAACTAGTGGCATACTGCCACGTTTGTGTAGGATGTCATATTGGGTCATAGTGGCGTCATAGTGGCGTCATACTGGTGTCAGACTTTGTCATACTGTACCATACTATGTCATATTTGACTAATACTCATATATCATAACTCACCGCAGACCAGTGTTTGCAATACTTTAATTTGCCAGTTGGCCATCAGGGCCTGCTGGCGCCTGCAGGCTTTAAAATCTACATGCCCTGAATGAAATCTGCTGGCCCATTTTGTTAAAGCCAAACCAATAGAAACAAAATAGACTACACTGTACACAGTTTCACACCGTTTCTACAAAATCAATTAGCGAAGCCTATGACGCAGAGAGACGATTTATTTGTTAAAGACTGGTGTTGACATTCCCATGCGCTTTATTTTAGCGCTGAAATACCAGGGCGTGAAACTGTAAGCTATCGTAACATGATGGATCATGGATGGTTCCCAAACGTTCATAAGGAAAACAAGGGAAAGATTCCAGTAAAAAAAGAGAGAGATAATTTACTGAAGGCCACAAGAACCTGCAAATATTTAATAACAACCGGCGCTGGGCCTCCGGGCCGGCGATTATTTCGAAGGCTGCCTCAGATCGACAAAAATATCACAATATTATACAATTACATCACTAAAATAATTAACTTGACAGCGATGCACGAGCACAAAAAAACACGAACAACTTAAATGTTATTTACTTTATAGAAGTTGTTCATACCAGCAAATACAGATTCAAATACACCATAATAACACCGATACTTCCGCAAAAGGATACAAAATATGTGCTCAGCAAGCCTTACTATTACTCTGCACGTAACAGTAAATAAGGGAAGTCACGGAAACTGTAACAGATGTTTCACATCAGATCGTTCACATGACAAGAAAGGTTGGAAGTGCTTTTCCTCTGATGACGATACCAGATGGTGAACTGTTCAGAAGAGAGATGGATTTCAATGGATCTCATTCCACGTCCTTCAAGTAAAAGGCATCACTACAGAGACCCATATCACAGCCTACCCTTCTTGAACCGTCAAGATTCATCAATGTATTCAATATCCCCATGTGCTTACTATGTGCCAGAAACACAGCTTTTGACTGTAAGGTTCGTTCACCTTTCAAGTGGATTCAAAAGCCGAAATGTGGCCTGAACGGCACCGACAGCACTGAAAAGGAGAGACACGGCAAACTGCATTTTCCAAGGGCATTTGTACAAAAACCCTAAAGGTTAGTGAGAAATCCCTCGAGCAAGATTCCTTTAGTTGTGTGAGAGGTGTCACGTCGGAAACAGCCGTTAATCTCGTGGACAATCCGTCGTAAGACGGTAAGTGAGAATAGGCCCTCAATCACTTCAATGGAGAGCGCGGGTGTAAGAGCCTGGGATTTGGATTGGAGTGTTCTTGGGATTTCAACAAATCTGCATTTTTACCCTTCCACCGTGTAATATCGATTTAAATGCAAAAATGGGTGACGGGTTCTCACCTACTCATTGGAACGGGCATAACGATGTAGTCATCAAATTGAAGGTAGCATAGGGACAGAGATCTGGTAGGAATAGATCTTCCTTAGGAGCTTAATAAACAGCAATTACAGGTCATTGCATGCTATTCATTGTGGTAAACAATTTATTGCATTTAAATGGTCAAATAATTTAGACCAAGTTGTCTAATTCCTTCTACAACGTCACTTCATCTAGAGGCCAATATCATTAATGTTAAACGTATGCCACTATATAGTATATAGGCGATTTCGTACATCAACGCATACATGATTAATTCATATGCAATACTGTAGAATACTGATCTCGAGAAGTTGCGTCCAATTAAAGTTAAGCATGGGTGTAAGCGAAGAAGTGAAAGGTGGTGGATTTTACTGAGTGTAACTAGCCATTGGCATGCATTATCCTCATGTATAAGTTGTACAGAATGCAACCGAATATAGTCGGAATATTCAACTGTAACTTATCTACACCTACTTTAAGGTCAATTCAACATGCTCATCCCTATAATTACTTAGCCATTCGGAACGTGATAATACATAATGAACAATACCGGGTTAATCCACCAAAATCTCGTTACAATATAATTTTATACAGCTATATTTTGATTCCTATTGATTTCTTTACAACGTAATAATCTTTTATCGTCATGCCGAACAACGGATAACCCGATTCAAAGTAAAAAAATCTTCGAGATACCAATATTTCTCTGAAGGTATGGCAAGGTGCCATTTGTCCCATAAAAGTTTACTAAACCCATCACACTATCTCATTTAAGTGGTATGCAACATGAGGCTGGTACAATTTTTGACGAAAGGATGCTTTTCTCCAGTCCATTAAATGAACCTCTGGAAATTCCAAAAACCTTTCTGCATTGGTTAGAAGAGGATTCAATGGAACCATTCCGGTTGGTTTCTTTCTGTGGTGAGTACCATAAGGGAATCGAGAGAGACAAGGAGCAGGCACAGAGTACAAAGAAAATCTCTTTGGAGAATCATGTCTCATAGACCCTTGTGTCTTGTATTCCTGAGTCTCTAATTACCGTGTAATTATGGTAGTTCAACGACCGACCGGTAATCCCTCAGATTAACGGACTGTGAGAGTGGTACGTTTCCATCCGCCTATGTCTGCCGCTTGTCGCATATGTTCTGTTAGTATCCATTATTGTTGGAATCGCGCTGTCGGAAATAGCAGAACCCACTTATTCCATTTTTGAGCGTTGTGTTTTAATGTAGTGAGCTGTTTCAGGAGAGAATTGTTAACGCCGTAATGGAAGCATTAACGTCGCTGCAGAAATGTGTCACCAGTGACAGATCAGAAGGGATGTCAGGGCTTAGATACTGAGATTGTGTTACAGCTACTGTTTCATAACACGCTGGTACAAGATAAGGGGAGCAGTAGGGTTGCCCAGTGTATAAAGCGTTCGCTCGTCGTGCCGAAGACCCGGGTTCTATTCCCCATATGGGTACAATGTGTGAAGCCCATTTCTGGTGTCCCTCCCCGTGATATTGCTGGAATATTGCTAAAAGCGGCGTAAAAACAAACTATGTCACTCACTCACTACAAGAGAAGTGCTTCATCACATGTGGAATAGTAGTGAATGTGGATTTACGCCGCCTTTAGCAATATTCCAGCAATATCACGGCAGGGGACACCACAAATGGGCTTCACACATTGGGCTTCACACATACCCATGTGGGGAATCGAACCCGGGTCTTCAGTGTGACGAGCGGACGCTTTAACCACTAGCCCACTGCCCAGTTTCATCAGATGAGGTTAAGTTTACATCTACAGGGATACCAGTATGTATTGAAATAAAGTGTTTCAAGGTGATGGGAACATATATATAATTCTAGGACCAGAATAAGACTAAACTCACTCAAAATGTTTTAAAAGGGCAACAGGTTCAAAGAGGTTGAGGTGGTTCACACAAAGAGAAGAAACACGTCGATGATCCAGACTAGTCACCTGCGTTGGATTCGACCTGGTTAAGGCCTTTCTGCATAGCGAAACAGAATGCCAGCCTACCCTGTCGAGGGCCATGTGAATGGTAGAGGCTGTTTGGTTGGTTGGCTAGCGCCGCACTTAGCGGTCTGTAAATAATTGAATCCAGTGATCAACATCATGAGTATCGATCTACGCAATTGGGATACGATGACCACCCGATCCCGTTAGTCGCCCCTTTCGGCAAGCATGGGTTACTGAAGACCAAATATATCGCGGATCTTCACGGGTAGAATAGCAAAGGTAGTATGATAAGGTAAATATATGAACACCCAATTTAAGACATATTCATACGTTGACTATCTGAAAAATATGTTTTCAAGCAGTACAGTAAAAAAATGTCAAAGATATACGAAAGCAGGATCCGACTAAACCAATATAACAAACAACCACTTACTGACATATTCATCAACTGACTAACTGTTTACAGTAAACGTTTCACCCTTGTGCTAAAGCAGGATACAGCTCCAGCGGACTGGGATGACAGTAGTCTATCGCCCAGTCATGCTCAAGAACCATTACTGAACCTCTGGTGCTTCTATATGATGCGAGGCGGAGACACAGCCAAGTGGTTAAAGCGTTCGCTCGTCACTCCGAGGATCTGGCTTTGAGTCCAGACATGTATGAAGCCCATTTGTGGTGTCCCATCCTTGATATTGCTGAATTTTTCAAAAAAGCGACGTAAAATTCACTCTTTCACTATATCTGATGGTCCGAGGAAGGTAATTACGGATAGATGCTTAAACATTGAATCTCAAATGACCACTTCTTAAAATCTTTGCAGATAACCTCAAGCTGATTAGCATTTGATTCTCGTCATAGCAACGTTATTTTGAAAATCAATGCAGGAAGAGCTCAAGACACCTCTTGTACACTAACGCAACCTCTTCCAATGGGAGGACAATTTTAATACTAAGTACGTGTACACTGTACTGTTTGATACTAAGTACACTGTGCTGTTGTCACAGGACGACGCTGGAATCTCCGTTGCACGCTCTTGACCATAAAAGTAGCACACCTTCATTGTATATGGCTTGTCGACATTAATGACTCGGCAATTGAAAAGCAGTTAACCAACGTGATCATAAGGAGCTCGAACAATTCAATGTTCAACTGTTAGCCGTTGCACTCTAGTGAACACCAATGTTTAGTATCGACCGGTGATTTAACTTACTCATAATTGTTCATTTGAATGAAAATGTATATTTAGAAACTGTATGAATAGGTAAAAGTGATTTACAAAGGAAGCACCAGATTTGTATCACCAACGTAAATGCTCTCAAACTAGAAGCTTTGTGAGATGTAAATACCGAGAATGCTGTTGTGTTTACTAGTGAGGGTAATTCATAGGAAGAGGCTTGGGGAGAACTATTTCGGATTACAGTGAGTGAGTGAGTGAGTGAGTGGGATCAATATTTACGTCACATCACGGCGTAACAGGTTAATAAGGTAGGGAAATAAGCACTATGGCGAAACCTGTGACCACTGTTATGGTATTAACAAACCAAAAAACCATAATAGGGGCGAAGCAGGATTCGAACCTACAATCACAGACTTCTGAAGAGGCCAATCTACTCACCTCTGCACGGCGAATCGCAAGCCGATTGGGCCACCCGGCCTCCTTGCGTACTAGACACCACACAACATGGAAGTACAAAATACACATTGTGACATCGTCCCAGTCTTCTGTTTTGTACCGTTACGCCGAAGGCCCGGGTTCGATTCCCCACATGGGTACAATGTTTGAAGCCCATTTCTGGTGTCCCCCGCCGTGATGTTGCTGGAATATTGCTAAACGCGGCGTAAAACTATATTCACTCACTCACTCTGTTTTGTACGTCACCTCAAGCATCAGAGAAAGAGTTGGCGAAACAAAGATCAGGTAATCTAAGTCACATAGTTACTCGATTGCTTACATGTCATTGTAAGTCGATGAAGGAACGTACAATCTGTGTTTTGCCTGCCATCTACCCTATATTTACGTGCCACCGTAACACAGTTGAATTTTTTTCCGAGTGCGGCATCAAACAAAATTCAATTATTCTGCCACCTTGTTCATGTTATTTTCATAATTTTCCTTCGCTTCCAAGGTTTGCACATGTTTCCCCATAACATGAACATCAGCACCAGAAAATAACCATCCCGAGTATTCTCAGAATCAAGATTCCACTGGGAATAACGGTATTTTACATGACTTGGTTACAGAAAATCAGTGATGACAGGTTTGCGTCGAAGACTTACCTGCATTATGCGAATATTAATGCGTAAAAGCTATTCCCATTGCACATTCCTTCATTTATGTTGCCATTAATTTGTGGGAAGCGTGCCAAACACATCTGCATCCGTGGGGATGTCATTAAACCCACCTCCACGCCTATGATCTCTAACGAGAAGAATATGATGACTACAAAGATGTGGTTCATATGTTACCAGCTGTGAGGACCTGTCATGCTTCCATGGTGTGTATTTACATCGTGTATAGCGTCGTAAAGAAAACAGATGAGTAGAACCAGGCTCTGCTAGGGTTATTGGGTGCCACAAATATCACTGCAGTTTAAACCAGATTAATTAATATAGAGAATGAGTGAGTGAGTTTAGTTTTAAGCTGCTTTTAGCAATATTCCAGCAATAACACGGCGGGGACACCGGGAATGGGCTTCAAACATTATACACATGTGGGGAATCGAACTCGGGTTTTCGGCGTGACGAGTGAACGCTTTAACCACTAGGCTACCCCACCGACCCATAAAAGGGTTAAAGAACTGTATTGTAAAGATGTAACGTTTAATTGGATATTTAAACAAAGAACCGAAACAGCTCAGTCTTAAATTACAACTTAAAATTCCAACCAAAAAATCGGATATGGTTGATGTCATTGTTGAAGTGTAAGCCTATGGTATGCAAAATGGCAAAAAAAAGCCCAAACAAAATATACAAATCAGACACACTGAAACAAATATACAAATACCACACGGAGTTGTCTGTGTATCCAAACAGCCTGACGGCGTCGTATTTCGTTTCGTGTTTGTTTTGTTGTTTAGTGAATAAAGGTTATGGTATGAGTTCAAATTTGAACCACGTAAGTTTGAATATTTTCTGCTTGAAAATGCTTTGGAGAGCTATCGTCTAACCAAATGAAATGCGTAAATCGATAAATGCGATTACTTGAATATGTTAACAGAGAGTAACAGTAGCAATGTATTCCAAGATACGATACAGCACACTTAACGCACGAGTGACTACTGTTTGCAAGCTGCATCAGTTGAGAGAATGCATTACCATCCCAGCTTTGTATCGGCACGTCCCTGATAGTTGATATATTTGATATCCAAAGAAGCTCAATGTATAGTTTATCTCGGCAGACCTTTAATATTGAAGCAGCTTTAACGTGTGATATGACCTTTACACTCAGCTTGTTTCGAATTACGGATAATTCTATGTGTTCCAAAGCACCAGGAAGTCACGGGAGATGCATGCCTCATACATAACCAAGAAATACTGATCCCTCGCCCACACTCACTAGTTCATTATGAATAAAGTCCTCCACCTAAGGTATGAAATAACGACAATTTGTCATCTTCCCGGCAGACACTGCGCCGATAGATGTAATTACATTGTACTAGTCTATATGTCAGCAATGAGAAGCATTATCTGGTTAGTCCAAGATAGGGTACACATACGCTTGGGACTTTGTCCACGGAGCGATTTATTCTTTAAAATATAGTAATTCCCTTGACCCAAAAGTCATCAATATTTGATGGACGTGGAATGAAACAGTGCTACAAACATTTCCCTAGATATTCCTCTCACAAATATCGTCGAGCACAATACATTTGAATAAACGTAGACGAATTCAAGGATGTGTGTATAGAAGTAAAATATGTTTACCTTGCATCAAACATTTATAGAGAACAGTGGCGTGGAAATAAATACACTATACATGATGCAAGGATTTGCTGTATTTTTTTTGGAGCGGCTTAATCGGTTGACTCGCACTGTTCTGTAGGCATAGGTTGGTACAAGTGGTTTGGTGGTCCAAAGTACGCACTGCTCTGCAGTCCAAGGCATTGGCAAGTTTGTGGTTCAAGGCACATGTGGGTCGGCAGTCCAAAGCACGGGTAGGTCTGACGCCAAATACAGGGGTTAACGTTGTAGATCTGTAGATCCAGGCTTGGGTAGGCGTGCAGTCCAAGGAACGGATTATCTGTGGACTTAAGCACAGACGGATCCAATGCACAGGTAGATCTGTGACGCAAGTAATGGATAAATCTGTAGGTTTAATCTGTGGTCCATAGTACGGATCTATTTGTGGTCCAAGTACTACTGATTTGTCTGTTGTCCAATGCATAGGCAAATGTGTGATTCAAGGAATGGACGGGTCTGTAATCCCATGCGTTGGTTGGTCTGTGTTCCCATGCGTCGGCTGGTCTGTGTTCTGCGTTGGCTGGTCTGTGTTCTGCGTTGGCTGGTATGTGGTTCTGTTAAAGTTATGCAAGTCAAGCTGCATCACCTAGGTCACATGGCCGCTTTGCATTCAGATGTCATAAGAACACAACGACTGATGTGGATAAAAACTCCACCTTTCAAACCTTATCAGGAAGTGCAGATTAAATATAGTCAGTGAAGTTATGGAAACTGCACTTACATCATACAACTGTAAATAATTGAGTATAATCCAGGGATCCTGGCAGTTCCTAGCTAATCCACCACGGTTCACTAGATACACAATGCCCACATGATCGCCTAATTCTCATATAAGCTCGTCAAATGCATGGGGTACTTAAGACATATTTTTACAGAGGCCAATGTTATCACACTGAAGCAAAGGTGCACAAAGAGAGCAATGAGCGTCTACTTTCATATACAGCTGGAGTCGTGGAATGCTATTTTGAAAGTGAGTTTGTAATATAACACATGTTCAATAAACGCTCTTTAATTCTGAGACTAAAAATGCATTTATCAACCAAAACTGGCTTCCACGGGATACATCGCCTGGATGAGATCAAGCGACTATTGGTTACCATTACCATTACATTATATCACTGTATACCTGTCTGCCACTGAAGCTGTTTTGCTATACCGAGATGTAGACAGAGAGAGATGTATGGCCAAACAAATACCTGTGCCTCATCCACATCCGCTCGATCTAAGTGGATAGAATCAACCACCAAATGTATGATAAAACAGTTTGTTATTTGTTCCGGCGCAGACTCAACAAGTGGATGCTATGGGACCTGTAAATGAAGTTACGTCGTTACTGGACATGCAAGTACAATTCGTGTGGTCATCCCATCACGTTTTAACGGCAACGTCGGCATCAGTGCATACAGAACGTCTGAGTGATCATTATACCACGGCCAACCAGCATTCAAACACACTGTTCAGATACGTATAGCAAACAACATCGTTCTCATCACAACAACGCTTCACCTACAGTTCAAATTTACCGATATCCAAACCATTCGTTCGTGTTCAACCTCATCGCATTGCTGTTAGGAATGTGAAACCCTGAAGATAGCAATAATTAGACCCATTTACTTCATAAACGCCATTTGCCGTTGAACGTAATAGGGGTATTAATTCAGAAATGAACCGCCACCCACTGGATGAATTCCTCTACGAAAGTTGAGATCAGTTATTAAATAAAATGCAGTAATACAATAACAAGGCATAGTAGCCTTCTGTAATCCGATAACGGTACTGTGCGAACCCGTTATGTGTGGTCAAACATGTGCACGATGTGTAACGGAAGGAGCGCATAGGACAGTCTTATCCAATCAGATATGCAGCTCTCATAAATCATCATCGTGGTTGCGAGTAATTGCTGGGGCAATGCTTCTCGTGTAGCTGGAAACATGCACTTAAGGGATGAGCAGCTTCATATCACTAAGCTGGTGTTCGTCTGGAGAATTGACAGGAACCCGAAACCGTATTGTTGTCCTTTGGGACATGATTACTGTAACATGCGTGCTCGTTAACGCTTATTGAGTTTTGCTTTCAACCTCCAGGCTCGTTTTCACTATTCGAAAATTGTTGTCCAATATTTGACACTCGAGACTGCTTCAACACATGTCAACAGAATTATATTTGGATCTAATAAAGGATGTTTCACTGTTGCAGATATGAATGTTCAATGTTTAGTGTGTTCCTACAGGATTCATTTCGGCAGTCGTAACACATGTTGATTCATTGTCCCTAAAAACAATTCTTCGTTTGAGTGTTCGTGTATACCATTTGGAAGTTAACAATATCCCTAATTATACAGATACGGGCGAAGGGCGGTGGGGTAGCTTAGTGGTTAAAGCGTCGGCTCGTCACGCCTAAGACCCGGGTTCGAATCCCCACATGGGTACAATGTGTGAAGCCCATTTCTGGTGTCCCCCGCCTTGATGTTGCTGGAATATTGCTAAAAGCGGCGTAAAACCAAACTCAGTCAGTATACAGATACACTGTCATGTTCTCACATGGTATTAATAACAACGCCTAGACTCAATCAGAGCATTGGCACCACACTGTATGGCACAGTCTCCCTTTAACGTCGTATGCACACATTTCAATGTTAGATTCTGAATTGATTGTTGTTGGTGAATTGCTTTTCATATTGTTTTTGTTCGTTATTTCCTCGAGGAGGATGTCGGTTGGGGCCATGGATTAGGATTGCAATCATGATAATACTGGCTATTCATAAAGCGCCTGCTTCCACGCACTTGTTCCTGCTCAAAGCGCTAACGCATTACTACCCCGGAAAACCCAAGCTGCCTGTGAGGCGCTAGTACGTTACAGTCATATGACTTCTCACAGCGGGTACCTACTGACTGCTGGGTGAACAGAGGCAATTCATGAACAAAACAGTTTCACTTGCCTGAGGTGAGATCACATGTATCACATGTGCTTCATTATGGGGCAGGACTTCAGTCCTAGAAACTCTCAGGAGTCAAGCTGCCAAACACGGTCACCCATCCAAGGACTCCCCGCGCGTAACGTTGCTTAACTTCAACTGCTTTGTGACTTGGGATCTATGCATAGGACCACACACCACCACAATAACATGTCACAACTCTCAGATACGATTCGCAAGTGACGTGCACGTGAATGTTACGACTATAAAGTGCAATTCCTTGTGCCTCTTTCATATTAGATGACAAAGTGATTTAACAGATATCCAGATCCAACTCATACAAGCCAAATATACAACAAAAGGTCCTTGAACTCATTAGTCATCGGTACAGTGCGAACAAGTTAATGACACACGATCTCATGACCATTAGAGCTTCAAGCCTATCCAACAATACCCCACGTGTCAGGTAGAAGCCTATGTGGTATGCTTGTGAACCATCTCCTACCTGTCCCAGATTGGCCTCATAATCCACACGTATTGTAGCCATAGCTGTTAAAACTACACCATCTGTGAAGGGGAAATTATGTTCAGATTTTGTCCCCGAGTCGTGGTATAATCGTGCTTGACTAGAAGGCAGATATAACCCCGGACGATAAAGGGATTTGTTCCCATTGTTGCCAAAGCTTTCCATTTCAACAGGTGGTCACCTATCTCGACATACATTCAAATATATGAAACGTGTTTATCAGATGCTAAAGTGTGTCAAATTTCAGACTGCTCTATTCACGTATATTCCAACGGTTGATCCTTTTAATTAAATTGTGTATTTCAGATTGTAAGTTTAAAAAGTTGTTTTGTTACATATTAAATACGTTAATCCCTTTGGTAATATGTGACAGCTTGATCTATACTTAGGCAATATTTAGACTGTGCTTTTACTGCAGTCGGTATTAACATACATTTTTATGGCCAAATTGTATAATGGAGAGTTCTCTTTAGAAAGGATTATCTTGCCTAGTTTGTATCCTATCCTTTGTTGTGCAAAGTTTAGTTTGGGAAGGTTCATGATTAATGACCTTGTCATGCCATTACAGAAGAAGCTAACAGATCTTGTTCTTGTGACCTCCCCTTACACCTGTTAACTGTTAGATCGGCATTCTGGAAGTTGGTGAGTCATTAATGAAGCAAACAACTTTATGGATGACAACTTATTGCTATTGCGTAGAATGACCTTTAGCTTGATGAAGGTGTACGGATCCACACCGAAACGTCGCTCTATGCAATAAACAAGAATCTGTTATTCATAACGTTATTTTCATCATTGTCTCCATACACTGTATGGGGATTTATGCTTCATGGAATAATGGGTAATGCATCTAAGGATCATATAAGAACGTCGTCATTCGAGCATATTTCACCTCCCAGAAGCCGATTCCGTGGTGTAGTGATTAGAGCGTCCACTAGGAGAGCGGAAGATCGCGGGTTCGATCCCCGGCCAAGTCATACCAAAAGACGTTAAAATATGGTATTTGTTGGTCCCTGCCTGCCTGTAATGGGTACAACAAGGACTGGTCGGCTCGGAGTCTGAGTGGGGTATTCATGCTAGTCAGTGAGTTGGCACTATAGTCTGGGCTAGTACAAACAGCCACACATACAGACGCATGCACGTGGTCATATGAGCGAAATATTCTTAAGTACGACGTTAAACCCCATTTCACCTCACCTAACCTCACCTCACATCACCTCCAATCATTTTTAGGAGGATCTACACAAACATGATGCTGATCTTTAGAAGAACCGTTAAGCCGGACGCTTTTATTGGATTCTTCCAAATAAACAATCTAACCCTACGGCCAACTCCATCAGTTGTAATGGTGTTATAGATATGTCCAGCAATTAGAGGTTGAAATACATGATACTGGTCGTAACACCGTTTGTCTGTGCATTTGTGCCGTCCGTATAAGTACAATTGCTATATCCCTTCCGGCGACACAGAACCAATCAAGAAGATACACGAGTACCCAAGTGTGTGTTCAAGAGGATCAAGGTTAAAACTTGCTGTAGGGGAATTGTTCTAATCAAGACTGTAGTACGCAATAGTTTCATGTCCGCTGATGCAGAACGAGGCTGCTGAACCCAAGAGCAGGTATATACGAATCCCACTGGTTGAATGCTGATAATGCTCCATAATTTATATTAGTAATATGTTATTACTCAGTAAGGCGGTTGATGCAGGTTTAAACAAAAAATGAAAAGAAGAATAAAAGAAGACTAAAAAAATGTACAGTAAAAAAAGTAAGGCATATTATTTGTAGAGTGGGTAAGACGATTTCATGAATAATGAAACTATGTTCTGTAAATAACTAAAGTTGCTTTTTTTCCCTCGAAATTGATTTTCAGACATAAAAGCATAACGTTACATGTACTTGGGGAAATGAATAAAACTGGGATGAATTGTGACTTTGCTTCTGACTACATAAACAGTGGACGATAATGAGAAGCTTGGGATTTAACGTAATTTTGGTTTAATCCTTCGCGTTGATTGACATCCCACTGTGACGCAGGACAGGATCTTTTGCCAACCCTATCTGACAAAGGAAATAACATGAAAATGAAATTTATATCCTTCAGTTTGAGTTAGAATTAAACGCTTATTGTAACTATCTCTCGGTCATAATACGTGGTGTTGAGTGTTAAAGAAAAGCCTTTGGGGATACACGTTGTCGTCGTTTATAATGGAGAGAGCGTCGTCACAGAAGTGGGACATAACCTCCGTGGTGCAATAGATAGGGTGTTTGCCAGGGAAGCGGAAGGTCGGAATTCGATCCCTGGCCGCGACATGGCAAAAGACATAGAAAGTTACAAGATGCTAATTGTTGTTACCTTGCCTTGCGTTAGACGTATATGAAATAAGACGAGTCAGTATATTGTGTCTTACTGTGTTTTACATGTTAACACAGTTGCATGGAATCACCCTGCACCGGCGTTCGGTCGCACCAGCACATGTTGCATGACGTCGCTTTATAAGTGCAATGATCGTGAACGCGGCCGTGAGCCCATTTCACTCCACCTTACCTCACGTCCCAAAGGCTGACATCACCTCACCTCACTTCACCTCACCTCACTTCACCTCACCACACCTCACCTAACCTCACCTCATCACCTCAGCACGCGTCACCTCACCACACCTCACTTCACCTCAGATACGTGTGCCTACGTTTAATGAACGTCAGCCATTCATCGTATTCAGAACAGGTCCTTTTAAATAAATGTGCAGAAGGAGCGAATTAAGTGTTGAAGCCGTGTGCACTGGCGCTTCCACGAGTAGTTAAGTTGTTAACGACGTGTCAACCTAATTAATACAGGAGAAGGCACAGGAGGACGCAAGTTGTAGGCATTTGCCACTTTGACTAACCACAAAACTTGGGTACCGTCTCATCGGCTTTATCTCGACTGTTCAGCTAAAAATACTCCCATGGACTCAAGTCATCGAATGGTACACGATGACGTATTTTTATCAAGGAGAATCAGGGAGCAGCGGATCCTGCCACTACTAATGGACGTTAATCTGCACATCATAATAGCATTTTTCGACAATTTTATCTCATTATTAACATATCGTCATCTTTCTTTTTAACGGACAGTAATGACGAATCGACAGAGGCAATAAATCATATATTAAGAACAAGGACAAAAGAAACCAAGCAACTTACCTGTAAGTAGTGAATAGCCTTGCACATCTCGTGTCCGAGTGGCCAGTTGGTAGTAACATCAGAAATAACAGTAGGTGGCAGGCATATCAAGATAACCAAAAAGTCCGCTAGAGCCAGGTTGACTAGGAAAAGGTTCGTCGCAGAGCGCATCCGGTGGTTCCTCCATACCGCAAACCACACCAACAGGTTCCCCACAGTACCCATAACGAATACGCATGTTGACAGCAGGAGGATGATCCAGATGAAAGGCTTTGTCTGCCATGATTCTAGTTCAGAGTAGTCTTCTGTTGTGTTAATAGCAGAAGCATTGTAGGAATCCTGCGTTGAGTTCGGGTAGATCATTTCAATCACTTCATCGTAATGCTGTTTTCCGTGCATTTGGAATGATTTGCTTCGTTCTATTCCACGAACAAAAGAAATTCACCGGTCTCCAAATGATAAGTCAATATGGCCTTGCTATAAAACTATATGTATAACTTTTATAACAAATAATGCTTACCCATCAATGTTTGTTTAACGGACACGTACGTAACCATTTCAACAAACTTTGACAAGCATCGGTCCTTGACAAACACATAATTGATTTAAGAATCCAAAGAGGGACACGCAATCAAGCCTTCACACATACACGGTATTTGCTACAATACGGTAATAGTCCATGAGGTATTGACTGTTGGGCAGAACACTATCTAATAGAATGTACGCACTGCTCTCGCTGAAGCCTACACTGCTAATACGCTCGCTCAATACTGTTCTATGCAGACTGGCGCTTTATCATACATTACCCCAGCACCCAATGGATACAGTCGCCTTCTTCTGCTTCCTCAGATGCCGGGATGACGGTCTGGGGCTGTGATTGGTCCAATGAGGATGGATTTCATCGTGCTGGGATGGGACCAACGAGTGGGATTGAAAGTCGTGATATCTTCTTTGCCTTCTGTTACAACAAACTGGTTCGATAGGCTGCCCACAGGTGGTGAGAGCATAGAGGAGCCTGTATAAAGGATACGTTTATGTAATGATTGAATTGATCGGAATATGTGTTGCTTAAAAACTTATCCCCCACACATAACGGGAACGTGTTGGTCTTATTTTGCATAGAGCATGATTTGATCAATATGAACAACACGATTGTTTTGAACATGCGTGTTGCCGGAGCGAGGGGTGTGTGTTCCAATTTTGTTTTCATATTTAGGTCGCAAACAATTATTTTGCCTGAAATGTCTTCAATGAAATATAATGAGTTTGTTTATTACTTTTTTATTGTTAAGGTTCTGGTTTTGTTTCTCTTTTTTTCCAAACACTGTTGGGTTGGGTAACAGATGGGAGAAATATACAGCTTTCATACTGAGTATTCGATATATCACAAACACGTAATATGGCACAGATGGAGTAGCCTGCTCGAATAATCTACACACTACAAATACATATTGGAAAAGGGTCAATCGTATCCGAAATGTAGTTTGTAATGTGTTGATTCAGTTGGGGAGTGGCGTAATTTCCGTTTTGGTAATATTAAATGTGAAAAATAAGTTTCTTAGTACTTTTAATGTCAGATGCTGACATTATGTTTCTTAGTACTGGTAATGTTAAAAGCTGATATCATGCTTATTAGTACAGTTAATGAAAGTTGAGGATATCATATTTCTTAGTACTGGTAATGTAAGTTGTGGATATCATGTTTCCCAGTTCTGGTAATGTGAGTTGAGGATATCATGTTTCCCAGTACTGGTAATGTGAGTGGTGGATATCCTGTTTCCCAGTTCTGGTAATGTGAGTTGTGGATATCATGTTTCTTAGTACTGGTATTGTAAGATGCGGATAACATATTTCTAAATCTCTATCATATCAATAATCATCTTCTTTTTTCAAAATGAGCATCACAATATAACAACTACCATTTCCCACCGCAACATAACTGATAAAACCGCGGAACAACAGAAAATGATATCACGCCGACAACCAAATCTCTCAATGCCACAGAGCACAACACCACAACAAATTCACGCCACGCGTTTTAGCCTTGTTGTATGATTCAACAGAGATATGATAACAGTGGCCAACTCTGTGAAGAGAGTGGGTCAATGTTGCCGACAGCGTTATAGTGGAATTAACATAACCTCATGTCATAGATGGAAACCTATGTGAGTTAAATGTATGACACCATACGTCAATACATGTTCATTACGCAGTATATATCAATTAACTTTTCTCCAGCTGTTTCAACAGGGACAGTAGCCTACGGGTGTTCATGACAGGGTAATTATAACCAATGACGCTATATTACAGATGAAGGTAGCTGCACCTATTTGGTACTAGGGCGGCGATGGGGAAGCCTAATGGTTAAAGCGTCCGCTCGTCACGCTGAAGACTCGCGTTCGATCCTCCGCCGTCATATTGCTGAAATATTGCTAAAAGCGGCGTTAAACCTTACTTACTCACTCACACACTGGTACTAGGGTCGTTACCACTGTAAGCAGTTCTTCAATTGTGTTCGTTCGTCAATCTGAGTCTTCCCAGGGGAATATTATGTGGAACTAATTTAGTTAAGGAGTGATTTATTGTGGAAGGACCAAAATCATAATTATATAGAGCAATATAGAACTCTCTCACACACACTCACATACTCAGACACACACACACACACATACATACCACATACATGTACACCGTTGCAACGTTAAACATTATTTAGATTAAAGCGAACTTAATGACAATTATGCATGACTTGCCACCTCTTTGAAAAGTTCCTCCATTCCCGTCCCCTGCCCCCTAATCTCTCTCTTTAACTCCGCCCTCCCCTCTCACCGTCTCTCTCTCTCTCTCTCTCTCTCTCTCTCTCTCTCTCTCTCTCTCTCTCTCTCTCTCTCTCTCTCTCTCGTCCGTTGCCGTTCAGATTAACAAAACAAATACAGCAGTTAATTTCCACGAGTGTCAACAGCGCAGTGAGAGCGAGCCGTCATGACGCGGATACGGGCTTTACAAAGTCACAATGCCAGATCCTTTTCCCCCGCAATCTTTTCACATAAGAAATACCAGTCTACGTTACATCATTTATGTGTCAAATCCTTGACTAGAACGTCTTTGGCATCAATAGCAGTGGGAACTGAGCGTAGGTTTCCAAGTCTATTGACCAGGTCACAGACCCAGCAGCATTGTAGGAAACGTCTTCGACTGTGCAACGTTGGCAACATCGTAACTTCTGCTATTCAGTGATACAAACGGCCGAGATAGCTTCCATCACCATATCCCAAGATGTAACCAAGACGTCCCTATAGCGGCGCTTATAAGGTTTGACGGTCATTTCCTTGGAACAAAAGGCCCCTTTGGTCACCATACTGCGGACTCTGACAGTCCAGAGGTGCAAATATACAGTTACGCGATTACGGTCCTCTTTAGTTACAACAACAGGGGTTCATTTCGCAAGGGGACATTGTCAGACGTCACGACATCACGTAGGGCACGTTCTCTTTTCTACGCCAGTTTAGTTTGAGTAGAACGTGAATGATTGGTCGGGTGGTTTGTTGGCTAACGCCGCACTCAGCAGTATTCCAGATATATGGCGGCGGTCTGTAAATAATCAAGTCTGCACTAGACAATATAGTGATCAACAGCATGAACATCGATCTGCACAGTTAGGAAACGATGACATGTGCCAACCAAGTCAGCGAGCCTGATCACCCGATCCCGTTAGTCGCCTCTTACGACAAGCATGGGTTGCTGAAGATCAATTCTAGCCCGGACCTTCACGGGTAGAACGTGAATGAAAGCTGCATCAATACTGACATTGATCAGAGAAAACAATTTCCTTACAGTAACAACACACGCACGTACATTTACGTGGTGATCGAGGTGTAAACGTATTGGATGCTTATACCAGATAATAAGATGGGTTGTCAGAAGATGGATTAACTTTAAAAAATGACATCCAGATATAGACTGGATCAGAAACCAAAACCAACACCCGAACAGTTGCTTGTGAACCACGCAGTTCCTCTACGTATATGGGTAGGGAAGAAATCATTATTTTTGCGCTTCAGTAAAAGGTCGTCAAATCGCTCTGAGGCATTATCATCATTCATTTTCATTTTCCGCACTAACACGTTAACTCTCTAGTCTTGCTTCATTGCAACATCTGTGATCAAATTGGGGAATCTATGGGGCGTCTGGAGGCTGTTGACATGCTTCAAACTGCTACAACTCATACAAAAGTAGTCAGTACGTTCAATGTGTCTGAAAATGTGAATTGCAGACTTTGGAGTTGGTCAACGTACACCTTTTCGTCGCCAATCATTAACACAACGGGTCCTCCGTCATGTCTATGATCGATTAGTCAGAAACCAGGCTATAAGAAGTCGAGTAGATCGATGCTCAAGCTGTTGATCACTGGATTGTCTGATCCAGACTCGATTATTTACAGACCGCTGCCATGGAGTTGGAATATTGCTGAGTTTGGCGTTAAACACAAACAAACAAAACAAACAAATTTCAGGTCACAGGACGCTGACCAGACCGGGTGACCACCATGATAATGTAGCAACATAGTACATCGACTCTCCAACCAGATGTAACATTTGACCACTTTCTAAATAATAATAATAATAGGGATATTTATAAAGCGCCAGTGTCCACCCACGAATGCGTGCTCATGGCGCTGAGAACCTATGTACAAGGAGAAATGAAGAGTCACTAGAAGGCTTTAGTGAAGACAAAAAGTCTTAAGATTTTCTTGAAAGAATCAGTTGTTGCAGAAAGTTTTATGTGGAGTGGCAAAGAGTTCCATAGGAGTGGAGCAACATGCTAAACGGCACAATGTATTCATATTAAAACTAACCAGGTATCACAGTCCTTTTCAGCGTCAGAACTCTGGTATTCGATGGTCTTGAATGTTTCTCGAACATCATGCAAACGTGAGGCAAGAAAGAAATGTTTTCCCTTATCACGGTCATGACCCTCGTAGATAAAGTCATCTCAAGCGTCCTCCCATTTTTGACAACACACACTTGTCGTCTTTCTTGGGTATTTACATTGTCACAAAACACCACCAACATCTTTTATAAGTTGTTATGTCACATCTAGTGTTGTCTGTTTCTTATATCTGTTTTCGTCACGATATGGCTGAGATATTGCCGATGTGACGTTAAATAGTAACTCACTCACTCACTGTTTCTTACATCTGTTTACCATCACTCGATACATTTTTACAAACCGAATCCTATTTTCGAGATCATATGTTGTTTTCGAATATCACGTAAACTTCTCTGGAAAATATAAACCACCGACACCCCCACCCACCCACAGGAACCATGTCATGCTTCCCCTCAAAGCGTTATATATAAGCTTCACCTACACCGACAAATACATAATTTCAATAACCCATCCTTTCGCACGCCGCCCACTTCAGACCACGCCGTTTGACCCTCTAGGTAAGAAACAGCTGGGTACCAGTTAATTGTTGTTGTAACCGTAGAACGGTGAGTCTGTCGTGTTAGGTCAGCAAAATATATATCGATGCTTCTCGTAATTTTTCCTGAATTGACTGTGTATGGAGGGCGAATTCATGTAACTTTCCTTCAGCGGATTTCGAATTTAAAAATAAACTTAGTTTTGACGATGAACGGAAGCTCTGTAGAGGAAGAGACGGCTTGTGGTCGTAGCGACAAAATCTTGACATACTTCTTTTAATAGCTATTGAAATGGCTGTTTTTTAGTCGCTTGCATTTCATAGTAATGCCTTTGTTTTGGCCAATTTCTAATGTGCCCGTGATATTGCTGAAAGCGGCGTAAAACTAAACTCACTCACTCACTCACTCACTCACTAGTTGATAAAATACATATGCGTATGGTGCTCTGATATATGTATACATAGATGTACTTGATGTATTTGTCAATAGTGAGTGAGTGAGTTTAGTTTTACGCCGTACTCAGCAATATTCCAGATATATGGCGGCGGTCTGTAAATAATCGAATCTGGACCACACAATCCAGTGACCAACAACATGAGCATCGATCTACGCAATTGGGATACGACGACACGTGTCAACCAAGCCAGCGAGCCTGACCACCCGATCCGTTTGTCGCCTCTTACGACAAGCATGGGTTACTGAAGACAACTGCTAACCCGTATCTTCACCGGTCTATTTGTCAATACGTCATATGTATATGCTTGTATCATGTCATTTACATATCGTATCATATACATTTTTATGTACAACATGTATTGCACAACACGCATGAGGTGCTGTGCTATATGCAATTGACATGATATGTTATGTAAACATTTTAAGGTACAATGCCGCATACATATGAAAGAATATCGTAATGTATAGCATAATATGTATTAGGGAAAGTGTGTCAGACCTTATTGATTGGTAACATGCTGAAGGAACACTCTGCTACAGCCCCGATGGTTGATTAATATTTCCTATTAAGTCTGTTGTTCAACCACAACGTAAAACAGAATTGCTGTGAAAAGAGTATTTTACCAAACCAAAGCCAATTATACGTTTCACAACTCCGTAATAAATACGTGTTTATGTGAACGGAAGATTCGGAAATACTCGTGAACTGATGGCAGTCAGAACATACGGAATATAGCATTTGAGGCAACTAATGGAGATACATGGTTCAAGCTGTGAAGGAACCATATTTCAACAACTTTTGGCTCATTCAGAACCAATGTCAATGCTTCACGCTCTGGGAGCATTACATGGTTCCTGGCATGATGTTATTCGGGCACCACGTCTGTGTGAGATTTCTAAATTGGAAACGGATTTTTTTCATTTTTTAATGAGAAGACTATTTGACTTGAGCAAATAATATCTCCGCCGACAATTAACAAGCGCTCCCTTGAAAATACGAAAAGCATATTTGCTGGTAAAACATGGTCCCAACCACACACTCTGAAATATAGTCGATGAAGTGTTTACAAGCTCAACCACGGCCTTAATGTTGATCCGACATATTCACGAAGGGCAGTAACCTTTATTGATTATATTTATACACTCCTGCTGGGAATTATATATCTTGCATTTGAGTAGAGAGAGATTGCACAATGCACATTATATCAACCAAAGTCAACAGTTATAGTCAGTATTATTAATCAGTGCAAATGTTATGTATACGTTTATCATGGGATGAAGAGGCAGGTATCAATGCATTAATGGACATATTTGTCTTATATGTTTTAGCGGATCGAGATCGTATTGAAGAATATCACGAC
Source organism: Haliotis rubra (assembly GCF_003918875.1). Classification (NCBI taxonomy): domain Eukaryota; kingdom Metazoa; phylum Mollusca; class Gastropoda; order Lepetellida; family Haliotidae; genus Haliotis; species Haliotis rubra. The sequence continues at coordinate 430,491 of NW_025767270.1, read as the reverse complement.
TCGTGTGGCTGGAATCCACCACGGCAGTAGCTATTGAAACGTTGAGAATGAATTCGTTCCCTAGTGTAATGCAATGCATAATAAAGTTGCAGTTTACACTTAATTCAAATTCTGTGTTCATACGAGCTGTCATAGCATGATAGAAACAGAATTAATGTCTGCTTACAATTTAACAGCAGCAATCCATCCAAAAGTAATAAAACTGGATCCATTGAAATATTGCCAAAAAACGTAAGTACAAGAGACCAACTGGACCACGAGTCGCTTAGAAATATTCCAGGAATATTTTGGCGGGGAGGTAAACGACAGATAAAAGAGGATATTAACACTGTATTCGTCTTAACTGTGCAAGCGTTGTACAATGACTTTTTCTCGAACCATAAAATGCAACGTGGGGTTGCCTCCGTGGTCCAGTGGATAGGGTGTCTGTCGGAAACCGGAATGTCGGTGGTTGGATCTCCGGCTGTGCCATACTGCATTACCTTGCCTGTCACTCGACAGGGTTAAATGAGAACAGGTAGGTTCGGTCCATGTTCATCGCTATATGTCAGTACCATAATCTTCTTAATCTTCTTAAAAGCCATCCTCACATCACCTCACCTCACGCGATTCAGACTGTTGTACGAATAATTTTTCAAGGAAATGGGAAGTTTTTAAAAACATTTTAAAAGGAACAATTTAGATGTATACCGAAAAATGCAAGTGACAGGACGCAATCTGAATTTTAGAAATTTGAGTCTTGAATTTGTTAAATTCCACTGTGACTAGGAGAACGAGTACTCAACGGGATATGTCGATGTAACTAAGTTCACCAACGTCATCGTGTGTTGATACATTTTGAACGTGGTAACTGTGAACCTAATAGCATTAATAAATTACAGATAATAAAGCTCATAATTACAAACGTCAAAATGTGTTACAATATGACGTCAGCAACTCTACTGTGACTCTGATCACCGGGTTCTTCAGACTCTCTGACCTAGTTCATATCATTTAGTGCTTGTACACCCCGAGGTGAGTCTACAAGTTGGTACTGGACACGGTTTCCACCCAATAGCAATAGGTGTCCATGTATATTGACCTGAATACGATCCTTTATACCTTTTGGTCAAGGCTATAGCCCCACACAAAACACATGTTTCAGAAGATCAGGGCGAAACCTTGCCGTCTCTGAAGTTAGCCTCAAGCAGACTAGCAGATCGGAGTTTAGTCAAGAGACCTGACGGGCTAGTCAATATGTTTGGGAAAATATTCCCGCGGCGCTTTGCGTGGACAGTCGTGAGTAATGCTGAAGATGATATTTGAGTGAGGCCACGATACCATCCCCGAAGGAGGCAATTCTCTCTGATGATGGCAATGGCGAGTCATAAAGCATCCGGCTTCTATTGGACCGATCAGCTTCGTGTCCCCTATATCTGTTCTTAAGCTCTTGTTTGACTTACGTAAATTCTCGGCAATAATTCATCAGTGACGGAGATGGACATCTCGTTGACTCAACTCATCTTTGATGGCTCAGGGCTCATTGCGTCAATTGCGGATCAGGATACTGTGATGTGTAAGAAGGCCGAAGGATGGTTTGGTAATGTAGGGTCGCGAAACATTTACATTTGCGTATTCGATGGCCACAATGGTTACGATTCCAAAAATGATGCGCCAGCCGCTTGTGTGGAAGCGTTTAAGGATTCAGGATTTGAAGCCTGAAACCTCCCGACCTTCTCCAATAATGAAAGGAGGCAAATGATGTGGGATAGACATGTCTTCGAGGGCAGAACATGTGATGGGAGGTAATCATGTTTCTTCCCGGCATGAAGTTGTCGTCATCGTCATAATAGTAATATAGGCACCCATTTTCATCTGTACGTTGAAGAAAAGCTTGGCTCTACTGTCTGAACTAACACTCCGTTTACTGGGGAAACATAAAAATGTCGGGAAAGCAAACATAAAGTCCACATCCTGATGATTTACTATTCAATCTGTCCCATAGAAAACGTGAAAACGACTCTGAGATTACCCGAGGTGCAAAAGCAATTCTAATTTAAATCTTAAAACGATTATTAGGTTTCTACACCTGTCACAAGCTGAAAATTGATTATGGGTTCATGGTTATGTTCGAGACAATTGCTACTCCGTGGAATTACCTCATAAATACAAAACGAAATCTTGTAAAGTGAAATTAAGGTTTTCAACTGAGTACATTTAAACGTCTTTATGTGCCTTTAAAATAGATTCTAATTTTCAGTTCTTTAAATGCTAGCAGTAACCAAATACGAAAAGTAATCTCTCGCGACATACTTTCCGTTGTTTTTTTTGTTATATGAAAATATATATTCTTTTTAATGATGATTAAATCCGGCATTTGGTGTAAAGTACATCAAGAAACATGACCATATTTCATTGTTGAAGCAAAGTTGAGATTTCTTTGACAAATGCAGCTATAACGTTGTGATTTCTAATCGAAAACTGACAATTGCTTGAAGAGAGACCAGAGTGAGTGAGTATGGTTTTACGCCGCTTTTAGCAATATTCCAGCATGTGGGGAATCCAACCCGGGTATTCGGCGTGATGAGCGGACGCTTTACCCACTGGGCTACCCCACCGCCCTTAGGCATTTAACTTGACAAATGCATTTCCACTGAACACCATAAATGAGAAGTCTGAAGGATATACCAAAGGTGTGTAAATAACGTCAACAAATAATTCATTGGCATCAATGTAATTGTGCACAACTGTTTAAATATTTTGACCGCGGAAGGAATAGTGGGGAGAAGAGGTTATGTAGCTGGAGTCTTGGTGACATACTGATATACTGATGTCAGCTCCATAAACATTCGACAAAGTCTTTTACAGTTGTAAAGTCCATAGTATTATTGTAAAACACGCGACTGAAATAGGGACACGAGTTAAAAAGGAAACGGGCTTTCTCACATTATAGCGATCTAATCCATTCTTAACCAGCAATTGACTTTTCTCACATTTGTAAGAATTTGCCAGTTGTAGCTCACTCCTAAAGGTCAACATCTCGAGAACGTGAGACTGGGTCTTGAAGTATTTCATTGAAATGCCTTTGTTGAATAGCCTATACTTGTATTTAAGGGTCTTCTGACAAACTCGGAAGATATAAGAACGTTTCCTATACATTATACTGTAATGCATATATCCACAAATATGAATCCAGTTCACCTGCAACATATTTCATCCGACATTAGGCAATAAAAGCGACAAAACCCTGTCCACATCCACACAGATAAATACCAGACATTTGTTTTCGTTATCGGTTTGTTTTCTTTTCTCAAAACACACTAAAACAGCCAAAGGATACTCATTTTGAAAAGTAAGAATATAGTCAATGTGGGTTGGTGGCGTTTTGTGCTGTTTAACTCGCTCACTCAAGAAGATATTGTCATCAGCCCAACCTCTGTACGCTTTTTTTGCGCTGGAACATACTGTAACGGTTTAGATTTTACTGTGATAAAAAGCGTGTGAGTCCCCTTTAAACCAGCAAAATAAAACCCGAACGGCACTATTATATTCAATTATATGTTGAAAAAAAGATAAACAAGGTTACAATGAATGACAGTACATGTTTCTAATGCAATACGGTTGGGACACAAATCTAAAATATTAACTAAATGTCTATAGTTACCAAAGTCTTGATCCTTGTCGCTATACTGATTCAAGTTTGTTGTCAGCTGTAGAAGGTTCAATGTAGACGAGGCCTCTTGAGTCGTTGGTCTTGAAACGACAGATGAGCGCAAATCCAAAATCGTTCCCCTCCATCTCAGCAACCATCCCTTATATATCTATTATACAGTTCTAGAGTATTCTGACAAAAGTTATGCAACACCACCATCTTCTCAGAGCTTCCAGAATCCCACCGAAGACACCGGAAGCAAGGGAGGTAACTCGTGAGTTTACTCTTAACAGATGAAAATACATAGCCTAAGTTCAATACAAGGTGTGAGTTCAAATCCTCATTCAGCGCTATAAACTTTTTGTGACCGATAATAACTAAAAGTTAATCAATGTGACATTATAATTAACAAAAACACATACTCATAACACGTACGTCTGTGTGTGATATTTGAGGGATATCTGGAATTGTACACGTGTGTAGCATATGAAAACCCAAGGCACGTACACTATTATGTTACCTTAAATGTCAGTATTGTTCACTGGAATGCCAAAGCCACAGAGGCAGTTACTCACGTTATGTATCACATGTTTGAGGTAGAGGGAAAGTAGGAACGACATCAACACCTACACTGATCGCTGATACAGGTGCTTGCCAAATGAACTTCGGGAAACTTTGAGTAATTTGAGTGTACTTTTAAAGTGCAGCTATTCTTTGGTTAACTGGATTAGGTGGTCATTGCGTCTTGGGTGATGGAAAGTAGTTCTTACGTTAGAAAGAAGGAAATGCCACTTGAACACTTCACACCGACACAAAGTCTAGAAGAGTTTACAATCGATCACAACAAACTCCGGTCAATGCGATTCTGTGTCCGTGTGAACTTCCAAACTATATTTGCTCCAGATGATATTGACTGACATGTTTTGGTTCAGTACGGACTGAAGGTGTAGTAATATTGTGAATGTGGCCTAGAGTGAGTGAGGTTAGTTTTACGCCGCACTCAATATTCTAGCTTTATGGCGGAGGTCTGTAAATAATCGAATCGGGACCAGACAATCCAGTGATCAACAGCACAAGCATCGATCTACGCAACTTGGATACGATGACATGTGTCAACCAGGTCAGCGAGCCTGACCCCTCGATCCCGTTAGTCGTCTCTTACTACAAGCATGGGTTACTGAAGGCCAATTCTAACCCTGATCTTCACGGGTGAAAGTGGCTTAGAGAACATTAACATCTGGAAAACTATTCTGACACAGTTCAGTGCATTGAATCCTATACGTTATACTCAGCAATATTCCAGTGACGGCGGCTGTCTGTTAATAATCGAGTCTGGACTAGACAATCCAGTGATCAACATCACGAGGATCAATCTACATGCACGCAATTGGGTAATTGGGTATGAAAATCAGAAAAGGAAACCCTGTTGCATTGCCGTTGTGGTTCACGATACATATATTGGTATGTTGGCACGAACATGATTGTTCGCAGCTTAAACACGACGGCCTGTTGAAGACAGATAATACATCATGTGGTGTTTTCAAGTTATTTGTGTTTGCAACGAAGCTTACCTCAATATTCGGTTCTGTAATATGACTTCTCAAAGCGTAAAAGTTACACAAAAACAAATATCGGAATAATATTATCCTATGACAATTATCAGAGATTGTTGAGAATATGATCACTACATCATCTCTGCTGTTTAACTCGCTCACTCAAGAAGATATTGTCATCAGCCCAAACTCTGTACGCTTCTTTTGCGCTGGAACATACTGTAACGGTTTAGAACTTACTGTGATAAAAAGCGTGTGAGTCCCCATTAAACCAGAAAAATAAAACCCAAAAGACTCTATAATACTAAATAATACATTGAATAAAAGATAAACAAGGTTAAAATGAATGGCAGTACAGATTTCTAATGCAATAAGATTGGGTCAAAAATCTAAAATATTAACTAAATGTCTATAGTTACCAAAATCTTGATCCTTGTAGCTATACTGACTGAAGTTTGTTGACAACTGTTGAAAGTAATATGACTTCTCAAAAGTTACACAGAAACAAATATCGGAATAATATTATCCTTTGACAGTTATGAGTGATTGTTGAGAATATGATCGCTACATCATCTCTTTATTATTTCTAAACCATTGTATATTAATCTTATAAAGTCTCTGATTCCAGCCTTGAGCCAAACGGATCTAGCAAATCTTTTTTCACAATAGGAAATTGTAAATTGATTCAAAACAAAGCTCTCAGCATTCTTTAAGCAAACTAATAAACTCTAGCCTTTCGGTTCCGAAGTAGTTCAGTTAATATAGTGAGAACTGTGTCAACACATAGGTTTTTAATCTGCACTGTGGTATTTTAACCCCAGATGGTTTGTGTTAAGCCCCGCGGTACAGATAATCTTTATTTCCTCCGAAGTCGAAGATACAGCAGGTTGTAACATAGGTTATACATATGTATTTACAGGTTAAAGAGTGTGACACTCAAAATTAGAATAGGTAATTTAGTTGATGCAGCTAGGATTTTACTGAGTTTGCTATTAGTTTTATATATTTAAACCACAATTCTTGTTCAAGCTCTTGAGCATATACATTTGGTAGAAAACCGAGCATAAATGAGACAAATAGGTCTTCATCATTATATAAACTGACAAAAGTTACAACACGTGGCATGTCAACTAGTGACTCAATCAAAGCATTCCTACTACTTTGTGTGAGAGTAAAGTGTAGAAATACATGTTTTACAATATCATAGGCAACTATGCCACATTCACATTCAAGGAAAGAGCAGCAATATTTTTGAAACATTCTGGCATTTTATAACATGCAGACCTCAGTCTGTGAACATTTTTAGGACATCATATAGTTTGAAATCTTTCAGGATAGATATAAGCTGGCATATGATGTCGTATTAGGGAAGTGTCTTTGTTCGAAATATGTTCCTGTCCACCAACAGCTGTGAATGGTGCCAGGTAATTATATGAATTCAAATAATATTTACACTACAATGGACCAAAAAATATTTAAGGAATGCAGGTACTCGATAATTGGTCACTAGTGAGCGAGCGAGTTTAGTTTTATGCCACTTTTAGCAATATTTCAGCACACGTTGTACCCATGTGGAGATTCGAACCCGGATCTTCGGTGTGATGAGCGAACGCATTAACCACTAGGCTACCCCACCGCCCCTTTTGGTAACAAAGGCCTTGATGATTCACATCCGAAGTGTAGACTCCTAAGCATTATTGTCGCCCAACAAGAAAAATGTCAAGATGGACAGACTTCTAGGAAATATGTATCCCTAATATATGACATATTCGTACCCCTATCTGTGATATAGTACATCAAGCGAATATCCAAATGTCGTCGAGATGTATTCAATTCAGTTAACCTTACAAGTAGGTGCAACCAATGCCTCGATGATAAAGCTGTATTTCTTCCAGTAAACATTGGTCTGATCATATTGAGACCAGATGTCTTTAATACAGGCCGTGGGGTAATTGAGTGTGATCTCTGATATGAAATTAATTCAGATGGACGCTGTGCACTTACTGCTTCCATCGTGACCACTGACCCTGTTATGAACCGACGACGAAGTGGTATACCGCTTAAGTGACAGTTCATCTACCCTTGGTATAAAGTGATTGATAGCCACGCAAGGGTAAGATTCAATGTCTATATTCTCAGACAATTTCATGAAAGGAAAAGCAAGTTCTATGGATAGACAACTTCTCTATTTCAATGATTACGACGTTTGGGTGTAGATACTAACACTTGCCTGATAGGTCGAGACGATTTAATGCAACGTTGCATTAATTCATTCAAACTTTTTCATTTGATATTGTAATCAAAATTCGTTTTAAGGAATGAATTATATGGTAGCTTCCCTGAGGGCTGATAGTAGTTTTGAGAGAAGTTCATTATTTATTTTTAGAGAAGTGTGGTGTGATATAGTGCCTTTAAATCAAGACATATACCTTAAACTGCATATTACGCGTAATGCACAATAAGAATATTTCAACTGTGTGCACGATTGTTAAAGCTTGACTGCGTTCAAGTGGCTTATATATTCGTGAACATTTTGTCTCCCAGTACACACTTGTTATCACTCGCACGAGTATATACAGATTATGATCGTAAACAGTGTTTAGCTGACCTGATGTAACAATGAAGGCCAGCGCTACGTCCAACAAGCAGTATAGAACAATACTACTCGTCGAAGTATAACCACCAAGTATGCGAGTTGGCTTGGAATAAGCAATAGGGACTGTAAGTCTTGCGTGTCGCTACTTCCGGTACTAAGCTGGTTCCCGGCTCCCTTTGTCAACTTGCGATATACGACACAGGGCCCAGCTTACTTCCGGTACCAGATTTCCGGTGACAAGCTTACATCACTAATAATAATAATAGTGGATATTTGTAAAGCGCCAGTGTCCACCCACTCATGCATGCTCATGGCGCATTAAAACTATTTACAGAAGAAGGTAAAATGTCAATTATAGGCTTTAGTAAAAAGGAATGTCTTTAGGGCCTTCTTAAAAGAGTCCAGGGTCGGGGCGAGTTTGATTTGGAGCGGTAGAGAGTTCCATAAGAGAGGCGCGACATGCTGAAAACTCCTCTTTCCAAAAGAGGTGAGCCGAGCTTGAGGTACTTTGAGGAGCTGTTTATCCTGGGAACGTAGAGTTCTGGAAGGCACATACTGGGTTAGGAGAGATGAGAGATATGTAGGGGCAAGGTTGTTGAGACACTTAAAGACTGTACACAGAACTTTGAAGTCAACTCGGTATTGAACAGGAAGCCAGTGCAAAGACTTTATCACAGGGGTTATATGATCATATTTAGAACTCAAAGATATAATTCTAGCGGCTGTATTCTGCACTTTCTGGAGTTTTTTCATGTGTTCTTTGGATATTCCAGTGAGAAGGCTATTGCAGTAGTCTAGGCGGGAAGACACAAGACATCTGACCAGGATATGTGCACTCTCTTTAGTGATGTATTTTCGGATGGTACCAATGGAACGAATGTGAAAGTAGCATGTCTTACACAGATGATCCACTTGTGCAGACATGGAAAGGTCCGACTGTAGCTGTACTCCAAGATCTTTAACTTGTCGTGATGGGGAGATACAGGCAGAAGCAATCATCACTCGCTCAACATCTACCTTGTCGATGTGCTGTTGTCTTCCGACCAATAATACCTCTGTTTTGTCGTCATTTAACTTTAGTTTTCTTTCGGTCATCCATGACTTAATTTCAGAAGTACAGTTTTCAATTTGTTGTAGGGTGTCAGAAATTGATTCAGTGTTAAATCTATTCATCAGTTGAACATCATCTGCATATGAAAAATGAGGAGTCCCAAACTTGTCAGTTATGGTTTTGAGACAGTTTACGTATAAGAGAAACAACACAGGTCCCAACACTGAACCTTGTGGGACTCCACACGAGAGCACTGTCTTATCCGAAAACTGTCCCAAGACATATACAGACTGCCGCCTGACATGGAGATAAGATGCAAACCAAGAGAGCACTGTTCCACTGATACCAACTTGATGCTGTAAAATATCCAGAAGCTTGGAATGATCAACCGTATCAAACGCTGCACTGAGATCTAAAAGAGTCAGCGTTGCCATGTCACCAGAATCCACTAGACACCTGAGATCATTAACAACTCTCAGGAGCAAGGTCTCTGTTGAATGCTGCGGACGATAAGCAGACTGATAGTCATCAAGGATGTCATGGAGGTTGATATGCTTCATCAGTTGTCTGGTAACAGCTTTCTCCACAAGTTTTGAAAGAAAAGTCAAGTTTGAAACGGGCCGATAGTTCTTGAGTATGTTGGTATCAAATTTGGAATTCTTTAACAGTGGAGTAACAATAGCATCTTTCAAACATGTAGGGAAAACACCGGATGAAAGACTTTTATTAATAATGTCGGTTATAACTGGAAGTAAATGATCGAGATGATCAACCACAAGATTGCTTGGCATTGGATCATTCAGACAAGTGGTTTTGTTGGATGATTTGATGAGACTCAGAACATCCTGTGGAACATCTGCGAATTCCCTCAGAGAAATGCCATCAAACAAGGTTTCCTCGGACTTCATGTGTGGCTGTTGATACTCCCTGAGAAGTTTCTTGATATCCAGAATTTTATTCTCAAAGAATGAATTGAAATCATTGGCAAGTTGTGTAATATTATCACATTGAGGAAGAACAACTTCTTTCGTCTTGCCCATAATAGATTTCATGAAATTGTGGAGATCTCTAGGCTTTCCTACACACTCTGTAATTTGCTGTTTACAGTACAAACGCTTCTGCTCTCGGACGATCTTGCAAAAAGCATTTCTTTGATATTTATACATTTGACGATGTATCTCAAGTTGAGATTTTCGCCACCTACGTTCTGCTTTACGTCTTTGACGTTTAGCTTCATGAACAAGTTCATTGTACCAGGGACATCCTGTACGCTGTACAAAAGTACGTTCCTTCTGAGGTGCATGACAGTCCAGCAATTGGCGAAGTGAGTTGTTATACAATGCAGTCTGTCCATCACAGTCTGGTACAGGATTTGTGACAAGATCCGATGTTACCAAATCTTGACTGAATGTCACATTGTCAATTCCTTTAAGATTACGACATGTTTTCGTAATTATTTCATTCTTTGGCCTCTGCAGGTTAAGAGACAAGTGTATAACACAGTGATCAGAGACCAGGTTGTTGTCCACAGTTACATTGTTTATGAGAGAAGCATTGTCTTGAGGAGTGAGGATCATCTGAAAAGTCAGCATGTAAGAGCATATTTCTTGATGATGGTGGTGGGCGGTATAAACAGACAATTCTGAGAGATGTGTTGAAAGATGAAATGACAATGTCTGTGTATTCAAAAGACACAAAATTTACCTTTGGTTTTACCACATTCACAACAAGGGAGGTTCTACATATCACTGCGACCCCACCGCCCCTGCCTTGTCTAGGAACATGTGAGAAACGAAAATCTGGAGGAGTCATTTCTGATATCAATGCTTCATCACCAGAATCTCGCAACCATGTCTCAGTTAAGAAAAGTACATCAATATTTCCACTGAGTAGCATGTCCCTAATCTCAAAAGTTTTGTTTCTTGATGACTGTGAATTCCAAACTGACACCCTCAAATATTTTCTGGACGTTTGTGGATGAACTTTTGACAGATTGTGTTCACAAGTATTTTTCTTTAATTTTCTGCCAGCACGTTTTCCTCTCTTTGTTTTCCGAACAACTGAAATCCCAAGTTGATTGAGGTTTTCAAACAGTCCAGGTGAAAGTCTTGGCTTAGAAAGGCTTGATGCTGATTGTTGAATAGCCACCAGCTCCTCTCTATTGTATCCAATGCGGCCTTGATTGGTGCCCATTGTTCCTACTTGGCATGCCTGTGCTGCTCCACCGCCCTCAGCTTGGGTATGAATAGCACTCAGATTTGAACAAGTTGTTGAAATCAGACAAAATTCAACAACAAATGTCAATAAAGTCATAATTCCTGACTATTTCAGGCCAAACAAAACATTAAACTGATCCTTGGAAGATAAGCTATAAGTGTATCACTTTTTTTAGGCAAATGAGATGGCATAAACAAAATGCATACAAAGGGAGAGAGCAAAATGCAGCTGCCTTGTTCGTTCAGACTCTCATTTGTTCAATGCTGTGGAATATAACTATTATTCATGTATTATCAGTTATTGTAACATGATAAAAATTCATAATAATGTGAATAAAGTTTTGGCTTTGAACGAGAGAAAGCGTGTGTTAAAATGGTCGAAGAAACGCAACTTGCTCGAATTGCAAGAAGCATGATATATTCGAGAAAAATGTCCAGCAGTGTTTACTTTAAAAGGGCTGACAAGCAGACGCTATTATTTCCACCTAATGCAATCTTAAGAATTGAACAAGTAAGAATTACACCTCTATTAATCGTTGTGGAGCAAGTTCGACATGGTGAAATGACATATGGAGAGCCATAGATCTGCTTCCAACAGGTCTCGGCTGCATTTCGTTGTTCGTAGATTAAATGTCCAAAAGAAACACCATTGGCACTTATGGCGACGTTTTTTGCAAAATAATTAAGAGTCAGTCCACGTTGTGGACACCCACCAGTAACGCCTCACGCCAAGACAGATGAATTCGGACCAGGCAGCTCCGACAGAGGTTCCAGCCAGCAACCCTTAAAACCCGTACCATACCTGGCAACAGAAGAGCATCCTCCAGAACAGTTCGACGACGTTTACGCGTCTAAGGCATCCGTGAATGGCGCCCAGCCTGCGGGCCAATTCTGACACCAGAAGATTGACGTGTCTGACGAGTGGACAAAACTTGCGGTGAGGAGGACGTGATTGGAGAATAGTTCTCTTCTCTGATAATTCACGTTGACTTCTTCCCTGGCCTGACGACAGGAAACGTGTCATCAGTCACACCTTGAACGCTGCATCAGGATATGTTTTGTTGACACGTCACTCTTCAACCAAGTGAATAAATGTGTACAAACCTGTTTTATCAATCAAAACGTTTTTGAGTGATGACATAATTTGTGTCTCTCCCTCTCCTGTCTTTTTAAGTTTCCAATACTTTCTCTCTATTCCTTTCTTTGATGTATAATATTGAAACGCATGTATATATATGTCAGGGTGCGGGTATTTTAAGTTGGATAATTTGTCCCCAATCCCTTTCATATTTGTGAATAAAATATGTTCAAATCAAACCAACAGCAATGTCTTAATCAGAACCATGTTAATATGTTACCCTGACCTACATTATCCCCTAACTTGTCACCCGATGGGGTGATTTCCCCCAGGACCTTCATCGGCGTCTAGTTGCCTCAGTGAGGCGAAGCCTGCATCAATGCATAAGGTGAACACACCCTCCACGGGCAGTGTGAACTTGCTTGTGAACCCCATCTTGTGTTATGGCTCATTTGCATATGCCAGGTGCGCTTTTCTTATGGATAGTTAATCGTTACCATACCTTGAATGTTAGTCTTTCTATGTAATAGCATGTCGCTCGCGGCAGTAAAAGTGTAATTCTGATTCTGTTTGTCGTTTATGTGTCACAGTAACTTTTCCTTTGATTATATAACCAAGAACTATGTGAGTCAGCCTGCAATAAGCAATGGTTTAAACAACTAGATATGACCAAAGGCTAGCTTTTGAATATGTATTCAGATACTCTGAAAGAATGGCAAATGGGCTTCTATGTCTTGATGGTGATCTTGATAGAAAGCATGAAACCATGATGTCTAGTGGAGCCGATAGTGTCTGAGATAACTGTAATCTGTTGTGGCTTTAGTGTCGTACCTGTGTGTTAGAACTGAACAAGACTGTCTCGTCTCGTCATTGCACACATCCTTCATACGCTGCATCCTTTGCAATGCTTCAGACGACTCATATTATGTCATAATGATGTCATACATAATGACAATGCGTATTAACATTATATCACATCAAGACTGTTTGCTCTACCCAGATCCTTCATGAGATGCCGCCTCTACCCCAGGTCAGTCTATCATAATAATATACTTATCAATATATGTGTCGATTTTAAAACATAGCTTTTGCTTGTATAGCACGAGTGCAAATGTTCATCAATGATAGCCTGAAGAAGCGCATGTCATGAAATGATATTATTACCAAGTCAAATGTGACACCTGTGTAATACGTGCGATTCTTTTAGCATGACATAATTTATAAGGATAAGTTCCACACAACATATCATGTGTCTAATGGCTCTCTCGCGTATATTATATGTTGTAACTACATTTATATTTGATATTGCATCTTTACGTAACATACATATAAATTATTTATATCTAGGGACATTTTATTACGTTGACAAACGTCACGGGATATTATCTTTAAAGAATGCAATCATCCACCTACACAAATCTACCTAGTGTTATAAAGTACTATAGCTGACCATGCTCATACAAAAAGGTTATTATGTTGGTGAGACTTCAATTACAGACGCATCGGTTATTTAAAGAATAGTCCTTGAACAAGGGAAGGGATCACCTTTACGCTAGAGAATAAAATGTGTCTGCTCTAGTTCAAGCGGAACGGGCATCCTCGGTTGCCAGTAGATTACGCAAAGTCTTTATATCAAACAAGTCTCTCCTCTGAGAGCATCCAGAAACATGTGGGTGTGCAGATATCAAATGGAGACATCACCTTACTGAAGACATTGTTGTAACGGCGTCACATATAATCGCATTACAGTCAATTATTTGGCAATTTGTTCTTATGACGTCATGTTGTTGTGTGCCGGCTCGCAAAGAATAGAAGAAATGTGTCAGCACTGAAAATACGTTGCTCGCCACTATCTAAAACGTAATAAATAAGTGAACAGACCACTGGAGATGTTAGGTTAACGTAGACCCGGTATACTATGCAGGTCGCCAGAGACGACGTCAGGCTCGTTGACAAGTTTGATTGCGTGTACCTCGGTAACATGGTTAGTTAAGAATGATATACTTCCCATCAAAAGTTTAGACTCACTGAAAATACTCTCTATATGTTATTCATATATATGGGGTTACATCGAAGATTGATTTTTCCATTAACTAGGGGCACCAACTGCTAACCGTATGCAGATGAATTGTACGAGGATTATGCATCAAATTGCTCAAAAGCATGTGAAAATATCGTGCATGTGAACAGCTGCGTTTTGGTGTAACGTTTTGTTCAAAATTCGCACATTTTCACTGAGTTTTTATCATTTATTGAACTCATGACAATCTTTTCAACGTTACGAATTTGTTTTACAATTCATCAGTTCATGTGTAAACAGTAACTTTAAACAGTGTGGAATATTTTGCAAAATTTAGTTTAGAACGGTTGCCTGAAGTAAGTGGCTATATTTATACTGGTGAGTCTAAACTTTTGATGGGAAGTATTTAAATACTTGATTATACAATACTTGATCATTGATAGTTCCACTTTAAAAAACAAACAAATCTGGAACTTCATCTGTCTTGATTCATGCACAGCTACAGTGGCCAAAACAGCTATTGGCTGACATCCATGGCGCTAGCACTACTGCCCGCAGAGCAATGTATAGGGTACTACAATGTATAACATATGTTATATTTGGGATCACACTTTCTTATAACATATGTTACATCTGACCACTTTCTAAATAGCATCGTGTGTTCATACTTCAATGTATGTCCATTCCAAAGGCCACTAGTTTTTTTTCAGGCGTTTCTCATCTCCTACCTCAACCCGTAATAGAGCGGTCAGGCGACAAAAGTCGAACAAATGTCATACATATTTTCACGATTTTCGTAATTTAAGTAATGGAATATAAAATACAGATCACTTGGAAACAGTCTTTAAATCAGTTTGTGATGTAGATCAAATCGCTTTGCTTCGGAAACATTTTTTATGAATACAGAATTAGAAAGAAGAAGCTGAAATTATTTTTTTAGAATGCAAGGGGAAGAATTTTTTCATCACGTCAGGGCGAAAATTTCCACAGTGGCGGAGAAAATTGAAATAACAACTTTTACTATTTCACATCGGAATAACTGTAATGTCTCCAGGGGTTATTGTACTCCAATGGAGAACGTGGAAAGTAACAGAGAGACTGTCAAGCTGCAATTACAAACATTAGCTTCTTCAAAGAGCCGCGCTGTGTCTTAGAAGAAAGCAAAGACATTATTAAGAAGAGTTAGACAGTCGAAATATCAAATGTCGAATTCCGACGCGACTTGTATCTAATATATGTTGTGAATGTTCGGTTTTTGTAAAAGATGATGGATAAAAAAGGTTCACAAAGCGACATTGTGTTACTGCCAAACTGATATTAAATATGTAATCTAACTGAACATCGTGACCACTTAACTTGGCTTGTCTACATCTTGGACTATATTTGTGTAATTAATCGGAAATAAAGTACTTTAAGTATTAATGTGTGATTTCAGTAATAACATTTCCAGATCCATAAATGTCATATCAGCAAGACAATCATTGTATATTTCCCATAGCCATTGGCAATTCCTGATAATGTGAAACCTCACTACGTCTGGTCGACGACTGTTAGTACGTATACAAAAGGAAATTCCATGAGAATGGATAATTTCTTTTTAAATGTTTGACATTTTTACTTGAATCACTATGTATAACACCCTTGAATATCCGGGTAAGCATTGGTCTTCAGCAAACCATGCTTGTAAGAGACGAATAATGTTTAGGCTCGCTCACTTGTTTGACACATGTCATCGTATCCCAATTGCATAGATCGATACTCATATTGTTGATCACTGGAATGTCAGGTCTAGAATCGATTATGTACGGATTGTCGCAACGTAGCTGGAATACTGCTGAGTGTGTCGTTAAACAACAACACACTGTATGTATAAACCTCATTAACAAGCTTTCTCTGGGTCAGTTTTCTATATTCATGTAGAAGGTCCAAGTCAAGGTCTTCTCCACAGAAGAAGGCAAAGCTGGATCCATTTGATCTGTTATCACGTAAGGTTTTCTCCTTTTTATTTTTGTTTTATATTTGAAAATTAGATCACCGCCTCTGGAGTTAAATAAGGCGAAAGCTTGTATTACTAAACAGCAACCTTTGCAACATGCAACTGAAGCTTTTGTTAACTGAAGCTTTGTATTGATGGGAGTAGGACTCCACGTTGTCCTCAGTTAATATCGTGTTAACAATTCATAGCTGTTCCTTGTTGTAACTATCGATGTTTATTATGCCCCTACTATCCAAAATGAGGTGGCCATAACTTGGATCTTGTTGCCACACACATTTTGGTTTAAGAGAGACGCTAAGTGTTTCCATTCCGTGTTTTTAGGTATGCTCTCGGGATCATCGTGATGAATTTATGCTTCATCAACTGTCATTGAAAATCTTGTGTGTAACGATCATATCTAATGTCCTGTCGTGGAAACCGGGCATTAGAGCATGCCATCCTTTGGCATGGAAATCTCTCGCGCATATGGTCAAGAAAGATTTTGTCTTTTGACCCACAAGAGAAACCTGTGGTCTACTATAACTCGCGGACTGAAGTGGTCCGGTGTGTATTTAGTACCAAGCTGTGGACGAAATCAATTCTTTTGAGGCGCTTGTCCAGGCTCATCTTCCAAACTTCACACTTAAATTCCATCAGCCACCGTTAATTGGGGGCATATTAATATGGGGCACCGTTGTTCAATATCCATTGGTAAGTGACCATTTTGGGTCAACAACTGATAACCACGGTAAACTCTTAGTTTATTTTTGTCCATTCCAATGCTTAGGAGTAGGAGACTCAGAATCGAAGGCAGCTATCATCTGGTCATTGAACGTAGGCAAACCAAACTGTAAACTTGGACTAACATATCTCACCTAAGCATAACAACAACCCAGATATGATAAACTGAAAACTTTCTTATGGCATCCCACTTACTTCTTCATGAACACACTACAAACTTTATGTTCATGTAAACCTGACCTGATCTAATAATCTATTGCAATACTATCCCACCTGTTCAAAGGTACTTTGTACATATAGGCTGTCAAACGATATTGCCAAATGTATATGTGATATATGTATCATATGATAGAATACTTGTTTTAAGAAGCAATGAAATGTGATTATGAAATATCTCCTGTAACTTTATTTCAATTGTTGTTTTTGCTTCCTTATCACAAGCTTTATAGCTAGCACTAGGTAATGTGATATGGTGCAACGTTAGGAAAGTAGTCGTTATTTATATTTACCATGACAAAAATCTTACATCACAAATTGTAATGCTACAACTGACTGACTGAGTTTGGTTTTACGACGCTTTTAGCAATATTCCAGCAACATCACGGCGTGGGACACAAGAAATGGGCTTCACACATTGTATCCATGTGGGGATTCGAACCCGCGTCTTCGGCGTGACGAACCAACGCTTTAACCAGTAGGCTACCCCACCGCCCCGTAATGCTACAAATCACAATATATAGTATGAATGTATGAGATATAAAGATATTCTATGAACTGAGCCATAGAAATAACTCATTCTTGATATCGTTGAGAAAGCATGTATGGAATTATATACATCGTGAAAGATGTTTTATTTGAGTGGAATTTTAGAAGTTGTTAAGTACAACAAAAACACCCGAAATCCTTAACATTGACAAACGTATGGATAGCAACTTTTTATTTCGTGAGTGCGTTTCGACAGAGATTCGGATTGTCAAACAGGAACATTGATACAAGAATCTATATCGACACGTCGCACTCACGAAATAAAGAATTTGTTATCCATAAGCTTGTCAATGTTGTTAAGGATTTCAGTTTTCGAACCGATTATCATGCAGTGAATACAAATAATGCATTAAATACACAATACCACGTAAACTAGCCTCTCATACATTCATTCAACTGTGCACCTCCACCACATGTCATATTTAGCTGTAACTTCATATATGAAGCCCTCATCATGCTTCACAACTGCATCAAAACTGTGTTGAGAACATTTCCAAACTTTTATCACTAAATTATTTCCATACCAAGCTTGAACTTATTATTTAATAAAACGTAAATTTGTTACCCGATAAAACGCCTGGAAGAAATAAATAAATTGCATTAATGCCAAAAACATAAAAAAGTAAAGTAAGTGAAAAATTGAAATCTTAAGTAAATTCAAGTAAAAGCAAATTCCAGAGACCGTTTTCGACTATATGTTTAGCATTTATTTTACTTGCATACAGTAATTATGTCAGGTATTCGGCGAACTGGTGAGCGTATTCTCGATGTACTCGTCACGACATCGACGTACTCGTCACAGTGACATGCTAAACAAAGTAAAGTCATTGGAGAAAATACGGAAACATGTTACAAAACGAAATTTGCACCAGATATCATAAACAAGTTTATCAACCTATATGTATTCAAAACTATGCAAACAATATGTCAAGAGGCCCACGTATAGGTCGAAATTGCCACCTTAATCAAATGTGTAATATATAGGTAATCGTACAGATGAGTCGCATTTGCAAAAGTGAATGAGTGTAGTCTGAACTGCAGCGCCAGTCTAAATACGCTCTAAGATTGGACTCCCAAATTATCCCCAAGTCATTTACAGTAAGAAAATACATTACTCTATGCATTGCATACTTGTCTCCTCGTTAGATTGGTTTATGTTGTTTATAGGTGGAAATGGTTAAAAGGATTGAAAGTAATATATATCCTATTACGGTTCTTGGTAAATATAGATTTCCGTACACTACTAATTGCAAGAAATAATATCAATTACTCAAAGACGTAATGATCAGATCTCTTCAACTTGATCAACATTTCCTTCCTAACCTCGTTTCTTCACCAACTATCATGTTTCAGACATAGATACAAAGATAATGGTAGATGGAGCTGTTTGCTCTTATATAGACTAATTTACTGTGGGTCATCATTGCACTGGTTAAATGATATACTTCATTGTCAATAAAACATCTCTCGTTAGCCACTGTGTACTAAAAGCAAAGAGAAATCAGACCACAATTACTTTGTTAAATCAATACCTGACAGTAAGTATGGTAATATGCAACGAGTTTTATGAAAACATCCCTAACAGCATTTTTTGTCATAAGCAATTCATTACCACGCCACATGTCTTTTGACAATGTTGATGCAATTAATTTTATCCATTATTGCATATATATTTGTGTTTTCAAACAAAATATCATCACCATGAAACATATTAATAGCAAATGATAAATGAATGCAGCAAGGTTGGGTTCGGTTGATGCTGGGTGATCAGCTCAAGGACCACGCCCCTTTCACACTCAGCCCAGACCTGAAATGTTCTCTAGTCGATGCCATCAATAACCTTTCGGAGAATATGTGAAGTCAAAAACACTACAGTCTGTTGCATTACCCAGAGTGTCAGTTCCTGGTAACAAAAGCAGGTAACCTACCGATGTCAGTCAATATATTGGAAGATAAAAACCCCACGAGTCCTAGAACACTGGGGAGTGGGACAACTTGGTACTTGGAAGGCAGTCGTGACATGTCGTAAGTCATGAATCTTGAATCTTTCTTGAATCTTGTCAATCACATTTGTGTCAAAAGGGACAGAAAACTTGGTGACATAGAAACTTTAATTTGTTTTTTCAAATAAGACAAAAGTTTGCTAGCAGGTTAGCAAGGCTGTATACGGGCTCTTCCTCAGTCTACATATTTCAGGTTGTGCCATGGGTGGATCTCTGTAGGCAAAACCACAGCATGGCGAATATGGTAATAAAAGGACAGAACTTATTCATAACGCATTATAAGACACTGTTTGTGACAACGCTTGCCATCCGCTGACAAGGTGTTGGGCAGTCTCAATACATTACAGAAATTGGCATTACATACTTTACATTTTGATGTAAAATGACACATTGACTATTAGGTGTGGAAATTGTCTGGCGCAGAGGAAAAAAACCCAGAATGCCACCTTTTCCATCCGAATTCATCCAAAGGAAATACCCCGCAGGGCTTCTTCTTCCTCTTCCGTTGTTGTTATATTACTATGTTAATACCATTCCCAATGTTTAAATAAAAAACAACTTTAGATTAAAAATGTATTGAAGAATGCTTTCAAGTAAAACATACATTGCACAAATATATATCAAGAGAACATTTCTGCTCTTCATACATGTCCTAATCAAGGATAATGACTCGTCTTTGGTGAATGCTTTCACCCATCGCTCTGCTGTCCAGTAGTACTTTGCGATCAGCAACTTCAACATTCTATCCAACAACCTTGAGATGCTTAAATAATTGTAGAATTCCTCGTTTTTAGCATGAGTCTTGACATATCAATTTCTTATTTTTTAAAGGAAAAATATTCAATTGGGGAAAGCTTTCAGTTAAAACATACCTTGCATACAAAAGTACCAAGAGAACATGTCTGTAGACCAGAAGATAACGCTATTGTCTCAGTGTCTGTGATGATATCCAACAGAAGCTTTTAATGACAGTGTGATTGGCCTCCGCGATGTCTCGCCAGTGGCCAGTCATAATGCATTAGAACAAATCACAGAGGAAGGATTACGTCTTCTCCATGAAATTAGCTTCTGGAAAACTAAACTGTTGGTATGTGTTTTCTGAGTGTATTATTCACCTGTCTAAAAGACCTGAATTCTTAATCGTCTTAAATCGGGCGATATGTGGGTGCATATAATGAATAAATTATATTTTTATAAATACAATTAAAATGTCAAAATGAAAAGCTGTAATGTGTAGACAGTCCTTCAAATCTTGCTTGTTCTTTCATACGGAATCCAGATGAAAATATTTATACACAGTCCTTTAGTATTTCATATGATCGATGTCATTATCACCTCGGTCAGCATGCTCTCGAATTTCAATCTTAGCTCTCTTGGGAGTTTGCTGCCTGTAAGTTGCTAGGCGATTAGGAGTCACATTAGTGATTGCATCCTACCAAATCCTCATTCAGTGAGTGAACAGAGGCACGTTTCGAAGGAGATTTGAATAGGAACGAAGCCATAAAAACTGTCGAGAGTCAGACCAGCAAACGGAATTAGTCATCAGCGTTGACCAACGTAGCTTGATCACGAGCCACCACACAAACGCGAGAAAAGTTTGTTCTTTAACGAATGTTTCTGCCATTAAAATGGTAACACACAATAGCTTTCAAGAATGGATTATTTCATCAAGGAACTCTAAGCCCTTCTGATCTCTCAGAGATACATGGCTGGTGCTTTAGGAAATGCAATTATGAGTTTTCAAGTTTAGAAGTGTCGATGAGCTTTTGATACCCGGAAGTGTCATTTGCAATTGACGGTGGTAGTCGAAGGTTACAGATGATAAAATGTTAATGAATTGTCGAAAAGCCGAATAATGAAATAGTTTACATACGAAGACAAAAGTCACGAATATTTTTGGGACCCTGTCTCTTTAAGACGGTATCAGAACCTTTCTACGCCAAGTCACATAATATGCACAGGTAGTTTTATGATTATACTTCTATAACGAAAATATAATGATTTCAATCCTTAATTATCTAACTTTATCGGATTCATATACACGAAAGCGACGAGGACGTTGCACACATATCTACGTGATGCTTTCTGAAAAAGGATTACAAAACCTAGTTAAGACTATATGAGCTCTAACGTTAAATATCCCTCACCACAAAAGAGTGAGTGAGTGAGTATGGTTTTACGCCACTTTTAGCAATATTCCAGCAATATCACGGCGGGGGACAGCAGAAATGGGCTTCACATGAAAAAAAACTGACTTATGTTGGAATTACCATTTCTGCATCCATCGAAGCATTATGCGCGGTTTTAACGTTTACAACAAATCTCCACTGAATAAATCAGTTAATGTTGTTTCTTTGCTTGTTACTTTTTTGTCTGCCCCGCCTTCATATTGCTGGAATATTACTAAAAGCATAGTAAAACCATACTCACTCACTCTAAATATACGGGTTAGAATTAGTCTTCAGCAACCCATGCTTGTCGTAAGAGGCGACTAACGGGATCGGGTAGTCAGGCTCGATGACTTGGTGAGGGGAAGTGAAATTGGGTTTTACGTCGTGCCTGAGAATATTTAGCTCAGACACATTATACTGACTCCGAGCCGACCAGTCCTTGTTGTACCCATTAATGCAGTGCGCCAGGCAGGGACCAACAAGCACCATATTTTAACGTATTTTGGTATGACGCGGTCGGGGATCGAACCCGCGACCTTCCGCTCTCCGGGCGGACGCTCTAACCACTACACCACGGAGGCGGTCCTCGATGACTTGGTTGACACATGTCATCGTATCTCAATTGTGTAGATCGATGCTCATGCTGTTGATTACTGGACTAACCGTCAGTATATTAGAGCTCCAGACTCGATATTTACAGAATTCCGCCAAATAACTGAAATATTGACTTTCAGTACGGTTATGAACAACAAACAAAAAATCATGTCATGGTAAATACCCCTTCACATATATTAATAATGTCGCATTTTGTTGTGAAACGTCTCAGGAGAGTTAACGAAGAGGTGCAAATACGTCATGGCATGTCATGCATCTGACTCGGCCTACTATATTTCGCAATGTCGAGCACCTTGAGGGATACCGTAATGCAAAGTTTGTTTTGTTCACGTTTGTGATAAGCACTGTCAACAGATGACAAACCGAACACTGTTATTAATGCTCCCCAAAAGACACATACTGTGAACCTTTCATACCCTGGAAGACAAATGTGTCTGTAAAATACAACCAAACCTGTGACAAATCCATTTCAGAGATGTCAGTGACAGAACAGGAAGGTGCAGGGGCAGAATTTACGTCCCATCGCTCTTACACCCTGTAAATCCACATGCAATCTCCAACGTTGCCAATAACCACAGCGGGGCGGCTCCATGATATTTACGAAGAGTTAGAAATGTCAAAACCGTCTTATGTTCTGCGTGGCTGTTGCAAAATGAGCTGTTTTATGTTTAAGGACTTTGATTACTACCATAAATGTCACGTCATATTCGGAATGGTCTAAAGTGGCAGCTGTACACACCAACCTTTTGCCAATAGTCATAAAAAAGGAAAATGTGTTGTTATGCGTTTTACAGTGCCCATGTTTATGTTTTCTACAGGTACTTAATGCACAGAGACCTGTTCCATCTCAAATGGATGCAAAAGTTTCTTTCACAGTTAAAAGTGCCTGAGGATTACAATTATTGTCCATTGCATCTCTGGTCAAGGGCTGCTAAGTTGCCTCACAGGCTAGGCTGTCAGCGTGATAAAGAAGGATTATCTGAAAAAATAAAAGACTATATTGTAAACATACATGTCAGTAAACACACACTGAAAATATGACGCAATGCACATGACACCAGTTGTTTTCGATCGTAATGTATATGACGGCTTAAGCCAATATTGATTAGCCATGTTGAAATCTTAAGAAATACCTTTCCATATTAATAGGGGATCACTCAAGACTTGAAAAGCACTTTCTGTTCCAGCTGCATCGTCAGGGTCAGTGTGACAAATGTGAACGAATAGCGGTGATACCAGAATAAGTCCCTTCCATATGGTTTCAGGTGTAGTCTACAATAAATAAATAATAATAAATGAAATTGAATCAATACGTATCAAGGATATCAATGATATGTCCGTATGTCAACAGTTTTTTATACCCAGAGCCCAAGCCTCAAATGCTTTCCATTTTTTCAATACTCAATGAGATGGAACACACATTGTAACCAGTAGTCAAGTGTTCCTAGGCCTGATTTCCAAAATGGCAAATTATTAATTCTTTCTGATGGATATACGTCTCATCAGGGAACACAGTGTAGGTTTTCGGGAAATAGCACTATTTGATCGTGAGTGTTACATTTTGGGTCTACTAAAAGAAATACGTTGGTGCACATTAAATCTGTGCTCAATTGGAATTAATTTACGCGCAGTCTCAGCAGTGAAAGCATGGTTATTTTTTTGATGAATTTAAAACTATTTGATCGTGGGTGTTACATTATGGGACTATCAAAATAAATATGCTGGTGGACACTAAGTATGTGTTCAGAGCCTGTGGAATGAATTTCTTTGGAAAATTGCAGAAACGCTATATTCGGATTTGCATCACCACAGAATACCCCATTCCAACAGATGAATTTAGAAATAACTCCAGCTTTATGGTTGCAAATAATGTGTCACTTGTATTTGCACAGTTGTTGCCTGATCTTAACACCAGGGAAACCCTGCTTATTGCTCACGGCATTTACGTTTCCAGCAAAATCGTCCGTTTGGAGGTTTCACTGAGATTCATGATATCATCAAAATGCTTCTAACTTCTCCGTGGTCACACTGAAAGTGGGGCAAAATACTAATCCTCAACAAACTATGCTGCACTGAATTCCTGAGACATATTGCAACAGGATATTGTGTACATAGTTGTCAGGAATATAGATTTTTATTTGTTACTTCAAATTGTTTTTATCTTATATTTATTAGTTGTAGAATTAGATGTCTATGCCTGGGTTAAGACTGACTGACTGACTGAGTTTGGTTTTACGCCGCTTTTAGCAATATTCCAGCAACATCACGGCGGGGGACACCAGAAATGGGCTTCACACATTGTGCCCATGTGGGGATTCGAACCCGGGTCTTTGGCGTGACGAGCCAACGCTTAAACCACTAGACTACCCCACCGCCCCCCTGGGTTAAGAGTCCAAGCAGTCCACTTTTTTACATGTTATTCCATTCTCTAGTATGGGTTTCTAAAGGCAATCCGGTGTCACCAACAGAGGATGTACACACCATTAACTTATCACTTATTTATGTATGTAATATGTGTAATCTGTGTGTAATATACATGTGATTTAAACACCACTCCTGTCCTCATTTACGTTGATCATTTGTGTATTATTTATGACAATGTAACATACCTATGAAGTATTGTCTATATTTTCCTAACCCTTGTAATAAGTATGTTTTTATGACACAATAAATATTGCCTTTATTCTCTTAACTATATAGTGTATAACTGATATATTCAGTTACGAAGAGAGACCATAATATTCATGTTTTGGGGTTCTGTAAGTTGTATACAAAATAAGTTAAAAAATGAACTCATGATGGGTAGTTGTATGTGCTGCATGTGTAAATAAATGACCTTATAAGCAGTTGTATCTTTAAATGTTGTAGTCTATCATGTAAATTATATTATGTTACATTCTACTGAATAGTTGATTGATCGATTGACTGAAGGATTAAAGACCATGTGGAATAAATGTCACCTCAACACAGTTTGTCGATTTTTTAATGTTATGACACAAATATGTTTGATAATTAGCCACTGCAACAACAGAACAGAGAGAGTCTGTACCGGTGCTTTGCATATTCACTTCGCTATTATGTTATGGTGCTATCCCAAAACTGGTCCTGATTGGATCCAGTATGGTTAAACCTACAGTAGCCTCGTGCTGTGTAAGTCCAAAAGTAGTTCCAATCAGGATGGATATCGCTTAGTGTACATCATTATTATTTACAAGTACGATTAATATTTATTTTTCAACTTAGCATCTATTGTTGGATTTGAAAACAATCTCAAGTGACAGCATCTTAGTTTTTCTTGGTAAACAGCCCACAGACTAACATAAAAAACAACCTCGCAATGTCATGTGGCGTTTGATTATGACAGGTTATGAATGCGATAGCCCACCGTTAGAAAAAAAACAAAACGAAAAGACTGAGATTAAGCACCCTTGCAACACGACATAACACACCAATTCGTAAAGGCAAAAGTTTCACAAATGTTAACACTAAATGTCACGCAATGTATATTCCGAGGCACCCTTCGGTTCATTGTGTTCCCATAACATCAGCAATAATAATTAAATGTATATTATTCATTTAAACATCTCCCTATACAAGGCTTATGCATGTGTTGTACTAGTGCATAATTCATTTGCGTGTTCGAGCCTTGATTTATGATATTATCATCGTTCGTTTTAATTGGATTAGAACAAGTACAGAATATAAACTTAATAATCATCATTGCATTAGGCATAATTACTCCATTTTACCTTACTTTTATTATTCTCACTCTTCACCAAACCTTACTTTACTCTGCTACCTTAAATTAGCTTAACTTGAGTTACATTTTTCATAAAAATTCTTTCATTGTATTTCACTTGTTCCCAGGCAAAGCAGTTGTTGTGTTCAAGCACGTTTGATCAATAATTACAACTAAAAAAGGCAAATAAGTTAACGTCTACAATATATGTACATAGAATATTGACAGAAATCCCAAGAATGGTATTCAAGCAAAAACTGGAATAGGGACGATTATCAACAGTGTGTTCGTGCCAATTATTATGAGGACATTCATCAAGTCAGACTCACAAAATAGCTTGTGTGACATTGGTATCCGTAATGCAACATCTGAGAGTCTATGACAATGACAGCTTTGCCGTGAGCATCATAAAGGGAGCTGTAACTATGTCACTAGCGTAAGTCTTCTCGAGTCTAATACTTCTTGCAACCTGATAAATGCTGCTTGACAACGACATTAGAACCTATGTCGAAACGTCGCCTCCACAGAATAAAAGAAGTTGCATATCCATAATAATTGTCATTATTCTTGATAAATGCTGGTTTCCTCCCTTCCTCCCACATGAAGTTGAGACGGGAAGAAAAAGTCCTTCCAGATCCTGTTATTATATTCTATTACCGTCTAAAATTCTAAAATACACCTTGTACTTAGAAGAAGATTGTATCTTCATGCTCGCTGCAATAAAGGGATCGAAGAAACGCAAACTAGAGTGGTCATAGTTAGATTTGTTTCTAGATACAACTGCATATCTCACATTTTCTGCAAAGCCGAGAAGCTTTACTCGCTTACAGTTTTACATTTTAAAAGTACATCCTTACTGACTCCACGTTCAGCATATACATTCTATACTTAGGTATTGTGACTTTAAATTTACTGTTGGTCAATATGATCTTTATAAGATCCCAATGAACTTCGGATTTTCTGCATGTTGTGTTGAAGAATCACAGTTCTAGACAGGCAACACATACAAATGGCAAAGATGTGAGTTAGAGTTTTCACTAGCAACGTCCTGAAAATGAGTTGATGGATTAGGTTACAGGAAGACTGCGTATCGTCTTCCAGTATGAAAACACAAATGATCAATGTGTAGGCCATGCAGACCTGCACGTATGTGTAGAATCAGTCATAACATGATATGTTCTTTTTATCTGTCTGACAAATCAATCCACATTGCATCTGAATGACCCAGACACAAAGTAGTGCCCTACGATTTGCATGTATATGTTGAATCAGACATATATAATGGTTTGTTGTATCAGTCTGAAAAGCGGGCAGCACAGATCAGTCAACATCTGAATGACCCATACACAAAATTAGTGTCCTACATTTTCTCTGAAGGTAAAGCAACTAAATTATTACGCCAGAAAATCAAACAAGAAATCTTGGAATTGTCATGATCCATAACAAACTTTATATTTCCTTTTTAATGTCACAACGCAATAGTTTCAGTGTGTTCTGCACTTATGGTATTTAAACATGAGGCAAATATTTGTTCTTGCATTATCTCGATCCAAATTATATTTTACAAAAGGCTCAAGTTAACGAAAATAGCAAATGTAGTTTTAGTTTTGTCCAAAACATTTCCATATTTATAAGAAATCGCTGGCAAAAGCATAGTCCATTTCGATTATTTCATCAACGTGTGTTTGATAATTCATATCAAATAGCTTTGGTACCTGATGTCCACAAGAAGTGTGGTCGTATCCTGCGATATCTGGACCCAAACTATATTGGACAAACTCTCAAGTAAAAGAAAATAGGAAACGTAGGTTTACTTTTGTCCAAGGAAAGCAATACACCATTTAATAAGAAATCTCTGGTGAAAACAGAGTACACTGTATAATATATGATATATCATCAGCACCATATTTATCATTATACAATATCTTGTAGTCATAAGAAATCTTAAGTCGTCGCCACTTGAAAAAAGTATCACGAAATATCGCGATTGTTCATTAAAGAAAACAAGTCATTTGGGCGGTAAAGAAGACAAGTGTCGAGCATATAGTGATAGGTTTGTTTTGACATTATATCTATCTTTTGCCTTTATATATATTGCATTATCAAGTGGCGATGCCTCAAGATTCCATTTGTAGAATGATAGATATGGTGCCAATATTACATTCATGTTTATGTACAAACAACATCAAATAAAAGCGGACAATGATCTCATAATTCTTTGTCAGTGTACTGCCCCCACTGGTAGTCAGTAAACTATTGAACTCTACAACCCTTGGCGATTATGACATTCTTCCCATTTACTAACTGGCATCACCATCCATCGCTCACTCAGGTTCTGATAGGTAAACCATTGTTTTCATATAAACCATATACGCGCGGTTTCGAGTTGAACAGTGCAACTACACTAAAACATTGTTACCCTCTCACACAGCTTACCAGAGCGAGTGTCTTCCATTAGTCGTCTACATTTTGTTTTCTTCCCCGAACAGACTAAAGGGATTAGTGCTTTATTTATGGATGACAACTTTGTCTGAGTAACACATAAATATAATAAAAGAAGCACTGTATTTTGTTTTGAAAAGGCATCTATAATCGAAATGTAAAGATATTTAGAAATGTTCTTCTGATAAACATCAATATAGGATCGGAACATCTTTGATATGTGTGTTTGTAATATTACAAAAATAACGAAATTAGAAACAGGAAGACAAAATATTTAAGAAACACTGTAAACGGAAAACAATTTCAGGAATCTAAGCAATCGTTATCTGATTTGGTCAATGCATGGAATCAGTAAAATTAATTATATTCTCAAATAATCTTCAAGTATTGTAAATATTTAAGCATCATCAGCTCGGAAATATGACAGTTCAAATGTGTGAACTGTGTTAGGAAATAGCGCACTTAAATGTCGTTTATGTTCACTTATGAATTTGTATTCTAAGATTAAAAATATATTGAAACAATGGAGATGTTGAAAAATATCTTTTAGACTAGATCCACCACATCCCGTCTCTTTCCATTGTTCACGAACAAAACATATCTTTCATCGCAGGTACCAGTTACGCCAGTAATGGTGTCTCGTTGATGTGATTAGCAGTCTGTGTTGACGTACTATGTTTAATACGATAACACAATCTTTGTATGACACACCATATTACCAAACTGCATATGTCCTTATTAATAGAGTTATGATTGGTGGAAACATGTCATGATCATATTAAGGGCAGACATTTCTTCTGACATGTCTGCTGATGGCAGACGATTCCTTGACCAACAATAATATCAAGTTGACATGTTGAGGTGACAATCCGAGATTGCAGCTATTTTAGATGAGGTTATAAGTGAGTGAGTGAGTGAGTTTAGTTTTACGCCGCACTCAGCAATATCCCTGACCTGCATGTAAAAGACATTTCAGTTATGACTGGAAATCCTCTCAAACATATTTTACTTAAGTCTACCAAAGAGCTGCAACTATTACCTATTTTGATTTAGCCTCCTTGTGAGCGCCTATTTTAAAATTTATTTAAGAATAGTATCAATGTGCCTGATACTGATTCCATTGATGGACTGGCTAAATAGTCCTTGCATTATGGTCAGATTCGTAATCCTGTCTGTTTCCTAAAATATGGTTCCAGCGTGTGTGCAAGCTTATTACATATAGTTCCCATAGGCGTTTATTTAACTTAAGTTTGTTATGTATTTATCTTCAGGGATTAAACTCATATAGATATTTCGTTATAGCATTGCCAGTGGAAGAATACGACTTGGGATTTTAATTTGTTCCAATCTTCTTCCACATTGGACAAATGTGACATCTCATGTTTCATATATTGAAAGCAGAGAACTTTCCTGATCTAGCTTGGGCATGATTACATTGTTGCCTTGTTCTGCATTTTCAATTTTCGTAATATATAATGCAGTGCAGTGGTTTCCAAGAAAGCGTCTCCTTGAATGACCGACTCTTTGCAGACTTGGTGAATGCTTTCACCCATTGCTCTGCTGTCCAGTAGTTCTTTGCCATTAGCAAGTCCAACTTCAACAAACTATCCAACACCCTTGAGATGCTTAAATAATTGTAGATTTCTTCGTTTTTAGCATGAGTCTTGACATATCAATTTCTCATTTTTAAAGGAAAAACAACATTCGATTGGAGAAAGCTTTCAGTTCAAATTCATCCAAAGGAAATACTCTGCAGGGCTTCTTCTTCCTCTTCTTTTGTTGTTGTTGTTTTACTATTTTAATAACATTCTCAATGTTTAAATGAAAAACAACATTGGATTAAAAATGTATTGAAGAAAGCGTTCAAGTAAAACATACATTGCATACAAAATACCAAGAGAACATTTCTGTTCTTCATACAAGTCCTATACAAGGATAATGACCCGTCCTTGGTATAGACCAGGAAATAACGTTATTGTCTCAGTGTCTGTGATGATATCCAACAGAAGCTTTTAATGACAGTGTGGTTGGCCTCCGCGATGTCTCGCCAGATCCAAGTCGTAGTGATTCCACGCTAGACTAAGATATACCATCGCCTAGCGTGCCAATGTGGCGATAGTGGCCAGTCATAATGCATTAGAACAAATCACAGTGGAAGGATTACTCCTAATACATGAAATTAGAATCTAGAAAACTATACTGTTAGTAGGTGTCCTCTGTGTTGTTACCATAGAAACCAGTCTTAAGTCGAGGAACATGAATGGTATATTCAGCGATATTAGGATGCATTTTTATATTTAACATTAAAATGTCAAAATAAAACTTTAAAATGTTCAGTAGTTCCGTAAATCTTGCCTGTTCTTCCATCAGAAAGGAAAATGAAAATGTTAGTATTGTGCTTGTTTATGATCGATGCCACCATTACCATGCTCCCGATTTTCATTCTCAGCTCCCATTGGAGTTTGCAGTCCGTAAGGTGCTAAAGGCTCATTCACAGAGTGAACAGAGGCACATTGCGAGGAAAGTCACTTGCCAAAGGAGGTTTGAACATGAATGACGCCACAAGCTCTCAGGAGTCAAGCTACAGAAACCAATTGGTTATCCACCTTTTTACCGACGTAACTTAAAAACATAAAAAATCCGACAATTTTCACTTATAAACCACAGCGGCAATGAAAGTTTTCAAGTGTTAAAACCCCATCTCCATAAGACTGTATCACATACACTCTACAGGTAAAATTAGTTTTAAGGTTATATGTCTATAAATGCAAGATATATTGCAATCTATTCCTAATCAACTCTGATAAATGCGATGGACACATATTTACTTGATGTTTTTCAACACACTGGATAATTGAAACAGAATATGGAAATATGCCCCGCCACAAAAGAAAAACTGACCAATGTTGGAATTATCATGTTTCGCGCCGCAAAGCAGACATCTGCGCGGTTTCAATATCATATTGACACAACAATATTTACAACACACCTTGGAGCATGAGTGTCTCAGTCGCCGCGTTTGTTAAGTTATGTCTCTTTATCGAGCCAGTTTGTGTTTGTTTGTATGTGTGTGTGTGTGTGTGTGGGAGGGGACATGCATGTTTGTATGTATGTGTGCTTGTTTAGAGGTTTATATATGAGTGCTCTCGAGAATGTACAGTACATTTATAACGAAGTATGGGGAGGTCGCCTCCACATGGGCTGTACCTTGTAGTGGTGTAGAGGCTTGGGTGTTTCCGAGATACCTGGCAGGGTCAACCAAATCAGGTAGGTCTTGGGGGAGAAACCAGACTAGAACAGTCCCAAATGTCCCAAATGCACTCATTTGGTTGGGCAGAGGACTAGCGATCCTCTACTGTAAAAATAGATGGCTACAGAACCATAACCAGAGAACAAGAGGCTGGAAGAAGGAAGAAAGTTACCCAGATAACAGGGTTTATGACGGATGGCAGCCAAACCACCCAAGGAGCTGGCACCCAGAGAACAGACCTCCTTCATCCGAAAACAAACCATAGATTTGGCTGATGGAATGGGAGGACCTTGTACCAAACAGGAAAGCTGGCCCAAGTCACCAGATATATGCATAACTACAACATCGAACTACTAGGTGTGAGCGAGACCAGATGGACAGGAAGCGGCACAAGACAGCTGGCTTCAGGACATCACATCCTGTACTCCGGAAAAACCGATGGTCAACACAGCCATATTATCATCAAGAGCTGTACACCAGAGCCTGCCTGAATTGAAACCTATTAGCGAAAGAATGATACAGGCTAGGTATGATTCATCATATGCCAAACTAAAAACAATAGTCTGCTATGCCCCAACAGAAGATGCAGATGACTCAGACAAAGACTCCTTCTATGATAGCCTACAGAAAGAAGTGGATCAAACACAAGCCCACGATGTACTACTCATCATTGATGATCTTAATCCAAAAGTAGGTGGCAACAAAGGAGGAAAAGAAAACACCATGGATCGTCAAGGAGCAGGGACCATCAACAACAATGGGGAGAGGCTTTCTGCATTTTGCCAAGAAAACAAGCAAAGGATAGGAACCCTGTTTGCCCACAAAGACATCCACAAAACAACACGGACCTCTCCAGATGCTCACACAGAAATCCAAATTGATCATGTCATCATCAACAACAGCTGAAGAGGCAGCCTGCAGGACGTCGTGGCAAGGCGAGGAGCAGACGTAGGAAGCCACCACACACTGGTATTGGCAAAAGTGAAACTGAAAATTAGAAGAGTGAGGGGACAAGGACAGAGACAACCACCTGTCGACATTTCCAAGCTCAAAGATCCATCCATCAAGATAGCCTTCCAGATTGAAGTGAGGAACAGATTCAGTGCGCTGCAGGAACAGCAGAACACAGACCGTCAGCAGTTCAATGAGGTGCTACTGGAAAACGGCTGTTTGGACACAAAAAGAAGAAAAGAGAATAATGGATATCAAATGACACCTGTAGGTAAATAGAAATGCGGAAAGGGAAAAAGAGTAAAATCCTTGGCATCAGGTCGCAGAGATTAAAAGAACAACTGCAGTTAAGCTATAAAGCTTTGGACAAAGAAGTGAAAAAAACGGACCAACCTCTTATGACGCACTTGTAATACCAACGCATTCACTAAACAAAGTGCCATTATAAAGCTAAGGGAATATACTATAAAATCACGCCCAAAATCTTTATGTTCAGAGCTAATGCACTAACTAACGTATTTCCCACCCATCAGAAAGACGATTTTCTCAGTTCCTTTACCTCTAATCCCAGTAAATATTCCCTTCACATATATTACGTAATGTTGCACTTCATTTGTGAAACGTCTCTAAAGGCGCAAATACGTCAGGGCACGCCACGCAACCTACTATATTTTGCAAGGTCGAGCACACTGATCCCCAGGGATACGCTAATACAAGAAGGTTTTTGTGTTCGTAAATATGTAGTGTAAAGACAGGTGTGAAGGTTTGTCACGGAATACGTTTTTGTGCTGTTCCCGTCTGTGATAAGCACTGTCAACAGATGACAGTCAGAACACAGCACAACCATCAATTCTCCAAGAATGCACATACATACTGTGAACCTTTCATACCCTGGAAGAAAATATGTGTCTGTAAAATACAACAGAAGCTGTGACAAATCCATTTAAGAGATGTCAGTGACAGAACAGGAAGGTGCAGGGGCAGAATTTACGTCATAACAACCCATCGCTCTTACACCCTGTAAATCCACATGCAATCTCCAACGTTGCCAATAACCACAAGTGTTAGAAATGTCAAAACCGTCTTATGTTCTGCGTGGCTGTTACAAAATGAGCTGTTTTATGTTTAAGGACTTTGGTTACTACCACAAAATGTCATGTCATATTCGGAATGGTCTAAAATGGCAGCTGTACACACCCACCTTTTACCAATAGTCATAAAAAAGGAAAATGTGTTGTTGTTCGTTTACAGAGCCCATCTTTATGTTTTCTGTGGTCACATCTTATATCTATACCGGTTATATTATTTTATTGTTCATAAAGTCATAAGGAATCATACAAGCATTCCAATGGATCAGCTGTGGTTAGACTGTAAAATCACTTATCTACAAAGGCGATCGAGAGCAGAACATAGCATTTTTCAGTCTTGGTATTTGAGAATATTTCAAAATTAACAAAGAAAATCCTTTATGTATCTTTTGTCTTAAGGTAGCAGGTAACAACGCCACGTTCTCTTTGTCCATGTTAAATAGAGATACAGAACATTTTGTCTACCCCCCCCCTCTCTCTCTCTCTCTCCCTCTCTCTCTCTGAGGTCTGTGTGACAAACGTGTACTAGTGATACTAAAATTTGTCCCTTCCATATCCTGATTAACTTTTTAGAAGTTGAGACGTACAATATAGAACAAACTTTATGGATAACAACTTCTTTATATCGTGAGTGCGACGTTTTGATACAGATTCTTGTATCGTTGCCACGCAGGAATGATACACATCATACGCCAAACGCCCACCATCAACCGTGACCAAGGATACTCTGAATTCATTCCATCCGCTTATGATGCACTTCTCCACCAAGCCCAATCTATTGTATAAACACCCCACTAATCTTAACTACTCCTTTATTTGTACATCTCCGGCTTTCACCCCCTACCCTGTGTCTACTCACTGGCTTCATCGGCTCACGACTTAGCCAATTATGTCATTGTCTTGTTTACTTTGCCAGTATGTTGTTTTAATTTTTACATTCAGTATATATACATCTCCTCAGGTTCATGTATCATTCCTGCTTGACAACAGTACAAGAATCTGTATCGAAACGTCACACTCACGATATAAAGAAACTGTTATCCATAAAGTTTGTTCTATATTGCATATCTTGGTTGACACATGTCATCGTTCCCCAACTGCGCAGATCGATGCTCATGATGCTTATCACTGGATTGTCTGGTCAAGATTCGATTATTTACTGACCGCCGCCATATATCCGGGATATTGCTGAGTGCAGCGTTAAGCAAGCAAGCAACCAACCCTTCCATATGGTTTCCGGTATAGTCCCGATAGACCAATAACAATAAATGAAATGGAACCAATACGTATCAAGGATGGGATATGTCCGCATGTGAGCAGTCTATTACCCCCGACCCCCACGCCTCAAATTCATTAAATTGAACTTTCGACGCGTTTCAAATGTTTCCTGTACTTTTCATAAATTTTAAATGCTTTCAAATGAGTTTCAAAATGAGAAATATGTGGCCATCGTCAGTACTATTAACGGCATAGAGGAGAAGAGTGGGACATTATTTTTATTGATTCATTGAGTGAGTAAATGTTTGTTTTACACCGCCGTCACCACGCAATTTTCAACTTCGTCACGACGGCTTGTAAGTGGTTGCGCCTGTGCCAGACAGGTCGTGATTGAAAAGCTTAAATACTGATTAGCGCCGCCAAGGTACCACAGGACGCAATACGCTGGAGCACACATTGTAACCACCAGATCCGGATTAGTCAGTAGTCAAGTCTTATCGCGCTAATTCCCCACTTGGCAATATATTAATTTTTGCTGATGGATATACGAGCAGTCTCGGCAGTCAACGTAGGATTATTTTTTCATGCATTAAAAACTATTTGGTCGTGGGTGTTACATCATGGGACTATTAAAATAAATACTCTGGTGGACACTAAGTATGTGCTCAGCAACCTGTAAAATGAATTTCTTTGGAAAATTGCAGAAATGCTATATTCGCCACTGCATCACCACAGAATACCCCATTCCGACACATGAACTTAGAAATAACTCCAGCTTTATGGTTGCAAATAATGTGTCACTTGTATTTGCACAGTTGTTGCCTGATCTTAACACCAGGGAAACCCTGCTTATTGCTCACGGCAATTACCTTTCCAACAAATTAAATCATCCGTTTGGAGGTTTCACTGAGATTCATGATATCATCAAAATGCTTCTGACCTCTCCGCGGTCACACAGAAAGTGGGGTAAAATACAAAGCCTCAACGAACCATGCTGCACTGAATCCTTGAGAAATATACTCTTCATCAAAGGAAATGTTATACTGGAAATAGGTTTGTTAATTCAACAAGCTATAACGAGGCCAGTGCTGTCCTCATCAC
Organism: Haliotis rubra; assembly: GCF_003918875.1. Taxonomy (NCBI): domain Eukaryota; kingdom Metazoa; phylum Mollusca; class Gastropoda; order Lepetellida; family Haliotidae; genus Haliotis; species Haliotis rubra. The sequence continues at coordinate 394,287 of NW_025767270.1, read as the reverse complement.
CGAGTGTACCTGCACCGGAGCTAACCCAATACCGTTTTGCATGTTCGCTCCATATCGGCCTTTTCCTCATATGGCACTAGTTATAATTAAGTATACATTAGTCCAAGTGCAAAAGTGGTTCTTACCAGGGCGGGCATCGTTTAGTGTTAATTCTTTCCATTCCGAATGCACTCAAACTTTACATCCTTATTATATACGGGTATGATTAATAAATTATATATTTTAATAATTCAACCATCTCCTCATACTGAACGTATATATTTGTATAACAAATATATTACTTTTTACTTATTGCTTTTCATATACTCATTTGTTCAAATTGACATTCGATGAGCCATCATAAATACGTTATCATTATCATTATTCTTGCTTCTTCAATTTGTTCGTCATGGACAAAGGTGGTTCCATAAGTCTTGTAAAAATAAGCGCAACACCTGAGAATCTATGACAATGACAGCTTTGCCGTGAGCATCATAAAGGGAGCTGTAACTATGTCACTAGCGTGTGTCTTCTCGAGTCTAATACTTCTTTCAACCTGATAAATGCTGGTTTCCTCCCTTCCTCCCACATGAGGTTGAGACAGGAAGAAAAAGTCCTTCCAGATCCTGTTATTATATTCTGTTACCGTCTAAAATTCTAAAATACACCTTGTGCTTAGAAGAAGATTGTATCTTCATGCTCGCTGCAGTAAAGAGATCGAAAATAAGGCAATCTAGACTGGTGATTGTTAGATTTGCTATAAGATTCAACTGCATATCTCACATTTTTTGTGAGGCAGAGAGAACGTTTGGCCAGCTTACACGTTTTACATTTTAGTACACCCTTACTTATCACACGTACAAGTATGCTTCCTATAGTTAGGTATTGTGAACTCTGTAAATCAAAATGATCTTCACAAGACCCCAATCCTCTTTGGATTTTGTGGATGTTGAGCTGAAGAATAACAGTTCCTAAGTAATAGGGCATCAAAGAAGTGTGATACTTTCTTCAGAAATATATTTTCTAGAGAAGCAATTCTCACAAGAAAAGCCAAGGAAGTAAATTACAGCAAGGTCCTGCAAATGAGTTGATCGATTAGGTTACAGGAAGGTTGCATGTCGTCTTCTACTTATGAAAACACAAATGATCAATATGAAGGACATGCAGACCTGCAAGTATATGTAGAATCAGCCATAACGGGATGATTTTGTTGTATCAGCCTGATAAGCGGGCAGCGCAAATCAATCAACATTGCATCTAAATGACCCAGACACAAAATTAGTGCCCTACATTTTCTCTGAAGGTAAAGTACCTCACTTATTACGCCAGACAATCAAACAAGAAATCTTGGAATTGTCATGTTAGGACAACAGATATCTTTTAGTCAGATATCACAATAAATATAAACGACAAGAACGTTTTGTTATCATAACAAGCGTCTGTTTCCTTCTTGATGCCACAGCACATTATTTTGAGCGTGTTCACCGCATATGGTATTTTAACACGAGGCAAATGTTTGTTCTTGCATTATCTCGATCCAAATTATTTTCGTCAAAACCCTCAAGTAAACAAACATAGGAAATGTAGTTTGAGTTTTGTTCAAAGCATTTCCATTTTTATAGGAAATCGCTGATAAACGCAAAGTCCATTGTATGATTTCGATTATACTATGCACGTGTGTTTGATAAGTCCTATCAGTTAGCTTTGATATCTGATATTCACAAGAAGGTGAGCGTATCCTGCCATACCAGCGACACCCGTCAATACACATGCAATGTCAAGTCAGTTGTCCACAGGTTGTTAAAACACCTTTAAAAACACTTTTCATGGAGAGTCGGATGGCGCTCTTTTGCAGTTTTCACGGAAAGAGCTTGCTGGCTTGTATCTCAACAGTTGTGACATGTAAACACGAAAGGCTGCAGCTATGTATAATACGCCCTTAACAGCTTGCGTGTATTGAGTTAAATACTAAGTCCCATGCATACACCCAGGCAGTGTATACTAACGGAAAAAAGTAACTGTGCATAAAATTGCATAAAATAAAAGTTACTTGAAAAGTTGCATTTTGCATGCATGCATGCATGCATTGACACCTGAAGTTCACACCTGATATCTAAAAATTGGAGAACGGTTGATTATTCTCTAGCCTCTGAATGTTGTGGAAAACAAATTAAACTGCGCGTACGTCATGCCACGTCTTACAGTAAATCAGCGCCGTGGGTATGTTGGAGACTGAAATGGACCAAAATGAAGTGGTCAGACAATTTGGTGTTCGTCGAAATATGATCGCATCTCTATGGAGACTTTTTCAACATAATGAAAACACGAGAGATTTGTCTCGCACCGACCGTCCACGCGTGACGTCACGTCTGCAACACAACCACATTCGGCTGACCCATCTAAGGAATCGATTCCAAACTGCCATTTTGACTGCGAGGATCATTCCTCGCTGACGTCCAAACAGTTACAGGACTGTACGGAACCGACCGAGGCAGGACAACTTCCGGTCCCGACGGCCTGCAATACGTCCGATTCTGCTCCAACGTCACCGACAGGCACGTCTTGCGTGGTGCAGAGAGCATCTACGGTACAGAAGACAAGATTGGGATGGTGCTTTGCTCACTGATGAGTCGAGATGTCATCTGGACAGCTCAGATGGCAGGGCAAGGGTAGACAGACAGCGAGGTGAACGGTATGTTGACGCGTGAGTTGTTCAACGTCGACAGTTTGGTGGCGAAGCCGTTATGGTATGGGGGGGAATCACATCTCAAGGTCGGACACAACTTGTCATTGTCAATGGCAATCTGACAGGTCTGCGATACAGGGATGAGATCATTGGGCTTTATGTGCAGCCGTTCATTCAAGAACAGCGACGTTACTTCACGCTTCAACAAGATAATGCCCGTCCACGTGCCATGTCGGTCGTGTGTGACAGATTTCCTGAGACAGCAGAACATTCCGACACACCCCTGGCCAGCTGGGTCTTTTTTAACCTGTCCCCTATCGAGCACGCTTGGGATGAAATGGAGTGATGTTTACGTCAAGCCCAGAATCAGCCATTGATGTTAGCTGAATTGGGAAAACACATAGAACATTATCTTCAATCGCTTGGTGTCATTTATGCGTCATCGTTGTCAAGCCTGCATTACTAAATAGCATAACACCAAATAATGCACAGTTACTTTATTCAAGTAGTATATATCTGCAGGCAACAGGGTGTCTACAGTGACCAACTATTCTGAGGAATGGACTGGACATGATCAAATTGTCGGTACACTGGGTTCTAATGTTTCTGCATCTTGATCAGACACACTACAGGTCCATCATCCTTTGTGTGAACTTTCGTCGTTTCGGAGCTGACCCAGCTGATTTTGCTGAACGATTTCTAACCACAGATAAGGATAGGGTGACCACTATCAGCCAATAACAAACTACAGGGACAAACAAAACAGTGAAGCAATACGTCTACCCCTTCAACGAGGACAACGTTTGTTATATAAGCTGGAAAGGTTTAACTAGTTGTGAATACCAATACTAAACGTTGTTCCATGTGGACAATGCACATGGGTTCGTCTATCGTCATAGCCGCAATGCAGGAACGTGACTATACATACGGACGCATTGAACTAGATATGGTACTGTTTCAAAAGTAGACGACGCAGCGTTTCTGGCAAGTATTCTGCAGATAATGATGGCAACATTTTACACCATAAGGTGGAAGCCTTCTACACTACTCTGACCCTTGTTGAAAGAAGTGTAGGGACCGCGGAGGGGATTATGTTGTTAAATATTTCGCAACTGACTCCATCAACGCACTTCATCATAGTCAGACCCAGAGCTTGGCCTTCCTGGAGTCAGAGGTTTCTTTCAAACTGAAATGATGCTGATTTGAGCTCTACTCCCACGCCAAGAGTTCATGATTGATGTGGACAGCTGATGGGGAATACGGAGTCCTTTCAGATCATGTTTGTGGCCTCGACTATTACATAAATGAGTCGAAAATATAACGTACGGAAAATATAGGTCACGTCGGCCTCTCAATCTATAATTAGTGTACTCGTAATGACTTTCACTATCACCTTTCAATCAGTTTTTCATTGATGACTCTGTAATGCAATGTCCTTTCATCATAAATCAAAGAGACCAACAACTGAGAGGTTATTTTGACTGTTCTGTAAAAACAATAATGTCCTAATTGTACAAAATAAGTACTAAAAAGAAGGACATTGTAAGTTTCCTGCTCTATTGATCATTTCCAAATTGAAACTTTGAATTTGAATCGGTCCGTGCAGAATTAATTTGAGAAATCAGAAATCACCACTCAAGATCTATTCATAATCAAATGATTAAATGATTTCCGTGTTCATTTTAATTCTCCATTCGGAATAGCTAAAGTGATGACGTGCTAGTGTATTCCTGGGATACACAAAGGACAAGGTATGATAAGGGTGGTTTTTGGCCCACAAACAGAATTGGCTGAACACATGTTATTTGTTTAGAAACAAGATGGCTTTGCATAAAAAAAACTATTTTTTAAATGATCTGAGGCCATAATTTCAATGCAGAGGGGCCAAAAATGGGTTTTATCAGTTCCCATGAAAAAATAACAAGAAATCTGAAATATCAGTGTATAATGACTTATATACAACTCTCAGTTGATTTACATACAAATAGTATCAGTTTTGCAACAGGTATTCATGATGAAGAAACATGTCAACATCAATCACAAGGTTTTAACTTCAAGGGGCCCAATTAGGGTTGCAATACATTGTGGACAGTAATTCAATTACTTGCCATTTATTACAAAAAAGCTCATTATTCACAACTTTCTTTGCAAACATAAACTATAGGTCAATTTTACAACATGTACTTATGATAACCAATCATGTCCCACGAAAAATCATAGGGGCTCATTTTAGGTCTAATTACATTTTGGGCACAGCTTGATTTTAACAAGTAAGTGTAAAGAGTCAGTATTCACAATCGGTTTTAGCAAACATACAGTAAACGTCTCATTCACAATATGTTATTACAATAACCAATCATGTTGCACTAAAAATCACAGGTCTTGACCTAAAAGGGGCCTATTTCAGGTGAAATTACATTCTTGGCACAGCTTGATTTTGACACCATCTAAGTGTTAAAAGTCAGTATTTACAACATTCTTGCAAATATATACAGTAAACATCTCATTCTCAACATGTTGTTATAATAACCAATCATGTTGCACTAAAAAGCACAGGTCTTGAGCTCAAAGGGGCCTATTTCAGGTGAAATTACATTCTTGGCACAGCTTGATTTTGACACCAAGTAAGTGTTAAAAGTCAGTATTCCAAAATCTTCAAACAGTAATTATTCACAACTCATTCACTGCAAAGATATATAAAACATCCACTTTCACTCTTCATCCACATGGTCATCAATCTCTGAATCAGTTTCTGAATCACTGTCAAGAACTGCAGCATTCAACCGTGTATCACTAGAGTTGCTGGAAACTGGCATATTGTTTTGGTGTCTGCCATACCCAGATCTTCTCTCAACTGAAAAACAGATGACTTTATATCAAAAGAAAATTCTGTTTTAAAACTTTGATATTATAAATCTATTCAAGGGTAACATTACTTATTTATTTTCAAGTCTGGCTTTGAAGGCTTATGCAGATTTAATCACCACTGAGACATCAGTATTTCTGAAATTCTGTCAAATTTAAATTAGAAAATTGAAAAAAAAAATATTGGTTATTTTTTAGCACACATATTATGCTTACCTTCCACTTCAAGTTTTAAGTTGTCATCTTCATGAAATGACACTCCTGAAATCAGTCCAAGCGAATTTCTCTTATCTGAAAACATATTTGAAATCATAAAAGAATTATCATTATGTTCAAGAAATTGGTGCTTTCTAATTTTTCAAATGCTTAACATGTCAATAATATAGTTATATAGGGAAGGGAATTGACCTCCAAAAGCAATCCATTGTTGAGGCCACCTTTTGATCAATTATAGATATAAGATAAAAACAACTTACATAAAGAAATTACCATACTAACATTTTGAAACAATGCTTGCCTTCTACAGGTTCTTTATTATGTGGGAACAAAGTGGAAAAGTCAGTGTCTTCAGGCTTAAACAAGATTTACATGATGTTAATTCAAGTTTGTTTGAACAGTGTAACTTACATTACCAAACTTAAGTAAAACATTTTACAATTTTTTTATTTCATGTGCACCAGTTTGGTCAGCCAATTTACAATGTTTAACTTAACATTTGAAAAAAAAAAGAAGAAAAGAAAAAAACCCATTAGGATTTGAACCTGAATGTCTGATAACAGACAAAAATTGAGAGACCATCACTGTAACCACTAGTCTACAGATTCTACTCTTGCCTCTTGTCACTTTAAGCTTATATATTACACTTTGCAACAATGTGTCACTTGGCGTCTGCTTGCTTTTCATCATCTGCTGGACCTTGATACAGTGTTTTTATTCTAACAATATTAAATGTAGCCTGATATATCCTAGAAAACATCAAGGTACATTATTTTTGTTAAAATGTGTATGTTTATACACAGTTACATCCAGTGGAATGCCAGTGTTATTTGACAGTGACAGGTGACACAGATGGGTTTGCTAAACAGATGATAGAACAAATATGATAAAATTCTAGCATAATTACAAAGATTCTCACCTTTAGATTGCTGCCTGATCATATTTTGAAAAATCTTCTGATGTCTTCTTATTTTTCCAGCAGTGATAAACAGGGTCTCCAAAAAAATACCCTTGTTTACCGCAAAGTAATCAGCCTTGAGAGTCCCTTACGATATTGACATTTTTTAATAAACATGTTTGATAAGTTCATTTTAGCGCTCTAAAACATTCAAAATAGTAATGAATCATGGTATAGTTGTGTAAATGTGACGGATAGTTTCAGAGATATTACTTTACGCCAATGTTTATTTTTGAGATGTTGTATGGGGCAATTTCATACAACAGAAAAAATGTACTTTTTTAAACATTTTGATATGAGCAAAAGCGTGACCCACCACAATTTTTTAGGAATGCATTCTAATTTACTCTCTTCATGTGTGGTGAAAAAATTGGGATGGGTCAAGCTTTTGCTCACACTTTTCTATCACTCTGAAAATATGAAAATGCAGGTTTTTCGAAGATATTGTAAAATAGGTTAACTTTGAGGTCTTCAAAGAGGAAAAAACAGCACTAAAAGCATATAAAAAAGCATATGGATGTAATTTCAACAATTTATTTAGCATTTTTTATGCTAAAATTATCATGTTGTAGTAGTTTGAATATCATAAAATTTTGTTGGCCAATAAGGGCCTTTATCATACCTTGTCCTTTGGTTTCCTTTCAAATTCGAACAATTACAGCCAATATTTGAATCGGTCAGTTACTGACCATAGCATTTGATACAGACGTTTTTCCTGACATCTTAAAAGAGCAGTACAATAGGTCAAATACGCGGGTGCAGAAATATGTAACAAGTCCAAACATAAAATACAAAATACACTCACGAATGTCTTGAAGAGGCATGTCGTCGTCCTTCATTCTTGAGAACTGTTGGAAACTGACAGGAATTCGGTGTTTTCAGATTGGTAATCCAATCCGCATTTGGTAAGTAGATTAAATATATTGCGTTCTCTATCGTACCACTAACACAGAAACGTTGCCAACCAGGGGAACTTTCCCCAGCAGTATCATATCAGTATCACCGAAATGGATTTCACACTTTACCTTTGTGGGGAATCGAAACCGGATCTTTGGCGTGTCGAGAGAACACTTTAACAACTTGGTTGTCCCTCAGCTCGAATGTAAAAAGAGCTTTCACAGAACATGTCTCTCACATGCATTAAAACCTGGGACCTGGGTTTCAAAATGAAGGGATGAAAGCAACAGGATTACGAAAACCAAACGAAATTAAAGCCTTTCAATATTGTCAAATATTTGAAGGTAAACAAACCCATGTGTCAATAGTCATCTTATATGTCAAAAAGGTTCTGATATCAAAACATTCCGGTTTCAATACCAGTGTAAACACAGTAAATTCCATGGACAGGAAACCTTTTCGCACTCGAGCTGTGGGTTTTCTCAAAGAAATTTCGATATATAATGTCAATATTATCACTCTGATGTTGTGACTGTTAATTAAGGATACACGATCTTGAGACGCTCCCTTCACCTTAGACTTCCTGTATATTTACCGTTCCTTAGCGAAAGGACATTCCGGAAATGGCCAAGCTTGCTGTAGAATTCGAATCAGCTCCGTATTGTCATTGCACGCAAATTTGTATAAACTGATGTTGACTGTCAGTATAAACGTGACCTCATTGCAAAAACAAATGTGTTTGTCCTGTTTGATTTTTAATTAGATTTTTCATCTGAATGTAGGTTAGTTAAGCTGCAACAGGTGCAGACAAGTATATAGTAACATTGCAAAATAGTTACTTCAGAATTACTAGTAATCTCATGTATGTATCAAACATAAAAACAGTCCAATGAAAACAGTGCAAATGGTTCATTAAAACAAACAGTGTTGCTTTAATGCGTGTTCAAATACACATCTTCACGACGATCGACATGCATAGAGTAATTTCGATTTCATATACAGTATTGTTTATGAACACATAAAATGGGGGACACGCACATGATCAATAAAAAGTACAAGCTCTGTATTTATATTAATGTGTAGAACGGGTCAAATCATGGACTGCTGTGTGGTATTTTGATGTCTAAGCAGGCAATTACGGATGCGTCTGAATGGTCCAAATCTAGACACAAAATGGGTGTTCTACTTTCCTCTGAAGGTGAAGTACTTTAATTATTACGACAGACACTCGAACTGGCTGGACATTTCCTCATTCAAACATTATGACTTTGAACGGCAGCCTGAAATAGAGACTGCTTCTAAAGGTATATTAGATGGTTATATTAAGCAAAATATCATAAATTAACTAACTCTAAAACACGAAAACAGAACTTTGGGAATTAAACACCGTTATAAATAACGCTGTCGTAGCAAATTAAGAAAATACGTAACTCCCAAATCATTGTCGCATTTATGGGTTGTTCGCGAGAGTGACGGCAGACTAAATACTTCCGTTGCCTCTCCCTCATCCAGATTTTCGACTTTTGCGAACCAGCTAGACGGATCTATCTGAAACTTGAGGAGGATGTCCAGTATCATTACTGGATGCTTGGAAACGCAAGATGATGCATAGCAACATAATTGCTTTTAGATTTGTTAACTTTAAAAAGGAAATTGGTAGAAATTCAAAGTCATTACGAATATTGACAGAAATAGAAAGATACGGCGAGGCAAAACATGGAAATGAAGTTTCATTTGGCTTCGTTATTTATTTAAACATACGTGGGGTCGTGAAGCTATTTTTCAAACTTCAGATTGATCATGAAATAACACAACTATGTTTAAACATCTGTTTACCCACAGGCATGCATTATGTAATATATTGTCTGACATGTAAGCCATATTTACAACAAGCCGTACTTACGACTACAATAACAAACGTAAATCTGAACTTTTTAGTATTTGCTGAGAAAGCACGCGAAGTGGCATGGACTGTGCCCAATGTTTCCATTCGATCTGTGATGTATCTGAACTAGCGTAAGACTCATAAAAGCATTCAAGTTTCTTTCACATGCTTATACTTTAAGTCGCATGAATGAAATGCATGTGCTTCATGCAAACAGTTCAATGTAATGCAATAAAATGCAACATTGTTACAAATCATTCTTGATGAATTTAGTCAGTTTCTGAAAGAAAATGTCTAAACATTCGTAGAAAGTTGTCAATGTTCAAGTGAAAGCTGTAATCGGCTTCTGAAAACAAAGATATCTTGCTTGACCAAAAGGTTGAGTGAGGGATATATCATGTTACATGTATGCAGCTTCACTGTTTCAGTGTTTATTACCTGTTTATTCAACAAAGCAACACCATTGCATAAACTGACGTACAAAAGAAAGTACACACCCGGTGGTTTTGGATTACTTTCCAAAAAGCGACGTAAATGTTTTGAAAAGAGTTTTTACAGTGATATATAAGTCACAGACTTTCCTAATATGTTGCCAAAACACCACACATATCGTGCCCAATTGCGAAGTTGCCAGTCAAAATCACGAAACTTTTCAAATAATCCCAAAACACCAGGTGTGTACCTTCTGTTGTACGCCAGTATTACATTTGATCTTGATAATGTGAACAAATAAGATAACAATTAAGCATGCGTTGTGATGTCCTGCAGGAACTCGTCAAATGGGATATTGTCCTCTGTTTCATTAAGATAATTGTTCATATGCGAAACAACGTGTGTGTGTGTGTGTGTGTGTGTGTGTGTGTGTGTGTGTGTGTGTGTGTGTGTGTGTGTGTGTGTGTGTGTGTGTGTGTGTGTGTGTGTGTGTGTGTGTGTGTGTGTGTGTGTGTGTGTGTGTGTGTGCGCTTCTAATACAACAGTCACATTTCATTTCACGTCTCAAGTGTACAGTCCAACTGGATGAGTAACCATATAGATCATTCCTGGCTTCTGATTGTGTGTGTAGTCCTGCGCACAGAGCTCAGGATACTATTCAGTAAAGTTAAGCAACGATGGTCGCGGAGAATCATTTGATGGGTGACCGTGTTCGACAGTTTGACTCCTGGGTTTGTAGGACTTCCGTTTTGCCCCAAAACGAAGCACATGTGATACATGTGGTCTCACCTTAGGCAAGTGAGTTTGTTCAAAATTGCCTCTGCTCACCCAGCAGAAAATGGGTACCCGGTTGGAAAATTCATGTGAATCTAACCTTCTAGCGCCTCACAGGAAGCTTGGGTTATCTGGGGTAATAATGACCTGTCAGCGCTATGAGCATGCTGTCGGTGTGGATTTAGCGCAATATAAATGGACTAATTACATGTATAACCATTATCATCATTGGTCTCTCTCATGACTAGATTGTGATCTTATTCTTCTTTTTGGGTGGCACAAACTACCTGGATTGTGATCGGAGTATTAGTTTGTGTAACCAACAGTATCTGAATGAATTCTTTCAGATTTGGATGTCATCCCTCGAGATGATTTGCTGGCGTCGAACCATCGCGTCATTATTGTGCTTTGTAACAAAACCATCTTTGGTGTCAATATTGATTGGGCATTCTCTTTGGGAATATTTCTTCTAAATGGGTTGTGACGGTTGGTCTTGATTATGAACATGTATATTCCGGAAATGGTCAGCTCCGTATTACCTTTACACGCAAATTTGCCGATTCCTTAAAGAAGTTCTGCATAAAGTATACAATCATTTGCCACAGTCACTTGTCTGTAATTCCTTTCCTGGACCAAATCATAAAATGATTATGCGTTAACTCACTCACTTTAAGAGTTTTCTCTCTGAACATTGTATATGAATACTGATTGACCATTTGTAAGATGTCCGTCTTAATCCCCTTCTGCCTAAACAAACACAACTCTTTGGTGAATTTGTACCGATAACAATAGGTGGTGGCCAAGTAGGAAAACGCCAATAAACCACCTGCTGTCCTCAGTCCTATTCCACAGTAATCAAACGGCTGAGCAGACAGAAAAAGCTCAAGCGGAAACAGACTGTCTGGGCGCTCTTCCGATCGTTGAAATAACAGAGCACGCCAAACACCAGGATCTAGGGGGATGCAGAATTGTTTTTCATTTTGAGGACGATTTCACCTGTCGTCCATTTTACGCTATTTCCTTTTTCCAAATTTACTAATAGAAAAAAATATATCTGTGATTACACTCGCCCTAAATCTTAAATACTAGTATCTTGAAAATGTCTATGTTGAGTTTACTTGCCCTTTCAGAAACGGAAGGAAGACTTGTACACATTCGTTCTAAAATGCATACCACGATTGTGAGGTCACTTAATTTCATGTACTCCGAGGTACCTAAAATATGAAATATGCCCTTTCAGACGAATTGTATCGTGTATCCAAAATGTGCCATCAATCAAACTTTGAATATTGTAGCCTCCGCATAACCCACAAGTGTACATAGTTGACTGTTTATCATTGGTTCAAATCTTACACAATGATTTAGAACGAATTAAATTACTGATTCAAGTGAGTGAGTGAGTTAATATTTATCTTCACATAGGCAATATTTCAGCCATATTGTCATGGGAATAATTATTGTTAGTATACAATTAGAAATTACAAGTCTGTTGTCGAAGAACAGTAAAACTACTAGTATATCATAGCTATTAAAGTAAAAACTAGCATGCTATTATAAAACAATATTATCAAATAGAACAATACAATATAAAAATGGGCTATAGGTTGCCAACAACTGAAGGTAGATCACCATCCCAGAGACCATGGGGACTTACAGTACTTTTGCTACCTGCATGGACCCTAGCTGGATTTACATCATACCTTCAGGTGGTGGCGATTGTTTATCAAAATAGACATACGTTAAACGAACAAATATGCTACTATTAAAATTCAGAGAAAGAAAAATATATACTTTGAATGAAAAGGTACTTACGTACCCAGGGGGACAATTATTTTACGCTACTTCAACCCCCTTTGAAGGTACAGCCACTGACAATCAGAGTTATTAGTTCATTCTACCAAATTAAAATCACTGACTAATTACAACACATTTCAAAATTTATCAAATAAATGAGGATGTACATTAAAAAGATCCTTGAGGGATTCCTGATTCAAGATAGAAGCGCTCAAATCAACAGAATCACTCAGAAGCATGCGTGGGTATTATCATGCGGAGCCTATGCTTGACCAATGAAACTGTTAGTTTCCAAAGTCAGGTTACCGGTAGACTTGATCACAGCTAGTTGAATTACATCCAAACAATAAACATAATTTACATTTATTACAGCAGAACTCTAATCATGTTGCCTGTCAATGGCAATGGTGACAATTTGTAACTGTCATCAAGCAACGATAGAACCTCATGCTAAACTAAAATGGTTTTATTAGAATCCTTATGAATTAAGATTCGTGTGACCAAGGAAGCATTTCTTGAAGATACAATACTACTTGCACAATCTGTCGACTCTGTTTCCAAGAACTGGACGGGGCGTCACGGTATTATATGATAACTCTTAACGATACAGGTCCTTCCGCAGACTACAAGTACATGTTACTACATTTAAGCCATACGACAGTGAAAAAGGGTGTGAACCTATTTACCGATCAGTGCATTTGGATCTCCTGTTAAACACTCAACTAAAGGTTGGTTGGTTAGTCGGATTGTTGTTTGCGGCATTCAGCAATATTCCAGCTTATATGGCGGCGGTCTGTATGTAATTGAGGCAGGGCCAGACAACCCAGTGATCAACAACATGAAGATCGATCTACACAATGAGTCAACCAAATCAGCGAGCCTGACCACCCGATCCCGTTTGTCGCCTCTTACGACAAGCATGGGTTACTGAAGATCAATATTCTAACCCGGAGCTTCACGCGAGGGTAAGGTGGAGCTTCTAGTCAATCATATGCTGCATTGATGTGAAATATATTTCTAACATAAACGGTTCGACACATCAGATGTTAAATAATGATGAAAAAGAAGTTATACGATGAGGCCAAGCTTTTTCTTCGAGAAATGAAACATCAAAGTTCAACATACATATGCATATATAGAGAGAGAGACAAAATGTTCTGTATCTTTATTTAACATGGACAAAGAGAACGTGGTGTTGTTACCTGCTACCTTAAGATAAAAGTTACATAAAGGATTTTCTTTGTTAATTTTGAAATATTCTCAAATACCAAGACTGAAAAAAGCTATGTTCTGCTCTCGATCGCCTTTGTAGATAAGTAATTTTACAGTCTAACCACAGCTGATCCATTAGACCATATTTTATAAAGTCTTAAGACTCGTACAAGAAAATATAAAATGTACTTCAGACAACTAATTAAACTAATTGACCAATAAAGAAATTAAGACAGTTTTTCTTTTTGTCCGTTAGGACGACCCTTAGCGCTAGGTGTGTTAAAGGTGCTGTGAGGCCTCGATTTGGGGAATTAGCTATAGGGAGCAAGCCTTGAAACCTTGAAACAAGAAAGGAGGCAGAGCTGTGAGTTCCTGAGTTTATTCAAGCAAGTGTCTTGCATGACATTCAAATTGCATCAATTCATACATAAAAATGACATACAATCATAGAAATAATAATCAGTGATATCCTAATACAGGTTATATCTAAGTCAGGTAATATAAGCAATGTGTGGTACAACAGGGTATGTACGGTAACTGCTTACAGAAACATAATACAAATAACACAACCTATCCTTGAGTAACTACGGTACTGATAAATAACATAACCTGACGGATAAATTAATCATCAACAATAATTGCAAAGAACAAGTACTGAGTGGAGCGCCCAAGAGTTTAATTACAGCATGTAGTGCCTATAGTTCATTAACTGCTGTGTGTTAACACACATGTGTGTCGAAACATAGAAAAGAAATATTCGTTTGTACATGAAAAACATAAAACTTGAGGAGCCCACGACGCAATGTGCATAAATAAATATCCCTGGATAGTGCCTAAGAATTATCGGTTATCTAGAACTAGCATTTACAATGATAGGTATTGAAAAAGTGCTACAATATCGTAGGAATGTTTCAAACCTAACTCTAACATATTCTAGACGATAATTACAAAGAAATAACAAGTGAAACATAAACAAGAACAAAGTTTAAATGTTTCTTACCTTGAAACAAGAAAGGAGGCAGAGCTGTGAGATCCAGGGTTTATTCAAGCAAGTGTGCCTGAGATGGAAGAACCCAGGATTTTATACCCCACAGCTCTACTCGTTTGTCATTATCAAGTTTCTATAAAGTTGAAGTTTCCATATGCGTTATCTACCCTATGCTGACTAGGTTTACTACACGAGGTAGGTGGTATGAAGATGATTACCTAACAAGGTTTGATTTTCTTTATGGTGTAGCCACGGTCAGCTTGCGCCAGCTGCTTAACAAAATATCTGTCAGCGCTTGACCATGGCATTTACGACAGGACAAAGAGGATGGCATGATGGTAATCTCGATCTTGTTCAACAAAAGTTGATTTTCGATTACGACTTAGTTGGTGGTAGACATGCTCCTGCTGGGATGGGACTACTTATCTGTGCTTGACCAAGGGATGTACCCGAGAAGAAAGGCAAGAATTATTAATGATGCCAAAATATGTTTTTATAAGGACTATACACAAGAAAGGAAACGAGTTAGCTCCCGATAAATTATCATAATATAGAATTGTCTGTGTACAATGTCAAAGCCACTTCTTACACGTATGTACTTTAATGTGTTGTATATCAAGACCAGAAAGGGATACTTGGAAAGTTATGCGCGATATTACTTATATGCCGCTGGATAGAAGCATTGACAATACGTGCACGGTGAGCACAGAGGTTGTCGTATTAAAAGACAAAACGTCGTGTTAAGGAACACCCCCCGTGTTAAGGAACATTGTCCAGTAATGTCTAGGGGAAGTGATGCGAGGCTATGTGAAAACAAGACTCGTGGGCAGCAACGGTTATCATCGCAGTTTCAGCGAAACACCATTGACGTATGTTGGCAATATGAGAGCTATAGTGAACGGACCAACATGCGGCCGTCAAGCAATGCGATTAACAGCATACAGGCGGTTTCTAATCGTAACTCGTATTCCAGAAACCTAATGAAAGTTTGCAGCATTTCGATCCGCTGTTTGAGCTCGATTTCGAGGTTGGATCAGTCGATACAATACTCTTGCCGTTGATGTGAAACGCTGAGTGGAATAGATCGTCAACATTTTGTTTGTTGGTAACTGTTCCATAGTCTTCAATCAGTGAGACCCGTCCGTGAAAACCCGGTTAGAACTGGTGTTGTAAGAGGCGACTAACGAATCGCCTGATGAGACTCGCTGAGTTGGCCGATGCATGTAATCGTACTCCTGATGCCGGAGATCAAGGCTCATGCTGTCAGTCATTGGGATGCCTGACCCAGACTCGATTATCTACGATAACCGTGATTAAGGTGGAATATTGCTGAATGTAGCGTAAAACTACACGCCAGCCGTGCCTTTACAATACATGAACTCTGACATACTAGTCACACTTTGCTAAGGATCAAATCATTGATTCAACAGAAAACTATGATGTGGGGTCAAATTTGGTTTATGTATCTAAGTTTTTTGTAAGCATGGTTCCTAGGTTTCAGTATCTCATTGCATCTTGTTGATCCCATCCTGCTATTGACACGTGTAGTTTATTTGTCAATGACTCGTTCCATGATTTGCAAAATGGTTGATGGTGCCATGAAAATCATGTTTATGATTACTCATGTATCAAGTGCACAAGGTTACAATAAAGTGGGTTGCCATATTATTATTTATCCAGCTTTTAATTGATACAATTTAATCTCATATTGTAAATCTACGTTTAAGTAAAGTTGTGAATATTTGCGATCCTTACCAAAGTGCGAGTAGTATATTTAGATAACGTTATCGGCATAATTTACTTGTCATCCCGTCATATCTTGTGGGGCAACCTTTTTCCTATTACCCACACATTTGGATTTTATTTCACAATGCCTGGAGAAATAGAGGTTCCCATGCTAACTTGTTACGTTTACGCACTCATGATCACTAACGTCAGGTGATCTAGCCTAAAGGGTATATGGCTATAGACTAACATGAAGACAGACGTTTAAAGAATGCAGTTCTTGCTTCGTACAATAGCTTTGAATATCAAAATAGTTTCATCCTGTATTGTTCTATTGCAATAATACCGGCTTCTTCCTTACAAATGCTTGAAGCCTTCAGTGATTAGCTATCAAATATTGCTCTCCCATATTCCCAATTGCGTATATTCAGATGTGTGGTGTTATTGACTTCGTCTCCAGGGACCTGTCTTTGAATCTTTTCATTTACCATTTGCCCGATGGGCCGTCATGGAGAAGATAAATGAGAATGCAGGTTAGAATTGGACTCCAATAACCTGTGCTAGTCGTTAAGTGCTTCTGGAGGATCGGATGGTCAGAGGCACTGACTTGAATCGATGGCCACGATGACAATGAATTGTCTGGTCCAGACTGGATTATTTAAGACCGCCGTCATACAGCTGTAAAATAGAAAAAAACCCAGTCATCTTCACTTTCTCAGTAAAGCTCAGATTGTAGTGCTTTTGTTAGGTTGAGTCCCATCTGAAATTCGAACTTACACTTTTAGAGTCAGGCACCTAATCGCCAGCCTACGATTTAACCTGATCAGCCACCGCGTCTTCAACGGTGACATATATCATTTCAATTTGAGGGAGCGTGGTTGGGGTTATGGGGAGTTCAACGAATACAATTTACACTTCTACGGATTCCATTTCCTTCAGGCTGAGCTTTTACTCATTATATAACAAATACATAAACAGGGCTTATGAAAATCGCTCATGATATGTGACTACAAGTAATACTTCAACGTTAACTATGCTTAATGAGGCCATGGAACATTGGTACATACAAAATGGTACATAAGCCATACAAGTCCAAGAAGAGGGTGTCGGTCAGTGTTCTGGCAATTTGGAAATTCTTTGCTTTGCAATCACATTTAAGTCAAATTGAATTCAGTTTGTGATTTTTCTATACATCACCACGTGTGTATGTGATTGTATTGACCATAGTTCATTTGCGTAGCTTCATATTAATGCTTTAAGTATCTTGCTTGACTTGATGCAGATTTCATTTATAAGTGTTCCTAACTACTACAGTCTTCATCGACAGGGCGTCATATGTTTCACTGACTGTTTCCTATCGAACACAAATTGAAATGTCATAATGACCCCAGAAATGACTGTTTCAAGGCTACGGAATTGTGATCAATAATTTCATTTAGATTATGAGCACGAAATCTATTCAGAACAAGTATAGAATAATTACAGAACCAAGGCGACATAGATGCTTTGAAGAAAGATACAAAATAGTGATAATTAACTTAAATATCAAAGAATACCGTTTTCCTTTTATAGTACCGTGATTCAACTTAATTATAACATTCACCTAGTCTGATTAACAAAATGTCTTGTGTGACATTGGTATTTGGAAGGCAACTTCTGAGAGTCTATGACAATGACAGGTTTTCCGAAAGAAGCACACAAAGAGATGTGTACAACAGGCCACGGATGTTATTATCTAAATGTGATCTTTACAGAGGTTTCTTTTAACCCGAAAGAATGCTGATTTCAACTTCCCACGCAGTGTAGTGAGGAAATGTGCTTCCTGGTCCAATCAAAGCTGTCGATCACTTTAAAAATAAGTCTAAAATATATCGTGCGCATGGATAGTAAAAATATCTTCCGGGCCTCATGAGTAATATGATATTCAAATTTTGCACTTTTTACTCCATGGTAATTCATTGTCGTTAGATCATAAAGCAAAGACGGACAAGAGAGTAATTACAGGCTTACTTCGATCTGTTTCTCTCCAAGATTGGTTCACTAAACACAGTGACAAATGTCGTTCCACTACCGTACGAAATCTCTGCTAAAGGCGGTATCAGTATACCATATATACCATGCCTCATACTAGGGAATAGTGGAAATCATCAAGACATATCCTCTAATCTATATACTATTGGCTATCATCACATCTCTGCTGGGAGTGGACGATCGGTCTAATTGGATCTAGTGGTTTGTGTGATGTGATGATGGCGCCTTAGGTCGTAAAAGAGGTCACGTGTCGATTTCGAAATTTGCATTCTACATCCAACGTCAATAATATCGGGTAAGTTCATTTCTGTTCGACGGACACACATGTACAAATTCCTCGAGGCATGTTTTTATGAGTTGACCAATGTCATCTTGACTCAAGCTGTTCCACTCTTCTGTAATAGCAGCACCAAGTTCATTGAGAGTGGTGAGTAGATACCGACGGTCTGTCAGTGACGCCCCAGGTGTGTACAGTTGGGGAAAGAGCAGGAGTGAACGCTAGCTATGTCAGACATGGATGTTGTGCTGTTTAGGAACTGGGTCGCAGTCCTGGTACGGTCAGCACGTGTGTTATCATCTTGAAAGCAAATGCAAATGTCAATCCGAGTGGTGCAATTAAGTTGTCCCAATGTTACTGACTTTCGATTCTAATAATATTGAGCGCTGTTCAACCAGTCAGTGTGATACTATCCCATACTGTTATGGACAGACTACCAAAATGATGAAGCTGTACAACGTTAACGTCATAGAATGTTTATTAGGACATCTCAAAACTTCGGTCGTGGAATTCGAGGATGAACGTCAGAAAACAGTTCATTAGCCCAACGTCGGTTATATCAGCGCTGACTTCTCGACCGACTGACACCTCAGTTACAAATGACGTGTTGTCAGTTGTGGGCTGACACGTGGGCGTCATGCACACAAATGTCACCTCTGCAGACGATTTCGCACCGCCAGGGCATGCAGTTTACAGTGGTTGCCTGTCGCAACTGGTCCCCTATGCGAGTACCCATTTCTCAGATTTTCTGACGAATTTGACGAATCTGTGTTGACATGGACTTGTTGCCCATGGGCTCCCAGAGCGGCGTCCGTCATCGACATTATGTATTTGTTGGCACGGGGTCCCTGTCTGATGATGAGAGACTGAGAATCATGGACATTAGGACATTAATATTCAGACGTTTATACACCCGCGACATGCCTATATCACGTTAACGTTCAGAATGTTGGAAACGTCGCGTGCTACTTCCTTATTATGAAATGTGCTTTGTAAAGTGTGGCTTTTGGTGGCCACATATGTGTCTGTTCGCGTTTGAGTGACGAGGGTAAATCTGGCACAGCATCCTGTCCAAAGTCACGTGCTTCTTGACTCACATAATGTTTTGTTTGGTAACTAGATTTCGTCAGAAATGTTCATGACACATAGTTTACTTACTTTCATTGCTTGACCTCGATGCATGTTTAACCTCAATCAAATATCCCATAGTTTTGTGCATACTGTATACAATGAGCATGTGCTGAATCTCCATCAGTTATTGATGGCTCCAGGTGTTGACGACGATAGTGATGAGCACCGAAAGATGGCAAATCTGTAGCATACATCACACACACACTCGCAAAGGCAAGTCAGTTGTCCATACTAGAACGTATTGTCAAAAATCAGACAGGGAAGTGCATCTGTCTCGTTACGGGTGTGTCAAATTAGGAACCCGTGAAGATCCGTTTTAGAATTGGTCTTTAGAAACTCATGCTTGTCGAAAGAGGCGACAACCTGGATCGGATGGTCAGGCTAGCTGACTTGGTTGACACATGTCATCGTATCCCAATTGCGTAGATCGATGCTCATGAGTGTCTGGTCCAAATTCAATTATTTACAGGATGCCGCCATATAGCAGAAATATTGCTAAGTGCAGCGTTAAACTATACACAAACAAACAAATAAGGAAATGTCTACCTTGACACTGAGTGAAGCATTTGTCTTTCACCATTATTGAACGACATCATATCCTTGAAGCTTTAACGCAGTGTCCTGAAATCGATTTTTATTAATCTAAATTAGGTTTTCCGGTCAGATTTGCCAGATTCTCTTCTCTTGATTTCGCTATACTTCCAGGTACATCATTGACATTGCTGTCAAATAGTTTTTTTAATCTTCCACAGTGAAACCTCAGAGAAACAAGCAAATTCGAACATTTCTAAAGTCGAAAAATAAAAGTCAACAAAAAGAAACATTTGTATCTATGAGCATCCATGAGAATTCAAGCAAATGAGCATGCCCTGCCACTTCATAAAAAAGGATCTCGAATACTGATCATGAAGACTGGTTCTTGTGGAAGGAATATTCTATACTTTGGAAAACTGTCAGGTACGTAATAAGTGTAGTTCTCTGCACATCCAGCACGCACCGACTTACACATGATTTATTGTCAAATCGTTTTAGTCCATGACACACCCAGCACGCAGGTGTAAAGGTGAAACGTATTAGACTTCAGATACTTCTTAACTCATTTCGTCCGTTATAGTTACAAGCTGAAACGCCTTTGACTCAGGAAAAGTGTTACTAATATCCGGGTTTTTTTCCAAACTTAATTGTAAACGTTTAGTATTTTAAACTCCATGACGTATATTCATCATCATATACCGTTTCTGAATCACTACAATGTCACAATCTGCACGGATGTACTTCTACTGCAAGCATTTTAAATTTGGTGTTCTTGTCAAGCCAGTGCACGTGTTCAACATGTGTAGACACTAAACTCTACACGTGAAGAGAACTATCTATGTTTCCAGGTCAAATGTACGGCTTCTTGTTTTAAACGATTCAGTAAGTTTGGGTGTACAGTCATCGATGGCGTGACACAAATGAACACAAAACCTCATTGCAAGAATAAACATGTGACGTCGGCAGGCGTTTGTATGTTTTCATCAGGTTAATTTAGTCTTTTGCTGAGGTATCGGGTCCATACGGCTATAGTGACAAAGATGTGATCTTTGGCCAGATTGCTGAAAATACAGTAAAATCACATTATTTTGGAAGAACATGGAGAACATTGGAGGAACCGGGTGGAAAGCGTCCAGTTATGATCAGTCCTTGGGACTTGAAGATCCAATATAGCATTTTAAGACCAGACTTATTCCAGTTTAAGACATAGGTATTGGTAAAATACACTAACACAGAAATCATGTCCATAGATTCAATATATAGAACATACCCAAGGATAAAAATTACTGGTCATATATACTTTATTGATTTCTTGGTTGAACATGGTTTAGATTTTAAGTCAGATTAAAAATTCAAATGTGTGATTTCTTAAATACTCTAACTAAACGAAATGTCGAGTCTCTTTAGTCTTCACGTAAACGTAGATTTTCACAAATGTGACTTTGGTGGTTTAGACTTCCTCGCCGATTAATCTGGTGCGCTTGCAAGTTAGTGTTTACCGATTGATATACACATTCTAGAGTAACTGTACAATACACATAACATCACTACGACTGATCGTTGTAGCATGTGTTGGATGTGGCTAAGAGTAATCAATACAGTCACATTGGACTTTGAGGTCCAGGGTGTTTTAACATCTAATCACTGTAGCAAACAATCGTTCATTATGTTGACAGCGTGCAATTACAATGTATCAGGTTTCTGGCGACATTTGTAATGACACAGATGGTTTTGTCGTCTTGTTGATATACTCGAGGAATGACATCATGATTATCATTTACAAAAACATAGCGACAACTAGAATGTAAATATCTTTCTTGATAGTGCTTAGAAACAAAGACTGATTACCATTTTGAAGGCGTGAAATGCAGTTGTGATGGAAGACTCCATGGCTTGTTACACACCTCTTAACTGGTGTTGACACATGTTTTAGATTGGGCGATTTTATTGACGCCGCTTCGAGATGATATATTGTTTCTCAGTTTGCAAAAGGTTCACGTACAGATAATGTGATTCGAATGGTATTAAAGTCATATCACCTTTTGGAAACAGGTTTTCAGACATGGAACAAGATACTTCCGTGACTTTTGTAGCTGACAGCTCAGTCAGTGAGGTATTTTTTTTCTTACCTTACGGTCTTTGTATAAATGGCACCCGTGAAGAGCCACCTCCTCGTGGTGGGTGCTGGGTAACGCTAAGCGCTCTTCCACCCCCGTTGTGGACCCGGGGGCATATTTGGTCCACCAACCCGTTGCGCCCCTGTGTCGGTGGAGGACGGGATTCTGGTGGTTGAGGGCAATAGGATCCTGGAACCGTGTTCCTTTTGCCCAACACACCACTTCGCCCCTTACTTCACCTAGACGGGTGGTAGAACTGACCCGGTTCTATCAATCGGCTGGTCATGCCGTGCCCTGCGCATGGAAACATTCATTTTGAAATTGTGTAACATCCCTGTATCCCTGGTGTTTGCATGCTGGAGACCCGATGCAGTTATACACCGTCCTCGTTGACACTCCGTGGTGGGTGGGGAGCAGGGCTGTCGAATCAATTACATATCACAATGGCTCACAATCATTCTGGTTCTATTCGGAGTGAAAAGAAGAGACGATGCTATTTCTCTTCCTCAAAATTCAAATTCCTGGGAACGATTTATTGTCGTTGACTCAAAAGATGGACTTCCTTTGAAAATCAACCCTTTCGCTATTAGCAAAGCAATTGATGTTTCACGGCTCCGAGGCGGCTCTCTTTTGGTATAGTGTGCCCGACGACAACAGGCTATTAATCTTTTGAAATGTACCACTTTTGCAAATACTGAAGTCACTGTCTCAGTACACCGAACTTTAAAATTCCAGTCGAGGGATCATCCGCGACAGAGCCCGTTGTCTCGCAGAAATGACTGAGGAAGAAATACTGAAAGAACTTTCTGGACAACATGTGACCTCAGTGAAACGTTTCCCTCTCAACAAATACTTATTTGTTCACATTTTCGCTGACGGCTATCCCCAAATCCATTAAAGCAGGCTATTTTAACATCGAAGTGGAGGTGTATGTCCCCAATCCACTCCGGTGTTACAATTGTCAGAAATTTGGACATGGTTCCAAATTCTGCAATCGTCCATCTATATGCCATCGTTGTGGAGGGAATCATGAAAGCTCTGGTTGCAAAGCAGAACTGAACTGTGTTAATTGTAAGGGTCAACATGACACATCTTCCAAGGATATATGAAAAGGATGTTTTGACTGTAAAATGTCAAAACAATATTTCTTTTCAAGATGCTAAAAAGGTTGTCGCTATCCGGCTACCTCCCTCAACACAAACCTATGCTGCTGCTGTTTCCCGCATTTTCTCTACTAGATCAATTGAAAGTCAAACTGACTTGACATGGGCGAAAACGGAACACCCTGAGCCTATTACCAAAGCATCTTACAGTCAGACGAATTATTCAGACAGTCAACAATGTGCCACTTCTCCAGCGTCTCAGTCTACACCAGCTACTGCAACAACAGCTCCAATAAAAGTATCAAGCGAAGTGTCGAAAAATCAAAAGAAAAAACAAAATAAGAAAATTAAAACTAAGATTGCCACTCCTACTGAAACATCAGTAGATCTACACAACTTTTTTTACCCTCTCGAAATGGATTTTACTCCATCTTCAGAACGTATGAGTAGTAATAACTGCTCTTCACGTTCGCGTGAGCGATCACCTATAGACCCACCATGAGCCATCTTCTTCAATGGAACTGCAGAGGACTTGGGCATAATTTCCATGAACTGCAGTTATTAACAACAGATATAAACCCATCAGCTATTTGTTTAAAGGAAACGTACCTTAAACATACCGATAATTGTGATGTAAGACGCTATAATTCTTTTCATTCTTTTTCTCCACCGGGTGATAAAGCTACCGGTGGTGCTTCTGTTCTGGTGCAACAGGGTGTTATTCACAGTCCTGTTCCCCTTACCACAAACCTCCAAACTGTAGAAGTTCGTCTTACACTGCAAATTACCTTCACACTTTGTTCCTTATACCATCCACCTTCTTCAAATATTCAGGGGCTTGAACTCCAAAAATTGTGCGACCAGCTCCCTAAACCCTTTATCATCATGGGCGACCTAAATGGACATAATCCGTTATGGGGAAGTTCAAATATTAATCAAAAAGGAAAAGTGATCGAAGATTTCATATTTGATAACGACCTTTGCATCTTTAATGATGACTCAAAAAAGTACTTACATCCTGGTACAGGTACATACATATTCATCACTAGATCTGTCACTTGCAGATTCAACTTTGTTGAGTGAATTCACATGGTAAGTCCACGATGACCTCTGTGGAAGTGACCACTTTCCAACTATTTTGAAACCTGTGTCCCCATCTGATGTTCCTCCGTCATCACGATGATATTTTAAAAAAAGCTGACTGGCATTTATATGACACTCTTTGCACTAACAAATTGAAACCTGAACTTTTCATGGGCACCCCTGATCCCATAAAATGTTTCTCTGATGAACTAAATATAATTGCTGATGAATGTTTTCCTAAGTCCTCTGCTGTTGCTCATATACGAAAACCATGGTTTGATGACAACTGCAAACAAGCAAGGAAGGCACGGAAAAAGGCTGAGCACTATTTCCGTCGCGATCCTATGGTCCATAATCTCAATAAATTCAAAATCTTAAATGCCAAAGCTAGGCGTACTTTTAAACAAAATAAACGTCAATCTTGGCGAAATTATGTATCAAAAATCAATTCACGTACGCCCATGTCCAAGGTATGGAATATGGTACAAAAAATCAAAGGTAAAGGCTCTAAACCTGGCATCCACCACCTTAAAAATGGAAATGAATTATTAACAGATACTTCAGATATTGCAAATAAACTAGGTGAAACTTTGGCTAAGCACTCTTCCTCCTCTAACTATGTACCTACATTTAAAAAATATCAACAGCAACAAGAAAAGAAACCTATTAATTTCAACACGGACAATGGGGAAGACTATAATGAATTAATTTCTATTCATGAGCTGCAAAAAGCGCTTGACCAAGCTCACGATACTGCTGCAGGAGCTGATAACATACATTATTAACTCCTGAAGCACTTACCAGAATCCTGTTTAGAGACACTTTTACATATATTTGATAGTATTTGGACATCCGGGAATTTCCTTCTTCATGGCGGGATGCTATAATTATTCCAATTCCTAAACCGGGACGTGATCATACCGATCCTTCTAATTATCGACCAATTTCACTCACTAGCTGCGTTTGCAAAACCATGGAACGCATGATCAATAATCGATTAGTTTGGTACTTGGAAACCAATAACCTAATAACTGATATACAATGTGGTTTGGAATCTTTTGTTACAAATGCCATAATTAATAAACAACATGCAGTGTCGATCTTTTTCGATCTAGAAAGAGCATACGATACTACGTGGAAACATGGTATCTTAAGAGATTTACATGATTTTGGATTACGGGGCCGTTTGCCTCAATTTATATCCAACTTTTTACATGACAGACAATTTCAAGTCCGAGTGTGTTCTACCCTGTCTGACCATTATAATCAGGATCAGGGTGTCCCACAAGGCAGTATTTTGTCTGTCACACTGTTTAGCATTAAGATCAACAGTTTATCCAAGGTTTTAAATGATTCAATAGATGGATCACTTTTTGTGGATGATTTTAATATTTCTTGTCATGGTAAAAATATGCATACTATTGAACGACAACTGCAATTGTGTTTAAACAAGATAGATAAATGGTGTCTCGAAAATGGCTTTAAATTTTCTAAATCCAAAACTAATTGTATACATTTCTGCCGTAAATACAAACCGCATAAAGACCCAGAATTATCTCTAAATGGCACGCCCATCAAAGTTGTGAAGGAGGCCAAGTTCTTGGGTATTATTTTTGACTCACACTTAACGTTTCACCTCATATTAAAGCCCTTAAAACTAAATGCCTGAAGGCACTTGACTTGTTGAAAGTCGTTTCCAATTCTAATAGGGGAGGGGATCAAGCTACCCTCCTACATCTATATCGATCACTGGTACGTTCCAAACTTGATTATGGTTCCATCGTTTATGGTGGAGCCTGCAAAAGCAACCTCAAACTATTAGATTCTGTCAACCACCAAGGTCTAAGACTTTGTCTTGCGTCCTTTAGAACTTCTCCTATTGACAGTCTCTACGTCGAGGCCGATGAGCCATCTCTTACACAACGCTGTATAAAATTATCCTTGCAGTATGTAACAACATTATATTCTAACGAGTCAAATCCTGCATTTAACTGTGTTTTTAATCCTCTTTATGAGGATCTGTACAACAAAAAGCCTTCTCTTGTTCCGCCTCTTGGTTTGAGAATTAAACCATTCATTTCTGCTGCCGGCATTGAGCTGGAAAATACATCTCCTTCCCGCCTACTTTCTTCTCATCCTTGGCAACTGGTGAGGCCTGAAGTTGACCTAACTCTGACAAAGTTTAAGAAATCTGTAACTAATGAATTACAATATAAACAAGAATATAATCAATTAAAAAATAAATACAATACATACAAATCATAGATTTGAAGAGGTCATCATGCGACGATGTCGCGTTGGCCATACAAGATATACTCATGAGTACCTTTTAATAGGTGAGGATCCTCCGTTTTGTATCCCTTGTGATGAAAGAATCACGGTCAAGCATGTCCTGTTTGACTGTGTTGAATATTC
Organism: Haliotis rubra; assembly: GCF_003918875.1. Classification (NCBI taxonomy): domain Eukaryota; kingdom Metazoa; phylum Mollusca; class Gastropoda; order Lepetellida; family Haliotidae; genus Haliotis; species Haliotis rubra. The sequence continues at coordinate 367,185 of NW_025767270.1, read as the reverse complement.
CATCACAAGGGATATACTGAACCGCATAAAAAACGCAAGTTTTTCAAAATGAATAAATATTCGACAGAACATTGTTAAATATTATAGTGTAAGTACACATTGGTTACCTTTGTTGTGAAAAAACAGTTTGTTAATGTTCAGGTTCTGTTTGGTGATTTCTCTTGGATATTGTACATCGCCAAAACGCAGCAATCGAATTGGCCGTGGGATGTGGTTGCAGAAGTTTGTCATGAAAATCATGATGCGCATTATGTCACGGACACATAGGGGTATAAATATGCCCTCAAATCAGTTTGAAATCACTCCCGATAAACGCCCACCAAGAATGCCAAGGTTAACGACGCAACAGAGGGAACAAACCATCGGCCGTCTTGAAGCTGGACAGAGTGTTGCAGATGTTGCCAATGCATTCCATGTGCACATAACGACCATCTACCGTCTTCAGGAACGTTTTGCTGCTACACAGACCACTGCTGACCGCCAACGTCCTGGACGTCCGAGAGTTACAACACCACGGCAAGATCGACACATTCAACGTTCGCACATCGGGGATCGATTCTTATTTGCCAACGAGAGTGCCCGACAGACTATTGGACATCACAATCGAGCAATAAGCGGAGATACAGTTCGGCGCAGACTCAGAGCAGTCCACCTCCGTTGTCGTCGTCCAGCTCGACGTCCTATCCTCACACCGAGACATCGTCAGAATCGTTTGCAGTGGGCTACGTTGCATCGAAACTGGCGTCATCAACAGTGGAGACTGGTATTGTCCTCTGATGAAAGTCGGTTTTGCATTTCCCGATTTAAACCCGATCGAACATTTTTGGGACGAGCTGCAGAGACGACTGAATGAAGTCCGACCACGTCCGACAACTGCAGCAGAACTCCAGGCAGCCATCATCCGGACATGTGCGGCAATCCCTAGGGCCTTTGTCAACCGTCTGATTCACTCCATGTTCAGGCGGTGCACAGCTGTAGTGAATGCACGAGGTGGACATATGCGCTACTGACTTGTTGGATCAATTTCGATTTTGTCTTCAATGCAAAGTAAACCAACAATGTTTCCATGCATTGACTGGCATGTCCCAATCATCATGCAACAAGTGTTGATTGTTATTACGTACCTGTTTTCATGTATTATCTGTCAAAAGTAAAGTTTTTCAAAATCTGGATTTTGACTTGCGTTTCTTTTGCGGTTCAGTATATTTCAAATCACAAACTATGAAGGATCTTTTTAGTAATATAAGTATTCATTTAATTATTGCCTTTTTTAAAAATTAGACTTGTTCACTGGTGTGTTAATAAATAGATATTTTATTATTGGTAGTTTAGATTAGTAACTGAGATTGTTAAAGGCTGTACCCTCAAAGGGGTTTAAGTAGCGTAAAATTATTGTCCTCCTGAGAGGGTACGTAAGTCCCGAAACATTCAAAGGAAATTTGAACATTACCAGCTGTTTTAAATGTAGTATTCTTGTCATTTTAATTTTGGCTAAATTTGACTTCAATCGCCAGCGGCTGAAGGGGTGATATAAATCCAACTAGGGTCCATGCAGGTAGCAAAAGTACTGTAAGTCCCCATGGTCCCTAGTTTGGTGATCTACCTTCAGTTGTTGGCGATCTATAGCCAGTTTTTATATTGTATTGTCCAAATAGTGCTATTAGTTTTAAGTTTCCACACTAGTTTTAGTTGTAATTGTGATATTCTAGTTGTTTTACTGTCCTTCGTCGACAGGTTTTCTTATAATATACATCTATTCCATTTCAATTTCACATATGTTCTCGTCACGATATGGCTGAAATATTGTCGATGTGACGTTAAATAATAACTAACTCACTCACTCACTTGGTATAAATTGGCGCATAAATAGACAATGTCATGTTTATGATTATAAAACTACAAATTCATAACGCTCTCGATCCTGGAATGTATGCAGTGAAAGTGCAAGAGTTGGGTTTCTTCTCATTTTTGCACTATCATGGCTTAGTAAACTAATGAGTCGGCAAAGTCCAACTGGCGGGATTATAGACCGGGTATTTTGATTGCAGGATTAGTATTTTAACAGTCTTCAGGGAAGCAAATCCATTCAGACTCTTAAACAACATCGACATCCGCATCCCACAAATGTATATAAACCTGGCATACAAGGTGTTGAAAGTAAGACAAACTATCTTGTATATTCATTTCAGTGACATCATTTTGAACAATGTTGATGTATAATCTCAAAATATTCTAAAATATAATGGTACGTATGTGTTATTGTACATGCTATTCTGGTTGAGTCGTATAATTGCCAAACCCTTGCTTTCTGCGGAATGGTTGTGATCTTGAAAAATGACCTCAGAGAAATCATAAAACAGTTTATATGATACTAGTTGAACTTTTAACAACAACTTTACCCATCACAATAAGAGGACCCGTGAAGATCCGGGGTAGAATAGGTCTTCAGCAACCCATTCTTGTCATAAAAGGCGACTATGCTTGTCGTAAAAGGCGACTAACGTGATCGTGGACGAGTTCGAGATGATTGTGTATGGTGATTGTATTGTCATTTGAGTGTGACCTCCAGGGCTATCACTGACCTAGTTACATCCTCCGCCTCCTCATGAAGAAGGTCACCTGTTTGCCTTGTTCACCCCGATTCTTCCCATTGTCAAGGACACCTTTAATCGACTCATGTCATTAAAAGATGGCTGATCTACAAATCGATTGTAGTAACAGAACAGAAATTCACACAATCTGTTACGGAGATACTTACAATCTTAATATTATTTTGAATTATATTTCAAATGTGGTTTGATTGGATTTTATCATGTTATCAATTATCAATATTTTATCAAATTGTTATGGTTTTCCAATGTAATGTTTTATGTTCCCACATTTGTGTATACTTTGAAAATGTATTATTAAGACTCAGACTCTTGATGGCCATTGAGGCCTACAGTACAATGACGTGATTTATATGGAAAATCATAATAGCATGTGCGTCCGCTCATAGTTTCGCAGTGTGAACATTTTGGTCAGATAGATAGCAGTTATTAAACAATGCAGATTTATCTTGTCTGGACATCAGTTGTTTAAATTTAAGTTTAGAGTGGTATGTGTAATAATAAGGTGGTATATAATTCCCTCTAAGATTTTGGTACAAAGTACAAATAGTAGGATAGGATATTCGTCTTCAAAACCATCATTTTAGAATGGACAGATTTCATCCGTTAAGGGAATAGCGGAACCGACAGAAACGGTGCGTCTGTACGCTTGGATATTAACATCGGTTGATGCGCAGCGGAATTTTGTTAAAGCACGGCGCAATTTAGCGGATTTAACGCGTTGTAAATAAGGCTTTGGCTGAAGGATGGTTTTGAATGTACAACAAGAAGATAACAATGAGGATTCATGTAGACGTGCACTTCAATCCTGCATACATACATCTTTCAATCGCTGCTTAAATACACTTATAAAATGATCAGTATTACCAACATCATGTGCTAGCCAAACAAAAGCAATGTATTATTAAGAAGAATTTTAAAGTAATTCAAAAACGACTATATACTTCTATAATACATTACTAAACACGATAGGGTCTTCAAAGTAAGGGAAAGAATGCATGTAAGGGAAAGAATGCATGCCTTGAGAACCGCCTAGATGTGATTTGTTTGGTCCCTGGTTTGAAGATGTAGTCAGATCAAAGCGCAATGTTTGTACATAAAAGAGACAACTTGACTGAAACATTAACCCCAGAGATCTTATTGAAGAGAAGACACATATACCGACGATGCTGACTAAATACTATGCGAGGAACATATCCTACAGTGGATGAATGTAAGCTAATCTAATCGAACTACACGAATATGGATTCCATAATATCTACGACAGACATTAAAATTAGCGAAGTATATCCTCGTCAAAATATGCACACGTCATTTACACAAATTGAAAAGCTGACTTGAACGAATGAATTTGGAATTTTCACTTCATAACATAATATGCATAATAACACGTACATATAACGGCTTTCTCTTATTTTCAGCGTGTTCAGGGAACACTTATTTTTTCCAAACCGTAGACAAAGTTTTCTTCCGGTATGATGTGGACCAGCATCAAATCTTAAAATAAATAAACCAAATATGGAATGTGTTGTAGTTGCCAACAAGTCTAAAACATTGCCACTGATTCAAATATCTGTGAAAGCAGAGTCACTTGTGAGTGAGTGAGTTACTATTTAACGTCACATCGGTAATATTTCAGCCATATCGTGACGACAAAAGGTTATGGACTAAGAATAAAAATAGTTATACTTATTTAAAAACCTGTCAGCGAAGGACAGTATAACAACTAGACTATCACAAAGTGATTAAAACTAGTTTGAGTTCAGTGTAAAATTGTAAGTCATTGCAAAACAACACAATATATAATCGGGCTATAGATCACCAGCAACTGAAGGTAGATCACCACACTAGGGACCATCGGGACTTACAGTTCCTTTGCTACCTGCCAGAGTCACTTGTACGTTATGGACCATGGGAAGAGCACGTGAGTAATACTCAGCTCGTGACGACTTCAGATATTCTCGAAAAGATGAGCAGAACATAATGATGTGCACACCTCTTAGTAAACGTTTCCTCCAATTGTCTACTTCTTTCTATTTATGTTCACTTTATGATAATGACCCACCATGGTGCGCAATTAACCTTTTCGTAAACACTGTAACCACTAACTAATATCATCGATAAACTGTCTTGTGTCTTACGGAGATTCATTACACTTCTGTACCTTAACATGCCTTCCTTTCAGCCATAGACACATGCACAGATCATCACACAAGTCTATTGATTGTTCTACGGTTAACAAATGGCGTGGATGGTCGGTGCAGCACATGTTTACCATTTTTGTGCGAACAACTGGTGTTTTCGCTTATTTTCAGAGAACCATTGTCACTGTATGCCGTTTATGCTCCATACCACGTTTTCTGACATACTTTTGTTGACGTTATTCATTGAGATGATCAACCTGCATGATCAACCATATATATATATATGATAATGTACATGAAACATCTGGGATTGTGACATCCTGAAATGAACAAATCATATTTGAAAATAACACAACTAATTTTTGTTATGTTTTACTTTAATCTATATTTTTATATCTTGTTGAATTTCAAAAAAGTTTAACTGCAATTTCCATTAATTAAACAACACCATCCCAATTCCAATACAGTAACACGATCACTCAGCTTATACTCAACGTATCTTTTTATTAAACGTAAGGTTGCTTGCGATGTTCCCTGTGACAAAGATGTCTGTTTTGGCGTCATGCTGATATACCTGAAGTAATGGTTTGAGTTGTAAAACAGTCTGATCACGTCAAATATACGATTGGAATATGTCGTTTCCTTGACTGCACGGTGTAGAGAATGTCGTAAAAGGACAACGTTTTCTTTCCCATGTTCTTAACACTGTAAATACGTGCGTACATGTACGTGCTGTATCCTTGACAAATGCTGGAAATTCAAATATTGCGTGTGTAGTTGCAGGATTCCTGGTGGCACCACCTATGACTAGAAGTTGAAACTGATCGATATGCTGTCGAAATACTATTGTAGTATGATTTATAGTATTTTATTTGTACCTTTGCTGTTAAAACAGCAATTTTCCAGCTATGTTATGTCTGTCTTGAAATATCAGGTCGAGACAAGCAATCCAACGATTGACATTGTGAGCATAGATTCATGTAAGCAAACCTGACCATCAGACCCCATAGAAGCCCTAACGACAAGAACAGGTTATTGGAAACCAATTCTAACCTGCGCTCGTCGTTATGGGTTACCATGACATGTATTGACAACCGTAAGTGGGGTGTTTTTCATCTGTTATTACTTAACATTTGAATAGAATTGGGTTCTTATCAAATCCTCTGTAATTGTGCGTTGCAAAAACTATTATCCCCAAGGCTAGAACGGATCTAGCTATTACATCCACCTTCACAAGAAGATACATTTTAACCTTTAATATTTAGATTAGTAATTTTGGTACACACAGCTTGAGTAGTTTTAAATGTTGTTCTTAATGTGTTAAAAGCAGATTAACTGATGGGCGTATCATTACATTAACAGTAAGTGTAGGTTAAGACACTGAACAAATAAAGTAAAGAGACGATGATTCTTCATTCCAGATATGATCAGTTAACTCACGTAACGTTAAATAAACATTTATTCGTTTCATTTCAGCAGGTGGGCAATGATGAACCTGGATGTACTGACAAAATAGACCAGCCTGATTCGTTTATTAACAAGAACATGCTATAATTAACTATTCAGTAAGGAACTAGGTTAACACGTGATGATGCGACTATTCACGTGTTCACGGTCAACGTGTTATTATTTGATTAGATTCAGAAACAACCTAAAAGTATGTATGTTCTCTCTCAAGTAAAACTATGCATGAAATATATATGCAAAGATATATCTGCAAATATACATGTACTGATACAAGAGTTCGAGATATTTCATTTTGGGGTAATTTCAACTTAGAACCATCCGGTATGAGTGTATATGGATTCAGAAAACGATAATTACATTCACAACGTGCAATGAATTTCGTGCATGCATTTTTCATGATGTGCATGTGCACATGATCGGGATAAATTGAAACGTGTCAGGGTGTTGCTGTCCATTTCAGTGACAAAAAATACAGACTGCAGGTTTCTCTGATATGGTTGTAAACCCATGCAGCGTCTCGTACGTCAACGACAACGTGCAATTGTCATGTTGGAAATTGGAAGAAGACATTGTGGCACGTGCTTTTCACGTTCACCAGATGACCCTGTTTCTTAGCCACTTTGAATACTATTTTATTACATCATGGCTTGGTAACCTAATGTGTCGGGAAAGTCCACCTAACGAGGTTATAGACCGGGTATTTTTCGCTGAAATCAAGACCAGGGCGAAACCGAAATTCGAACCTACCGTATCAGGATTTTGACAGTCTTCAAGGAAGCATATCTATACAGTCAAACTCAGCCTCTTAAACATTGCCGATCGTGTCCCACAAACATGGCACTTTTGATGTATTTTCATTTCGACGTGTGAAAACATCATTTCCAGCTTGTCATACATTAACATGTGTGTCTCAAAGTAAAGAGCAATTGTAACAAAGTGTACATCTTTTCACTGTATCTTAAAAGTCTATTTATGGGTCCTGTGACAAATGAACACGTTTTCTAAGCTGTGAAGTTTGTGAATTGCAATAATTACTGATAATGGATAATGGACACTAATTGTCATTTTTACGTTTTAACCATGAGATATGTTTTTAAACAATGTTGATATATAATCTTAAGCTATTCTCAAGTATAATTAGTTATTTTATATGCTATTATGGTTGAGTGGGATACTTGATAACCCGCCTTGGTATCTACTAAATAGTTATGATATTGAAAAATGACCTAAGAGAAATCATAAAACAGCTATTATGTTACTAAATGCACTTTGTAACAACTACTGTGCACACTAAATAATAGAAATGACTGTGGATGAGTTCGAGATAATTGTGTATGGTGACTGTATTGTCATTTTTGAGTGTGACCTCCAGGGCTATCGCTGACCTAGTTACATCCTCCGCCTCCTCACGAAGAAGGTCACCTGTTTTGCCTTGTTTGTCCTGATTCTTGCCATTGTCAAGGACACCTGAAGTCGACTCGTGCCATGCACTAAAAGATGGTTAATCGAAAAATAGGTAGTAGTAGCAGAACTGAATAGAATGCACACAGTCTGTCAAGAAAATACTTAAAATATCAAGGATATTTTTCTATATAAAATGTACTACAATTCAAATAAGGTATGATTTAATCTGTGTGTGCTCATGAATCCACTTTCCAATGTAGTGTATACGTTCACATATTTGTTTCTACTTTGTAAAAGCATTAATACTAGTAAGAAGAATTTAAAAGTAATTCAGACACGACTATATACTTCCATATTACCTTGCATGTAAGTAAGAAATACATGCCTTGGAAAACCAACTACATGTGATGTATTGTGTACCCGTTCTACAGATGTAGTCAGATTAAAGCACAATGTTCGTACATAATAGAAGATTTGACTGAAACATTAACCCCAGAACTCTTGTGGAAGAGAAGACACATATACCAACGATGCTGACTAAACACTATGCGAGGAACATTATCCCTTAAGAGGATGAATGTAAGCTAATCGACTTAACTACACGAATATGGATCCAATAATATCTACGCCAGACATTGAAATTAGTGAAGTACATCCTCGTCAAATTATGTACACGCAATTTACACAAAAATAAAAAGCTGACTTGAACGAATGAATTTGGGATTTTCAATACATAACATAATATTTTATACATACATGAAACGGCTTCCTCTTATTTTCAGCGTGTTCAGGAACAAATATGTTTTTTCAAACCGTAGACAAAGTTTTTTGTCCGGTATGATGTCGATTAGCATCATCTTTGAAATAAATAAATCGCTTGTAAACCAAATAAGAAAATGTTTTGTAGTTGTGTTAACAATAGTTTAAACCGTTGCCGTAACGTTACAAATATCTACTGAAAACAGAGTCACGTGTACTTTATCGACCATGGCATGAGCATGTGAATAATGCTGAGCTCATGACGACTTCAGATATTCTCGAAATGATGAGCAGAACATAATGATGTGCACGCTTCTTTGTAAAAGTTTCCTCCAATTGTCTACTTCTTTCTATTTATGTTCTGTTTATGATAATGACGCACCAAGTCGCGGCACGATGTCACACAATTAACCTTTTCACACATTGTAAACTCTCTTATCACTCACTAATAACAACGATAAACTGTCTTGACTCTTACGGAGATTACAAAGGAGATCATTAACTATATACAGGATTACATACGTGCACCTCCCCACTGGATGGAAAACAATGCTCCACTGCACCTCTGTGCCTTAACTTTTATAATATATATTCGTTTCAGCCACGGACAGATGCACAGACGATTGTTCCTTGAATCACAACACAAGTCTCTATTGATGGTTCTTCGGTTAACAAATGGCGTGAGTGTTTTGTGCAGTACATGCTTGTCATTTTTTGCGAACAACTGGTGCTTTTGCAGATTTTCAGAGATTCCCACTGTGTGCCATATAACTTCGATAGCAGTTTCTCCGGCATATTATTGTTGACGTTTTACATTGAGATGATCAACCTGCATATGTGTGTGTGTTTGTGTGTGTGTGTTTGTGTGTGCGTGCGTGCGTGTGTGTGTGTGTGTGTGTGTGTGTTTTGAGACAATGTACGTGAAAGACAGGTATGCCTTAACATCTGGGAATGTGATCATCTTGAAATGAACAAAACATATTTGAAAAGAAGACAACTCAGTTTCTTTATGTTTTACTTTGATCTATATTTTACTGTTGCATTTCAAGAAGAGCTTATGCAATTTCCATTCATTAAACAACACCATCCAACTTTGAATAGTGACACGATCACTCAACTTAATGCTCAACATTTTGTTTATTTAACGTAAGGATGCTTGCGACGTTCCCTGTGACAAAGATATGTGTTTTGGCGTTACACCTTGACTGGTCTGAGTTGTCATCACACATACTACTGGGATATGTCGTTTCCATGACTGCACGGCCTAGAGAATGTAGTGAAAGGACAACGTTCTCTTCCCCATGATAAAATCACTGCACATACGTGTATCCTTGACACACTCTGGAAATTCAAACATGCCTGTGACGTTGCGGGATTTCCTATGACTAGAAGGTGAAACCGGTCGATATGCTGTCGTAATATTGTAATAGTATGATTTGTAGTATGTTTGTTTGTACGTTTGCTGTTACAATTTTCCAGATATGTGACGGCTGTCTGGAATTATTGGGTCGAAACAAGCTATCCAACGGCTGACATTGTAAGCATCGATTCAAGTCAGCGAGCCTGACTATCAGATCCTATAATAGCTTCTGACGACAAACACAGGTTATTGGGAACTAGTTCTAACCTGTGATCGTCGTAATTGGGTTATCATAACATGCATCGACAAAAGTCAGTCTAACCACTCGATCCCGTTAGTAGGTTGTTGAAGATTTGGTTGCTGAAGACCAGTTCTAACCAGATCTTCAAGGGTGATAGTTTATAATGGTTGACGTTAAGAATACACATGGGATGTATGACATATGCCCATTGGAATAAGATGTCGGTTTCATTAGTTAGATGATATATATTTTCATTAGTAGATATTCAACAAGAAGATAGCATTATGATTACGATATAATATGGTTTTTCCTTCGTAGTGTGTCTCTAGATGTTGTCAACCAAAGTATTGCCGATACGAATCATCATGTGGTTTGATACTAATATATGATACCTATAGCAATACATATATGAAATAACAAAGACAGAACTGTAGCCATGTTTGTCAAAATGATAGTGACATAGTTGTTATGTTGTCTGAACCATCAGTTATCAAGTATTACCTTTGATGTTACTGTGTTTTAATATGGAGTAGAAGGTGGTGGTTCATTTCATCAAGAATATAATGTTAATGTAAAACTATCATTTAAATAAACGTTTCAGTTCGTTTTCTTCAATTACACATCATTTGTGTTTTTCATCTGTTATTACTTAACTTTTGAATTGACTTGGGTTCTTATCAAATGCTCTGTAATTGTGCGTTCCAAAACCCATCATCCCCAAGTCTAGAACGGATCAAGTTATTACTTCCGCCTTCACAAGGAGATACGTTTTAACCTTTAATATTTGGTTTGTGTTTGTTGGCTTGGATATTAGTAATTTTGGTAAACATAGTTTGAGTAGTTTTAGATGTTGTTCTTAATGTGTTAAAAGCAGATTAACGGATAAGCGTATCATGATATTAACCAGTAATTATATTTAAGACATTAAACAAATAGAGTAAAGAGACGATGTTTTTGCATTGAAAATCTGATTCAAAGTTAATTCAAATAACGGACAATGATGGGCATGGACAAGCTGACAAGAGACCAGAAGCCTCTCTCTCTCTCTCTCTCTCTCTCTCTCTCTCTCTCTCTCTCTCTCTCTCTCTCTCTCTCTCTCTCTCTCTCTCTCTCTCTCTCTCTCTCTCTCTCTCTCTCTCCTCTCACACACTCTGTCTCTCTATTTCATTTGAGAGTTGTATGATTGCATATGGACTCAGGAAACGATAATTCCATTCACAACGTGCAGCAAGTGCATATGCACGTGAAACGTGTCAGTAAGTGTGTCTGATATTGTAGTAAGCTCAGGTAAACCTTGTTTTCTTTTTGAGATGGAGCCTGTCTGTCGCGTCAGGGACGGTTAATGCAATTGTCATGCTGGAAGATGGAAGAAGGTAGAATATTGTGGCAAATGCTTTTCACATTCCACAGTCAGTAATTAGCAGATTACAATCACGATGTCGAATGTGTTACGAAATCGTGGTCAGAATGTCTTGGAGTAGTCTGTCTCACAGTCCCTGAACCATATTTATTTTCCCCACTGCCAAGCTCTCTCTGCAGTGCTAAAGCCCTAAATAAAGCAAGTCTAGATTTCCTCAGGTTCAGAATCTCTGGTCTCCCTGGGGCTCCTTTTCAATTTAAATGGGCTTGTTTGTTACTATCAAAATTATATATATTCAGAGACTAAGCATTAGTCTAGTCTTGGAAATGAGCTTCACAGAGCTACAGGTGGTAGAATGAGTAGGCAGCCACTTGTTATCCCACGATTGACAGACCGTCACATTATTGCAAGACGTCAAATGTGTGAAGAGAGGCAGCTCTGAACCAGCGGACGTAGGGCAAGTGCTGCGATTTGGGATGAATCAAGGTTTACTTTTGACTTCGCTGACAGGCGCAAAAGAGTGTAGCGTAGGCGGAATGAGTGCTTTCAAGCCATTAATGTCAGGCAGAACGATCGTTTTGGGTCTGCTCAGTCTTCTCAGTCTGGTGTGACCTCAACCAACAATCACTCTTGACAAACTAGACACTGTCACGCGGGAAGAATGGGGTAGAATGAACTAAGCTCACGTGTGACGTTTGATTAGGAGTATGCCTCCTCAAATTTGGGATAGTCTTGAGACTAGTGGCGGATTCAAGCGATATTGAGTCTTTCTATATTTCCTCCATACCCAAGGTTTACATAGTATACACTTTCAGTTGTTGGATCAAACATATTCAATGTACCCATATATAGAGATACCTCTGATATCTTGGCAAAACAGTTGAATATGACAGCGTATAGTGTAAATAGTTTGTGTTATGAAAGTATGTAGAGATTGAAATGATCAGTTACCTTGTATTAATACCTAGTGATTTCGCAAACTGTCAAACTGCACCTAACAGAACCGTGATTGTGTATTTGTAGCTGCAGCATCATGGAGATGAAGGAGACTAAACCCTCCCCACGGTGTTGCCATTGTTAGGTTCCGACTGCCCCATGTGTATGTGAATCAGAACCACTAGGTATTTGCGAAACAGTGAGCGTATCCTGCACCATTGCTGGAGATGAAGGGTCGAACTACGAGACAGGCGAAGTCATCCTACTTATAAAATCTTGTAGGCTTTGTTTTGTCACTCCGAATCTTTACGTATACATCTAAATATAAAACTGATGAGGCGCACTCACTGATCTCCTTATGTCAAGTTTAGCTGGTAAATCAGAAGAAGGAAATTCACTGTTTGGTTGGTGTTTTGCGATATCAGTTTATCGATATACCTGAAGCTTAAGGCAAACTTATTGATCAAATTACACTGTTTTGACCTTTCCAGCTCGAGCAGAAATTGTGATTTATATGCATAAAGAAAAAAATCTGTTTGAAGGGAAGCACAATAAAGCTATACGTCATTTCAGACAAATAATGTCCTTTCGCAGTGAGTTATGATATAGGTCTTTTAATCAAATGCATCATAGTCAGATGTCGACCTTAATTCTTAACAAATGAGCGTATTGAATTTCATCTAAAATCATACCATAATATTTTGACTCACAGAGGCTGAAGTATGGAAGGGAAGGTCATTTCGATGCTTATCGATTCTCAACAATTACTGTCAGTTACGAAAGTAGATGTAACACCGGACAACGTTGTAACTTTGCAAAAATGCGTAGATTATGTTTCTATGATTGCTCCTTTCATGTTTACTCTTTAATTAATGGTGCTCTGATACTTTCTTCATACTCTTTGTCTCGAAGATTACAATCTCTTCTTAAATACTGATACATATTCGTGGAATCAATGAAGTTCCCGTGCACATTATTAAACTCAAAATAAAACTAATAGATACATATTTGTAGATGGAAGAGAACGTTGGTAAAACATTCAATACACAAAGTCATACAGCATTATAAACTGCTCTATATTTGATGTGCAGAAAGTTATTATTGTTATTTCAATGGCTGGGAGATTAAATGCGCTTTGTGTCACACTGAATAATTATTGTGTCTATTTATTGCTTCCATTCCATTTTGTCCACACACTACAAATAGCACAGTGTGATTATAAACATCGACTAGTAAGATTTTCTTAAATATTTAAGAACGCATTCTTCAAACTGTTTCCTTCCAAATTGTCTTTTTGGACTTTGAGACGACCATTTATATCATATAAAAATAACTAACACAAACAGGTACTAAAAGGTGATTACTAAGTATCTCGAGGTCAGTTGCAACCCGTGAAGATCCGGGATAGAATTGATCTTTAGTAACCCATGCTTGCCGTAATAGGCGATTAACGGGATCGGGTAGTCAAGCTCGCTGACTTGGTTGACATGTGTCATTGTATCCCAATTGTGGAGAGGGCGGTGGGGTAGCCTAGTGGTTAAAGCGTTCGCTTGTCACGCCGAAGACACGGGTTCGATTCCCTACATGGGCACAACGTGTGTCCCCCGCAGTGATATTCCTGGAATATTGACAAAAGCGGCGTAAAACCATACTCACTCACTCAATTGCGTAGGTCGATGTTCATGCTGTTGATCACTGGATTGTCTGGTCCAGCCTCCATTATTTACAGACAGCCGCCATATAGCTGGAATATTGTTGAGTTCGGCGTAAAAACTAAACTCACTCACTCACTCAGTTCACGTTGAACGAAAAAAAATTCAAACGATGCTGCAGACAGATCGGAACTATTTAGCCAACCGTCTGGGAAATACAAGCAAAATATACCGCTTACAATCACCAAGTGAGCCACAAGTACAGATGAATTCATCTGTCATCAGTGATCTCAAAGAAGGGCTCTTCAGTGTGGTTTCCGTACCATGTTTCCTGATCAGAAGGTCAGAGTGTGCCCCTAAGCATTCCTTAAGTAACTGGAATGATTCAAAGGGACCATTGGTAGGGATGCCTAATTACATCCATTGTGCACTTGGTAAAGGAGCAAATAGTTCTCTGTCGTATTTCCTAGGGTTTGGTGAAGTGAACAGCTGTCTGTGATCCCCTCTGTACTTAAACCTGATATTGGTAATTTGTGAGACGTAGTACATAAAGGTAGGACTACACAAAAGGGAATGCATGCTATCATCTGGAATGAAGAACGAAATGTATGCTCTAATTGATAAAGACTGCCGTCCGTTAAATACAAGACGGTATTGGTCAAATTGTACCTCGCTAGAAACGTATCGCTTTACACAATAATCAGCCAATCATACCAAAGGACGTTAAAATATTGTACTTGTTTCCTTTCAACTGTGGCAATAGTGACAAAAACGAAACATTTATTTAAGGTAACTTTTTTCAAAGGAAATTCCACCATCACCATGGACAGATACACACAGGACACACGTACATCTAAGAAACAAATATTAAAAGTGTTTCTTTTTCTTCTATTTTTTATTTGTTTGTTGTTGTTTTTTGACAGATGAAAATACGATAAAAAAGAATAAGTACTGCATTACAATTCTCGGAAAAAATGAGCACGGGAAACTGAGTAGTTCAAATCATCATTTCTAACGTCTTTGGTGCATTATTACAGTTTGGCAAAGGTGATCCAATGATCGAGTTATGGGTTAGGTTGATACACTGAAGCAGTATAGAAAAGTAATACATATGTCTTCTGGAAACATCTCATCCCGGCGAAGCACATTGAAGAGCGATTAACAGCAGTACTCGTACTCCATGGGACTCAGTACTCGTACTGCTGTCAATCGCTCTACAATGTGCTTCGCCGGGTGGCCCTCGAATGATTGATTGGGTATGGTTTTACGCCGTTTCTAGCCATATTCCAGCAATATCACGGCGCGGAACACCAGAAATGGGCTTTACGCATTGTACCCATGTGGGGAACCCGGGTCCTCGGCGTGACGAGCGAACGCTTTAACCACTAGGCTACCCCACGGCCCCTGGTGGCCCTCAAGGATTAAAAATGTATGACTGCTCTGTACTCAAGCTTATTCATTTCTGCCGTTGTAATACGGGTACATGTGATAAGATGGCACTAGTGTATCGGCTCTATACACATTCATTGTGATTAAGAAACCTATTTTCTCTTAATCCCCAGAGGTAAATGGATTGCAGCGGACAATAGTGACAATTTCAGCAGATAGGCAGTGCACAGATTATTTTAGTGTAATACATGCAGTAACAGTCTTCGTGCGTTTGGACCGGAAAGCATAGTTATGTCGTACATTTATGTAATGTAATGCAGAAAGTATTTGCTCAGAAATAATTTAATCATGTCTATGCCATGTGAATCTATTCAATAGTATTTGGCGGAATCAAGTTTCGACCTTAATCCAAACTTGATGTGAAGTGTTCGTAACCTGCCTATTGGCCAAAATGTGTCATCTCAGTTACTATAAACGGGAATTTGACCTAGCACATTCTTCTCCTGATATCTGTATTCATTGTACTTAAACCTGTTTGCATTCATCCGTATTTGTATTCTCTGTTTACATGAAGGTACAAGTCATTTTGAACCGAAACGTAACGCAATTGTAAATATATAACCGGAACTTCATGTAAAGAAAGACAAATATATTTCGTTTTTAATCTTATACTCAACTGAAAACATTTCTATGCTATTTCAAGCATTCCTGTTTTTCCATTTAAATGAACTTTGGGGTTATTTAAGTCACTCGTGATGCTGAAGCCCCAAGACCAACCGTTATGCGCCTGCTGTTACGCCTGAAAGGAATGATAAACATAAGTAAATTGGTTTCCACGAACCGTACTGGTCCATCGTTCTTGTTATTTTTTCAGACTATTTTTATCGCATGGAATCGTTTCATTTCCAAAAGACCCTCTATTTTCAGCGTGAACCCCATTGTGTTCTATATCGCAGTGACCTCAACTATCAGTAGTACTCACCTAAAATAGCCCAACGCAGATGAACAAAATATACAGCGTTATCTTTGTTTCCGTATTGACCCTACATCCAGGCTGTAACTGTATGCGAGTCCTTGTAACTGTTAAGTTCACTTATGTTGGGTAGGCATGCTTAACTAATTTTTTTATGTGTGCTGCCTATGTATGTCTTTTTAATCCCAGCAGAGTTCCTGCTTTGTGAAGATAGAAACACACAATTACGTTTCATTTCGAGTAGTAACATGATTGATCAGTTAGAGGTTTCAAATCACACTACCACCTGTGACTGGCTCTGATTTAACGGCCACACAAAAAGGGAATGAAAATATCTGTTGAGGTTATTTGTTCGTGTTTGAATGCATCTTGAAACTTTTTTGACATTCAACGTATTTGTGTCGTACGTTATTAGCAGAACGTTGTAATTGGCAACACAAGGTCATTTAAGTTAAATAAAATGTACCTAATGCTGTTTTATGAGTGACCACATATCAATTCCTCTCGAAGCCGCCGTGCTATATTTATAGTATTACCAGAAATTATTGAGAATTTTAGGAATATGTTTAATTGGGATTCTAGTATAAACAGCCTTGATCAGCTATCAAGTGCTTGGTTTTATTCAAAAGTATTATAACAAGGACATCAGATCAGGTAAAGTGATTTCAAGTAGAACAGGCATCCCTTTGTCCACTGTTTATCGTGTTTTGAGAAATATTGCAAATGGATATGGCATTGAGCACCAGGGAGACGCAGGTAGGCCCAGAAAATTGACTGTCGGTGACAGGAGGAGGCTTGGTATTCTTGTTTCTAAAAAACAAACGAAGGAGTTTAGAAAACGTAAGGCTGGATATGATTGATAGAGGAACTGTGGCTGTCTGTAAGGAGACAATTAGCTGCATGCAATAGGTTGGCAGAAAAGTCGAGGAATTCCATCACCGATCATGAAACCTGAACAAAAGGAGTGAAGGTTGAACTGGTGCTTACAGCATAGACATTTTAACTGGGACAATGTGATTTTCTCAGATGAAAGTTCTGTGTGGCTGTGTCCTAATACACTGAAATTCTGGATCAAACAAACTGAAAAACCTTTGTATCAGCGCTAAAAGTGGAGTCCGAAATTGAACGTGTGAGGTGGCATATCTGTGTTAGGGGCAACGCCCCTCTGTGTATTTGAAGGGAATATGAACAGTGAGCGGTACACAGATATTCTCGAGGGACATTTACTTCCATCTGCTCACGTGTTCTATGGAAATTGTTGGATTTTCCAGCAGAACAACCACCCAAAACATCGTTCAAAGCATTCACAGGCATGGTTTCAGATCCAAAATATGACATTATTAGATTGGCCAAGCTATAGCCCTGACCTAAATCCAATAGAAAATGTTTGGGGACTTATGAAGGAAAGTGTCAATAAGAAAAATCTGACAAATATTGCTGAAATGAAAGAAGAGGTGGTCCGATATTGGGACAGCATGGACCACCACTTTCTAACTTCTTTGATCAGTAGTATGCCCCGCCTGCATTGCTGCCCATGGTGACTTGACAAAATACTAACTGTTCACCTGTCTTTGAATCTGGAGTTATGTTCTGCTAATATTCACATTTAATACGTGAGTAATGAGTGAATTTTTTTTTAAAACAAACAAAATTATCTCAAATTCTCAATAATTTTTGGTTGTACTGTACATACGCTCATTGTCTCTCATCTATCGGGCACACACCAAAAATATGTTTTATCATAATGTTCCCTAGCACTGTGCAAGGTTTTCTGCTATAACCCAGCGGGGAAAGTCACCTAGTGTTAAAACTGGAAATCCTCGATCTTTGGCGGCCATCTTGGACGCCTACTCCTTTTTTTCGGATAATGGGCCCCAAAAATCGGACACAACCCCAAAAATATGTTTTATCATGATGTTCCCTGGCACTCTGCTATAATCCAGCAGGGGAAAGTCATATAGTGTTAGAATTAGAATTCTTTGGTTTTGGGGGTCATCTTGGACGGCATCTGGGATTTTTCGGAAAAAGGCCCCCCAAAATTGGGGACACCCCAAAAATATGTTTTATCATGATATTCCCCATCACTTTGTAAAGTTACATGCTTTAGTCCGGCGTGAAACGATCAACTTCAAAATCAGACCTAAGCCACGAGTCAAGTATAGATTTAAAAGAAATCAAACTATATGCGCGGGCATGATTTGTATAAATGCATATAACATTATCCGTGTTCATTATTCTAGTAAAATAGGAAAAGACACTGAACTCGTCCCATTCCTCCCATATACCTTCCCTAGCATGCTGTTCACTTTTCACAGGGAATCTGTTTTAGAGGATAGTCAAGACTTGGCATTGTTTTGCACTGATGTTTTCTATATTGGCAAGAGAAAAACAGTGACAGAACAACGAAGTACAAAAACAATAAATTAGTCGTGCCAAACAGGATGACCGCTCTTGTTCATTTTTTTAGATAACGTGAGTAAGTGACTGTTTACATTTAGCGTCACATCAGCAATATTTCAGCCATATCGATGTATAGATAACAATTTACTTGAAACAACAACAAAGTATTAATAAAAAATTACGAGACGTATATGTTTCAAAATATATTTGGTTTGGTTTGCTCTTTCACTCAGCAATATTCCAGCTATATGGCGGCGGTCTGTAAATAATCGAGTCTGGGACAGACAACCCACTGATCAAAGCATAAGCATCAAATCTACACAATTGTGAACCGATGACATGTGTCAACCAAGTCAGCGAGCCTTACCACACGATCCCGTCAGTCGCCTCTTGCGACAAGCATGGGTTACTGAAGACCAATTCTATCCCGGATCTTCACGGGTAGACAAAATTGGATAATTATGTACCACTCGCTGTTTGTCATATCATACCATGTTCTCTGCTGTTTGTCAGAACATACTATGTATATATACTTCTTATCATATGCTTGTAGTCACTTTCAGCTTGATAACAGCGTTACAATCATCTTCAGAGGATTGGAATGCTGTGGCAGTTTTCATAACTTTGTGACTGTATATTCCTTTGCAAATCGCGGAGCATTGTTTGGCCATTTTATGCAAAGGGAGGGAAGATGGATTCCCCAAGTTCACCCTGTCACTACGGTTATAATGAACTCAAATTTAAGGGACCACAAAGTCTTTCTATACGTAGAACGTTATTAAAATGTAAAGCAAGTGGTCTGGATAAACTGGTGATATTCGTCAGTTCCGTATATGCGTGTTGGTTATAAACGTAGTTTACTGTTTTGTTTATGTTTCTCTCTATACCATAATCTCCAAAGTGCAATTATGTTAAACAATGTGTGCAACAATATATGTGACAAATTACCCAACAACATAGCAATAATTGACCATTTCGTGACGTGGATGGTAGAAAGGAGATTATGGTGGTAATAATAGGCGAAACAAACGACCTATTAAATAACACATATATACACTCGTGAAGTCGATCAAATAAAAGAGGTTATACCTTTTCCTAAAATGCTGGTTATGACTCACGGATAATGGACCACCCAAATCATTTTCTTGTGAATCAGACACTATACGGTAAGAGTTTATTAACCTAGATGACTCTAATGCAACGCTGACGTTGAACAGATGTGATCCTTACGTCAAAAATATCAAAAATAGCATTATCTGCGTCAATTGCTGAACGAAATGTATGAATCATCTGAAACGTAGTTCATATCATGACGAAATATCAAGTCCAATTTCTTTATATTTGTCTTCCAAACGTATTATTTCATCAACGAGCGTTACTACCACATGTTATGTTCTAGTGCACACAGTTTTCGTGTAGCGTAAATCTCACATTCCTCAATGTAGCTCTAGGTCCTACATTAAATACATTTACGTTTATATGCTTCTGATAGTTATATCTTACACGTAGAAGCACTCAAGACAATTTTACTACAATATTCTGAAACAAATATAGATAACAATTCAACTAAACATGATGCCACGTCATTTTCTTGACCACCAATAATTGTATCATCATTGAATCATTAATATTAAAATTCTGCATTTAATATCTCCGTAACAATTTACATAGATACAAAATAATGGTGACTGATTGTACAGTTCATGTATCTAAATGAAATCGAACTATCTAATGTAACTACGCATTAAGAGCTGATGAAATACCATTTTATGACAGAAATACTTTCGTACTTGGCATTTTCTCTACTCTGCTCTGCTGCTCATACAAATATGAATTTTATCAGGTATCCCGATAATATAATCTGCTATTTGAAAGGAAAACCCGTGAAGATTCCGGTTAGAATTGATCTTTAGTAACCCATGCTTGTGGTAACAGGCAACTAACGGGATCGGGTGGTCATGCTCGCTGACTTGGTTGACACATGTCATCGGTTCACAATTGCGTTGATCGCCGATCATTCTGTTGATCAGTGGATTGTCTGGTCCAGACTCGATTATTTACAGACCGCCGCTAGTATTGCCGAGTGCGGCGTAAAACTACACTCTCTCACTCACTGAAAGGAAAAGTTAAACTGAACATGCTCTAAAGTTCTTCTGTAATGCCATGTTATGGGGGGGGGGGGGGTCATTAACGGGGATAATTATATATGTTGTCGAGACAAATATATCAAAATTTGAGACAATCCGAACACCGGGTATTTGGGTGAAAAGTGTATCTGTGTTGCCCCATCCATGTGAAAACACAGCGGACCATTTGAAGTAAAGACTTCAACCAGACGGTTACTTGTATATCGGAATATTATTGCATATTCTTCTTAGTTAAGATGTTTGGCACATACCTTGACAATATCCTTGCTGATACTATTTAACTTTTACCTATGTGTATGTGATTTCAGCACAGCTATCTTTTTATTACTACTCAGTGACAGAGCAGTTCAATATTCTGGGTTGATGGGGTTGGGATGGGGGTACCTCCTAACATTATTCCTGGACAGTAATCATAGGCAGTACTTACATACAATATGTTAACTTACCCAAAATGTTACCATCTTTCTCCTAGAAAAACAGCTGATGTTTAACATAATTAAACTCGCTGCAGGAAGCATAACAAAGTACTATTAAGTCAAAAGAGCAAGGTCACACAAACAGTGATATGCATAACTGACACCAAGTGTAACCAACTAAAGAGCTCTTTGACACATGACGTGTTTTGTCTTGACGTGTCTGTAGAAATACCAGTACTTGTGATTCAAATCCAAGACAAACACAGCTCATCAAAATGTGTATCTGACATATGACATATGAGCGATCCGCGATTCAAGTTCTTACACGACAGAAACAGAGTATGACTGTTATGTGTCAGTGACATTTGTCATGTCTGCGTCAGTAAACGATGTTGTGAAGAAACCCTGCTACTTTAGAATAATTGTACTCAGGACTAGTGTCATGAAATGTGTTTTTCGTAACCTTTTTGTATTCAATGCGATTTTTTAAATGACGAATTAAATTTAAACGTCAATGACTGAAGGCATTCCTACTTGTGCATGTATACGTGCCTTGGAATGATTTCAAGGGTGACAAAAACTTACGACCAGGAACCATTCACAATGCTATATATTTTTGTTTACACTAAAGCACATTTTTCCACTGCATCCTCAATCCTAAGTAAGAATTAAGAAGGTTCTTCTTCTAAATCTGTCACTGTTCCCTCGACATCGAGTTTCATGCAAAAAATGTCATGACTAGTAAATCCAGGAAAGTGAGGTCGCTGAGAAAATCTGATATTAACTATGGCTGTCTGCGTTCATTGCTAATTGCTGTCTGAGTTTATTGCTAAATGTTAACGCCTCTGAGGTTCACACGCTTCTGTCAGCGATGCTGGAGTACCTGGATCCTTCTGATTTGAAGGCTTTCTCATGTCCCTTACAACAGACAGGACGTGATACTCTTTTGCAAATAATGCCGGCCACAGAGTTCTGTCTTTAGGTTTGGGAAGAGGCGGGAATCTGAAAGTGCCAGATCTGGTAACAAAGAGGATAATCAATGAATATGAAGCCGCTTCCAAGCACTGGAGTCAGCACAATATCTGTGCACGGTTGAACCATAATATTTGTGTAGTTTCATGCAGATGTTTAAGCAGCTGAGCATAATATTGAGGCTTCATGGTTTTACGTCTCGGGCAGTTGTCCACCGTGAGGGTTCATTTGGAATCCCGGAAAACTGAAGCCATCACACTGACAGCCGATGCACCAGACGTCATATATTTCCACTGTTTAGTCCCTGACTGATAAAACCCTTGAAGATCCGGGTTAAAGTAAGTATTGATCTTCAGCAACCCATGCTTGTCGGAAGAGGCGACTAACGGGATGGCTGACTGGGTTGACACATATCATCGTATCCCAATTGTGTAGATCGATGCTCATGCTGTTGATCAGTGGAGTGTCTGGTCCAGATTCGATTATTTATTGACCGCCGCCATGTAGCTGGAATATCTCAAAGAGCGAGTGTGCCATGTCCTGTGTGGTGAGTTGATCATCCATAATCATTTCATGTATTTTCCGAATATTGTCCTGAGTCATTTCTTCCTGGTCTTCGGTCATCTTAGGGCCCCTCATCCGATCTCTTTAAGTTTTCAAAGATGGGATCATCATACGTGAAAGATGACACAATCTGCCTATAAATGGCTGTTGGACGTAGTAATTTCAGTTGGCGATACTTGATGACAGCGCTGTAGACATATACATTTTGTTCTTTTTCATCAACAGAAAATAGCCAACTACTTGGGTGCCTGCAGAAATGTGATGCCTCATTGTGCCTTTCGTTCAAATGCTACCTGACAAATAGTTTACGTGATACATGCAAAGTGTTAAGACGTATACCATTATGGAATTTCCGGGGAGTCACGATTGTGAAGACTTTCAAATAGAACCTCCCACTCGATAAACTTCTTAAAACCAGGAATAATTGGGCGTAATTTTCTTTCTCCCGTCTTCGTCTAATGATTACCAGATGGAAGGGAATACTACAGACGTGAGGCTTCGGTCAACCAGATGTTTAAAGAACGTTACTTGTATTTGTTTGTTTCCCATTTGGGATTTACACTAGGACTTCTTCCTGTTTAAATTTTAATTGTGACCATGCGCTCCACGTCATCTGACCCACTGCCATATATACTAGGCACATAAAGAAACTGTGCATACAAAAATTTAAAATCAAAATTTATCAAACCTGTGTAGACACATAAGGATTTAAACTCAGAGATTAGTGACATGTATCCAACATGCATACACGTGCCACGTTCCGTGACGTCAGTGGATTCGTCCTTGGGACGTGCAATATGTTGTTGCACGTGCATTCCGGGAAAGAGAAACAGAGCAAATGAATGCCACACAATACTGTCACTTTGGAAAGCTCAACCCCTGCCCTTGCGATCGTTCAAAAACTTAAACGGCTATTGAAACGCATAGCATGCCAAGGCTCACGTCTGCACAACGTCATGAGGCCATTGGGATGGTCCGTGGGGGAATGTCTCAACGACAAGTGGCTGCACATTTCCACTGCCACCGGAACACCATTTCTGCACTAGTGAGACGCTACCAGAACACAAATGACGTCATCGATCGGCCACGTTCTGGACGTCCACGTGTAACAACACCAAGACAGGACAGATGGATAAGGGTGACCCATCTTCGCCACAGGTTTCAGACTGCAGTGATGGCTGCCCGAATCATCCCAGGACTTCGCCGTATCCACCCCAACACAGTTCGACAACGTTTACGTCATCACGGGATCAGACCACGACGTCCCGCCATATGGCCTATCCTGACACAACGTCATCGACAAGCTCGCCGAATGTGGCGCCGAAATCATGTCCGCAGACGCTTGTTTTGGTGGAGAAATGTTGTTTTTACAGATGAGTCCAGGTTTAACATTTCCCATAGTGATGGACGTCAACGTGCCTATAGACGCGTGGGAGAACGTTATGCACAGACCTGTGTCTTGGAGAGGAATCGCTTTGGTGGTGGTTCCGTGATGATTTGGGGTGGAATAACAGCACGCCAAAGAACTCCTTTGGTGATTGTTCAGGGCAACTTAACTGGTGTGGGCTACAGGGATCAGATTCTTCGACCTGTGGCAATTCCTTTTCTGCAACGTCATGGCCCTGGGTTAACATTGCAACAGGACAATGCCAGCCCTCAGACGGCTAGGGTTGCTATGGATTTCTTGCAACACCACAACGTTGACTTACTGCCTTGGCCTACACATTCACCGGATCTCTCCCCGATAGAGTATGTTTGGGACGAGATGGACCGACGTCTACGCCGTCTTCCTCATCCGCCAGATAACGTCCTTGACCTTGCAACAGAACTATAGAGAATCTGGCGTGACATCCCACAAGCCTTCCTTGCACGTTTGATAGGCTCTATGCGTCGTCGATGCACTGCTGTTCTCAATGCCGATGGTGGACATACCCGTTATTGAGCTTGTGACATGGTCGGTTGACCCCTGTCCCGCTTGTGGACTCGTGACGTCATTATGTTTGACTTTTCAATTGAAATTCTCCCGACTTGTTATGGTCTCATGATCCCTCCATTAAAGTTTATATGTCCGTTTGACATTGTTATCGTACTTATCAACTGGGATAATATTTTGACAATGCACAGTTTCTTTATGTGGCTAGTATATATATTTGCTATTTTTGTTTCTCAAATTGTTTTTTTAATGTCGAAATTTGGTGGAAAATCATATGCACATTCTTGTCAATATTTAGCATGGACATATCAATAGCGTCAGCAATGATGATCAGTAGATGACAGAGTATTGTAAAATTCATATAACGTTGAAGAAATGCATATTATAATGAAAGAACATGTCCATATGACATACATGCCAAACATCAAACAATCTGCTGTCATATATTACCTATATAGGCTCAAAAGAATCGTAAATATTTCTGACTAACAAACCTCATTACTGAAGCTAAAAACCAGGTCGGCGAAGTGCTATGATGTAATTACTTATAATGGCGGTTGTAGGTCACAGCCGTGTTAAAAGGATCTAATTACTTGCAAGGCCGAAGGAAACATATACAGAATACACAATTGCAGCGCTAATGGTTGCCAAGGACGTTCCTTTTGAACTGTTGTGTTCGCTTCAGCCCTATCCTGTGGGCTATCATTGTCCTTCTTCTCACCAACGCCTACTCTTGCCTAGAAGAAGGGCCACCTTTTCCTTGAAGGTCGTTGCACTTTATATGAACATTAATTTCCTCATTATTATCTTGGAGATATTTAGCGTTTATTTTCTTCGAAAAAACTGATTGGAACACGGAATAAGGTTATTTATTTGGAATAATTATCAAACTACAGTCATAATATATACTATCCCCAAAAAGAAACGCATAGGCGATTTGTATTTTTTTAAAATTATTAATTACCTATTGTGTTCAAACAATCGTCAAAATATGTAACAAAGTGTTGATAACATGATTTTACACAATTGCACAAGTTAAAAATCGATTTTACTTGAAAATGCTGATTTTGATGAGATTTCATACAAGGGTTAAGAAGGCATCGCCACAACGCAACAGAAATATCCTTCTAGTTGAAATTGTGCAGCAAAGAGCATGCACTGTCTGGCAATAAAAATCCAGATTACTTTCGAAAATTGGCATTCGTTTTGAAGGAGTTTCAAGGTCAAATCACTACGCCACGTCTTGACTCTGCGACACGGAACATCGCCATTGAAAGAATGCAGGCTGGAGATTACCAATCTTTTGTTGCCAGGCGTCTGAATGTTAGTCTGAGCAAGATATCACGGCTTGCAGCACGTTACAAACAAACAGGTATAACAAATTACCGTCCCCGTACAGGCAGACCTCGAGTTACCACTGCAGCCCAAGATCGGTACATCCGGGTACTACATTTGCGTGATCGTACTGCCACGGGTGAGAGCACAGCAGCCAGGGTGCCTGGACTTCCGAGGATATCCGGTCAAACTGTACGGAACAGGTTGAAAGAGATTGGTCTGAGAGCCAGGAGACCCGACTTCGGGACCGTGCTACGTCGTCACTATCGCGCTCAACGTCTCCGTTATCTCAAGGTATACACTTGGTTGTATAGACATTACCTTCTTCTAAACTGGTGTAAAAATTCATGCTATAAAGTCTATTTGTGGACGAGTTATACATGTACGAAAATACAACATTTTCACAACAGAGGTCTGGTCTGTGCGTTTCTTTTTGGGGATAGTATATTACATCCAAATTTAACAATGTAACATATCGGAACATTTCTTTTCAATAGAAGAGTAACTAAGTATAAGTAGGCTGCGCCCGATTTCACTTCAAACATTTTCGTCTATTTGAAGTTCTTCTTCCTTGTTCAAGTATAAAAGTTTCAGGATCAAACCCCATCATATTAATTATCGTGGTAAACCATCCACAGTAATTTTTACATCGAAAATTCAATATAGCGGAATTATGTAATAATTGAATTACCGGTCAGTACATTCGCACTTCAAGGATATTTTAATGCATAGGAGAAAGGGCTATTATCGTATATTGTACATTCCTCTAAAATAGTGGAATCCTTGTATGGTCTCATTCTTGGACAGAAATAGTGAGTTAGTGAGTAAACATTTATAGTCACACCGGCAATATTTAATCCATTCCGTGACTAAAAAAGGGTATACGTAATGTTATATCATAAAAACTGTCGCCAAAGGAGATTAAAATAGAAGATCAGAATTAGAGAGGTAACACTGTCATGCACCTTAATACAATCACTATTTTGGATTCGATAGACGTAAGGAATGTGTCTAGTTTCAATTGCAGTCAAGTTCATAATGAGTGCCTGAGTATGGTTGTACGCCGCTTTTATCAATATTCCAGCAACATCACGGCGGGGATACCAGAAATGGGCTTCACACGCTGTATCCATGTGGGGAATCGAACCCGGGTCTTCGGCGTGACGAGCGAACGCGTTAACCACTAGGCTAGCCCACCGCCGAGTCAGGTTCATAGAGTTGAGGCATTACTCCTTGATTGTGTAAATGACTTTGCGACAGTACGGCAGATGACCACATATACAATAGACGCCAAAAGAAACGTTACCCTCCTACCTTTATGAATTACTGAAAAACTATCAAAGATATTTTAGAAGGTTTTAGTTTACAAGAAAGCTTAACAACACAGCTTTATGCAAATCACGAATAAAAATTATCAAATGCATTCATATTTGGGTGAAATGCCTCTTTTCCGGAAGTGTTAAGTTGGCCTATAGTCGTCCATGCCGAAATAAACCAATAATAGTGATTTTGATGTCCAAAAGAAAGGTTGAAATAAAATTCTGCTTTGGGACAATGATAAACCATTTAAAGTCACCATTTATCAACTATTAAAACAAGAAACAACTGTTGTAGAGTGTGTAAAATTGTAAAATAATCATTGCTGATTTCAGTCTTTTCAAACATTTTTTGCTGATTTGCATTAGTGAAAACAAGTAAAACGTGTCTTTGATATTGTGAAAAAACGTTTAGGAACATCTCCAATTATCTTTGTTAACAATTTTGCTTACAAAGTAACATTTTTCCATTTTACACATAGCAATATCAATCGCCAAAACGCAGCAATATTCAAACAGTATTTACATCCATTTCACATGCAGAATGATTCATTAGGGTGTAAAGAGAGCCTAGAAGACATGATCTGATACACACGTACGAGACATATGCCACGATTAACAGCTGAAGAGAGAGAAAGAGCCATTGGGATGGTGCAGTTGGAGTCGACATACAATGCTGTTGCCAACGCCCACGGATGCCACCGTATCACGGTTATAAGACTTATTCAGGGCTTCAGACAGACTGGGATCACCGTAGACAGACCAAGAAGTGGACGTCCACGCATCACAACGCCAGCTGAAGGTACCTCCGTCATTAAGGAAGGAGGGTAACGTTTCTTTTGGCGTTTAGTGTATGTAGTTTAAGACAAACGGATCTCTCAGAGCTCTTCTTCGCTGGGACTACAGTTGACAACATCGACCCGAAACACATTTTCCTAAGTCTTCTTCCAACATGTGCACAGTGGGTTGATTATGGGAAAGAAGGAAAGAACTTTTTACAAAATATAAGTAACTTGACGGATGTTTCTTTTAAGTATTTCAGTTCTATCGCAAAGTGCAAGCTGCATGTGGGTTCAAATTGACGTTGGTCGTGGGCGTTAATAGTTTTGTGTTGAAAACCATGATCTCGGGTGTTGTTCTGCCAGGATCAGAGTCCCATGAATGCTGGATTCGACACGAAGACCCGATCACAGGTATAAAGGACGCAGCATTGAGGAACTTTACACCAATGGATCAACCACGTTTGCATTAACTTGTATATAGAAACTACAGTTATATGAAACGAGATTATCTTAGAATGCATTTACAATGAAATACATGTAACAAACAAATTACATTATGCAGCAGCAATTTCAGTATGCTTTCGATTGATCGAAGATATGCATGCCATGTGTATGACTGACTTAAATCTGTGTGTATGGCAAATATATATTTCAGTACAAACTGATTTGATAGCTTTAGACGGCAAGATCAACGAAACAAGAAAAGTTCCTACTCTTGAAATGTGATCATCTATAACGGCTTCTGCCTCCTATAACTTCTATACCTTAAAACAAATTGCAAACAGATTTTTTTATTTCTATTTAACAAAACGAGACATATTATCGTACACAGCACTGGAAACTGCCATTGTAAAGCGAAACAAAATTCTGAAGAAGGAATAATGAAATACACTACGAAGAGGCTTGTTTGTTTAAAATTAACTTGTTAGAGTAAGTTTCGTTCATGAATTCTAGTCCGACTCTTTTAGACAGTAAAAACATTGCTATTAATATTACAGTCATTATCGATTTTACCCCTTTGAACTTTTCCATATGTTTAATACTTGCAATTGCACCACGTTAGCCATGAACCTCAAATAGCGAGCGCGGAACGGAAGAAAACTGAAAACCCTGAATGGTAATACGTCTTTACTCCGGGACATCTCCATAATCTATTATCGCATTTCCATCTTTCAGTTTGTAGCACACAAAGACATCAGAAGCAATTGTCCCTATAATCATGCTAATGGTTATGCATTATATATCGTAATTTGTGAATGTAGGACAGAGTGACAGTGTCTTCTGTTGACCTTCCTGGTATATTTTGTTGATCATGGTTTGCATATGCACTTTAAGAACATCTAAAACTAACTGATTTTAAATTATTATGTACTTGAGTGATTATTAGGATTTGTCCAAAACCAACGTCTTATATATGCGCATGCTACTTACACATAAAACATTGAGAATTGTCTCCAGTGTGCCAATTTTGACATCATGTCAAACGATACAATTGCAATGGTTTGCAAGTGCTCGCAACGGCGTACGTCCAGACTTCGGTTTCTTTCGGACTTTCGGAAGCGTCCAGTCGGGAGGAGAGGGACTCCCAGCAGAAGGCGGTCCCGTCTATGGTGTCTCTCTCCTTGAAGTTTAATGTCAACGGGTCACAGTTGAGAAAGGGCTTCGGATAAGGCCATCTTTCCATTCATTCCAACCCGTTGTGGATACACATAATATAATTGCAAGACGGTTGATTAAGCATTGAGGGATATAGTACAAAGAAACTCAATTAAGAATATAACGATGCCTCGCTTGAACGTGATGACATTCTTGAAAGACTAAACGTACTGTGAAAGAGCATTCTGTTGGAGTAATGATAGATATTTTGTGTGATTTTAACAGACAGACAACGTATTTATTATCTTGGTACTGAGGTATTGTATTCTATTACGTGGGATTGTTTCGCCATTTATATATACTTTGATAATGATATTTACAAACGGCCTTGTTAAGTTAAGGCATTTAAGGCATTTTTATTCACAAGAAGAAGTCAAACTCATCAATATCCCCCGCAATGGTAAAATAATATTCATGAATATGTCAACTAGTTTTGACTATGTCAAATGTTACATTGTTCTTCACATTGATCTTCCTAAAACATGCATATGTACACTATTCATATACTAGTATGCTTATATTAACAGACCCGTGAACATCCGGGTTAGAATAGGTCTTCAGCAACCCATGCTTGCCACAAAAGGCGACTATGCTTGTCGTAAGAGGCGACTAAGGAGATCGGGTGGTCAGGCTCGCTGACTTGGTTGACACATGTCATCGGTTCACAATTTAGCAGATCGATGCTCATGCTGTTGATCACTGGATTGTCTGGTCCAGACTCGATTATTTACAGACCGCCGTCATATAGCTGGAATATTGCTGAGTGCGGTGTAAAACTTAACTCACTCACTCACTTATATTAACAACAGACTGTCTGAGTGTATCCACGGTTTAATGTACTTCAGTAATGTTGAAACTGGAAATAAAGTGGTATTATTAATTTATGTCATTAGGTTCTTGAATACACACAAAGTGGAATTAGAGTATTAAAAGGTTTTAAAGTTCTGCACCGGTAAAGAGCACTAACGTCAATTCCAATTGAAGTAAAACTTGTTGCCATGGAAACGCAAAACAAAATATTCAGAAATCCAAAACTACCAAAAGGCACCAGTTCACCACCAGACCTATCTAGGTGCAAGGTTTGGTTGAAGAAATATTTAACGGTTTTTTTATGTTCTGCTCCTTAAAAGACGAATTTGCACTGACGAACACACGGACAGACGGAGTCCAAAATAATATCCCCGCAAAACGCTCTGCGGGGGATGATTTTATATTCCACTGTCAGTAGGTAAGCGTGCACAAACAGCATGTCAATATGCAACGGGAATTAACAAATCTGGCGTTTTCTTTTGTTTCTGTTCAAATTACGGTTATACTTCGAGTGGAGAAGAAGAAACTGTTTTCTTCATACAAATCTGTCACTGTCAGTCATACAAATCTTGTAAGAGAAATTGCACTAGGGGGCAAGACTCCGTTGCTGCTGCTGCTGCTGTTGTTGTTGTTGTTGATGATGATGATGATGATGAGAACATGCATGAAAACGTTAGGGAACTCTATTGTCACTGGACCAACAATTTGTGTGGCAGATTTGAATGCACATGAAGGCTTCGAGTTTGTATGTAAAATGTATGATATGATATGTCATGAAAGCTTCGGTTTGGTATCACAATGTACAATATGATATGTATGATTAAGATGAGATGTCAGGAGCAATTTAGTTCTGACATTGCCCTGTCTGAGTAGGACTTTGTACAGGAAGTCAATGTAGGGCGACCGTTCTCTAAATCTCAGTTGATCCCGAGACCATGGTGATGCAACAGGGCTTCGCGACATTGAGTAAATCTGAATTTTATCTGACGGCTTATGTTCCAAAATAGACGGAAATGAAAAAAAGAAGAAACTGCAGATGTTATCCTTTTTGACGTCACTGACAAGTCCGGCTCTAAATATATCCGAGGATTTCTGACAAACTAATCGAACGTAAGCATCTCCAGATAGTCATTACACCCCTTTACAGAGATGCACATGTGTACTTTCAGAATAATACCGCCTTTTGGGGTTTCCGGGTCAGTGTGGTCATCCAAGGAGCCAATTAAAATAGCGATCGGGTGATCAGGCAATACAGTATAGTCGATCTCCACACACTGAGAATGCTGGAATCCAGCCAATGTCCGTCCATCCAGGTGGTCAGTCTCTCCGGTCACAAACCATCACAAATGGTATTCATGTTCGACATTACCTTCATTTCAAAACGTGCACAGTCGTCTATCTCTGGGAATATTGAAATATCGGGCTGTTTCTATTTTGGGGGCATGGGAACTGCAACGAAACTGTGCCATGGCCACACGGACGTTCCCTATTGCTATATGTTAAATTTAGAGATTCCAATAAAGCACCATTAAAGAAAGTATAACGTTTAGTTTTAGAATTGCTGAAAAGAAAGACGTGCAAGTCCCGTTACAAACTCTTACTCTTAATCTTGTCCTAATTTCCCCGATAAAGGATTCTCTACTACTTACCGTTAGTGATCCCCATACATAGCCAAATCAAAGTCTTCAAGTCCAAGTGACCGCCTCCGTGGTGTAGTGGTTAGAGCGTCCGCCCGGAGAGCGGAAGGTCGCGGGTTCGTTCCCCGACCGCGTCATACCAAAAGACGTTAAAATATGGTACTTGTTGGTCGCTGCCTGGCGCTCGGCATTAATGGGTACAACAAGGACTGATCGGCTCGGAGTCAGTATAATGTGTCTGAGTGGGGTATTCATGCTTCACTGCTGCATGGTATCTCAGTGGGCTAGCACTATAAAACCAGCTTCAGTCTGGGCTAGTACAAGCAGCCGCACAAACACATACACACGCATGCACGTCGTCATATGAGCGAAATATTCTCAAGCACGACATTAAACCCAATTTCACCTCACCTCACCTCAAGTCCAAGTCTAAATACTTCAATTTGGAAACGCAAATATTTTTGCCGCTGTTTGCTGCTTGTAAAATCACATTATTATACTTTTCTGGATATCTGACATCTGACATAATAAACTAATAAAATAATCTAATACAATATTTCATAAGACGTTTAACTGCAAACATAAACAAATCCGGTAATGCGGCTTTGTTTATTGCATGAGAAAGTGCCCCTTGCGGCTTTGATCTTAATTTCAGTCACTCGTTTGGCTTCTAAAGATTCGATGATTAACAAGCCGTCTAATTATCACTAAATATTAGTGAATGATGCGTTAAGAAGCATATTTAACCCATCATTTGAATTATTTTTCTTCCGATATATTGACATTCCCGGTCAAAATTTATGTTTCCGAGCTTTGGGATAAGATAGACGGCATGGCCAGACTTGTTTACCCGAATGTCATCGTAATTTGACAACGTGGGACATGATTGTCATTGTATTGTCTGGCTCAGAGCCGATAATTGCCCTCACATAGATAGCGGAACTATTGCTGAACGAGGCACTAAACATCAAAGAAAAGGGGCACATGGAACTTCCTTCATGAGGTGACGTCTTGTTTTTCCTTTTGGTTTTATGAAATCCCTAAAGATTTGAACCTTTGAACCTTCGTCTATATTTTAGACCCGCTTAGTAAACCGTGATGTTCTAATCAAATAGTAATGTGAATCGTTTCCATCGAATAAGCATGAACGCTTTGACTAACGCTGTTGATTTCAATCGATTTGACGAACAACTTTAAACCTAGATCAGTTCCATCCATCCTCGTCAGCAATGCTTTTCATGTATTCATGGAGGACATAGAAAGTAATTATGATGTCAGAAATAGGGTATGAATTACATACGCGTTGAAACTGATTTTTTAGGTTCACGATCCTCCCACGTACAGTTTATCTTTGAAACAGTGGATTGAAAAACGTCGTTCCTACACATACATGTTTTTTTTGTTATTAACTCGCGTCCTACAAACAGCTCACTTCCGGAATGCTGAAACGCAACCATCTATATGTAGGTCATCTTGACCTTAAAACTTTATGTCATTTTGACATCTTTTTATTTGTGTCGCGATCGAAAAACGTCACTGAGCTGGTAAAGTACTGTGCAGGATTGCCATCGAGGGACACGGGTGATCCCGTCGCAATGCACTGTGCAGAGTTGCGTGCCTGAAAATTTGTAATCATGAGTTCGAAACCCTTCACCCCTTTCCAGGTTCATTAGCGCCATACCCGTGCTCACCACAACAGTGACCTACATCCCGTTTTGCCTAATCCCACATGGAAACTAAAAAGTTGTTCACAACGGGATCAACCCAAACTCACTCACTCACTCCTTCACTATTATCCTGAAGGCACCGGCAGATGTAAGTACATATTTAATGTGCCAATATTTCAACAAAAAGTATGTCAGGTTATTGAAAATATAACGACAAACGTTATATTGTTTGTTCTTATTTGCTATACCATTTCTATAAATCTTTTATCCATTTTGTCAGCCATGTTAACAGATCAGTATCCCGGCCATATTTCATAATACATGTGTCTATACACAATCATGGGTATTCTTAGCAATCGATTTCCTATTTTGGTTGATATGTCTACACAGCACTAACAATGTTAACATGCTGTAGTGTTACTTATATAAGGGCTATTCTTACCAAGCCGTTACCTATATCGGTAGCCGCGTCAATACAACATAAACAATATGAGCATGTGTTGTTACCTACCAACAACGGTTATTACTATTAATCGATTATCTCATTTGTAAGTTGTGTTCATTAAAGTACCAGGAAATAACCTCACCAGGCATTTGCTATGACAGAACAAAACCTGTCATCACACAAGCTAGCATATACCTTACCACTAAAACATTTCATTATTTTATTTCTTACATGTTTTTATTGGGGCGGTGGGGTAGCCTAGTGGTTAAGGCGTTCGCTCGTCACGCCAAAGACTCGTGTTCGATTCCCCACATGGGTACAAAGTGTGAAGCCCATTTCTGGTGTCCCCCCGCCGTGATATTGCTGGAATATTGCTAAAAGCGGCGTAAAACCAAACTCACTCACTCACTTCATGTATTTATTACGAACTTGTGACATACATCCATGTAACACACATGTCAGTTAACCTCGGGGATCATTGAGCATAGAGGGATTTTGTTAGTCAGGTTTGGCAGGCAGAAAATCTCCCCAACCACGAGTCTACCAGCCGAAGATCAGCCATCGCCTCCAGCAAGTCTAGGGTAGAACACAAACATCTGAAATAACTATATCCAACCATATGTGATAGAGCCGCCACTTTAATAAGATTAACTTTTAAAACCAGCCTAAAAACATTGCTACATGCGTGGTAGTTGCAAGAAAGAGTTCATGACATTTAGTACCTACTATAAAAACGCAAAAAAGAATGTGGGTTTTTTGTCTTCTATTTTAGAAGTGTAAGTGTTGGATGTAAAATAATGGCTTTTCTTACTTTTGTAGCTAACACAAGTAATGATCTACTGAAAATTAAAAAAGTTATTGAGAAGGTGGTTAAAGATTATAGTATTCGTGTAGATGCAGGAAGTCGCCTGTGTCATCCGATATGTTCTTTGACAAGTTTCCCAGGCTGGCACAGTGTTATTGAGAAATAACACTGTGTCAGCCTTGCTCCGAATTCCATGATTATACATTTTGAATGATCCTAAAGTTGTCTGTTTACTGATGATAGGACATACTTAGTCTCCCAAATATTGTATGGTTACAGATAATGGATGCCAGACATTAACAAAGCAGGAACTATAACGTCCTGTTTAGATTAAAATAAATGTTCGATGACATAGACTTCGGATCCAGGATGGACATGACTGAATAAAAAGAAATCTTCACAGAAATATTCACTGTTATCTTGGTTGGTGGTACTTCTTTTCTTGTAGAAAAATATCGACTTTTCGATGCTAAGTTCTGCTGTTTGTTTAGATCTTTGCGATTGGTAGCTTGATGGGAATTTTCTTCTCGCAAATGTCATAACCTGTAAGATAACGCATGATGCATATCCAACTAATAAAAAGTATGTAGTTCAGTGATATGCCCTATGTATCATGCAGGTAGGTGATTGTGCTGACCATTCGCCTGACAATTCAGGTAACACTGGCGTTGTATGTATTTAAAGTGGATAACCAAATATCGCCAGGACAATTTCGTCGTATGTCGAAGCCGCCTTTCTGTAAAATGGTCGATATGTTGTACTAAATAGAAGGAAAACAGCTATTGTCAATATTTGAGTTAATAATTGGACTCGATAATTTGACAATTATTGCGTGTCTCAGTGCTTCGTTTCCGGCCTGTAAGACAGATTTCTGCTTAATGACTAATAATGTGTAATGAATCTGCAAAAAGATAGGCATCTCCTGTAAACATGTTGTAATCTTACATATTGGCATACTTATAGTGAAAGGTGAACATTTATTGATGCCAACTTCTGTAATATGAGCGACACGACATTTTGTAGTGTATTCTTTTCCTTCATCGGGTGAAAAACTACGAAGCAGATAGCAATATATGTACATGTGAAAGAACAATTGTGTTTAGATGACTATGGTGGGTACTTAAGGTATGCCAGTAGTTAATTGATGCTGAATGTTAATGGCAATAAGCTACTAGAAGTCAGGAGTTTATCCAGGCGTAATTAGTCCTGATGGGTAATCAAACACTGATAGGTAATGGACAAAAGGGGGTAACAAAACTGAGAGGCGATAGTGAAGACATGGAAGCCAGCATAGATAATCAAATTAAAAGTCACAAACGCTCGGGGTGTATGCTCCCTGGTCACGGTTTTTAGCTGGTTTGGATCTCCTGATGTCTGTTGCCTGTTGCAGCTTCCTTTGGTGCAAGTTGTTGTTAGCAGACATGAGTAGTAGCATCCCATATCATGGTGTGATCTTAGTTTTTGAAGATGTGTTTGGAAATGACTGATTTCAAGTCGAGTTTGTTGACATATGTCTGGCGTTGTTTGAGTCTGGCGTTGAGGGGTCTAAGGGTTTCACCAATGCATGTGCGGCTACAACGTCAGGGGACCTGTGTATGCATTCTCTGTTCGGGCTTGAGCTGTTGATGTCTCTACCATTGGCGGACAGGAGAGCCTTGGTCGTCTTGTCGCTGGAAAAGGTGACATCTGTGCTGGTGTTGTTCTTCATGAGGCGGAAAATCTGACCGCTGACTGGGCCTAGATATGGGGAATGGTGCTACTAATGGGCAATGGGGCAGGTTTGGGTCTTGGCTTGGAAGTCTTGTTGACTGGTTTAGAGAGGAGGTGGGCTGTGTAACCAATGAGCTTGTTTTATCTGGGGGTATAGTTGTAATGGATATATGTGTATAGGGTTGCAGTAAACAAATGTTCTCAGTCCATTTTCTGAAGTTTTGATGGACATGTCCAGGAAGGGAATGCGTTTGAAGGGAAGATGTTAACTACTGTCCACCATCTAATCACCATTGTTTCATATGTACTTATGCAGCGATCTCATTCGTAGTTTTCTTCACCCACTGAAGGAGGCCGATGAGGTAGCCTAGTGGTTGAGGCGTTCGCTCGTCATGCTGAAGAACCAGGTAAAACTAAACTCACTCACCCACCCGCCCGATCAAGATGTAAGAATATACTTCGAAAAGTCGTGTCCCTCTTAATACAGAAGATGACATCCATACCTTTTGACTCTTTATGTGTATCACTTCAAAATACCATTTAACCCCATACTCAAAGAGAACTTCATAATCAAAGTCAATTATTTCATGACACTGTGATCGAAATTGGCATTAAACATTAAACATAACACCCATTTAAATTACAAATGACACCAATAATAAAATGTTGAATACAACTAATGTTATTATCAAAGTTCCACTTTCAAACCTACAGACTGCATTATCTGAGTGACATTGTGAAAATGCTAACAGTCAAGGCAACGATTAACAAACGGGTAACTGAAATAGTATTGATCTCTTATCATAAACATTATGTTTTGAGGTTACATGATAACGTTCAATTTTCAGTGCTGTAAAATGACATCTAACGTTCCATTTCATGTTCGTCAGCACCACACCCGCGCTCGTGTGTTTCACCGAAGTGCTAAACGTCAAAACATGTTTTGAAATATAAGACAGGGATTACACCCAAACCTGCTTTCATTACTGTCTCTCCTACCTAATTTTCAATTAAGGATCAAGTCAAGTCTTATTACAGTCCGCCAGTTTGGTAAAGAATATGTCTAAAGTACTATATATAAGTCGCCCGTTCACGAAGCCAGCCAGTATTAAGACCGTCAATAAGTATGTACATATGTTTATCTGATAATGACATCAGTATTTTCCTGGGAGAAAATGAAGCCAAACTCAAATTATGTTATGGCATTGGAAGTTATATACATGTTCTGATATATCTTATGTGACAGTTAATTAAGAATTGTGACAAGGTGGTCAGTAATATGTGCGTCTGTAATATCTGAACACGTCATCAACACTGTTCAAGAGATTTAAAATCATTTGCAACAGTGTTCTGTCATTACCGTCAATCAAGATGGCGGAGACACATCAATTATCCGCCAGTGAAATAGTTTCTGCAAACTCGTCAAGAAATTGAATATTATTCCCTGGGACGAAATATGTCCGGATGATGACAACCATCTCTCATACCGCGGTTCTCAAACATATTCAGACCAATTTGTCTGCATCACAGCACCTATAAAGTTGTCTGAAGGTGAATTTGGTACCCCGGACCAGCAGTTGTGCGAAGTTCAAATTTCACCAAAGATTCCAAGTCTTGGCCTATTTAGGAAACTTGATTACTGTAGAAGCTCAGTGATTGTTATCAGCACTTTACTGCTTTAATCATTGCTTTTATTAAATATTACCAGAGCAACTGTACTGACGTGGAATATGTACTGCAACTCTATTTTGTGCTGGGAGAATTCCTTTGTAGTGATTTGTAAACTTACAGACTGTTAGAATACAACTGTTATTTGTCCAGCATTTCTTTCACGTATGTTGTCGGATTAACGTTTTGTTATCTTCTGCACAATTTTCCACGACACAGAACTTCTGTTATGTTCACATGAATAAGATCATCCCTTAATGTAAATCCTAAGTATTATCACATCATGGGATTATGGAATCACCTCCACATGACATAAGCACAGTTTTGCTTAGAACAATTCAACGTCAAAGTACAGGTAATGACAAAGCTGTACTTTATTACAGATGACGCCTGGGAAGAACAATCTTTACTTCTTAAGTCAGCTTTGTCGAGGGCCAAAAATGACGCACTTAACAGAAAATTACGACTCATGTAAAACTTGTTGAAAATGAATGGTCACAATTCGGAGCCCGAACTACCATTCAGCTGATGCGAGAGGGTTTCGGGGACACAAATCTTGTCAGTTAGAAAACTCCTCCACCCGCCTACCACTTTCATCAATAGACCTTGGTGGTCCTTTCATTGAAAAACGTCAAGTGTGTCTAACAAGGAGGTACATGACACCTACTTAGAATGAAGATGTTGCACCTGTGAAACCGATTCTTTGCACATCCATTATATGTGCCAGTTGAACATACAGATAGAAGATTACATTAATGCATTATATGCCACGTATTCCCAATCGCACCCGCATAATTCATAATTTCTCATAGAACAGATATGCAAAATGATGCAAAGAGCATTATTGTATTCTTGCAACCTTGCTGTTTAGTATGTAACTTAATATGGAACTCCCTAAATTAAGTAATTCCATAACCCAAGGGTGAATAATTATTCACATATTAACGTTTTATCATGGTAAACACAAGATTTTCATTGAACTCCAATACTTCTACTTGTACGTTCCTCTTAGTCTGCACTTTTCTTGAGGGTGGAGATGTCGTTTTAATTTTCCCCGAGTTACACAATACATCCGTCCCTTGGGAAATTAGAAATACGAAAATAAAATTCGATGTCTTTTTAGGGCTCGACATATTAGAGTTATTGAAATCCTGTCCTGGGGTCCGCTTAGCAGTCACACAACGATATGCCGTTTTGCGAATACCTCTTTGATGTTTGAGGCAAACCAAAGCCTTCCTTATCAATATCAAATACAAATAATCCACCTACCGCTGAAAAGAAGTATTTTCTTTCTGAATTCGACCCTCTTAATGTGTACTCCATGAGAAAGATCTCTTTTACTGACTAAACTAAATACGGCATGTGAACCTTTAATTCACAGGCAGCTAAAAGCATCATCCTATTTCAGAAACATTATTTATGTACATAAAAGCGTTATGTAAGATCTGTGATTGTGTGCCGATACAGGGTCAGGAATTCATATGTGAGCCTCCTCTTGTAAATGACGCATTTTGTTTGAATATGTCATTATATATCCCGAACACCTGAACCCAGCTTCAAAATTTTCGGATCCCCTAACAGAATGATATATCGCTGAACCAATGTCTCTTTTGATCTCAAAATAAG
Source organism: Haliotis rubra (assembly GCF_003918875.1). Lineage (NCBI taxonomy): Eukaryota > Metazoa > Mollusca > Gastropoda > Lepetellida > Haliotidae > Haliotis > Haliotis rubra. The sequence goes on along the minus strand of NW_025767270.1, from coordinate 327,002 downwards.
AAAAAAAGTTTTGGTTTCCGATCATATGACATTTTTCTTTCAGAACAGAATAGTTTATAGAAGAAACCTTAAAAAATTATACTGTCAAAACTGTAAAACCATTGTAGGTCTGATAAATGTATCATACATTATTTTCGAATGAATCTCAGAACAGGACTTAACTGTACATTTCTAGAAGAGTATGAATGAATTCGTCATGGCAATATGTGACCTTGTAAAAGTCATCAAAGAAAAATGTCCCTAAAACTACGTCCAATAATTATGTTTACTCACTAACCACACCTGCATCCTCCTTCCTGAGGAAGAAATCATCTCGTTAACATGATCATGATTAAGAACCTCGAAGCAGCAGCATGTTTCGACACAGATGTGCATACTCAATGCTTACGATGTAGCACAATGGAGGGAAATATTTGAAAAGTAATTTGTTCACAAATGTAATTTGGATTGAGGAATTCAAGATCACGTCTGGTTCTTCAATTTCGATTCATAATACCATAACTAAATTGGTTGGAAATTTCCCGAGGTTTTACATTTATTGTATAATTATGTAAGCACGTGTGTGACCGTGATAAGAAATAAATTCCAGGTTTGTTCAAACTGACACTTTGTAACAAATGTTATATTTGGGATTACACTTTCTTAGCAAAATACAGATTCTAGTACTTTTGTTGGTTTGAGTCCCATCCGGGATTCGAACCCACACTCTCAGAGTCAGGTACCTAATCGCCAGTACACTTATTGTGATGATTACGAATTTGATGAAAACACATACGCACGATTATGGTGCTCACAGAACGAGGTTCATAATGAGTCATAATCTTCGCTTGAATCACGTCACTGAATCCTTGCAGACATTAAGCACACAGCACGCAGCGACACGATCTTCTTAAATCACTGTACAACGATGATGCTCATACTTCAACCTGGAGCAAATCACGTATATGTTAATGTAAATCGAATTCCCAATCAACAGAAATAAAAGACATGTCAACGATCATTTCGGAATTACTATATATGTGTAATTCCTGCTCTGTAATAAAGCCGAGTTATGGCTTAAACTGATTTAATTTCTTTACAAAATCCATAAAATGTGTATTTCGAAAGAAAAGTTTTCTTCAACATGAAGGTTGTACTTCTAGATTTTTGAAAACATGTAATTATTTCAAATAATAAAATAGTAACGTTTTTCTATTTTCATTGAAATAGATCTGTTATATTTCCATGATTATTTGTGGCATACTGGCATACTGGTTCACTGATGTGGAATCTTCATGGGTAATGTAAACTCCCTATAAAGATGTGTTAGTATTTGTCTCCCCAAACCTCAGTAAATGAGGGATCAGGAACAATAATGTGTGACCTCGTTCACACTAGCTCACCATAACCGTATGGGATGCAGCATTGATAATGCAATATTTTGTCTGGTTCAACATATTATTTACCGACAGTCTTGATAAATCTGTATTATTGCTGATGGTTATGAAGATAATGTTATTGACTCAAAACGATAATGTTTTCCATATCAGCGGGATACGTTGCTCGGAGGTCACAGTCTCAATCAGCTTGTAATGTGCCATAGAATTGTCGACACCCAGACAAGTATCAGACATATGTCAATGCAGAGTGTAGAGCTGTAAGTAACAAAGGGGAGTTCCGAAGTCATGGGTTATGACGTTCGTAGGAACCCTAGGGATATAATCATGAGGGCTTCTGAAGATGCACCATATTTGCCTATAAAAAGAGTTAGACGATGAGCAGGCAAAGCGAATGAGGCTGAGAGAGAAAAGTCTTCCTTTGGCTTTGAGAATTGTCCGCGAAATAGTTGCAATATTGCCCACAGCAACAACCTTCGAACTGCTCCTAAACACTGGAACCGCGTTTAAAGGTCAGTGTTTTGTATGACAGTTGATATACTACATTACGAGTGTTTACAAACGACTGTTCTGAATCTCTTCGGACCAGACGCTGTCATACTTGTCGAAATACTTTTGTGGATAACTTTAAAAGATGTGGCATATTAAAGGCCAAAACATGAAGCACCGATTTGTTGGATCGAGGAAATAAGGTTAATAACAGCACTTATCTTAAAGGTCACATGCAACCAAAAAATCAAACATAATTAAAACACAATTATCACTTATTCGTGACATATAATATACATTGTTGGTTATGAAAAAACATATAAACAAAATTATAAGCGTACGATCGCAAATCAAAAGTGCAATATTGTGTACTTCGGTTTACTTCCCAAGAAACGAAGCAGCCGGGATACCGAACCCAGTCAGAGCGGGTGGGTGTGCACTCAAGTGTAACGGCTGGTTCATTTCCAGATGCCCTCACGGCTATTGTGTGTGTATATATAGATATGTTGGGTTTTGTAAATACATGCTCATTTTTTTGTGTATAACATTTTTCAATCAACAGACATCATAACATGTCATGTGTTCAAGTATCACACCTACCTGTCTGTGTAATTACATAATGTGACAGAGACCGAACTCGGGCCATAAATCAATGCATTTTGTTTATGGTGTATAGCCTGATTGTTGTTAAGTTCAAATTGCATGTGGTAGTGATAGCAGCTGTGTATTGAATATTGTCATTAGCAGACAGGCAGGCAGACACACAGGTGTCAATAAAACAAGACATTGAGTTTTGTCTGTGACAACGACATATCTATATCACAGTTAGAAATTCTGTCAACGCTAAATAATGACATTGCTTTTAAGTATCGAACTGAGAAAGTGACTCGGTAAGAAGAACGTGTGGTGAAATAGACAAATGAAATTATATAAACAGTTTATTTACTGTCATAACATATAAAAAAGCTCGCGCCTGTGAGATATCAACAAAACATTAGAAAAATAGCTCACATCAAAGCCTTCACCGAGTATTCACCGGACAACCCGCTTCCAAACTGCGCGAACCTATTTCACTGCGCACGTGCTATGAGCGCAGCCCAGCTGTTGAAACCCGTTTTCCCCAGAAAAGTCGGGGGAAAATTAATGAAACGTTTGAACTCCGATTTCGCGCGTTTTTTTTCATCGCGTTATTTTTCAACTTTATAAGTTGAATTTGCATTTTTTGACGATTTGTTTCGGTAAGTCCATACCGAAAGGTATCAGAATCTGCAAAGTTGTGTTTTACGTTGCATGTGACCTTTAAACATGATTACCAAAACTATTCCGTGATAAAAAATGCAAACGCTAGAAGGATAAAGACGGTAATGCCAAGCAATGAGATATTCTTTAACTTACATTCCAGCGTGTAGGAAGGTTTACAAAGTGCAATGCTTTTTGTACACTGTTTTAAATCATGCACAGACCTGAGGCCTGAACACGCCTGTGTGTCCAATGACAAAACATTACATTACTATTTATTACTCATTCAGTCGTTTGCATACAGTTTCCACCTCGAATATGATATTTCAGTTGGATCAAATAATGTCATCTTGATATATAGCCCAAAGTGATGTTGGTCCAAAAGTGATGTTGTTTAACACTTAAGTGAAAAGCAGGAGGACAGTAAATTGCTGAGAAATCAAGATATGAGGGCAAACCTGGAACCCAATATCAAATATTTCTAGTTTGCGAAATGAATGCAACTCTGCGCGATGATTTGCATTCACTGAACTAAACGTACCCATGCCTGCAATAGAAGGTTTGGGTATACCAGCTTGATCGCTCGAGACATTTAGGCATGTTACAGTTTCTAAAATGCTGACTGTACCTACATTAGAGGGAAATTCGAAATTCTTTACGACCTCACATATGTCTTGTCTACTAGTGGTTGGGTAAACTAGTTATTATGGGTTCACTCGTCACGCTGAAGACACGGGTTCGATTCCCAACCTGCGTGCAATATCTTAAGCCCATTTCTGGTGACCCCGCAGTGATATTCCTGAAATATACTAAAAGTGGTGAAAAAACATACTTACTCGCATATATATTTCTACATTACCTAGAGTTGATATTTTTATGGTTATTTTACTTATGGTGTGAACATTGTTCATTTTAAGAAACACCAATAAGATACGTAGCAATTAACCCATTTCTAAAGTCGCAGTCATCAGCTGGATTTATACCATCTAATAGAAATCTCAAAAAAGAAGGAGTGTATGAGCATGTTACAATATAAAATATGTCACATGTTTGATCGATATATTTGGTTTGAAAAAATTCACCTCAAACGAGAAAAACTTCATGATGTATCAGCTGCGTGCCTCATACAGGACCACGTGACACACACAGAATATAATAATGCTTGTGACATCGAGCTGTGCATTGAGCTCAAAATGACAATTAGACATGATGGTGATAAATTAATGTCAACCCAGACCCCTTACTAAACGTGTTTATTCAAAGCAGGAGCGATAAACTCACCATGGTAAAGAAGCACATATTAATGAATCTATAAGAGAAAAGGTGTATGGAATTAAAACGCCATGCATATCACACTGAAAGGCCTAACAGACACTTCATCAGGAACATAATGTACATTTTGCATTTGGCCACTTAATAGGAGATTCTGATTGAATGGATAGCCACATCTCTGGTCTATAATCGAGGCAGTCAGACATAGAAATTACGAAAACATTCCTCATTGCGGTTACTTACAACTGAGTTGATATAAGATGGACGTAATGTCTCCAGTAATGAACTGACGAAGCAGATTCAGATACTGGAATTGGTGGATCTTCCTTACGCAGCCAATTCATCATGTGATGGCTCAATTACATACTCAGCAAATATTGGTCACACAAATAGAATGATGAATGAGGAGATATTTAAAAATGCCCTTTCAATATACCGATGTATATCTGTACACAAGTATTGGAAACCTCCAGTTATGACATAGTGATAAAGCAGATTTGAAATGATTAATTTGCAGTTTATGACCAATGTGCATTTATCTGAGTCACCCTCCGTGATTCAGGGTTAGAATATCTCAATTTCTAAGGTAATTTGAAAAAAAAACAGGTCTCCTAGCATTGGTTGTTTTTGCGTATCAACCGTGTCTACGGTCCAGACAGTGTCTGAAATTCATCATTATATGAACCACTCACTTGGATAGTCAAAGATTTGATTACCTCATAATAATAATAAACATTTCTATTGTTCCATATCCACCTATGGAGACAAACGCCTAACGCTGAAACATGAAGCCATATCTAAGCTTAACAACAGATCTGAATTTGATGAAGTGACGTCTGAACAGATGGGGTCATGAAGTTTGAATAATGCAGACAGTTTCCTTGTTGTACAAAAATAGTAAATGTAGTCAATGTCCTGGACAGCAGTCAAAGAGGTATTTGTTGTCCAGTTGTACTTCACCTTACTGGCTTTGTGTGCTGTCTTATTAACGTCTTACAATATCTATTATTGTCAGTCTTACATGCTACAGGATGACAATGTCTTTCTGGGCAATAAATGGCACTGTACCAATGGCAGTGTAGGAATGTAATTATCGGTGCATCATGAGACGTACGTCCCTCAATTTGCCATCCATCAGCCTAACATGTGTCTCTCCCAGGAGAGACTGACATTTTATAGCATAAGACCGACAGTTATATATTAGCCCATGTTATGTAACATCTTCAGTTTGTACTTGTTTATACTTGCACTGTCAAGGAAACTAGTTTTTAAATGTTTCACAGAGAACGGAAGATGATTTCGTTTGTTAATTTCAAACCTTGCATGTATTTGCATGAAGTGTACAGGCTGTTTGGAAACATTATCTGTATTATATTGTTTGTTGTCAGATTAGGTGACACTCTGGCCTTATTATAAATATCTAACGAAGTTACATTCAAATATCATATGTTGAGTATGTCAAATACATGGTACGTTGGTCTTTACTTCAGGAACACGGCCAAATGTGATTAGAAGTAATTGCATTTCATAACTTGACCAGTCTCCAAGCTCGAGTATTTAATCATCACAAATACACTGCCTTAAGTCATGGATGAATAAAGACTTGTTCTGATATGGTGATAATGACGGAATAATACATACCACATTGTATGGATTGTATATTATCAAAACAGGCTTTTTGGGGTTTGGAAACGTAAGGCAAGGATTTACCCATCTCATAGAATCTAATGTATTCAGATATTGACACACAGGCAGACAACATTAAAAGCAACAACATCAAAGTGAACACAAAATCAAAGAACGTTTGAGACAGCCAGACAATCCAGTGACAGTGTATGGACGAGACATGTATCAAGTCCGCGTAGCCGATGCAAATGCCTGAAGGGAATGTTTCGGGGGTAACACCACAAGCGTTGAATAATTGAAAAGGTGAAATTTCGCGACAACAGAAACACGTTGAAATAAAATGTTTCAAAGGTTGAAGTGGCATATGACGTGACACAACATAATTTTCACAGATCTGTTGAATCAGTCGACTGTCCACACTAAAAAATCAACTTTTTGTAAGTTCCGTAATCCCATAGACTTGATTGGACTTTCCTACCGTCTCAGTGTGATGTTTGTTGAATTCAGCATTATAATTAATGGGACATAAAATGTATTGCTTTGCACACGAATTGGGATGTAGAAAATAGGTCTTTTTAATAGGTTTACCTTTGTCAAACGTTTGTTGTCATGTCTTTTTGTATAATATTTAAAGTTCTAAAACACTATAGATAGTGAGTGAGTGAGTTTAGTTTTAATCTGCACTCAGCAATTTTCCAGCTATATGGCGGCGGTCTGTGAATAATCTAGTCTGGACCAGACAATCCACTAATCAACAGCATGAGCATCGATCTACGCAATTAGGATACGATGACTTGTGTCAACCAAGTCAGCGAGACTGACCCCCGATCCCGTTAGTCGCCGCTTACGACAAGCATGGCTTACTGAAGGTCTTCACGGGTCCTATAGATCATAAATGACGTGTAAATAGTTAGTTTCAAGTTATGTCATGGCATCATAAAAGTTTGTATGCCTTTGGGAATTCAAGCTTTGATTTCTGATTGAAAACTAAATTCATTCAGGTTTCAAAACAGATTGTCCTCAAACAGTGAGAGCCACAAGGCAGTTGCGGGCCCAGAAATTCTATCGAAAAACATAAATTGTCCCAAAAATATGAATACAGCGTAGACTGATGAAAACATCGAAATTGCCTACTAAAAGAATTCGTTGTTGCGAAATGCAGGCTTGTTAAAAATATAATTAAGGCTGATATTTTTAGGTAAACGAATGTTTTGGTTTCGCTGTTGAATCTGAAAGGAATATTTAGCTTCAACTGAAAATTACAGTACATGCCCTCCCCAAGAATATCAAATCGTTCGTCGCTAAGATCGTAAGGTCAGGAGGGAAGACAAGCAAGATTAAACCTCTACATGGAACTTACAGTTATATTGCTCCAGCGCGTGCGTTCGTAAGCCTAGGAGAGTTCGGTTTGTGAATTTGTGTCGATGTCTTGCTTATGAACTAATTCTATTTGACACGGCGAGAAGTACTTTAGAAAATGTCACAAGCCCCTGGCGGTTTTAATGCGGTCGCTCAGACCTTTATGTTACAGGTCATATAACTCAGCTGTATGATCTAAATTGATTTCAGTCAAACCGTACTCATTCAGTTAATGAGGTGTACTGGGCTAATCGTAAGGCCCGGACCTAGTCTGGAAACACAATAAATGACTGAAGGCTCATGTTTACGAGTAACAGCTGTGCTCTGTGTCAATAATCACACTTAATAACATGTGTCTGCTCTCAGGTTAAACTGGAATTTCTCCCGGTACTTGGTTTAATTTGAAATCACGAGGTTTAAAATATAACAACGTTTAATAAAAGAAGTGTATTTTACAGTCCAGAGAAATGTATTGATATAATTTTTTCTAGATCTGATAGCTGACAGGGCCTAGGTTTTGAGATGATTCTGATGGGCGATGGGGCAGGTTTGACAGCGGTATGTTGGCTTAGGTTGATGTCGGTTTATACCACGAGCAAGCTCATCTCAGATGTTTCATAATGATTTACATCTGCTAACCGGCTCACTTCGTATGAAACCCGCCGTGATATTGTTTGTATATTGCTAAAAGCGCCGTAAAACTAACTAACATGTATGAAGCCAATTGACTTTAAATATTAACCTTGAGTATCGATAAAATGCATATGTCTTGAAAGTTAGTGTATGTACACGTCCACCCTTCAGGGTACTGTCTGTCAATATAAATTATGTTAACAATGCATATTTCTAAGGGGTTGAAGTTACCATACATGTACATGTTGCGTGTTTCTCTTTAATTTGTGATCGAGCTGTAACTGATTATACCATCATATTGTACAACATAAAGTCCAATTACGGATATCAAAATGGTTTTGGATGAACATAATTTCATCTAATTGATATCAGAGATGATAGAATCCGCGGACTATGTCATCGTTATGTATTATTTATTATCCAGACATTTCTATTTTTACCGAAGTTACAAACGTTAAATATTTTTACAAAACTTCCAACTGTAACTTCATTCCCATCACTCTGTACTTTTGATATTTTGAAATTATGATATTTTTAACAGGTTAGTTTAGGTAAGCGAGGTGCCTATTGTAGAAACAGTGCAATAAACACAGTCGATCTCTCATATGAGTCATGTATTAAAAGCATACATTAGATATAGTGTTTATTACTTCTGTAGATTTACGCACACAGTTCAACATATACTTAGTCAGTCCACAGGTCTCTATCGACTACAACGTTAAAGATAACCGTGAAGATCCGGGTTAGAATTGGTCTTCAACAACCCATGCTTGTCGAAAGAGGCGACTAACGGGATCGGGTCTTCAGGCTGGTTACCTTGGTTGACATGTCACCCTACACCAATAGTGTTGATCACTGGACTGTCTGGTGCAGACTCGATTATTTACAGACTGCCATATAGCTGGAATATTGCTGAGTGCGGCGTTAAACAGCAACAACAACCACTCACACCGAAAAACGTTAAAATATTTTGCTGTTTAATTCCTTTCAACTGTCAATCAATGACTTTCGACAAGTCGCGGGCAAGACGATCTGTAAATAGAATAAAGCGAATCTTAATAGTAACGATATAGCAAGTATAATATGCAAGTTTAGCATCAAAGAAGCAAACAAACAACGTCAAAATTCCTCGTAAGAGCAGTGAACTTTATTCCTATGGATGTTAAGTTCTCTCAGTAGACCTCCGGTAAGGGTGTTCACTGACAATTCATTGGTGAGAACAAAACTAATGACACGATTTAACATATTTTACTAATTTCAAACACAAAATATAGGTTTAGTCGAAATGATATCCAGTTTCTACCATTTTAAGATCAAGATTATGTACTTTTGTACATGTTCCTCTGGGAATATGTACTTTTGTAAGTGTTCCTCTGGGAATATAATATGTCTTCTAATAGCTAATAACATCACAAGAAAGGTATAATTCACGGGTTAGGTTTTGTCTGTAATATTCAAGGATAATGATACTCTGTGTCATTAAGGACAGGAAGAAGGTGTTAAGGCTGTTTAAAGTTTCTTGATCGTTGCACGGCGGAAAAGGGAATTTGATTATAAGGACGTTTAACACTTCATCTGGTATCTTTTACCTGATAAAAACTCTAGCAAATATACAAGCTTATAGTTACAGAGATTAGAGAATAAATATATCAAGCTGAATCTAAGTTTAGACAAAACATCAGCACCCAAGGACAACACCCACTGCATACAGTCTGGGGAAAAAGCTAATATTACCGAGTCATTATAATCTTTGTGATTTGGAATGGGAAAGTGATTGAATAACAATGGTTCTACCAGTGATTTCAGGGTTATCTGTCTCAAAGGAATGAAAAGTGCTGGCAGCCTGATATAACCTGCAGTGGAATCACTCTATTTTTTTACAGCAATATGGCATCATATGTCTTCATTTGACTATTCAGTTTTGCAGTCCACTGAAATCCCCATGTGCAAGAAACGGAGTTTTTGTAACTAGAGATGGATTCATTGTAACAACATGATCCCGATCCAGTCAATTTCTGCTTAATGACTAATAATGTGTAATGAATCTGCAAAAAAGATAGGCATCTCCTGTAAACATGTTCTGATCTCACATAGTGGCATACTTATAGTGACAAGTGAACATTTATTGATGCCAACTTCTGTAATATGAGCGACACGACATTTTGGAGTATATTCTTTTCCTTCATCGGGTGAAAAACTACGAAGCAGATAGCAATATAAGTACATGTGAAAGAACAATTGTGTTAAGATGACTATGGTGGGCACTTAAGTTATGCCAGTAGTTAATTGATGCTGAATGTTAATGGCAATAAGCTACTAGAAGTCAGCAGTTGATCCAAGACTTGCCGTGTTATTAACCTTGATCATCAATTTGGGCCTTCTTCCACATAGGCTGACATGCCGTCATATAAGCGGCATTCACGCCTCTCCTGCGAGAACACAGGCGATATGATTTCTGAATTCTGTGAAGTCGCCCATTTCCAATATTCCCCACATCGGTATAATGCACAGTTTTGGTGTCCCCCGTCATGACATCGCTGATTTACAACAAACAGAGACGTGTCACCATTCTAGCGCCCTCATATTATCGAGAGTGTCCCCTGGATACATACCGGAATACATTACCGATTTCCTTTGCTTTTCTGTTTGCATTTGCATTTGACTAAATTACAAAAAAGTGGTCAATTTGGAAACCATGTTAATTTCGCATTCCCATTCTAAATCACAAAGATTATAATTACTTAGTAATATTGGCTGTTTTCCCCAGACCCTATGCAGTGGGTGTTGTCCTTGGATGCTGATGTTTTATCTAAACTTAGATTCAGCTTGATATATTCATTCTCTAATCTCTGTAACTATAAGCTTGTTTTGATCTTTAAGATGTTAACTAGTACATATGCACATGTGTGGCTTTCCAGGAATCCGGTTGCCGTCGTCCTTTAGCATGTCTCACTGACTGATTCCGATTGGCAAAATCGGGTCACATGCGAGGTCACATGCAAGGTAAAACACAACTTTGCAGATTCTGATACTTTTCGGTATGGACTTACAATAACAAATGATTAAGAATGCAAATTCAACTTATAAAGTTGAAAAATCACACAATGAAAAAAAACCGCGCGAAATTGGAGTTCAAACGATTCACTTAATTCACCCAAGCGGGGGTGAAAAGTGGTTTCAACAGCTGTGCTGCGCTCATGGCGCATGCGCCGTCAATAGGTTAGCGCAGCTTAGAAGCGGGATGTCTGGATTATAAGGTCGTGAGCAGCTACATAAAAGAACCTTGTAAAGGATCTAGATGTACTCAGCCAGTGAGGCGTTCGACATTTCAAGACGGAAAAACCTTCGCTGGCGGTGAGTACTCGGAGTAGGCTTTGATGTGAGCTATTTTTTTTAATGTTTTGTTGATATTTCACAGTCGCGAGCTTTTTATATGTTATGACAGGAGATTACTGATTTAACTGTTTATATAATTACATATAGCATGTAACATATAGGTGTGAGCGACCGCATTAAAGCCGCCAGGGGCTTGTGACATTTTCTTAAGTACTTCTCGCCGTGTCAAATAGAATCGATACATCGATACAAATTCACGCTGGAGCAATATTATTGTAAGTTCCTTGGAGAGGTTTAATCTGGCTTGTCTTCCCTCCTGACCTTACGATCTTAGCGACGAACAATTTGATATTCTTGGGGAGGGCATGTACTGTAATTTTCAGTTGAAGCTAAATATTCCATTCAGATTCAACAGCGAAATCAAAACATTCGTTTACTTAAAAATATCAGCCTAAATTATATTTTTTAACAAGCCTGCATTCCGCAACAACGAATTCTTTTAGTAGGCAATTTCGATTTTTTCATCAGTCTACGCTGTATTCATATTTTTGGGACAATTTATGTTTTTCGATAGAATTTCTGGGCCCGCAACTGCCTTGTGGCTCTCACTGTTTGAGGACAATCTGTTTTGAAACCTGAATGAATTTAGTTTTCAATCAGAAATCAAAGCTTGAATTCCCAAAGGCATACAAACTTTTATGATGCCATGACATAACTTGAAACTAACTATTTACACGTCATTTATGATCTATAGGACCCGTGAAGACCTTCAGTAAGCCATGCTTGTCGTAAGCGGCGACTAACGGGATCGGGGGTCAGTCTCGCTGACTTGGTTGACACAAGTCATCGTATCCTAATTGCGTAGATCGATGCTCATGCTGTTGATTAGTGGATTGTCTGGTCCAGACTAGATTATTCACAGACCGCCGCCATATAGCTGGAAAATTGCTGAGTGCAGATTAAAACTAAACTCACTCACTCACTATCTACAGTGTTTTAGAACTTTAAATATTATACAAAAAGACCTATTTTCTACATCCCAATTCGTGTGCAAAGCAATACATTTTATGTCCCATTAATTATAATGCTGAATTCAACAAACATCACACTGAGACGGTAGGAAAGTCCAATCAAGTCTATGGGATTACGGAACTTACAAAAAGTTGATTTCTCAGTGTGGACAGTCGACTGATTCAACAGATCTGTGAAAATTATGTTGTGTCACGTCATATGCCACTTCAACCTTTGAAACATTTCATTTCAACGTGTTTTGGTTGTGACGAAATTTCACCTTTTCAATTATTCAACGCTTGTGGTGTTACCCCCGAAACATTCCCTTCAGGCATTTGCATCGGCGGACTTGATACATGTCTCGTCCATACTCTGTCACTGGATTGTCTGGTTGTTTCAAACGTTCTTTGATTTTGTATTCACTTTGATGTTGTTGCTTTTAATGTTGTCTGCCTGTGTGTCAATATCTGAATACATTAGATTCTATGAGATGGGTAATCCTTGCCTTACGTTTCCAAACCCCAAAAGCCTGTTTTGATAATATACAATCCATACAATGTAGTATGTATTATTCCGTCAGTATCACCATATCAGAACAAGTCTTTATTCATCCATGACTTAAGGCAGTGTATTTGTGATGATTAAATACTCGAGCTTGGAGACTGGTCAAGTTATGAAATGCAATTACTTCCAATCACATTTGGCCGTGTTCCTGAAGTAAAGACCAACGTACCATGTATTTGACATACTCAACATATGATATTTGAATGTAACTTCGTTAGATATTTATAATAAGGCCAGCGTGTCACCTAATCTGACAACAAACAATATAATACAGATAATGTTTCCAAACAGCCTGTACACTTCATGCAAATACATGCAAGGTTTGAAATTAACAAACGAAATCATCTTCCGTTCTCTGTGAAACATTTTAAATCTAGTTTCCTTGACAGTGCAAGTATAAACAAGTACAAACTGAAGATGTTACATAACATGGGCTAATATATAACTGTCGGTCTTATGCTATAAAATGTCAGTCTCTCCTGGGATGGCAAATTGAGGGACGTACGTCTCATGTTGCACCGATAATTACATTCCTACACTGCCATTGGTACAGTGCCATTTATTGCCCAGAAAGACATTGTCATCCTGTAGCATGTAAGACTGACAATTATAGATATTGTAAGACGTTAATAAGACAGCACACATAGCCAGTAAAGGTGAAGAACAACTGGACAACAAATACCTCTTTGACTGCTGTCCAGGACATTGACTACATTTACTATTTTTGTACAACAAGGAAATTGTCTGCATTATTCAAACTTCATGACCCCATCTGTTCAGACGTCACTTCATCAAATTCAGATCTGTTGTTAAGCTTAGATATGGCTTCATGTTTCATGTGGCGTTAGGCGTTTGTCTCCATAAGTGGATATGGAACAATAGAAATGTTTATTATTATTATGAGGTAATCGAATCTTTGACTATCCAAGTGAGTGGTTGATGTCATGATCAGTTTCAGACACTGTCTGGACCGTAGACACGGTTGATACGCAAAAACAACCAATGTTAGGAGTCCTGCTTTTTTTCAAATTACCTTAGAAATTGAGATATTCTAACCCTGAATCACGGAGGGTGACTCAGATAAATGCACATTGGTCATAAACTGCAAATTAATCATTTCAAATCTGCTTTATCACTATGTCATAACTGGAGGTTTCCAATACTTGTGTACAGATATACATCGGTATATTGAAAGGGCATTTTTAAATATCTCCTCATTCATCATTCTATTTGTGTGACCGATATTTGCTGAGTATGTAATTGAGCCATCACATGATGAATTGGCTGCGTATGGAAGATCCACCAATTCCAGTATCTGAATCTGCTTCGTCAGTTCATTACTGGAGACATTACGTCCATCTTATATTAACTCAGTTGTAAGTAGCCGCAATGAGGAATGTTTTCGTAATTTCTATGTCTGACTGCCTCGATTACAGACCAGAGATGTGGCTATCCATTCAATCAGAAACTCGCATTAAATTGGCCAAATGCAAAATGTACATTATGTTCCTGATGAAGTGTCTGTTAGGCCTTTCAGTGTGATATGCATGGCGTTTTAATTCCATACACCTTTTCTCTTATAGATCCAATAATATGTGCTTCTTTACCATGGTGAGTTTATCGCTCTTGTTTTGAATAAATACGTTTAATAAGGATCTGGGTTGACATTAATTTATCACCATCATGTCTAATTGTCATTTTGAGCTCAATGCACAGCTCGATGTCACAAGCATTACTATATTCTGTGTGTGTCACGTGGTCCTGTATGAGGCACACAGCTGATACATCATGAAGTTTCTCTCGTTTGAGGTGAACTTTTCCAAACCAAATATATCGATCAAAGATGTGACATATTTTATATTGTAACATGCTCATACACTCCTTCTTTTTTGACATTTCTATTACCATTTGTAATGTGTTTTCGCATCTGTTCGGAGGATAAGTAATCCACCAAACTTCCCTTTTGCAAAAGATTGCCTGTAGTTTTACTTTCCAAATTTCTCGATACTGGTATTTGCTGTAATGTCAATACACATACATTTTAATCTTTGTGGAAATCGCCAACTATATGCAGTTTGTTACATTCTTAAAAGGCCGCCTTTTTTATACCAGTGTCCGTCAGGACTATGAATTATACATGGTATAAATCCAGCTGATGAACCGTTTGTTGGGAAGTGTCTGTCTTTCTGATATACATCTTTCGACTGCGACTTTAGAAATGGGTTAATTGCTACGTATCTTATTGGTGTTTCTTAAAATGAACAATGTTCACAGCTTGAGTAAAATAACCATAAAAATATCAACTCTAGGTAATGTAGAAATATATATGCGAGTAAGTATGTTTTTTCACCACTTTTAGTATATTTCAGGAATATCACTGCGGGGTCACCAGAAATGGGCTTAAGATATTGCACGCATGTTGGGAATCGAACCCGTGTCTTCAGCGTGACGAGTTAACCCATAATAACTAGTCTACCCAACCACTAGCAGACAAGACACATGTGAGGTCGTAAAGAATTTCGAATTGCCCTCTAATGTAGGTACAGTCAGCATTTTAGAAACTGTAACATGCCTAAATGTCTCGAGCGACCAAGCTTGTTTGTCAAGAACCACGCGAGGTTACTCTGATCACAATTCCTGCTACAATGTGGCTGCTATGACACTCAATATTATTCCAAGGAACTTCCTGTCACTGACAATCAGTTCGAATCGGCTTATTAATCTCGATTCGTCCAAGACAAGACTTTTTGAGCCACAGGAAGGCTTTTGATGACCGTATATGATGTACCCTCTTTAACGAGATAAGTTATGTATTGAACCTAAAGTGACCATTTAATACTTTTATTGAGAACACACCTGTTTACGTTCAGAACGTATTTATAGTATACCCAAACCTTCTATTGCAGGCATGAGTACGTTTAGTTCAGTGAATGCAAATCATCGCGCAGGGTTGCATTCATTTCGCAAACTAGAAATATTTGATATTGGGTTCCAGGTTCCATTGGGTGCCCTCATATCTTGATTTCTAAGCAATATACTGCCCTCCTGCTTTTCACTTAAGTGTTAAACAACATCACTTCTGGACCAACATCACTTTGGGCTATATATCAAGATGACATTATTTGATCCAACTGAAATATCATATTCGAGGTGGAAACTGTATGCAAACCACTGAATGAGTCATAAATAGTCTCTTTGTGGACAATTTTCTAATGTTTTGACCGGTGAAGGTCCGGGTTACAGTTGGTCTTCAGCTTGTCGTTAGAGGTGACTAATGGGATCAGGTGATTATGCTCGCTGACTTGGTTGACACATGTCACCGTATCCCAACTGCGTAAATCGATGCTCATGCGGTGGATAACTGGATTGTCTGGTCCAGATTCGATTTTTTACAGACTGCCGCGATAAAGCAGAAATCAATCAATTAATGACTGCGACAAGCCACATGTAAGACGATCTGTGAATGGAAGAAGGTAAATCTTTATAGCAACTATAAAACAAGTATAAAAAGGAATGATTAAAGAACAGTTGTATATAACGTTTCACAAATTTAATTTCCTACATCCAGAATACATCTTATAGATGTTGATGTACACCAAAAGCATCACACCACACTAGCATTGGATACACAGGCATGTTCAGGCCTCAGGTCTGTGCATGATTTAAAACAGTGTACAAAAAGCATTGCTCTTTTCAAACCTTCCTACACGCTGGAATGTCATTTTAGAAAGTGGTGAAATGTGACATGTTATATTTGGGATTACACTTTCTTAGTGAAGTACAGATTCTAGTACGACGCCTCAGCCACCGCGGCTTCCACACAAAATGGAAGTCGGACAACTGGTAGTCTAGACTGTGGACTTTGTGTACCCCTCTGATAAGTGTAAATTGGCACGGCTCCCTCGGCCAAAAGCTATGAAATACACAATACCATTTTAAAAAGTGGGTCTCAACCCCCAAAGTACTAGAAGCTGTACTCTACTAAGAAAGTGTAATCCCAAATATAACATATGCTATTCTGTTGTTAAGCTGGAATCTATCAATTAATGACTGCGAGAAGCCACATGAAAGATGATCTGTGAATGAAGGTAAATCTCTATAGTAACTATTAAACAAGTCCAAAAAGTGAAAGTTTAAAATGATTAAGGAATAGTTGTATATAACGTTTCACAAATTTAATTTCATACATCTTATAGATGTTGATGTACACCCAAAGCATCACACCATATTGGCATGTTGTCATTGGACACACAGGCGTGTTCAGGCCTCAGGGCTGTGCATGATTTAAACAGTGTACAAAAAGCATTGCACTTTTTAAACCTTCCTACACGCTGGAATGTAAGTTAAAGAATATCTCATTGCTTGGCATTACCGTCTTTATCCTTCTAGCGTTTGCATTTTTTATCACGGAATAGTTTTGGTAATAAGTGCTGTTATTAACCTTATTTCCTCGATCCAATAAATCTGTGCTTCATGTTTTGGCCTTTATATGCCACATCTTTTTAAGTTATCCACAAAAGTATTTGGACAAATATGACAGCGTCTAGTCCGAAGGTTAGGAGATTCAGAACAAGCGTTTGTAAACACTTGTAATGTAATATATCAGCTGTCATACAAATTAAAACACTGACCTTTAAACGCGGTTTCAGTGTTTAGGAGCAGTTCGAAGGTTGTTGCTGTGGGCAATATTGCAACTATTTCGCGGACAATTCTCAAAGCCAAAGGAAGACGTTCTCTCTCAGTCTCATTCGCTTTGCCTGCTCATCGTCTAACTCTTTTTATAGGCAAATATGGTGCATCTTCAGAAGCCCTCGTGATTATATCCCTAGGGTTTCTACAAACGTCATTACCCAAGACTTCGGAACTCCCCTTTGTTACCTACTGCTGTTAGGGTGAAATTCGTTCACCAGCTCTACACTCTGCATTGACATATTTCTAATACTTGTCTGGGTGTCGACAATTCTATGGCACATTACAAGATGATTGAGACTGTGACCTCCGAGCAACGTATCCCGCTGATATGGAAAACATTATCGTTTTGTGTCAATGAAATTATCTTTATAACCACCAGCAATAATACAGATTTATCAAGACTGTCGGTAAATAATATGTTGAACCAGACAAAATATTGCATTATCAATGCTGCATCCCATACGGTTATGGTGACCTAGTGTGAACGAGGTCACACATTATTGTCCCTGATCCCTCATTTACTGACATATACTAACACATCTTTATAGGGAGTTTACATTACCCATGAAGATTCCACATGGGTGTACCAGTATGCCAGTATGCCACAAATAATCATGGAAATATAACAGATCTATTTCAATGAAAATAGCAAAACGTTACTTTTTTATCATTTGAAATAATTACATGTTTTCATAAATGTAGAAGTACAACCTTCATGTTGAAGAAAACTTTTCTTCCGAAATACACATTTTATGGATTTTGTAAAGTTATTAAATCAATATAAGCCATAACACGGCTTTATTACAGAACAGGAATTACACACATATAGTAATTCCAAAATGATCGTTGGTATGTCTTTTATTTCTGTTGATTGGGAATTCGATTTACAATAACACATACGTGATTTGCTCCAGGTTGAAGTATGAGCATCATCGTTGTACAGTGATTTAAGAAGATCGTGTCGCTGCATGCTGTGTGCTTAATGTCTGCAAGGATTCAGTGACGTGATTCAAACGAAGATTAGGCTCATTATGAACCTCGTTCTGTGAACACAATAATCGTGCGCATGTGTTTTCATCAAATTGGTAATCACCACAATAAGTGTGCTGGCGATTAGGTACCTGACTCTGAGAGTGTGGGTTCGAATCCCGGATGGGACTCAAACCAACAAAAGTACTAGAATCTGTAGTTTGCTAAGAAAGTGTAATCCCAAATATAACATTTGTTACAAAAAGTGTCAGATTGAACAAACCTGGAATTTGTTTCTTATCACGGTCACACGAGTGCTTACATAATTATGCAATAAATGCAAAACCTCGGGAAATTTCCAACCAATTTAGTTATGGTATCATGAATCGAAATTGAAGAACCAGACGTGATCTTGAATTCCTCAATCTAAATTACATTTGTGAACAAATTACTTTTCAAATATTTTCCCTCGTATTTCATCGTAAGCATTGAGATGCATATCTGCGTCGAAACATACTCCTGATTTGAGATTCTAAATCATGATCATGTTAACGACATGATTTCTTCCTCAGGAAGGAGGATGCAGGTGTGACTAGTGAGTAAACAGAATTATTGGAAGTAGTTCCAGGGACATTTTTCTTTGATGACTTTAACAAGGTCACATATTGCCATGAAGAATTCATTCATACTCTTCTAGAAACGTACAGTTAAGTCCTGTTCTGGGATTCATTCGAAAATAATGTATGAGACATTTATCAGACCTACAATGGTTTCACAGTTTTGACAGTAAATGTTTTTAAGGTTTCTTATGTAAACTATTCTGTTCTGAAGGAGAAATGTCATATGATCGGAAACCAGAACATTTTTTCTTATTTTGAGATCACAGGGGATTGTTTCAGCGATATTTCTTTCTGTTAGGGGATCAGAATATTTTGAAGTCACTGGGTTCAGGTGTTCGGGAAATTCCAAATGATATATAATGACATAATCAAACTGACTGACTGACTGACTGACTGACTGACTCAGTTTTGGTTTTACGCCGCTTTTAGCAATATTCCAGCAACATCACGGTGGGGGACACCAGAAATGGGCTTCACACATTGTACCCATGTGGGGATTCGAACCCGGGTCTTCGGCGTGACGAGCCAACGCTTTAACCACCAGGCTACCCCACCGCCCCTCATAATCAAACAAAATGCGTCATTTACAAGAGGAGGCTCACATATGAATTTCTGACCCTGTTTTAACACACAATCACAGATCTTACATAACGCTTTTATGTACATAAATAATGTTTCTGAAATAGGATGATGTTTTTAGCTGCCTGTGAATTAAACGTTCACATGCCGTATTTAGTTTAGTCAGTAAAAGAGATCTTTCTCATGGAGTACACATTAAGGGGGTCGAATTCAGAAAGAAAATACTTCTTTTCAGCGGTAGGTGGATTATTTGTATTTGATATTGATCAGGAAGGCTTTAACGGCCAAAACGGCATATCGTTGTGTGACTGCTAAGCGGACCCCAGGACAGGATTTCAATAACTCTAATATGTTGAGCCCTAAAAGACATCGTATTTTATTTTCGTATTTCTAATTTCCCAAGGGACGGATGTATTGTGTAACTCGGGGAAAATTAAAAAGACATCTCCAACCTCAAGAAAAGTGCAGACTAAGAGGAACGTACAATTAGAAGCATTGGAGTTCAATGAAAATTTTAAATCCTGTGTTTACCATGATGAAACGTTAATATGTGAATAATTATTCACCCTTGGATTATGGAACTATTTAATTTAGGGAGTTCCATATTAAGTTACATTCTAAACAGCAAGGTTGCAAGAATACAATAATGCTCTTTGCATCATTTTGCATATCTGTTCTATGAGAAATTATGAATTATGCGGGTGCGATTGGGAATACGTGGCATATAATGCATTAATGTAATCTTCTATCTGTATGTTCAACTGGCACATATAATGGATGTGCAAAGAATCGGTTTCACAGGTGCAACATCTTCATTCTAAGTAGGTGTCATGTACCTCCTTGTTAGACACACTTGACGTTTTCAAATGAAAGGACCACCAAGGTCTATTGATGAAAGTGGTAAGCGGGTGGAGGAGTTTTCTAACTGACAAGATTTGTGTCCCCGAAACCCTCTCGCATCAGCTGAATGGTAGTTCGGGTTCCGAATTGTGACCAAGTTTTACATGAGTCGTAATTTTCTGTTAAGTGCGTCATTTTTGGCCTTCGACAAACCTGACTTAAGAAGTAAAGATTGTTCTTCCCAGGCGTCATCTGTAATAAAGTACAGCTTTGTCATTACCTGTACTTTGACGTTGAATTGTTCTAAGCAAAACTGTGCTTATGTCATATGGGGGTGATTCCATAATCCCATGATGTGACAATACTTAGGATTTACATTAAGGGTTGATCTTATTCATGTGAACATAGCAGAAGTTCTGTGTTGTGGAAAATTGTGTGTCTTTGGTGTTTTCTGTTATAAAAATCACAATTTCGTGTCCACCGCTAACGGCAGAAGACAACAAAACGTTAATCCGACAAACATACGTGAACAAAATGCTGAACACATAACAGTTGCATTCTCACAGTCTGTAAGTTTACAAATCACTACAAAGGAATTCTCCTAGCACAAAATAGAGTTGCAGTACATATTCCACGTCAGTACAAATGCTCTGACAATATTTAATAAAAGCAGTGATTAAAGCTGTAAAGTGCTGTAAACAATCACTGAGCTTCTACAGTAATCAAGTTTCCTAAATAGGCCAAGGCTGGAAATCTTTGCAGAAATTTGAACTTCACACAAGTGCTGGTCCGGGGTACAAAATTCACCTTCAGACAACTTTGTAGGTGTTGTGATGCAGACAAATTGGTCTGAATATGTTTGAGACCCGCGGTATGAGAGATGGTTGTCCTCATCCGGACATATTACGTCCCAGGGAATAATATTCAATTTCTTGACGAGTTTGCAGAAACTATTTCACTGGCGGATATTTGATGTGTCTCTGCCATCTTGATTGACGGTAATGACAGAACACTGTTGCAAATTATTTTAGATCTCTTGAACAGTGTTGATGACGTGTTCAGATATTAAAGACGCACATATTACTGACCACCTTGTCACAATTCTTAATTAACTGTCACATAAGATATATCAGAACATGTATATAACTGTAGCTACCTACGTAATATGACATAAATGAATCAAGTTGAGTGCCTCCACAACGCCCACTATAAAGAGTAATCCATGGTCATGATGTATAGAATGACCACTGTAGTCACTGATGGTAAGACTTTCAATGCCATAACAAAATTTGAGTTTGGCTTCATTTTCTCCCAGGAAAATACTGACGTCATTATCAGACAAACATATGTACTTACTTATTGACGGTCTTAATACTGGCTGGCTTCGTAATTGGCTTAAGAGCGGGCGACTTATAGTACTTTAGACATATTCCTTACCAAACTGGCGGACTGTAATAAGACTTGACTTGATCCTTAATTGAAAATTAGGTAGGAGAGACAGTAATGAAAGCAGGTTCGGGTGTAATCCCTGTCTTATATTTCAACAACATGTTTTGAAGATGACAGATAAGTGACATTAAAGTTGTCGTATTAGCATTAGTTTTAGCTTCGATGAAGCGCCGTGGGTCGCTGACATTTTAATACGAGTCATGTTTCCACTGTAATCCTTCTAGCTAATACACAAACTCGTGTTACTTCCTTCTTCAAAAGAATATTGAGTAACAACCACTCGCTTGTGATGGTCCAGACTTCGGGAAAATTGCGTAGCACAGCATGGCAATTATCGACAGTTTTGATGTGGGAGACAAAGCCCGTAGTGGTGCCGGTCTGAGACGTTTAGCACTTCGGTGAAACACACGAGCGCGGGTGTGGTGCTGACGAACATGAAAACATGCCCCTGGATTATACAACACGATGATAAATTCCTGGCATTCCTAGGGACGCAATTCTGTGACAGACAACTGTGATACCCGTGACCCCTACATTGTCCGCAGAGCAGGCATGGGTGTTCATTGTGTGCTCAACAATATCCCAGCTATATGGCGGCGGTCTGTAAATCATCGAGTCTGGACCAGCGGGACCACGCACTCCCATTAGTCGTCAGTTAAAGAAAAAGCATGGGTTGCTGAAGACCAATCCTAACCCGGATCTTCACGTAATCATTTCCTACAGAATATGATTTGATTGACGGAATGCAGTGCAATAGTAGCATCCTGTCAGCCCACCTAGTAATAAGTAAATGACCTTGTGATTATCATTTGCTGTTCCTGATGGGCGTCTCGGTACAAAATGGGCAATTCCATTGTTTTGGGGTTTTTTTCACATAAACACTGCTGATCTCCTGTGTACTCCTTCCCACTTCTCTCACACAATTCCATACACTTAATCTACGAACGTTCTACAGACGCACGGACATATATACTTGCCACAGACATCGTAAAGGTAATCCCATAGCGGTCTCCCACTGATTATCGACGTGTAATTTTAGCTTCTCAGACTGAGTACGTTTAATACTTTGACCAATTCCAACAGAGACCAGGGTCCCGTTGTACAAAACAACCTTAGCTCTAAGGTCACCTTATCTCCTTAAGTTTTAACCTTAGGCCTTTGTTAAGGTTGACGTCCCGTTGTACGAATCTACCTTACGCTAAGGTAGCCTTAGTTAAGGTGAAAATTTAAGGTTAGTCCGACCCAACCTTAGTGTGGCTAATGCTGACATTATTTCGAATAAATTCAATATGGCTATATTCTTGTTGATGCATGATGAAACTGGAAAAAGTTTGAGAAAACAGCGTGTTTTCCGAGACAGAAGCATCCAACTAGAAACTCTGACTGACTTGGAACTCATATCCCGGTATAGACTCCCACGCGAAGCTATTTTCTGCCTTGTGGACAAAGTTCGCCCAATGGTCGAAAGACCGACACAGCGTTCCCACGCTATGTCAGTCGAATCACAAGTCCTCTTAACTTTGAGATATCTGGGAAAAGGAGGATTTCTTTCTGAAATTGGAGATTTGCATGGTCTGGACAAATCCAGTGTTTCTCGAAGCTTTCATTGCATGGTGAATGCAATATGTACGGTGTTAGACAATATTACTTTTCCCTGGAGTCTAGAACAGCAAACTAAAGTTAAACAAGATTTCTACCGAGTCGGTCATTTCCCTAAAGTTCTCGGTGCTGTGGACGGAACACTTATTCCGATCAAACGACCTTCACCAAACGAGGAAGCCGCCTTCGTATGCCGCAAGGGATACCATGCAATTAATGTGCCAGCGATATGCGACAGTTCTCTCCGGTAAGATATAAACTAGATATACATTTACGTCTAAATTTACCATAAAGATACTTTAGTTACACTTGTTTTCGATATCTACCGATTACTATCTCTTAATGCTGAAAGAAAAATGATGAACTGGTTAGTGGTCCGCAAACTACGCATCTCTGTTTACATTAGCAACGGCCTTGACCCACAAACGAGCCGAAACTACTTTCTTGTCAAATGAAACGAGCGGCATTTTCAGTCTGTTTTAAATTTGTAATTTATTGTACCCATTTATACAGCAATCGTTTCAGGATTATTTTCTGAATAGTGCCAGAATTCATTTAGTTTAAAGGTCACATGCAACGTAAAACACAACTTTGCAGATTCTGATACCTTTCGGTATTGACTTACAGAAACAAATCATCACAAATGCAAATTCAACTTATAAAGTTGAAAATAACGCGATGAAAAAAACCGCGCGAAATCGGAGTTCAAACGATTCACTAATTTTCCCCCGACTTTTAGGGGAAAACTGGTTTCAATAGCTGGGCTGCGCTCATAGCACGTGCGCAGTGAAATAGGTTCGCGCAACTTGGAAGCGGGCTGTCCGGTAAATACTCGGTGAAGTCTTTGGTGTGAGCTATTTTTCTAATGTTTTGTTGATATCTCACAGGCGCGAGCTTTTTATATGTTATGACAGTAAATAAACTGTTTATATAATTTCATTTGTCTATTTCACCACACGTTCTTCTTACCGAGTCACTTTCTCAGTTCGTTACTTAAAGCAATGTCATCATTTAGCGTTGACAGAATTTCTAACTGTGATATAGATATGTCGTTGTCACAGACAAAACTCAATGTCTTGTTTTATTGACACCTGTGTGTCTGCCTGCCTGTCTGCTAATGACAATATTCAATACACAACTGCGATCACTGACCACATGCAATTTGAACTTAACACCAATCAGGCTATACACCATAAACAAAATGCATTGATTTATGGCCCGAGCTCGGTCTCTGTCACATTATGTAATGGCAGGTGTGATACTTGAACACATGACATGTTATGATGTCTGTTGATTGCAAAATGTTATACACAAAAAATGAGCATGTATTTACAAAACCCAACATCTCTATATATACACACACAATGAACCGTGAGGGCATCTGCTAATGAACCAGCCGTTACATTTGAGTGCACACCCACCCGCTCTGACTTGGTTCGGTATCCCAGCTGCTTCGTTTCTTGGGAAGTAAACCCAAGTACACAATATTGCACTTTTGATTTGCGATTGTACGCTTATAATTTTGTTTATATGTTTTTTCATAACCAGCAATGTATATTATATGTCATGAATAAGTGATAATTGTGTTTTAATTATGTTTGATTTTTTGGTTGCATGTGACCTTTAAGTAAAAAAACAAACATTTTGCTCCTAATTATTCTGTGCACGGTGTTGATTTTACTGATTTGACAGGTCAGCAAGTTACGAAGAAGTTGCAGGAATATCGGCGTGAAAGTAATAACTTGGAAATAAATACACTGTCATCAGATTAACGTGGAAAATGTTCACCATTTCAGTTTTACCAACGTGGTGGCCAAGTGGCCTGGTTCAACTCATGACTCCCTGATATGGACTAACAGTCAAGTTGGCATGAAGATGGAAGAAACTGCACCTGATGGCTGGCTACTTGGTGATTCAGGGTAAACCATTTAGCCATAGTTATTTAACAGTATATGTTGTGGTAGTTATACGTTTGAAGTGCAGTAAACATATATACCAAACATATATACAAAATTAATGTTATGTACCTCATACTCATTGTACAGATATGCATGCAGACCTTGGATGCTGACCCCCTTAGCAGATCCTCAGACAAAGCCAGAACAGAGGTACAATGCAGCCCATATCAGGACAAGGAACACAGTTGAAAGGGCATTTGGAGTGTTAAAGTCAAAATTCAGGTACTATATTCATGGTTCCATTTGTGTATGAATGGTGATATGACAAAATATAGATATATAGTATTACTCTTTGGATTAAGAATAACCTAAAGACTTCTTGATTTCCTCCTTTTTGTTATATATTCCATTATATTAGTGCACCAGGATAGTTCTCTTATCTTTTGAGCTGTAATATTCATAATGTACATGTGAATATTACATTTATATTTGTGTGTTAATTTATAGAATAATACAACCAGTGAAGAACATTAATGTTTCACCTGATAAAGAATATCATTTAATTGTTTATGGAAAATTCAGTTGAAATTGAACATAACTTAAATTGTACAAACATAATATTTAAGGCATAATTAGGGCTCCTTGCCACAAGGCAGGAGACCTATTGGAATCGTTAATGTTTTTATTATTTATTATTCCGCCGTATTTTGTACCAGTCCTACAAATAGCATCGCTGGACAGAATCGCTTGAAAAACATCACCATGGTGCCAACAGTACTGAAGTTGTTTCTGCAAAAATCTCAAGGCTCTAGGCCCAACAGCAAAGGGGGGATAATTCAAAATTAATTCAAAATTTTCAATTTCCAAAGCAATAATCTCCGAAACTACAAGTCCGATGACTACCAAATTTCTGGAGCAGGTCTGGAATCCGATTACCTTCAATTTCAACTGCAGGATCCATGGGGCTCCGAGGCACCGTTTGGCCGCCATATTGGATTTAAGGAAATTTCACGTTTTTGACGGGTAGGCATTTCCGCAATCCATAACTCTGAATGTATGATGTCAAGAACTTTGCACATTTGCACATATAGAGTATATACCTCAAATATGAACATCCTCGAGCTACGTTGCGATATCTTGATTAGTTACGGATATCTAGATTTTTGGTTTTGTTGTTTATTTTTTACTAAACTGTATCTTTAAAGAATCGCAGCGTCATTACTATTTCAACTACGCAGCTAGAATCTGGCAGCATGCAAAAACTTGATGCGCTGAACAGTTTTTGTTCTTTGGTGCATGTTAAAATGTGAATCGTTTGGCGGCCATATTGGATTTCGGCCCATTCTGGTGACACTACTCTAGAAACAGCTTAGCTGCTCCGATTCTGCACAAAAAGACATGAAAATTGGTACAATGCATAAGCGTACAATGTTTAACATTTTGTGTTCTTAGGTGCTTATCAAAAATTGCGTCGTTTGGCGGCCATATTGGATTGAATCTTACACACATGGATTTACAAAAACAATCACAGCGTCATTACTATTTCAGCTATGCAGCTAGAATCTGGCAGCATGCAGTAACTTCATGTGCTGAACATTTTCTGTTCTTGGTCCTATGTCAAAAGTCACTGCAAGCGCTACGGCGTTCAACATTATCCGTGTGAATACAACGTATGGGAGGTAAAAGAAAAAAAATACTGTTTGAGACGAGCCCCAAATGAAAGAAAAAGAGTGCCAAGCAAACTGACCGAAAACTCGAGGCACACCACACCAGAAATCACTAAAACAGACTATTAACATCGTACCAGTCATCATAAATGATACTTACACTCAAAACCCTAAAGTTTGGACAGCTTAATGAAATAGGGACTTCTCTATATCACCGATAGCCCAGGGATACATTGCCGAATGTGTCATAAGGTTCATCGACATTTACGACACGGCAGATTACCCGTGCAAAACATGCGACAGACTGAAGGAAAGCGCAAGGACGATATCCCCTATAAAGAGACTACCACTGCAAAGCGTGGTCCACGTGCTGATATGGGAGACGATGTCAATTTTAATTGACAATGACGAGAGCTGTCCAGCGTGAGCGGGTTAAACACAAGCTAAACGATACTGAAGTAACAAATAATTTGTCTAAGTGTATTTTCAAAGACAACAGAGGGACAAGTGAAATTCTATTTTCCTCTCTGTATAGTTGCTATCTTTATTGGTTCTCTAGAGAGCACAATGAAAATTTGCAGTATGTATCTCAAACGTTTGCTGATCATTTTCTGTTCATGATCAGAGCATAAACATGTGATTCTTTCCGTCGAATGGCACAGGTGTTATGTGCCAAAAACCCAGAGCGTTACACAAAATTAAAATACAGTGCAGTAGATGTGTTAAATCTTCATTGAAATTCAGTCTTTTGTAAGGGGTATGTCTTTAGGCAGCTTTTAAAGATTGTCAATGAATGAGCGTTCCG
The DNA here is from genome assembly GCF_003918875.1 of Haliotis rubra. Taxonomy (NCBI): domain Eukaryota; kingdom Metazoa; phylum Mollusca; class Gastropoda; order Lepetellida; family Haliotidae; genus Haliotis; species Haliotis rubra. The sequence continues at coordinate 298,979 of NW_025767270.1, read as the reverse complement.
GGTCATGGTAAAAGTTGTAGCTGTGGTCTAAGGGGGCTAACTCTGGTCTAGCTGAAGGAAGCGCTAGTAAAATATTTCCACACCCATTACTCGCCGGCTTTGCAATTCCTGAGGAGTAATGCGCTTTTGCCAATCAATTCTGTCTTGTGGAGTTTGCATGGATTTTAAAACTTCATATATGTGACCTTTATCGAGCTGTTAGGTGTATTTCCAGTATATATACCTGCCCTCGATTCACTATTCATTTGCAGCGGCCCGAGTGTAACAGTGTAATGGATACTAATACAAACTACTGAAGTACCTTAATTGCTGTGAAATCACAAGTTCTCTTGCGTGAGCGTGTTAGTGAGTGAGTGAGTTTTGTTTTACGCCACACTCAGCAATATTCAAGCTGTATGTAAACAACCACATTTTCAGTAAAAAGAAATAATTTTTTAGCATCTGAACGTGCATTATTCTTTTTTCTTCGAATCTCTAATCAAGCCAACAGCTGTTTCCAAAGCCATAAGTGCAATTACCCATACCATACAACACAATCCTTTGTTTCTAACCCTCAAACATAAGAATTCAAAGTTTACTACTGAAGTATGTCTCATTACTGTCAGTGATATGATCCATATCAGCTATAGCCTTTACTGTTTTCGACATCTGCATGACAGGTACCAAATGGCAAGAAATTATCCAAGCCAAGGAGCCCTCAATGTTGCTCGCAACTTTAATTTCTTACTGTAACTACAGTAATGTTTATCTGACTTTTTCAGATGTCTCCATAAGTCTACTGGATGTTTATGGTTCAGTCCACAAAGATGTATGGCTGTAATCATGGCTGCTTTCAAGCTGCACAACTTCTGCATAGACAAAAATATTGCACCACCGCCAGAGGACTCTGACATGGAAGTTGATCATGCTACTGGGGAAAACTGTCCTGCCTCTAGCCAGGATGGATGTTCAACAAGGAGGAAGCTGATTGCAGAGAGATTTACATAGACTGTAAGCAAACAATACAGTAGTCATAAGTTGATTAAATACATGTATTTATGTTTATTACAGTGACATAGATGAATATGTATTTGCAGATATCAAAATAGATAACAACAAAATTTATGAATATTTTACTTTTAAACACAGGTGAGATACTGGGATGTTATCATGGTTAGGAAGAATACATAAATTGGATAACTGGGGAAAGAGTATTGGGAGATTTGTTGCCTGGATTAATCAGCATATGTTGTAGCAGTTGAAATTTTGATTTCTCTAGATCAAGTCTTTCTCGCTCTAAAGTGAGATGGTCTTTTCGATATTTTTAACATCTTCTTTTGCACCTCAATCAGCTCTTTGAGGGCATCCGCTTTTGTTGTCCCCATTTCCATGATGGAGGCAACATATTCAGGCTGGTGCGTTGGGTTTTCTGCAATAAATGTTATAAAATTCAATTTATATTACATTACCAGCACTTCCATGTTATTTGCTCATTGATCAACATGCTACATTTCATTCCGGTAAAAAAATATGAAAAAGAAATCAATTGTAGAAGCCTTATAACGTATTTGTAAACACATTGTATTTATTTTTGATATTATTGAGAATTCATATTCCATGATGATATGGATAGCAAAAAATAGTTTTTGGCATGATTAAATAACATTTCATGCAACATATTTAACAATTTCATACCAGATTTTCTTTGCCTGCACCTGTTCAACTTTAGGTCCTTATCTGTAACAGGCCAGAAAATACATCTGTTTTAAATAAATGTTAAATGCCTAATATAACTATTAAACGACTAATGTAACAGCACATTAATATCCTACAGAAACAGTAGAATTTAAACAACACTCTAATTGGTTATGTATCATTTTTTACCATTTGAGGCTGAATTATGACTTGGCTGATCTGCTGTTTCCACAGGTTCAGCCATAGAGGTAGCCTCATCACCATTGATGGTTCCATACATTGATATAAGACCTGCAAGGAATTAAAGGACTTAAAGTTCTGTCAATACACATTGTAAGTACATATATATGAGATTGTTAAGCTGTGACTAACTGACTTGATGACAAATTTAACATTTAAACATGCTTTTAAAAATATTAATTAAGCATACCAGGTGTTTCGTTGCTTTTCCTCTCATCGCGGGTGAAGGCAGAATCAAAGTACTCTTCTGTGGGAAGGCCACTCTCACTGACCATGTTCAGTGTTTGAAAAACTGAGAGATTTATGTTATTTATTACCCAATCATCTATGTAATTCCAGACCAAGCTAATAATCATATGACTATCAGTAATAATTATTGAAAATACACACAATGCAACAGAGGAAATGATTTAAAAATATTCAATCAGCTTAAAGATTGTTTTAACGATTTGGAACATATTCTGACATTGATTGAGAAAAAACTCACTTTCATCAACCTCAGACTCCAATCCACCAGTTATCCCTTCAATTTGGCACTGTGGAATCAGTGATACAACCTAAAAACAGAAATATTTATATTTCAATATGTGTGTACTTGGAAGAAATAAATCAACAGATGTGGATATGATGTTGTAACCCTGCAGGGAGGGGTGGTGGTTGTTATGAGAGAACACTTTTATCATAACCTTTACATCCTGGTTTCCCTGAATTAACATTGTCAAAATGAAATTAAAACTTAATTATTACTTTAAATTCCAGATCAGTCAGAAGTACGAGAGCTGGACCACCTCCGGTTTTGGATGATTCTTTTCTGACATTCATGGCTTTTCTTTTCACCTGAGATCTGTAAGTTAATCATGTGAAAATTAGTTATTTCCTGACATATCCAAATCACATTGTAAATAAAAAGCTTATTGTTATGTTTTCAAATACTAGTAATTGTTTGTCCTCTTTGCTTAAATAATGTTATTATACATCAAAACAACAGAACTTAATTGACCACAACCTACAATGGCATGCACATGTAAGCACACACACACACACACACACACACACACACACACACACACACACACACACACACACACACACACACACACACACACACTTTCTGACACTTACTTATAATCATTCCATTTTTTTCTTAGTTGTGCCCCTGTTCTTTCCACTGAAGAGCATGCCCTTATCCTGGAACAGAGTGACAATAATATGATATATTTCATATATCCAATGAACATTACATTTAATTTGTCTATCACTTTTAATTTCCAAGAAGTATGTCTCAGCAAACCTGCAGTGTATAAAAAAATATCAAAATTAAATCTTTTCAGCAGAAATACAAATAGAATGCTCAGGGGGGATTGTGGACTTAGTATCATAACATAAATGATACATAGACAAGCGTGCGTTTACAAAACATTCAATGCTATCTGCTAAGATAAAAAAATGAAGACACTTACTTTGCAGCTATTGCATCCCACTCCTTCAGTTTAGTTTGGTTGGTAATAGATGAAGAAAATGATCCAAACAAGATGTGGCTTTGACACTTCACCTCATCGGCCAGCATTGTATAGTTTGACAACCTGTTCCGTTTTCGTGCACTGCTAGTAGACGCCTCTGCCATGTCGAAGTATTGATAACACTAGTCGTCTGCTGATGCGAGCAGGGGAGATAACTCACAACCGTAACTACGGATATATTTGTATCGCCGGCACTAAAGATTTCAACCTTAGCTAAGGTTACCGCTAAGTATCCTTCCAGAGTTAAGGTTGACCAAAGGTAGCTTTGTGCAACGGGCGTAACTTTATGTTAAGGTTACCTTAAGGTTTACCTTAGTGACTAAGTTCAACCTTAGTAAAGGTTGTTTTGTACAACGGGACCCAGAGCCTCAGTGGTAAGGAATGTGGATAGGTAAAGGTTAAATACACAGAAAATGTACTATGAATAGTTTCATGTCCCTTCAAGAGTTCAAGATTAGTCATTGTTATCAAGGTTTCGCAGTTCTTTGAGGATACCTGGATGACTGAACCTCTGTAGAAACTCCAGATGAAACAACGTCAACGCCAGAAAATAATCTGTGACGATGAGCTTCCGAAACTCATTCCATATGGCGTGAACGGTAAAGAGACGTAGAAATATGTAATGATCACTGATAAGTGATGGCATCGGGTGTTCCCGAAGAGTGTAAGCTGACTCGGGGCGGTGGGGTAGCCTAGTGGTTAAAGCGTTGGCTCGTCACGCCGAAGACCCGGGTTCGATTCCCCACATGGGCACAATGTGTTAAGCCCATTTCTGGTGTTCCCCGCCGTGATATTGCAGGAATATTGCTAAAAAGCGGCGTAAAACTAAACTCAGTCAGTCAGTCAGTCAGTAAGCTGACTCACACAATGCGCACAAACAGGTACGTCTTTGTTGGTATCCGTACATCACACTGAAGCTCTCCCCTTTCAAATTTCGGCCTGTAAAAGTCGTCTTGACTAGACGATCAAATGATTGATCAGACAATGAAGTGTTGGCTTAGGTAAGGAAAGATCGCGATAGCGTATTTTTGATTACATTGAAACCCATAGAAAAAGTCAAAATGAACATACATTATTTTTTCATATCAATGAGTATTGTTTTTGAAATGCTTTCTTAATTGATTCTTTGAGATTGTTACTTATCTAATATTTTGAAATGTTTTTTATCCTGTACTTTGAGATATTTTCTTATGTAATACTTTGAGCTGTTAAATTACTCTCGCAATGTTTTCTTAATTAATACATTTAGATGTTATTTCAAGACCCTTTGATCATTGAGTAATGTTTTGATAACATGACAATCAGTGACCAGGACACCTTCACCACACTCCCATCCCATAGAGCCTGGAGGCACAAGTGAAGATGAAGGTAAGATGCATAGGTATTAAAAAATTACCACTTATCCATTACATTTATTCTTGACATCAGCGACAAAAGCCACTCATAACCATTTCATTGAGTCGACTTGTCTTTGAAACGAACTTTTTTTCCATTTGCGCCAAACAGGATTCGAGTGCCTGAAGTGTGAGAGGCTGTCTTGAGCTGGAACACGTCTCCTAATCTCGTCCCTGACATGCTCAGTCGGCGCCATAGACGGCCAGGAATGCCATTCAGTATAATGAAGTCCGCAGAGACCGATGATGTGTGGGGAAGAGCGTTGTCCTGCTGAATGACCTGGAAGCGAGGTTCACCCAGGAAAAGAGGACCGACGTGATTACAAAGAACATCATCCCTGAACATGACAGTTGCTACGGATAGAACACCTGTAGATCGGTCCTCTGACGATAAAAGAAGCCTCTGAACATAATACTGCATACTCCTCTGCACCAGGAAGGCACAGCAGTTGACGTGATGTTCATCACGTCATCGTCATTAAAAAGGATCCAACCTTGATTCGCTTGTGCAGAAAACAATTGTTGGCGTCGCCAGCCCAGGTACTGTACAAGATGCAGTATCGGCCTCCCGTCGCTCTAAGACTGCAAGCACTGATGAACTGGAAGCACTGCAAAGACGTGGAGCTTGAATAATTGAAGCTTTAATATCCGTTTTTAATGTCGAATTTTAAATGGCTGTTGTTTTGTTTTAATTCACAAAGTATGCTTAAGATCATTTCACAAACATAAACAAATTAACTTGCATTTCTTTTCAGGTCAAAACGGTGAATAACGACATATGATTATATTATACATTCGGTAATGTTCTTCATATTTCCTCAACGTTTGTCATGTCGCATTACTTATACGAAAAGCCGAAACAAGTCGTAAACTATTGATAAGAATTGATTGTCGCTGCTGACAATGGACACTCCGTCAGTAAAGGCTTTTGTCAGGGTACTTAGAGGGAGTTTGACAGAAATGTCACACACATAAAACAACAAGGCACCTATTAATCAAAGCTGACATATTTATAGTCTAACTGTCAAAGCTGATGAGTGTTGTTCTATCAACTACATGCTAGGAACTAATTTGAAGCATTTTGGTGGATTGATTATGACTCCAGTAACACAGAATATGGTTCAAAGAACCACACCATAATATCCTTTTACTCGCGTCTTTCGAAAATTACAAATTACCATACGGAAATTCCAACGAAACCCATAGAGCATGAACTAATTGATGCAGACAATATCCTATTTTAAAAGACAGATATTCTCACTGGGATCCGTTTTCACCAATACACTAAAGCACCTGAGCGAGTGTCTTCAAAGATAACCTCCCTTCCACATATACACACAAGATGCCTTCATGAATAATTTGAAAAATCTCATGTTTTCTATCACACACACACCCACCCCCTAACCCCCACTCACCCTCTGTGCTTCCATTGTGTTGGACTCCAATAAAAAAACCTGCCAGCATTTGTTTAGTCTGTCCACGTTAGGGTCAGAAGTTCTTCATGCACATCTTGATTGGCATATAATCATTACTGCGTGTTGGCCCGAAGCGCTGTATTCCTCTGTATCCCTATACCTATATCAGAGAAAACGACTACTTTGGAAAGGCATATCTGAATTACCCATAATTGCTCGCTTTAGGGGTTCTTCTACAGAATATGATAGCTTGTAAATAGGAATTCAAAATAAGTATTTTCATGTTCTGTCTCTGAGGCATGAGTGAACCAAAAGAAGAAGAAACTAATTTTCTTTTCTCGAAGAGGAATCACGTTCACGCCTACTGTATTGTTCCTGTGACATAAGTTCTGCGTAACAAACTATACCTGTATACATGTACATTGATACCTACAAAGGGTAACACCGGGGAGATTGGTACTGACGGGATCCTGGTTAACGAGCCTTTGCCGTATATCATGGCACATAATACTGTAAATAGGAAGCTGAAATTATTTGAATTCATTTGTGCTAAAATGCAAATATCCAATCATATGTAACTGCAGCAAAAGAGCTATGTCTTTAAATAATGTCCCTTGATCAACAAATAACAGTGATCTTGAAAGTCGCAGGTTGCATTAATAACCTGATAGCATTCCATTATCTTTTGAAGGGGGAGGAGTCTCGGTCTCTGTTGTCAGCATTTTCCTGTGTTACAATTCTATTTGGATGCTTCGCATACAACCAAATAAATTTAGAGGGTACGTACATCTCACGCAGTAATCTATACTGGTCACAAACCATCAAGGTGTTATTCATGTTCCACATAACCTTCAAGTAAAGAGTGCACTGCTGTTTATGCTGTTTAGCTTTATGGATATTTAAATATCTGCCTTTTTCTATTTTGGGACCAATGCTAAGTCTTAGTATTTGGTTAGATCTTTGCTATTGTTACCTTGATGGGAATTTCTTCTCGGGAATATCATAACATGTAAGATAACGCATGATGCATATCAACTAATAAAATATTTGTAGTTCAGCGGTATGCCCTATGTATCATTCATACAGGTAGGTGATTGTGCTGGCATTCGCCTGACAATTCCTCTCCATGTATGTATTTAAAGTGGTATTGTCCCCACTCTGAAACACAGTGGGTAACCAAATATCGCCAGCACCGTTTCCTCATATGTCGAAGCTGCCTTCCTATAAAATGGTCGATATGCTGTACTGAACAGAAGGAAAACAGCATTTGTTAATATTTGAGTTAATAATTGAACTCAATAATTTGACAATTATTGTGTGTCTCTGTGCTTCGTTTCCGGCCTGTATGAATTGCGTCTAAATGCAGTGGAAGTACACTGGTGATGTTTTGATGTAGCCTCTAGGCAACTGTCTCATTACCTTTGCCAACGGATGTGTGGCGACACAAATAACGGATGCACATACGCTGGAGCGAACAGTTATGTATTATGACGTCAGTGCGTGCCTTTCTAAAATATGGATTTTGAAGGACAGCTTGGATAAAACCTCCTTTATGGTATTCCAACGGCACCTTTGAGTTTGTCAAATCAAACCTGAACAAATCTAAATGGTGTGTTGGTACGGAGGGGGGAGAGTTTAATCAAGACCAGATGATCGAGTGATCAGATGATGGGATTGTTGCTCATGCATCGTGCGTGACAAACCGATCCATTTAGTCGCTTGGTACGATCAATATTACTTCTTCCTAGAACGAAGTCTTATTTCAGGAGATTGCATTGGAAGTTCACGTATAAAGACACTGCAGTTGTTGACCATATGGCTTGGAGAAGTATGAAGCTGCATTCTTCAAGTCAGTTTTCATCACATTTTGGAAGGATAGAGCATTTATTGTGCACGTATTACCAGTCTTCATTGCATGAGAATATGGATGGGTCCTGGTTCGATCCCTATAATGATCCTTGGTCACTAAGTTTGAATTTTCCGTTTAAAGAACATGTAGCTGGCATGCCGTGATTTAAATACCATACAGAGCAGCGTTGAACTGGTGTCACTGAGTCAAAGATGGACAAGACTATTGCAAATATCAAAACGTTTTCATAGGAATATCATCAATTATGAACAATCTTTAAATGTATCACTGATGTATAAACCACTAACTGGAGCATATTATGTGGTTGTGTGTGGTCCTATGCATAGGGCCCACGTCACAAATCAGTTAAAGTTACGCAAAGCTGGTCACGGAGGGTCTTTGTATGAGTTTGACTTGTGAGAGGACTTCAGTAGTGCCAAACAGACGAAGCATATGTGACACATGTGGTCTCCCCTTAGGCAAACGCGTCTGTTCAAAATTGCCTCTCTTCATCCAGCAGTGAATGGGTACCAGATGGGATAAGATGTCATATGACTGTTCACCTTCTAAAACCACACAGGCAGCTTGGGTTGACCGAGGTAATAATGTTATGTTAGAACATAATATTGAGTTATTGAAATGTGCATTATAAATTGGTTATTATTATTCGTATGTTTCAAACACAAATCAGCTTCCAGCAATTATGGTTTTGAACTTAAGACCAGTGGGTATTTCTGATTGTGTGTTGAGTGGATTGAAATGTCAATTGCAACCTCAATTTCCAAAGATCTGTTTCATCAATGTCTCTACGTCTTATCGAATCAAACAGCACTGTTCAGTTGTTAACTCTCATGTTTCTATTTTGAAGACACCTTCAGACAGAACCGTACGCCTGATATAACAAGAGAGCCTGGGGGTGTAGATGTGATTTCCCCTGGCTAGTGTAGGCACATTCGTTATTTTTGTGTCTCCGTGTGTGGTTGAAGGAGGGCGGCTGTGAAAATCAATCACCACAGCGACAAAACGAAACGGCTTCTATGCGAGAAATACATGCTTTTAATCAGTTGTTCATTACTATAATTGCTATTATATGCAAACAGAAAAGGAAAGGAAAACGGTAATGTATTCCGGTATGTATCCAGGGGACACTCTCGATAACATGAGGGCGCTAGAATGGTGACACGTCTCTATTTGTTGTATATCAGCGATGTTATGACGGGGGGACACCAAAACTGTGCATTATACCGATGTGGGGAATATTGGAAATGGGGAACTTCACAGAATTCAGAAATCATATCGCCTATGTTCTCGTAGGTGGGGTTTAATGCCGCTTTGAACAGTATTTATATCACAGTGTTGGAAGAAGGCCCAAACTGATGATCAAGGGTAATAGCACGGCAAATCTTGGATCAACTGCGACCACCTCATCCACATTCTAATATATTTAGAGTGAGTGAGTGAGTTAATATTTAACGTCACATCGGCAATATTTCAGCCATATCGTGACGAGAACATTTGATATTGAAATAAAATATATGTATATTATAAAAAACCTGCCGACGAAGGACAGTAAAACAACTAGAATATCACAGATATGTATGTAAAACTAGTAATTAAATCTAAAACGTTTTAACTATAGGGGAAAAACAATACAGTATAAAAATGGACTATAAATCGCCAATAACTGAAGGTAGATCACCATACCAGGGACCATGGGGACTTACATTACTTTTGCTACCTGCATGGACCCTAGATGGATTTACACCATCCCTTCAGCCATTGGCGACAGAAGAGAAATCTAACCATAAATTAAAAGCACACATTATCTACGATTAAAAACGTGGCAAGCCTAAATTTACTCTAAATATGTTGGGACTTACGTACCCTCTCAGGAGGACAATAATTTTACAATACTTCAACCCCCTTTGAGGGTACAGCCACTAACAATCGAAGTTGATAATCTAAACTATATTAAAACCTTATCTATTTACAAAACATATATCAAAATTCATTTAACAGGTCTATCTCTTTAAAAAAATCAATGATTAAATGATAATTAACATTACTAAAAAGGTCCTTTACTTTTTTGACATTAAAATATCTATCCCTTATGAGGGAGAATTCAACACAGTCAAGCAGGACATGCTTGACCGTGGTTCTCTCATCACAAGGGATACAAAACGGAGGATCCTCACCTTTCAATAGGCATGCATGAGTATATCTTGTGTGGCCAATACGACATCGTCGTATGATGACCTCTTCAAATCTGGACTGACAACCTAAGGAGGTGTAACTGATAGTTGGTTTTATTGGATGTAATTTATTGATACCTACTTGGCTGTCCCACTTCTGTTGCATCAGATCACGGATATAAGATCTAATAGCAGCTTTGTAATCAGAGTATGGGATAAGAAGTGGTGTAACAGATTTGTTGAGTGCTGCCTTAGCAGCAAGATCGGCCATTGTGTTCCCAGAAATGCCAACGTGGCTGGGTAACCAACAAAAGACGATGTCGCATTGGCCAGTAGCAAGCTCATTATACAATTCAATAATTTCTAATAAAAGTGGATGTTTACAAGACAGATTTTTATTAGCCTGAAGACACGAAAGAGAATCGGAAAATATTATGTATTGTTTATATTTACGGTGTTTATTAATATATTGAAGAACTGTTAATATGGCGTTAGCTTCTGCTGTGAAAATAGAGCTGTTATTTGGTAGTCGAGAAGATATGGTTCGGGATCCAATGACAGTGGCACATGCCACCGCGCCACCATCCTTGGACCCATCTGTAAATAAGGATTTTTATGTATTATATTTAATTTTTAATTGATTATATTCTTGTTTATATTCTAATTCATTAGTTTCTGCTTTCTTAAACTTTGTCAGGGTGAGGTCAACTTGTGGTCTCACTAATTGCCTGGAGGAGAAGAAAGAAGACGGGAAGGAGCTATATTGTCCAGCTCAATGCCGGCAGCAGAAAAGAAGGGTTGAATTCTTAGCCCAAGAGGCGGAACAAGAGAAGACTTGTTGTTGTACAAATCCTCATAGAGAGGATTAAAGACACAATTAAAAGCAGGATTAGACTCGTTAGAAGATAGTTTGGTAATATATTGTAATGATAATTTTATACGGCTTTGGGTAAGAGAAGGCTCATCTGCCTCAACATAGAGACAGTCAACGGGAGATGTTCTGAATGACCCAAGACAAAGTCTCAGACCTTGGTGGTGGACAGAATCTAAAAGTTTTAAGTTGCTTTTGCAGGCTCCACCATATACGATGGAGCCATAATCAAGTTTCGAGCGGACCAATGATCGGTATAGGTGGAGGAGGGTAGCTTGATCCCCTCCCCACTTTGAGTTGGAAACAACTTTCAACACATCAAGGGCCTTCATGCATTTAGCTTTAAGGGATTTGATATGCGGCAAAAAGTTAAATGGGAGTCGAAAATTAGACCAAAGAACTTGGCCTCCTTTACAACTTTGATGGGAATGCCATTTAAAGATAGTTCTGGGTCTTTATGCGGCTTATTTTTTCTACAAAAGTGTAGACAATTAGTTTTGGAATTGGAAAATTTAAAGCCGTTTTCAAGACACCATTTATTTATTTTATTTAAACACAACTGCAATTGCCGTTCAATAGTATGCGTATTTTTACCACAACAAGAAATATTAAAATCATCCACAAAAAGTGATCCGTCGATTGAATCGTTTAAAACCTTGGATAAACTGTTAATCTTGATACTAAATAAAGTGACGGACAAAATACTGCCTTGAGAGACACCTTGATCCTGATTGTAATGATCAGTCAGGGTTGAACCCATTCGGACTTGAAATTGCCTGTCTTTTAAAAACTGTGATATAAAAAGAGGCAAATGGCCCCTCAAACCAAAATCATGTCAATCCTTCAAAATGCCATGCTTCCAGGTGGTATCGTATGCTTTCTCGAGATCAAAGAATATCGATACTGCATGTTGTTTATTTACTATAGCATTTTTGACAAAGGACTCTAAACGTACCAAATGATCAATGGTACTACGATTTTTCTTGAAACCACATTGGATATTGGTGATAAGGTTATTGGTTTCAAGATACCATGTTAATCGATTGTTTACCATTCGTTCCATGGTTTTACAGACACAACTCGTTAAAGAGATTGGTCTGTAATTAGACGGATCAGTATGATCCCGGCCAGGTTTTGGAATGGGGACTACAATGGCATTTGGCCAGGAAGTTGGGAAATTCCCTGTAGTCCATATCATATCAAATATATTTAGCAGTGTTTCCAAACACGATTCGGGCAAATGCTTTAGGAGCTGATAGTGGATATCATCAGCCCCTGTTGCTGTAGCATGAGCTTGCTCAAGAGCGGTATGTAGCTCATGGCGTGAAAATAATTCATTATAATCTTCACCATTGTCTGAGTTAAAATTTATTCTTTTCGTCTCCTGTTGTTTCTGGTGTTTTTGAAACTCAGGGACATAATTTGATGATGAAGAATGTTTGGCAAGCGTTTCGCCAAGTTTATTTGCTATATCAGTTTTATATATGAGTTAAGAGATTATCACCATCCTTCAGATGGTGTACAGTAGATTTAGAACCTTTGCCCTTTATTCTTTGGACCATGTTCCACACCTTGGACATAGGTGTACGTGAATTTATTTTGGAAAGATAGTTCCTCCAAGACTGACGCTTATTCTGTTTAAATGCGCGTCGAGCCTTGGCATTTAAAATTTTAACTTTGTCTAAATTATTGACTGTAGGATGTTTGCGAAAAAACTTTTCAGCTTTCTTCCTTCTTTTTCTGGCCTGTTTACACTCATTAGTAAACCATGGTTTACGAATATGTGGAATTGCAGAGGACTTGGGGATAGTGTGGTCAGCAATGTCATTGAGTATATCGGAAAACAGCTGTATAGGATCTTCGCTGTTCGCAAAAACATCATGTTTTAAGTGATCATCACATAGTGTCTTATATAATGACCAATCAGCCCTGGCAAAGTTCCTTCTCGATAAAGGTGGATCATCACCAGGGTTGATTGTTTTAAGAATGGTAGGGTAGGGATCACTCCCACACAGGTCATCATGAACCATCCATTCAAATTCATTATATAAGGTTGAATCGGTGAGTGACAGATCCAGGGAAAAATATGTTCCCGTAGCTGGATGTAAATAAGTGGCTGAATCATCACTGAAAATACAGAGATTATTATCTGATATAAATTCCTCGAGGATTTTACCTTTATTGTTGGTATGGACACTTCCCCAAAGCGGATTGTGTCCATTCAGATCGCCCATGATGATACATGGCTTTGGAAGCTGATCATACAGATTCTGAAGATCCGACAGACGGACATCAGAAGATGGAGGGATATATAAGCTGCACAGAGTCAAAGCAACGTGCAGGGTCAGTCGAACAGTCGCTATGTATTATACCCTGCCGTACTAAGATAGAAGCACCTCCAGTTGCTTTATCTCCCGGAGGAGAAAAGGAATGTATAATCGCTGTATTGTCTCAAAGTAAAGTTATCTGTAGGTTTTAAATATGTCTCTTGGAGACAGAGTGCTGACGGCTGAATATCTTGTATCAGTAATTGTATCTCATTGAAGTTATTTCTTAGTCCTCTGCAATTCCATTGCATTAAAGTAGACAATTGAGTCATGGCGCCTCAATTGGTGATCTCTCTCGTGAATGCGAGGGGGATAAGCTCCTCCGCCTGACCTGTGAGGACGGAGTAACCTCTATATCTAAAGGTCCAAATGAGTTTTCAAGAGGTACCTCTGGAGGTGAAGGAACAACGGGTAGTTTATCCCTAGTAATCCCTTTTCCTTTCTTCTTTTTAATTTTATTCACGGCTGGTTGCAAAACAGACGTTTGCCGTGATGTCTCGGATTGAGTTTCATCAGTCTGAGAACCAGACGTAGATTGAGTAACTGTGACAGTAGGTTTAATAGTTGAAGCTGACGAAAGAGGTTTCTCTGACTTGACCCAAGTCAATTCAGTCTGACACGCAGTAGAGGACACTGCCACAGAGCGAGTAACTGCCGCAGCGTAGGTACTGTTTGATGGAGTAGAGGTTTGATTGAGCAGTTTTTTTGCATCCAGGTATGAAACGTTTTTTTCACATTTAAGTTTCATAATCTGCGATTCACGCTGGAACACAGGGCAAGCTTTCGATGACGCAGGATGAGCACCATTACAGTTAGCACATTTGTACTCTCTGTCGCAGTCAGAACCGTCATGACGATCGCCACAACGATGACAGACTACAGAGTTTCGGCAAGATTGTGAGACGTGTCCGAAATGCTGACATTTGTAACATCGGAGTGGATTGGGGACATACACATCCACCACGATATTGAAATAGCCTGCTTTGATAGATGTTGCAAGTGAGGAACGAGAATAGGTCAACAGATAGGTATTAGTTTTAGTAATGTTACCCTCTTTTTTAACGGTAAAACGTTTTACTGCTGAAACTACCTGATTCTGCAGCTCTGCGGCAATGTCTTCCTCAGAGGTGAGGTGAGGTGAGGTGAGGTGAGGTTTAACGTCGCGCTTGAGAATATTTCGCTCATATGACGACGTGCATGCGTGTGTATGTGTATGTGCGGCTGCTTGTACTAGCCCAGACTGAAGCTGGTTTTATAGTGCTAGCCCACTGAGATACCATGCCGCAGTGAAGCATGAATACCCCACTCAGACACATTATACTGACTCCGAGCCGACCAGTCCTTGTTATACCCATTAATGCCGAGCGCCAGGCAGGGACCAACAAGTACCATATTTTAACGTCTTTTGGTATGACGCGGTCGGGGATCGAACCCGCGACCTTCCGCTCTCCGGGCGGACGCTCTAACCACTACACCACGGAGGCGGTCCGGACGTATCAGAGAGACACCGTGCCCTGTCACGCACGATGCCACGACAAGAGTTTAATGTTCTGTGTGCTGAGACGGTAACTTCTATGTTTGCAAAGGTCTTGATTGACAGCAGATTGAGAGACTGTTGTCTCCGTAAACATTCAACTAAAAGTGAACCACTACGGAGACGAGTAACATTCTTGACCTCCCCACAAATTCCAGAAATAGCCTTTGAAATGGCGAAAGGATTTAGTTTGATAGGAAGAAAATCTGCAGCTTCTATTACCAAAAACCGAGTCCAAGAATCATCAGTTATATTTGTTTGGTCACTTGATTGATCTATGTCGTCAATACGCCGTTTCTTTTCATGGCGAGATGAACCAGCTTGTTGTTGTGACATGATGAAAGGAATGTGATTCGGCACCCCTGCTCCCACGCAAGGACTAGAAATTTGAGAATTGATTTTTAGTGCATTTGATGAACACATTATAGATGAATTTGGACTAGACTTAAATGGAGCTGAATATTGAACTTAAGCCACGAACTGAACCTACCTCATGAGAGATCAACAAAGGATAGATAGGACAAATAATTTTGGAGTCAAACTTATCGACAGTGTCATTGCCCCGTAAAGTTCTCATTCAAGACCACAATTCCCCAGACAGATATGCAAACACATCCAAAAGGTAATGAGAAATCAGATAGAAATCCATTTTGAAGTAGAAAACCGAAACGATATGACTCTGATTTATCCTTCACATTTCAAAACAACATCAATCAAGTGATATCGGGAATGTGCTTATTATTTGCCAGCCTGTACAACATTTGGAGAAAAGAAATAATAAAATTAAATGCAGCACCCACCACGGAGTGTCAACACGGACATTGTCTAATAGCACCGGATATCCAGCATGCAAACACCAGGGATACAAGGGTGATATACTCCAGTAAATACGACATAAATAGCTATATCTGTCTACCAAATATAATGTCAGGCTGGTTCGGCTCTAACAAAAACTTGGAGACAAACAGAATTTAGAGGTCGACATCACCAGATTGGCCCATGAGCCACCGCCTTCTGGCATAGGACTCTAGGCAATAAATTTAACAATAATTTGTATACTAGACAATCAAAATTACCAATACCCAATACTTCAAATGTGCAAAAATACTTTCTATGCACAGGGCATGGCGTGACCAGCCGATTGATAGAACCGGGCCAGTTCTACCACCCGTCTAGGTGAAGTAAGGGGCGTAGTGATAGTTGGGCAAAAGGAACACGGTTCCAGGCTCCCAGTGCCCTCAACCACCAGACTCCCGTCCTCCACCGACACAGGGGCGCAACCCACGGCAAACGGGTTGGTGGACCAAATATACCCCCGGGTCCACAACGGGGGTTGAAGAGCGCTTAGCGTTACCCAGCACCCACCACGAGGAGGTGGCTCTTCACGGGTGCCTAATATATTTAGAACTGGTGACAAGGACATAAATGCGTATTAGAAAGGGAAGTGAAATAGTCGCGGATTTGGTAAATTTGATTTTGAAGAATGTACCTCGAACGCTTTGTATCACCAACCTACCAGTAAAACCAGCAACCTAACTGTAAAACCAATGAAATATTCTCCCAAATGTAATGCCATAGTAGAGCCACAGGATTCACATACGCGGGACATAATGGTATCAATATTTCAGATCAATGTCTCGCCTTGTGTCAACTGTTCCATGAAAGGAGGTCACCTAAAGTTCTTCAACTTAGCACTGTAAATAAGAATCTGAAATCAATAATGTTCACATTAGAGCAACTTACATTCAATGCATCTGATTCTTAGGCAGTGCGTGCTTAAGATAATAGAACGCTGCAACAGTTGGGCCACTCATCAAGCTTGACCAAGTGAAATATCACTATGGAATATCATTTTACTACAAACATCGTATGAGAAAATTATACCATTTTGTAAGATTTCTAATTCAAGGAGATCAAACGGGCGCAATAACAGGATGTGTGTAACTAATTGTATTTTCTATTCAGTGGCAATGTTTCAACCAGATTCAACGGTGAACAATAAGGAATGACAAATATAGACACTGGCGGTACGGCATATACATTCAGAGTATATTAAATTTTCTCACAAGGCCGACCACCAATAACCCTCAGGAAGCCAACGGGAAACAAATGCCATACCTTCACGTGCGACAAGCCAAATTATAAAAAAAGGTGGTCAATTTGGAAATTATGTTAATTTGTTTAATAGAAAGATATTCACTAAGTTCCAATGACGATACGTTTACTTGAGAAAAATGTCTAACTTTACGGTCGGAGATAGTGTAGTTTTTTATGAAAATTACTGTGGTTTACATTTGCAGCAAATAAAATATTTTTCTTGGTCTTTGCGTCAGTGAATTCCACCATTACCAAGAAAATGGGTTATCTGGTAAAATGTATCATTTTATTAAAAGCTTGAGCGTTATTTGCTTGAGAAAAATCTGCTGATGGTTGTTCTTTTTACTACGTTGCAATAGTTCGTGGCAATACACCTTGCTTGACATAAACAATAGCCATATACCTCGGGCAAATTGGTGATCAACGTCAATGTAATGTATATCAAACTAGTAATCTATTAAGCATGCATTTCTGGAACGTTAGATGTCATTTTACAGCACTGAAAATTGAACGTTATCATGTTACCTAAGAACATAATGCTTATAATAAGAGGTCACTATTATAAGTTACCCATTTGTTAATCGTTGCCTTGACTGTTAGCATTTTCACAATGTCTCTCAGATAATGCAGTCAGTAGGTTTGAAAGTGGAACTTTGATAATAACATTAGTTGTATTCAACATTTTCTTATCGGTGTCATTTGTAATTTAAATGGGTGTTATGTTAAATGTTTAATGCCACTTTCGATCACAGTGTCATGAAATAATTTGATTCTAAAGTTTACTTTGAGTATGGGGTCTTTGAATGGTACTTTGAAGTGATACAGATAAAGAGTAAAAATGTATGGATGTCATCTTCTGTAATGAGAGGGACACGACTTTTCGAAGTATATTTCTTACATCTTGATCGGGCGAGTGGGTGAGTGAGTTTAGTTTTACCTGGTTCTTCAGCATGACGAGTGAACGCCTCAACCACAAGGCTACCTCATCGGCCTCCTTCAGTGGGTGATAAAAACTACGAAGGAGATCGCTGCATAAGTACATGTGAAACAATAGTGATTAGATGGTGGGCATTTAACAAGGGAAGCCAGTAGTTAACATCTTCCCTTTAAACGCATTCCCTTCCTTGACATGTCCATCAAAACTACAGAAAATGGACTGAGAACATTTGTTTACTGCAACCCTATACACATATATCCATTACAACTATACCCCAAGATAAAACAAGCACCATCACCATCCTCACAACACATGTCAAAGCGATTTGCCTTCTTTCAGTAGCGAACTGGGCCATCTGAAAAACACCTTCTCTTCACTCATTTGTTACAAAGCCCACCTCGTCTCTAAACCAATCAACAAGACTTCCAAGCCAAGACCCAAACCTGCCCCATTGCCCATTAGTAGCACCATTCCCCATATCTAGGCCCTGTCAGCCGTCAGATTTTCCGCCTCATGAAAAACAACACCAGCACAGATGTCACCTTTTCCAGCGACAAGCCTACCAAGGCTCTCCTGCCCGCCAATGGTAGAGACACCAACAGCTCAAGCCCGAACAGAGAATGCATACACAGGTCCCCTGACGTTGTAGCCGCACATGCATTGGTGAAACCCTTAGACCCCTGAACGCCAGACTCAAACAACGCCAGACATATGTCAACAAATTCGACTTGAAATCAGTCATTTCCAAACACATCTTCAAAAACTAGGATCACACCATGATATGGGATGCTACTACTCCTGTCTGCTAACAACAACTTGCACCAAAGGAAGCTGCAAGATGCAACAGACATTAGGAGATCCAAACCAGCTAAAAACCGTGACCAGGGAGCATACACCCCGAGCGTTTGTGACTTTTAATTTGATTATCTCTACTGGCTTCCATGACTTCACTATCGCCTATCAGTTTTGTTACCCCCTTTTGTCCATTACCTATCAGTGTTTGAGAACCCATCAGGACTAATTACGCCTGGATAAACTCCTGACTTCTAGTAGCTTATTGCCATTAACATTCAGCATCAATTAACTACTGACATACCTTAAGTGCCCACCATAGTCATCTAAACACAATTGTTCTTTCACATGTACTTATATTGCTATCTGATTCGTAGTTTTTCACCCGATGAAGGAAAAGAATATACTACAAAATGTCGTGCCGCCCATATTACAGAAGTTGACATCAATAAATGTTCACTTGTCACTATAAGTATGCCACTACGTGAGATTAAAACATGTTTACAGGAGATGCCTATCTTTTTTTGCAGATTCATTACACATTATTAGTCATTAAGCAGAAAATGACTGGATCGTGATCATGTTGTTACAATGAATACATCTCTAGTTACAAAAACTCCGACTGCAAAACTGAATAGTCAAATGAAGACATATGACGCCATATTGCTGTAAAAAAAGAGAGTGATTCCACTGCAGGTTGTATCAGGCTGCCAGCACTTTTCATTCCTTTGAGACAGATAACCCTGAAATCACTGGTAGAACCATTGTTATTCAATCACTTTCCCATTCCAAATCACAAAGATTATAATGACTCGGTAAGATTAACTGTTTGCCCCAGACTGTATGCAGTGGGTGTTGTCCTTGGGTGCTGATGTTTTATCTAAACTTAGATTCAGCTTGATATATTTATTCTCTAATCTCTGTAACTATAAGCTTGTTGTTTTGATCCTTTAGATGTTAACCAGTACATATGCACATGTGTTGCTTTCCAGGCATCCGGTTGCTGTCGTCCTTGAGCATGTCTCACTGACTGATTCCGATTTTGCCCTTAAGTTCAGATGAATGGTGCAGGCGTATCTTCATATCAGAACAACAAATCCCAAATACAATTAATATATTTTGTACATCAAGGCTAGAGCTAATGGAAATTAAGATTAATTCCGCAACCCCTTTCCTTGAGCACCACGAATCGGTCATCTTTTGTCTCTGGGCTGTTTGTACTGCAACACCTAACCGTCTATTACTAAAAGTTACATACAGCATTCGGACATGCGTACTGGGACAGAAACACATAAATTGACATTTAACAGTATTTTCCTGTAAGAACTATAAAGGGCATTTTTATGTCGCGGGATGTATTTGCTAGAGTTTTTATCAGGTAAAAGATACCAGATGGAGTGTAAAACGTCCTTATAATCAAATTCCCTAGTCCGCCGTGCAACGATCAAGAAACTTTAAACAGCCTTAACACCTTCTTCCTGTCCTTAATGACACAGAGTATCATTATCCTTGAATATTACAGACAAAACCTAACCCGTGAATTATACCTTTCTTGTGATGTTATTAGTTATTAGAAGACATATTATATTCCCAGAGGAACACTTACTAAAGTACATATTCCCAGAGGAACATGTACAAAAGTACATAATCTTGATCTTAAAATGGTAGAAACTGGACATCATTTCGACTAAACCTATATTTTGTGTTTGAAATTAGTAAAATATGTTAAATCATGTCTTGCCTAGAAATATACCACATGACCAAAAATATTAACCCCTTAGATTATAGTATTACTTATGTGCTTCATGAATATATTGTCATTTATACATACTACATAATCGGATATGATGATTGTTTGGATAATGTTAGTGAGTAAGGAGAATTCTACTCACTTTTCAATTTCACTTTGTATTATCACAGCTTTCTGTGAAAGGAAGATTTGCAAGGTCGCAGGCATTTTTGGGCATTACCTCTTTGACAAAACCTATTAGTAAGAACATGAACCCATAACCGCCGCAACATTGCACAGTGAAATGAGTTTTGTTCTCACCAATGAATTATCAGTGAACACCCTTACCGGATGTCTACTGAGTGAACTTAACATGTATGGGATTAAAGTTCACTGCTCTTACGAGGCATTTTGACGTTGTTTGTTGGCTTCTTTGATGCTAAACTTGCATATTATACTTGCTATATCGTTACTATTAAGATTCGCCTTATTCTATTTACAGATCGTCTTGCCCGCGACTTGTCGAAAGTCATTGATTGACAGTTGAAAGGAATCAAACAGCAAAATATTTTAACGTTTTTCGGTATGAGTGGTTGTTGTTGCTGTTTAACGCCGCACTCAGCAATATTCCAGCCATATGGCAGTCTGTAAATAATCGAGTCTGCACCAGACAGTCCAGTGATCAACACTATTGGTGTACGGTGACATGTCAACCAAAGTAGCCAGCCTGACCACCCGATCCCGTCAGTCGCCTCTTTCGACAAGCATGGGTTGTTGAAGACCAATTCTAACCCGGATCTTCACGGTTATCTTTAACGTTGTAGTTGATAGAGACCTGTGGACTGACTGAATCTACAAAGTAATAAACACTATATCTATTGTATGCTTTTATTACATGACTCATATGAGAGATCGACTGCGTTTATTGCACCGTTTCTACAATAGGCACCTCGCTTACCTAAAATAACCTGTTAAAAATGTCATAATTTCAAAATATCAAAAGTACAGAGTGATGGGAATGAAGTTACAGTTGGAAGTTTTGTAAAAATATTTAACGTTTGTAACTTCGGTAAAAATAGAAATGTCTGGATAATAAATAATAACGATGACATAGTCCGCGGATTCTATCATCTCTGATATCAATTAGATGAAATTATGTTCATCCAAAACCATTTGATATCCGTAATTGGACTTTATGTTGTACAATGTGATGGAAGTGTACATACACTAACTTTCAAAGACATATGCATTTTATCGATACTCAAGGTTAATATTTAAAGTCAATTGGCTTCATACATGTTAGTTAGTTTTACGGCGCTTTTAGCAATATACAAGCAATATCACGGCGGGTTTCATACGAAGTTAGCCGGTTAGCAGATGTAAATCATTATGAAACCTCTGAGATGAGCTTGCTCGTGGTATAAACCGACATCAACCTAAGCCAACATACCGCTGTCAAACCTGCCCCATCGCCCATCAGAATCATCTCAATACCTAGGCCCTGTCAGTTATCAGATCTAGAAAAAATTATATCAATACATTTCTTTGCACTGTAAAATACACTTCTTTTATTAAACGTTGTCACATTTTAAACCTCGTGGTTTCAAATTAAACCAAGTACCGGGAGAAATTCCAGTTCAACCTGAGAGCAGACACCTGTAATTGTACTACGTAATTGCTCAGAGCAGAGTTAAGTGTGATTATTGACACAGAACACCGGTGTTACTCTTAAACATGAGCCTTCAGTCATTTATTGTGTTTCCAAACTAGGTCCGGGCTTTACGATTAGGCCCAGTACACCTCATTAACTGAATGAGTTAGGTTTGACTGAAATCAATTTAGATCATACAGCTGAGTTATATGACCTGTAACATAAAGGTCTGAGCGACCGCATTAAAACCGCCAGGGGCTTGTGACATTTTCTAAAGTACTTCTCGCCGTATAGAATTAGTTCATAAGCAAGACATCGACACAAATTCACAAACCGAACTCTCCTAGGCTTACGAAAGCACGCGCTGGAGCAATATAACTGTAAGTTCCATGTAGAGGTTTAATCTTGCTTGTCTTCCCTCCTGACCTTACAATCTTAGCGACGAACGATTTGATATTCTTGGGGAGGGCATGTACTGTGATTTTCAGTTGAAGCTAAATATTCCTTTCAGATTCAACAGCAGAACCAGATATTCGTTTACCTAAAAATATCAGCTTAAATTATTATTTTTAACAAGCGTCGTCGTAAGAGGCGACTAACTGGATCGGGGGGTCAGTCTCACTGACTTGGTTGACACATGTAATCGTACCCTTATTGCGTAGATCGATGCGCATGCTGTTGATTAGTTGATTGTCAAGAATAGATTATTCACAGACCATATAGCTGGAATATTGCTGAGTGCGGTTTAAAAGTAAACTCACTCACTCACTCATTATCTACAGTGTTTAAGAACTTAAGAAATATTACACAAAATGACATGACAACAAAAGTTTGTCAAAGGGTTAACCTACTTAAAAATAACTATTTCCTACTTCCCAATTCGTGTGAAAAGCAATATATTCCATATCCCATTAATTATTATGCTAAATTCAACAAACATCACACTGCGACAGCAAGAAAGTTTAATCAAGTCTATGGGATTACAGAAGCTGATTTTTCTGTGTGGAACAGTCGACTGCTTTAACAGATCTGTGAAAATTATGTTGTGTCACGTCATATGCCACTTCAACCTTGGAAACATTTCATTTCAACGTATTTTTGCTGTGGCGAAATTTCACCTTCTCAATTGTTCGACACGGTAACGGTGTAATGCCCGAAACATTCCCTTTAGGCATTTGCATTGATCGCCAACTTCTCTTGATTTGTCCGTTGCAGAGTCGGTTACAAAGAAGTGTTTCGGCCGCAGCAGCAGAGTCAATGCACTTGTACGCAACAAAAGTAATTCAAAGCTGACATCTCGGTTTGCGTCTCATCAAAGTCAGTAAACAGGGTGGATTGTCTGGTTAACACTACGAACACGAAACGCGTCTCAACCGTTCATTGATTCTGTGTTAATTTTGATGTTGTTGCTTTAAATGGTGTCAGTCGTGTATCAATATCTTAATGCATTAGATTCTATGTGATGGGTTACCATTGCCTAACGTTTCCAAACCCAAAGAAGCACGTGTTGATAATATACAATCCATACAATGTTGTGTGTATTATTCCGTCATTATCACCGTCATATCAGAACAACTCTTTCTTCATCCATGATTGAAGGTAGTACGTTTGTGAGGATTAAAATACTCGACATTGGCGACTGGTCAAATTATGAAATGCAATTATTGCAATGACAATTGGCCGTGTTTCTGACATTTATTTGACATACTCACCATACGATATTTGAGTTTAACTTCGTTAAATATCGATAATAAGACCACTGTGTCACCTAATCTGAAACAAGATAATACAGATAATGTTCCCAAAGGACCTATACACTTCGTGCAAATACATGAAAGGTTTGAAATTGACAAACGACATCGTCTTCCGTTCTATATGAAACATTTGAAATCTAGTTTACTTGACACGGCAAGCATAAACAAGTACAAACTGAAGATGTTACATAACATGGGCTAATATATAACTGTCAGTCTTCTGCTATAAAATGTCAGTCTCTCCTGAGAGAGACATATGTTAGGCTGCTTGAGGGACGTACGTCTCATGTTGCACCAATAATTACATTCCTACACTGCCATTGCTTCAGTGCCATTTATTGCCCAGAAAGACATAGTCATCCTGTAGCATGTAAGACTGACAATAATAGATATTGTAAGACGTTAATAAGACAGCACACAAAGCCAGTAAAGGTGAAGTACAACTGGACAACAAATACCTCTTTGACTGCTGCCCAGGACATTGACTACATTGACTTTTTTTTGTAAAAAAACCTACAAACCCGGATGCGTTTCAACTGGCCTCAGCGTCAACAAAATATGATATTGTTCAACAAACTGTCTGCAGTATTCCAGCTTCATGTCCCCATCTGTTCAGACGTGAATATGTCCATCAAATTCCGATTTATTCTTACTTTGAGATATGGCTTCATGTTTTATGTGGCGTTGGGAGATTGTCCTGGAGGATGGATATGGAACAATACAAAATTCTATTAGTATTATGAGGTAATCGAATTTATTATTATCCAATCCAGTGAGTGATATCATGAACAATCTCGAGTCTGGGAAGTAGACAAGGTTGATATGCAAAAACAACCAATGTTAGAAGTCCTGCTTTATTTCAGATTACCTTAGAACTTGAGATATTTTAAACCTGAATCACGGCAGGTGATAACCGCACATTGGTCATCAACTGCAAATTAATCATTTCAAATCTGCTTTATCACTATGTCATAACTGGAGGTTTCCAATACTTGCGTACAGATATACGTCGGTATTGAAATGACATTTTCAAATATCTCCTCATTCATCATTCTATTTGTGTGACCAATATTTGCTGAGTATGTAATTGAGCCATCACATGGTGAATTGGCTGCGTAAAGAAGATCCACCAATTCCAGTATCTTAATCTGCTTCGTCTGTTCATTACCGGAGACATTACTTCCATCTTATATCATTAACTCAGTTTTAAGTAACCGCAATGAGGAATGTTTTCGCTATTTCTATGTCTGACTGCCTCGAGTACAGACCAGAAATGTGGCTATCCATCAATCAGAAACTCGTATTAAATTGGCTAAATGAAAACAATACGTTATGTTCCTCTGTTGCATGGCGTTTTAATTCCATACACCTTTTATCTAATAGATCCATTAATATGTGCTTCTTTACCATGGCGAGTTTGTCGCTCCTGTTTTGAATAAACACGTTTAGTAAGGGGTCTGGGTTGACATTACATTATCACAATCATGTCTAATTGTCATTTTGAGTTTGATGCACAGCTCGATGTCACAAGCATTATTATATTCTGTATGTGTCACGTGGTCCTGTATGAGGCACGCAGGTGATACATCATGAAGTTTCTCTCGTTTGAGGTGAACTTTTCCAAACCAAATATACCGATCAAATATGTGACATAATTTATATTGTGAAATGCTCATACACTCCTTCTTTTTTGACATTTCTATTACCATTTGTAATGTGTTTTCGTATCTGTTCGGAGGATAAGTAAACCACCAAACATACCTTTTGCAAAAGATTGCCTGCAGTTTTACTTTTCAAATTTCTCGATACTGTGGTATTTGCTATAATGCCGTTACACATACATTTTAATCTTTGTGGAAATCGCCAACTATATGCAGTTTGTAACATTCTTGTTTGGAGGCCTTTTTTATACCAATGTCTGTCAGGACTATGAATTATAGGTGGCATAGATCCAGCTGTTGAACTGTTCGCTGGGCAGTGTCTGTCTTTCTGATATACATCTTGCGACTGCGACTTTAGAAATGGGTTAATTGCTACGTGTTTCTTAAAATGTTCACAGCTTGAGTAAAATAACCATAATAATATCAACTCTAGGTAATGTAGAAATATATGTAAGAGTAAGTATGGGTTTTCACTGCTTTTAGTATATTTCAGCAATATCAGGCCAGGTCACCAGAAATGGGCTTAAGATACTGCATGCATGTTGGGAATCGAACCCGTGTCTTCAGCGTGACACAGTCACCAGTTTACCCAACCACTAGTAGACAAGACACATGTGAGGTCGTAAAGAATTTCGAGTTGCCCTCTAATGTAGGTACAGTCAGCATTTTAGAAACTGTAACATGCCGAAACGTCTCGAGCGATCAAGCTTGTTTGTCAAGAACCACCCGAGGTGACCCTGATCACAATTCCTGCTACAATGTGGCTGCTATGGCACTCCATATTCTTCCAAGGAACTTCCTGTCACTGACAATCAGTTAAAATGAGCTTATTTATCTCGATTCTTCTAAGACGAGGCTTTTTGAGCCACAAGGGTTTTGATGACTGTATATGATGTTCCCTCTTCAACGAGATAAGTTATATACTGAACCTAAACTCATCATTTAATACTTTTATTGAGAACACACCTGTTTACGTTCAAAACGTTTATAGTATACCCAAACCTTCTATTGCAGGCGGGAGTGCGGTTAGTTCAGTGACTGCAAATCGTCGCGCAGAGTTGCTTTCATTTCGCAAAATAGAAATATTTTATATTGTGTTCCTCGTTTGCCGTCATGTCTGGATTTCTCTGCAATATACTGTCCTCCTGCTTTTCACTTAAGTGTTGAACAACATCACTTCGGGACCAACATCACTTTGGGATACATATCAAGATGATATTATAATATAATCCAACTGAAATATTATATTCTACGTTAAAACTGTATCCAAACCACTGAATGAGTCATAAATAGTCTCTTTGTGGACAATTTTCTAATGTTTTGACCGGTGAAGGTCCGGGTTACAATTGGTCTTTAGCTTGTTGTTAGGGGTGACTAATGGGATCAGGTGATCAGGCTCGCTGACTTGGTTGACACATGTCACCGTATCCCAACTGTGTAGATCGATGCTCATGTCGTGGATAACTGGATTGTCTGGTCCAGATTCGATTATTTACCGACCGAAGCCATAAAGCTGGAATCAATTAATGACTGCGACAAACAACATGACAGACGATCTGTGAATTGAAGAGGGTAAACATTTACAATAACTATAAAACAAGTATAAAAAGAAAATTTAAGATGATTGAAGAATAGTTCTATATAACGT
This sequence comes from Haliotis rubra, assembly GCF_003918875.1. Taxonomy (NCBI): domain Eukaryota; kingdom Metazoa; phylum Mollusca; class Gastropoda; order Lepetellida; family Haliotidae; genus Haliotis; species Haliotis rubra. Next base: position 271,694 of record NW_025767270.1, on the reverse strand, counting down.
TTTACACATTTAATTTCATACATCCAGAATACACCTTATAGATGTTGATGTACACCAACAGCATCACACCATATTGGCATGTTGTCATTGGACACACAGGCGTGTTCAGGCCTCAGGTCTGTGCATGATTTAAAACAGTGTATAAAAAGCTTTGTTCTTTATAAACCTTCGTACACGCTGGACTGTAAGTTAAAGAATATCTCATTGCTTGGCATTACCTTCTAGCATTTTCATTTTTTGTCACAGAATAGTTGTGGTAATCATTTTAAACATAGGTGCTGTTATTAACCTTACTTCCTCAATCCAACAAATCTGTGCCTCATGTTTTGGCCTTTATATGCCACATCTTCTTAAGTTATCCACAAACGTATTTCGACAAGTATGACAGCGTCTAGTCCGAAGGTTAAGGGATTCAGAACAGTCGTTTGTAAACACTCGTAACGTAGGATATCAACTGTCATACAAAACACTGACCTTTAAACGCGGTTTCAATGTTTAGCAGCAGTTCGAAGGTTGTTGCTGTGGGCAATATTGCAACTATTTCGCGGACAATTCTCAAAGCCAAAGGAAGACTTTTCTCTCTCAGCCTTTTTCGCTTTGCCTGCTCATCGTCTAACTCTTTTTATAGGCAAATATGGTGCATCTTCAGAAGCCCTCGTGATTATATCCCTAGGGTTTCTACAAACGTCATTACCCATGACTTTGGAACTCCCCTTTGTTACCTACTGCTGTTAGGGTGAAATTCGTTCACCAGCTCTACACTCTACATTGACATATTTCTAATACTTGTCTGGGTGTCGACAATTCTATGGCACATTACAAGATGATTGAGACTGTGACCTCCGAGCAACGTATCCCGCTGATATGGAAAACATTATCGTTTTGAGTCAATGAAATTATCTTTATAACCATCAGCAATAATACAGATTTATCAGGACTGTCGGTAAATATCTTGAACCAGACAAAATATTGCATTATCAATGCTGCATCCCATACGGTTACGGTGACCTAGTGTGAACGAAGTCACACACTATTGTCCCTCATTTACTGATCCTTTGGGAGACATATTCAAACACAGCATTATAGGGAGTTTACATCCCTATGAACATACAACATGGGTGTACCAGTATGCCTGCTACAAATAATCATGGAAATATAACAGATCTATTTGAATGAAAATATCAAAAACGTTGCTGTTTCATCATTTGAATTTATGGGTACAACCTTCATGATAAAGAAAACTTTTCTTTCGAAATACACATTTTATGGATTTTGTAAAGAAATTACACCAATATAAGCCATACCTCGGCTTTTTTATATAGCAGGAAAAACACACATGTAGTAATTCCAAAATGATCGTTGGTATGTCTTTTACTTCTGTTGATTGGGAATTAGATTTACATAAACACATACGTGATTTGCGCCAGGTTGAAGTATGAGCATCATTCATCGTTGTACAGTGATTTAAGACGATCGTGTCGCTGCGTGCTGTGTGCTTAATGTGTGCAAAGATTCAGTGATGTGATTCAAGCGAAGATTATGACTCATTATGAACCTCGTTATGTGAACACCATAATCTTGCGCATGTGTTTTCATCAAATTGGTAATCATCACAATACGTGGTACCTGACTCTGAGGATGTGGGTTTTAATCTCGGATGGGACTCAACCCAACAAAAGAACTACAACAAGAATCTGAAGTGTAACCCCGAATATAACATTTGTTACAATAAGTGTCAGTTTGAACAAACCTGGAATTTATTTCTTATCATGGCCACATGAGTGCATACAAAATAATACAATAAATGCAAAACCTCGGGAAATTTCCAAACAAAAATAGTTATGGTATTATGAATCGAAATTGAAGAACCAGACGTGATCTTGAATTCCTCAATCCAAATTATATTGTGAATAAATAACTTTTCAAATATTTCCCTCCCTTGTGCTTCATCGTAAGCATTGAGTATGTACATTTGTGGCGAAGCATACTGCTGCTTTGAGGTTCTAAATCATGATCATGTTAACGAGATGATTTCTTCCTCCGGAAGGAGGATGCAGATGTGGTTCGTGAGTAAACAGAATTATTGGACGTAGTTCCAGAAACGTTTTTCTTTGATGACTTTAACAAGGTCACATATTGCCATAACGGATTCATTCATACACTGCCAGAAACGTAAGTTGAGACCTGTTCTGAGATCCATTCGAAACTGATGTATGATACATTTATTAGGCGGATGATATTTTCACAGTTTCGAGTGTATAATTTTTTTAGGTTTCTTCTGTGAACTAAATTGTCAAAATTGTCATATGTCTTATTTTAACATCAAAAGAGACATTGTCATTCTGGTTCAGACATATTTCTTTCTGTTAGGGGATCACAATATTTTGAAGTCACTGGGTTCAGGTGTTCGGGAAATTCCAAATGATGTATCATATCTTAATCAAACAACATACATGTACGTCATTTATAAGAGGAGGCTCACATATGAAATCCTGACCCTGTTTCAGCACACAATCACAGATCTTACATAACGCTTTTATGCACACAAATACTGTTTCTTAAATAGAATGATGTTTTTAGCTGTCTGAGAATTAAAGGTTCACATTCCATGGAGCTTAATCAGTCAAAGAGATCTTTCTCATGGAGTATACATTAAGAGGGTCGAATTCAGAAAGAAAATACTTCTTTTCCAGCGGTACGTGGATTATTTGTACTTGATATTGATAAGGAAGGCTTTGGTTGGCCTCAAACATCAAACAGGTATTCGCAAGACGGCATATCGTTGTGTGACTGCTAAGCGGACCCCAGGACAGGATTTCAATAACTCTAATATGTCGAGCCCTAAAAAGACATCGAATTTTATTTTCGTATTTCTAATTTCCCAAGGGACGGATGTATTGTGTAACTCGGGGAAAATTAAAATCACATCCCCACCCCTCAAGAAAAGCGCAGACTAAGAGGAACGTACAATTAGAAGCATTTGATTTCAATGAAAACTTGAAATCCTGTGTTTACTATGATGAAACGTTAATATGTGAATAATTATTCACCCTTGGGTTATGGAAATATTTAATTTAGGGAGTTCCATATTTAGTTACATTCAAAACAGCAAGGTTGCAAGAATACAACAATGTTCTTTGCATCATTTTGCATATCTGTTCTGTGAGAAATTATGAATCATGCGGGTGCAATTGGGAACACATGGTTTATAATGCATTATTGCAATCGTCCATCCGTCAGTTCAATTGGCACATATAATGGATGTGCAAAGAATCGGTTTGACAGGTGTACCATCTTCATTCTAAGTAGGTGTCATTTACCTCCTTGTTAGACACACTTGACGTTTTCTAATGATAGGACCACGAAAGTCAGTTGATGAAAGTGGTAAGCCGATTTGCGTCTCCGAAACCCTTCCGTATCATCTGAATGGTGTTTCGGGTTCCTAATTGTGACCATTCATTTTCAACAGGTTTTTTGCATGTGTCGTATATTTCTGTTAAGTGCGTCATTTCTAGCCTTCGACCAACCTGACTTAAGAAGTAAAGATTGTTCTTCCCAGGCGTCTTCTGTAATTAAATACAGCAGCTTTGTCATTACCTGTACTTTGACGTTAAATTGTTCTAAGCAAAACTGTGCTTATGTCCACTGGAGGTGATTCCATAATCCCATAATACACAATACTTAGGATTTACATTAAGGGTTGAGTTTATTCATGTGAATATAGCAGAAGTTCTGTGTCGCTGAAAATGGTGTGTCTTTGGTGTTTTGTTATAAAAATCACAATTTCGTGTCCACCGCTAACGGCAGAAGACAAGAAAACGTTAATACGACAAACATACGTGAACGAAATGCTGAACACATAACAGTTGTATTCTCACAGTCTGTAAGTTTACAAATCACTACAAAGGAATTCTCCCAGCACAAAATAGAGTTGCATTACATATTCCACGTCAGTACAAATGCTCTGGCAATATTTAATAAAAGCAATGATTACAGCAGTGAAGTGTTGATAACAATCACTGAGCTTCTACAGTAATCAAGTTTCCTAAATAGGCCAAGACTTGGAATCTTGGCTGAAATTTGATCTTCGCACAACTGCTGGTCCGGGGTACCAAATTCACCTTCAGACGACTTTGTAGGTGCTGTGATGCAGACAAATTGGTCTGAATATGTTTGAGACCCGCGGTATAAGAGATGGTTGTTATCATTCGGACATACTTCTTCCCTGGGAATGATATTCAATTACTTGACAAGTTCGAAGAAACTATTTCACTGGCGGATAATTGATGTGTCTCCGCCATCTTGATTGACGGTAATGACAGAACACTGTTGCAAATGATACTTAAGATCTCTTGAACAGTGTTGAGGACGTGTTCAGATATTACAGACGCACATATCGCTGACCGCATTGTCACAATTCTTAATTAACTGTCACATAAGATATATCAGAACATGTATATAACTGTAGCTACCTACGTAATATGACATAAATGAATCAAGTTGAGTGCCTCCACAACGCCCACTATAAAGAGTAATCCACGGTCATGATGTATAGAATGACCACTGTAGTCACTGATGGTAAGACTTCCAATGCCATAACAAAATTTGAGTTTGGCTTCATTTTCTCCCAGGAAAATATTGACGTCATTATCAGACAAACATATGTACATACTTCTTGACGGTCTTAATACTGGATGGCTTCGTAATTGGCTTAAGAACGGGCGACTTGTAGTACTTTAGACATATTCCTTACCAAACTGGCGGAATGTAATAAGACTTGACTTGATCCTTAATTGAAAATTAGGTTGGAGAGACAGTAATGAAAGCAAGTTTAGGGTTTAATCCCTGTCTTATATTTCAAAAACATGTTTTGAAGATGAAAGATACGTGACATTAAAGTCGTCGTATTAGCATTAGTTTTAGCTTCGATGAAGAGCCGTGGGTCGCTGACTTCAGCTGACATTTTAAAACGAGTCATGTTTCCACTGTAATCCTTCCAGCCAATGCATAAACTCGTGTTACTTCCTTCTTCAAAAGAATATTGAGTAACAACCACTCGCTTGTGATGGTGCAGACTTCGGGAAAATTGCGTAGCACAGCATGGCAATTATCGACAGTTTTGATGTGGGAGACAAAGCCCGTAGTGGTGCCGGCCTGAGACGTTTAGCACTTCGGTGAAACACACGGGCGCGGGTGTGGTGCTGATGAACATGAAAACATACACCGGGATTATACACCACGATCATAAAATCCTGGCATTCCTAGGGACGCAATTCTGTGACAGACAACTGTGATACCCGTGACCCCTACATTGTCCGCAGAGCAGGCATGGATGTTCGTTGCTTGTTTGTTGTTTAACGCCACACTCAACAATATCCCTGCTATGTGGCGGTGGTCTGTAAATCTTCGAATCTAGACCAGACAATCCAGTGAGCATCGACTGCGCAACTTGGATAAGATGACACATGTGTCAACCAAGTCAGCGAGCGTGACCACGCAGTCCCATTAGTCGTCAGTTGCAGAAAGCATGGGTTGCTGAAGACCAACTCTAACCCGGATCTTCACGTAATCATTTTCTCCAGAATATGATTTGACTGACGAAATGCAATGCAATAGAAGCATCCCATCAAGCCATTTGGTAACATAGTAAATGATGCGGTGATTATCATTTGCTGTTCCTGATGGGCGTCTCGGTACAAATTGGACAATTCCATTGTTCTTTTTTTTTCACATAAAACACTGCTGATCTCCTGTGTACTCCTTCCCACTTCTCTCACACAATCTCATACACTTAATCTACGAACGTTCTAGAGACGCACGGGCATATTTCCTGCCTACAGACATCGTGTAGATAATCCCATAGCGGTCTCCCACTGATTATCGTTGTGTATTTAGCTTTTCATATTGATTTCGTTTCGGGGAGGAGTACGTTTTATACTTTGACTAATACCAATAGAGACCAGAACCTCAGTTGTAAGGAATTTGGATAGGTAAAGGGTAAATACACAGAAAATGTACTATCAGTAGTTCCATGTCCCTTCAAGAGTTCAAGATTAGTCATTATTATCAAGGTTTACGCAGTTCTTGGAGGATACCTGGATGACTGAACCTCTGTAGGAACTCCAGATGAAACAATGTCAACGCCAGAGTGAGTGAGTGAGTTAAAATGTATAGTCACATCGGCAGTATTTCAGCCATATTGTGACTTAAAAAGTTATAAATTAACAATAAACACAATTACATTATAAAACACCTGTCGACGAAGGACAGTAAAACAACTAGATTATCACAGGAAAAAATGTATGACTAGTAATTAAATCTAAAATATTTTACCTAGAAATGACAATACAATATAAAAACCGGCTATAGATTGCCAACAATTGAAGGTAGATCACCATACTAGGGACCATGGGTACTTACAGAACATTTGCTTCCTGCATGGGCCCTAGCTGGATTTACATCATACCTTCAGCTGTCAGTAATTTAGATACATCTATCCATATATTAAAATTACACACATTCTACGATTAAAAATAAGTGGAAAGTTTAAATTTACCTGGAATGTTTTGGAATTTACGTACCCTCTCAGGAGGACAATAATTTTACAGTACTTTAACCCCCCTCGAGGATACAGCCACTAACAATCTTAGTTACTAATTCAAACTCCCAATCATAAAATATTTATGTATTTACAAATCATTTAACAAATCTAATTCTTTTAAAAATGCAATAATTAAATGAGAACTGATACTTTTAAAAAGATCCTCATTCTTCGTGATTTAAAATAGGTATCCCTTGTGATGGAATATTTAATACAGTCAAGCAAGACATGTTTGGCCGTGATTCTTTCATCACAAGGGATGCAAAACGGAGGATCCTCACCTTTCAATAGGTATTCATGAGTATAGCTTGTGTGGCCAATACGACATCGTCGCATGATGACCTCTTCGAATCTCGACTGACAACCCAAGTGAGTGTAACCAATATAAGGTTTTATTGCATTTAATGTGTTGATACCAACTTGGGTGTCCCACTTCTTCTGCATCAGATCACGGACATAAGATCCAATGACAGCCTTATAATCAGAGTATGGAATAAGAAGTGGTGTCACAGATTTGTTGAGTGCTGCCCTGGCAGCAGGATCGGCCATTGTATTCCCAGAAATGCCAACGTGACTGGGTCAACGCCAGAAAATAATCTGTGACGATGAGCTTCCGAAACCCATTTCATATGGCGTGAAAGGTAAAGAGACGTAGAAATATGTAATGATCACTGATAAGTGATGGCATCGGGTGTTCCCGAAGAGTGTAAGATCACTCAAACAACGTGCACAAACAGGTACGTGTTTGTTTGTATCCGCACGTCGCACTGAAGCTCTCCTTTTCAAACTTCGGCCTGTAAAAATCGTCTTGACCAGACGATCAAATGATTGATCAGACAAGGAAGTGTTGGCTTAGAAAACGAAGTATCGTGATAGCGTATTTTTTATTACACTGACACAAAAAACGATAGGCACATTGATATTCTTCAAAAGAACAGAATCGTCCATGATACAAAAAACATAGAAATATCCTTTCACTAATCTTCATGTGCTGCTTTAAGGGGATGTTTTGTAGATCATAATAGACAACGGCTTCATAAACGGCTACTTCATAAAACCTAGTTTCTGATGATATCATATCGCTTCCACAGTTTCAAAGATACGACGCAGAAACAAAAAGGGGTTTTGTATTTCAATCAATGTCTCAGTTTCAGATTTGTGACACAACTGTAAAATATCATCTGACAATACTGACATTCTGATACAGGAACGCAGATTGAAACTATCACGTGGGTTTTGTTAGGTCGTAATTGTAAGGTATCTTTTCCAAATATCATCTTAACATTATTCAGTCATTCTAATATTAGTGTATAACGACACAGCTCATTTGAAAGGAAAACAATATTAAACAATATCCGGATATACAATTTTAACTAAGGGGTAAACGGTATACAGTAGTGAGTGAGTGAGTTCAGATTATACGTTATACAGTAAATTACGTCTATAACGAACATGCCTATGACGAACTGACGGATATAACGAACTGTCATATATCTGTCACGGCTTCTTGCATCATATTGTTGGAAAAATACTCATTACCTCTTCAGCTATAACGAACTAAAATCAATGGTGACTTTGATTTCGTTATAACCGTAGTATGCGGCATATTAATTCGAGAATTCTATGTTCGAGAAAGATATTTATTCTGTAGTACCAGCTTTCTAGGATCAAGTCCCAAAGGTCTAAGTATATCAATCGGGTATCACTTTGGGCTTTCCCCTCACATCAGGTGTCAGCATGGTGGTGTCAGCCACTATGCAACAACACTACAATGTAACAAAAACAATTATTTGGTGACACCTTTCCACAGGTATCAACTTTCATGATAAACCAAAGACATACTGTTTTCTTAGTTTTGTGATTAACAAAAGTAATATTCCAGCTATATGACGGCGCTCTGCACTAGTAGAGAGCAACAAACAGTGACTGACATCAGCAACACAATCCACTCATAACCATTTCATTGAGTCGACTAGTCTTTGAAACAACCTCTTTTTCTATTTGCACCAAACAGGATTCCAGTGTCTGGCGTGTGAGTGGCTGTCTTGCAGCTGGAACACGTCTCCCAACCTCGTCCCTGACATCCTCAGTCGGCGCCAAAGACGGCCAGGAATGCCGTTCAGTATAATGAAGTCCGTAGAGACCCATGCTGTTTGGGGAAGAGCGTTGTCCTGCTGAATGACCTGGAAGCGAGGTTGACCAAGGAAAAGAGGACCGACGTGATTACAAAGAACATCATCCCTGTACATAACAGTTGCTACGGATAAAACACATGTAGATTGGTCCTGTGACGGTAAATGAAGCCTCCGAACATAATACTGTTTACTCCTCCACACCAGGAAGGCACAGCAGTTGGCGTGATGTTCACCACTTCATCATCATCGGTGTGATTAGGATCTCGCCTTAATTCGCTTCTGAAGAAAACTTGCAATTGTTGGCGTCACCAGCCCAGGTACTGTACAACGTTCAATAATGTTGAGTCAGTATCGGCCTCCCGTCGTCCCAGACTATGAACTGCGAGCACTGTAATGACGTGGACCTTGGATGTTTGCAGCTTTAACATCCGTCTTTAACGCTGAGTTTTAAATCGCTGTTATTTTGTTTTAATATAAATGATGTATTAAGGGTGTTTTGCATGTGACTTGTGATGCATGTGCAAAACTCATCGAAGGAGACGAAACGAATGCGGTCCTGCAACGTGCTCAAAAAGAATGTTTTAACAGTGGACTGTTTTTTTATACGTGTTTCATTACGTTTGTACATAGTTCAATTTACAATGTATGCTTAACATCATTTCACAAACACAAACAAATTAACTTGCATTTCTTTTCAGCTCAATACCGGTGAATAACGACATATGATTATATTATATATTCGGTAATCTTCTTCATATTTCCTCCACGTTTGTCATGTCGCATTACTTATACGGAAAGCCCAAACAAGCCGTAAACTAACGATAAGAATTGATTGTCGCTGCTGAGTGTGACTATTTGCGTCTCTGGATTGTGAAGCACCAATGGGCACTCCGTCAGTAAAGGCCTTGGTCATTGCATATGACATGAGTACTTACAGGGAGTCTGACAGAAATGTCACACACATATAACAACAAGGTACCCATTAATCAAAGCTGACATATTTATAGTCTAACTGTCAAAGCTGATGAGTGTTGTTCTATCAACTACATGCTAGGAACTAATTTGAAGCATTTTGGTGGGTTGATTATGGTTCTAGAAACACAGATTATGACAAAGAACCACATTATAATATCCTTTTACACATGTCTTTCGAAAATGACAAATTACCATACGGATATTCAAACCAATAGCGCACGAAATAATTGATGCATACAATATCCTATTCTAAAAGACAGATATTCTGATTGGGATCCGTTTTCACCAAGTGGGTCTTCACAGCTAACCCCTCTTACACATATACACACAAGATGCCTTCATGCGAATAATTTGAAAAATCACACCCACCTGTGCCACTTCAATAAAAACTGCCAATATTTGTTCCATTTGTTTGCTTTGGGGTCAGAAGTTTTTCATGCACATCTTGACTGGCATATAATCGTCACTGCGTGTTTGCCCGCAGCGCTGTATCCTCTGTACCCCTATAGCTTTTCCACAGAAAGCGACTAATTTGGAAAGGCATATCTGAATTACCCATGATTGCTCGCTTTCGGGGTTCTCCTGTAGAATTTGATAATTGTAAATGGGAATTCAAAATAAGTATTTTCATGTCTCTGGAGGTATGAGTGAACCAAAGGAGGACGAAAAAACTAATGTTCTTTTCTCGGAGAGGAAACGCGTTCACCCCGACTGTACTGTTCCTGTGGCATTCGTTCTGCGTAACAATCTATACGTGTAAATCATATACCTTGATACCTACAAAGGGTAACACCTGGGACACTGGTTACCGTACTGACAGGATCCTGGTTAACGATGTTTCAGCGTATATCATGGCACATTTTACTGTAAATAGAAAGCTGAAATTATTTAATTAATTTGTGCTAATATCTAATCATTTGTAACTGCAGCAAAAAAGCTATAGTCTGAAATAATGTCCCATGATAAACAAATAACAGTAATCTTGAAAGACGTGGGTTTTTTTGTCATGGTAACCTGATGGCATATTTCAGTCAATGCTTCATTTCTTATTTACCCTTTCCGATGTGATAAATAATAATAAGAAGAAGAAGAAGAAAATCTTGAGTTCAGAGCTATATGCTCGAAACAAGGATAAAACTACCAATACATTTGCTGTGCCAGTCCTTTCCGCTTCCTTTAGAGTAGTTGATTGCGCAAAACAAAGACATCCAGAGTCTTGACCGCCTGACCAGAAGGATCATGTCTGATAACAGTGCCCACCACCCTCGTTCCTCTCTTAATCGGTTACAGTTTACAGTCAGTTCGGGAGGTCGGGGTTTGATAAATGTGGAGGCTCTTCATGATAGAATTTTATTGTGTACTTTTGCACATGTTTATATACTAGCCACATAAAGAATTCGAATACAACAAAGCAAAGACGAAATTATGTAGACACTTTATAAGTTGAAGTATCAGACCACAACAACATGCCAACAGAACATTAACAATATCCATAACGATGACGTCAGAAGTTCAAAATCGAGTAGAGGTCACACGACGAAGTCACAAAGTCAATAACGGGTATGACCACCGTGTGCGTGAAGCACAGCAGTGCATCGACGACGCATAGAGGCTACCAAATGAGCATGGAAGGCCTGGGGAATGGCCTGCCATATCCTCTCCAAATCTCGTGCCAAGTCATGAACGGTATCTGGAGGATGCGGAAGACGGTGTAGACGGCGCTGCATTTCATCCCACACGTGCTCTATTGGGAAGAGATGCGGTGAATTTGCAGGCCATGGCAGTAACATGACATTGTTCTGGTGGAGAAAATCCATTGCAACCCTAGCCGTGAGAGGACGAGCGTTATCTTGTTGAAATGTCAATCCTGGTCCATGACGTTCCAGAAAAGGAACTGCCACAGGGCTCAGACTCTAATCCCTGTAGCCAACACCGGTGAGATTGCCCTGAACAATCGCTAGAGGGGTTCTGTGGCGTCCCACCCCAAATCATGACAGAGCCACCTCAAAACGATTCCTCTCCACGATACAGTTGCGTGCATAACGTTCCCCTAAACGCCCGTGGAGACGTTGACGCCCGTCACTGTGGGAAATGTTGAACCTCGATTCATCTGTAAACACAACATTCCTCCACAATATTCGAAGTTGGCGAACATGATTTCGACACCATCTTTGACGGTTGTCTCGATGACGTTGTGTCAGATTGGGTCGTATGGCAGGGCGTTGTGGTCGAATCCCATACTGACGTAAACGATTCCTGACGGTGTTGGAGTGGATACGGCGCAGTCTGGAACGTGGTTTCTACCGTCTGGAACCTGTGTCGAGATGTGTCTCCCGAATCCATCTGTCCTGTCTTGGTGTCGTTACTCGGGGACGCCCAGAACGTGGGTGGTCGGCAACGTCATTAGTGTTTCGATAACGCCTGACCAATGCAGATATTGTGTTACGATGGCATTGGAAATGTGCTGCCACCTGTTGTTGGCTCATGCCTGCTCAAACCATTCCAATGGCTTCATGACGTTGAGCAGATGTTAATCTTGGTATGATGTGCATCTGACATCTCATTTAAATTTGTGAACGTTTGAATGACCAAAGATCAAACTTTCGACGGTGACAGCAGTTTCTGAGTTTCACGTATTATGTGCAGCTGCACGGGCTGCACGTGCAGTAACACACGGCAAGTCCATAGGCCACCATCAATGACGTCACGTCGCCTGACACCTGCATGAGCGTTTGATTGTCTCCAATACGTGCTGTGTTCACACCTGTATATATGTGTGTAAAGACGCTGTGTGCCTACATTTATATTTTCGGTGTGCATAGTTTCTTTATGTGGCTGGTATATATTGAACAATCCTTTGATGATGCATGTCAATGCATGATGAAAAGCAAGGAATTCCACAGCTATTTTAAGCGTGCTAAGGTCGTTAGACAGAATCTGAAATTTGAGTTGTTACATGTACGTTAAGCAGAATCTGAAATTATATATGTATATCCCTTCGGGCTCAGGGAACATAAACAAACATCGAGGGTCCATCAGCCATGTCCCCCTCGGGATCAGTGAACAACTTATAATATATATTAAGGAGATTTAGCAAGAATCATATTTTATATATACTAAGACGCAAAAGAAACGTCAGCTTGGAATTTTCCTTCGCAGAAACGGATAATTGTAAACTCATTTAATGTTTTGATTGTATATTTTTGACAACATCTCCAACCTTACCTGAGCAAAGACATTCCTTCCCAAACTCAGAATGGAACTCAGGAAATGGTCTCGAAACGCAACCTGATCTTGGTGATGGTACGGTGTTCTCCATTTTTTTCATGCAACTCATGCTGCATGTGCTGTTCTCAAGGACCAGCCCTATAAAATGCACCCCCAAACATGGTTGAAACATTCACATTACAACGTCAGCAGGATGCCGCGACTCACGACAGCTCAGAGGAACCAGGCGCTAGGAAGACTTGAAGCTAGCCACACTGCACAAGCCGTTGCCAATCACTTCCAGGTCAACGTTCGGACCATCTACAGGTTGCAGCAACGTTTCCGGGCCACCAACACCACAAATGATTGCCCCCGTACTGGCAGACCAAGGGTGACCACAAGACGACAAGACCGCCATGTTGTGCGACAGCATGTATAGAATCCCTTCATGCAGGCATCCGAAACAGCACGCCAGGCAGTGGGAACACACGGAAGACCAATCAGTACTGATACAGTACGCCGACGTCTTAACAGCGGGAACCTCCATTGCCGTAGACCTTACCGTGGACCTATCCTCACCCCTCGTCATCGGCGTGAACGCTACAGATTCCCCTACAACACCAAAACTGGCGATACAGGCAATGGAGAACTGTTCTGTTCACAGATGAGAGTCGGTACTGCGTATCAACTGCAGATGGCAGAATAAGAATATGGCGACGACGTGGCCTGCGCTACTCAGACCAATGTGTTACTGAAAGAGACTCATGGGGAGGTGCAAGCATCATGGTATGGGGTGGAATAGGCCTGAACCAGAGAGTGGGTCCTGTGGTGTTCCAGAACCTTGGTCCAGTGAGAGGAGGCAGCATCACAGCGGTGCCCTACATCGACCAAGCTCTCAGACCCCACGTCATACCACAATTCGCACGTCACCGGAACAACGTTTTCCAGCATGATAACGCCCGGGCCCATACTGCCAGAGCTACACAGGACTTCCTACAGGAGAACGGTTTCAACATTATGCAGTGACCATCCCTTAGTCTTGATTAAACCCAATTGAACATCTTTGAGATGAAATTCAGAGGAGACTGAATAATGTCATACCAAGGCCGAACACAGTCGATTTATTGCGCCAGACCTTTCTCAGAGTGTTGTTCCAGGTGCCAATGGCCTTCATCAATCGATTGGTGCACTCCATGCATAGACGCTGTGCTGCAGTTATTGCCGCGCGTGGTGGTCACACTCGATAAGTCAAGAGTCTGAATGGACTGCAAACGTTCACGAAATGTCTTGTGCTGAGTTATTCATTGATGTGTCAAGATATTGTACACAAAGAATGTTTTTCATCCGCTTATTATGTCCATTTCTGTAATGATTTTATTACAGTGCCTATCTAATTTTGAATTCGTACTGACGTATTCTTTGCTGCTGAGTATATTTATTGCTTATACACCTGTAGAAATCACTTGTTCCACAATATCTTCTGATTTCGAACTGCCAGTTGGCAAATTATTCTTTTAAGATAATATATATTGTAAACATTGCTCAAAGCTGATTGGCACGCTCTGTCTTAAAAGAATAATTATGCCAACTGGCAGTTCGAAATCAGAAGATATTGTGGAATTTACTGTTATTTAAATATTGACCAACTAATCAGGCGTATGAACAGTATCCCATTCATTTAACAATTTCCGGTACAACTCCAAAGGAGACATAAAAAGGTTTTGTGCAATCAGGAAATATTGAATATAAATCAGTGGATGAGCTTTATAGCAAATCTGACTGAACATGAGTAATTCAAATAAAAGCTATAGGCTGTAAATGTATTTATGTTTTCTTTTCAGTGTTTATCTGATCTCTTGATAACTAAGCATTATAATGATATTAACTATCGATATTTCCAGACGTCATCTATGTATTCCAATCAGAATTTTCCAAACGAAAGACTTTTTTCTCAATATTCTCACATGACACGACTGTGATGAACAAGTTGGTCTTTCCCGAGGGAATGAGTTGAGTTTTGGGGTAAACAGATCACAACGAATATGTCTTCTCTTGACAATGGACCAGAATATGTAATCAGCGAAGTTACTACTTCTCGAAGAACTTCATCAAACACAC
The DNA here is from genome assembly GCF_003918875.1 of Haliotis rubra. Taxonomy (NCBI): domain Eukaryota; kingdom Metazoa; phylum Mollusca; class Gastropoda; order Lepetellida; family Haliotidae; genus Haliotis; species Haliotis rubra. Next base: position 256,658 of record NW_025767270.1, on the reverse strand, counting down.
TAATGGTGTGGAGGGACATGCACAATGTTCATTGTCAAAGACTGTAAATATATTGCATTGCCTTATAAAAAGGACGGTTGTCATTGTGGTAAATGACTGCTTTGTCATTTACTACATCCACAATACATGATGAGACACCATTACCTCATTATGAAAACATGGATGAAATCAATAATTTATTCCCTACGAATTCCAAATCGATACAAATCAAATTTTCATTTCCTCTTTGCGACGCCGATATAGTTTGTTTTTGACTGATTGCATTCAGATCGTCTGCTGTAATCATTCTTATGAACAAATTGACTGACGTGCTCCTGTCAGTAAACAGAGGACAATACGTGAGCCTTTTTATGCTTCGTTTGTAACAAGTCAACATGGGTTCCACTGAATATCGCGTTTTCTATGGGCTATGGCAACTGTTTACTGAGTACCTGATGCATGCCATCGTATATCATCTGCGTACATCGATGTTCATGATGTCAATCACTGGGTTGCCTGGTCCAGATTAGATTATTTACAGACAGCCATCATATGGATGAATATTGTTGAGTGCGGCGTTAAACAATAAACAAAACAAAACAAACAAAAAACTGTAACACAGCTTGTAGAATCGATCACGTTTATTGTAGATTCGTTGTGTTGTTTGCTGATTGGAATAATACCACTGGGACATACGTTTACGGGGGTCGATTCATCATATCTAAGCCTCGCATAAAAGAAGAAAATGATAACTTTTGTTGTGTGAACGTTACATGGCGTCCTTGAGCATATTGTTTCGCTGTGACAAGTCGGTTAATTGGGCAGAGTTCTTTGACTTCATTGTTTTCAACCATGTTGACATACAAAAGAACATAACGATCGCTTCATTTGTTGGAATATTGCTATGATGTTTGACACTGTTGAAAACAACTGAACGTTCAAATCACATTTAAATAATTCCCAGTCTGAAGCAGGGCAATCATTCTCTATTATGTTAAAGATCGAAGAATCATGGCAGGTGAGTCTGGAGGTGACTTTTCATTAAATATACATGGGATTTTGAGCCATACTCACCACAAACAGACGCATGATTGGCTGCGACTAGTAAATAAATGCCATATACTAGTATATATTGGGAAAATCATCTCATGTTGTCAAGAGATCTCACACACAAAAGTGAAGAACGTAAGCATGCAAAGCTTTTGTATGAATTAAATGAGCAGTTTTCCATAAACCTACTGTGTTGAGCTAATCTTTATTCAATGTATGATTGTGTTTGATTTGAAATCAGAAAGGTTGGTATCAGGTTCCATTTCAATCGATGTTCTCTACTTTGATGGGTAAATATTCTGATATTTCTTTTCAGTTTTGTAAAGGTTTTACAAATGACATTTTTGTGAATTTCGCTGTTTGTTAAGTTTTATGTATTTACAAAGTATGTACACTATCATAAACAAGTCGTAAAGAAGGATGAGTCCATTTTTCTATAACTGCCAAAAAAGGAAGTTTAGCTTACTATAAAGAGGTAAGTATCTTTATAAGTATCGTTATATTAATATTGCCAGGAGGCGATTCTTACCTTTACACTTATCCATGATCCGTACGCGTATACCTAATGATGTTAAAACTCTGCGGGGAAAGTTTATGTAATGTTTAACTGCAAACAAAATCAAAACCACTGGTGGTATGCTGTGGTATTTTATCCGTTTTAAGTGTAGTACTCATGAAATTGTTCAAAACTATTTGTAGAAGTTTTAGAAAAGGGACCATAAATACGAAAACAAAATAAAGAAACTATAGCCATTCCCGTTCGTGACAGAATCTAAATGACGGGTTTTCATGTAGATCATGCATCAAGCGATGAAGTGCATCATTACATACCAGGCAATTGGTCAGAATTTGCCCCTCGCTGCATGCGGTCACATGAATATTGTGTGCGCCAAGTACTTAAATGTTTGGTACCCATCCTTACCAGTCAGAAAGTCGATGTATCACATGAAACCTTGAATGACATTCTCAGTTTGTCATAGGAATTAAAGAATTAAACATGCCATAGGAATTAATCAATTTGTTTTATGTATTTCCCCAAGGTTGTTTTGCATAAAGGTTTAGATAAAGAGAAGGATATGAAAGCATTTCCAACACGGCGGTACACACTCGACATCTGGGCACTGGTTATGATAACCTTTTGTCCTTCATGAAGTGACAATGTGGTGGGTGAAGAGTATATTGGTCACTTTTACCTCGAGGTGTTTCATAAATAGTTACCGACTGCGAGCGGCGACGCAGGATGTGATATTATCACTAACTGAGAAGAAGCCTAAATGTCTATATTGACGTCAATCAAATAGTGCAGGTCTTCTCTTCAGTTTCATAATCCAAATGTATTAATACACTATTTCTTGAGCCATGCGTTTGATTAAATCAGATCTTAGAAACATAAAAAATGTATAGATTTAATGCAATATATTATAAGTGATAGCTGCAAAATCCATTTTAGGTGAAGTAAAATTATGCACTTCTAAACTATGTAACACTTATGTCAGAAAATGAACCAGTGTCAATACGATGTCTTGAATGTTTCATTTTAGTTCTTTTTATATGTTCGTCAAAAAACAACCATTCCAATCGATCGAGCAATAAAGGTTGTCATTTTTCATAATGACAATTACTTATGTGAGTTAATGCCAGTTCAACCGTTAATTGCATTACGTAATTTCATACAATGCAAAAAACATATGAGCACAGCACAGAATTCAATCATCGTCAGCAGTTTGCGTTGTGGTAATCTGAAACATTAAGAACCAATCAATTACTTGAATGTGTATCTAGCGTGATGTGTGGGCGAGGAAACGCCAAAATGAAAAGCGTGGTTTGATCGTCTTGTTTCCGAAAACGTCATATGTAGTGAAATTAGCAAATATGTATGCACGGTTCTTTCAATAGTTACATATAGAACCCAGTAAATTCCATAACATAAAAGTGTTCAGAACACACTCGTCAAACTTGAAGAACCACATGATCCAATGGAGTAGGGTTTTAAGTACTGCATGGAGTGTATTTCTGACTATCTATCATCACCATGATGTACATATATGTATACCATATGAAGAGACGTTAAAATATGGTACTTATTCTTAATAGGCCTTATATATACTAGCCACATAAAGAAACTGTGCATTGTCAAAATATTATCCCAGTTGATAAGTACGATAACAATGTCAAAGGTACATATAAACTTTAATGGAGGCATCATGAGACCATAACAAGTCGGGAGAATTGCAATTGAAAAGTCAATCACAATGACGTCACGAGTCCACAAGCGGGACAGGGGTCAAACGACCATGTCACAAGCTCAATAACAGGTATGTCCACCATCGGCATTGAGAACAGCAGTGCATCGACGACGCATAGAGCCTATCAAACGTGCAAGGAAGGCTTGTGGGATGTCACGCCAGATTCTCTCGAGGTCTGTTGCAAGGTCAAGGACGTTATCTGGCGGATGAGGAAGACGGCGTAGACGTCGATCCATCTCGTCCCAAACATGCTCTATCGGGGAGAGATCCGGTGCATGTGCAGGCCAAGGGAGTAAGTCAACGTTGTGGTGTTGCAAGAAATCCATAGCAACCCTTGCCGTATGAGGGCGGGCATTGTCCTGTTGGAATGTTAACCCAGGGCCATGACGTTGCAGAAAAGGAATTGCCACAGGTCGAAGAATCTAATCTCTGTAGCCCACACCAGTTAAGTTGCCCTGAACAATCACCAAAGGAGTTCTTTGGCGTGCTGTTATTCCACCCCAAATCATCACGGAACCACCACCAAAGCGATTCCTCTCCAAGACACAGGCCTGTGCATAAAGTTCTCCAACGCGTCTATAGGCACGTTGATGTCCATCACTATGGGAAATGTTAAACCTGGACTCGTCTGTAAAAACAACATTTCTCCACCAAAACAAGGGTCTGCGGACATGATTTCGGCACCACATTCGGCGAGCATGTCGATGACGTTGTGTCAGGATAGGCCATATGGCGGGACGTCGTGGTCTGATCCCGTGATGACGTAAACGTTGTCGAACTGTGTTGGGGTGGATACGGCGAAGTCCTGGGATGGTTCGGGCAGTCATCACTGCAGTCTGAAACCTGTGGCGAAGATGGGTCACCCTTATCCATCTGTCCTGTCTTGGCGTTGTTACACGTGGACATCCAGAACGTGGCCGATCGATGACGTCATTTGTGTTCTGGTAGCGTCTCACCAGTGCAGAAATGGTGTTCCGGTCGCAGTGGAAATGTTCAGCCACTTGTCGTTGAGACATTCCCCCACGGACCATCCAAATGGCCTCATGAATATTGTGCAGACGTGAGCCTTGGCATGCTATGCGTTTTACGTTTTTGAACGATCGCATGGACAGGGGTTGAGCTTTCCAAAGTGACAGTATTGTCTGGCACTCATTTGCTCTGTTTCTCTTTCCCGGAATGCACGTACAACAACGTATTGCACGTCTCAAGGACGAACCCACTAACGTCACGGAACCTGGCACGTGCATGCATGTTGGATACATGTCACTAATCTCTGAGTTTAAATCCTTATGTGTCTACACAGGTTTGATACATTTAAATTTTAAATTTTTGTATGCACAGTTTCTTTATGTGCCTAGTATAGATAAGGGGATAACAGGAAGTCTGTCCGAGTGGCCAAATCAGAGTCAGTATAATGTATGCTACTGGAGTATCCATGTTAAACTCAGAAGTATAATACTCGTATAACATAACATAATAATACTATATTGCCTTTTCAGGAATTTGTGTTACATCAACAGAGCTACTGGCACGTCAGAGAGATACAAATCCATAACATATTTACATAATTTCACGAATTTATGTATCTTCACATTTGTTTAAAAGTGATATAGTACTTATAATAAAGGATGTACGGGCTCTCTTAGTTTTCACAATTAGAACTTTGTAGCGACGGCCTGTAGGGAGGAAGTTGTATTGAGTAGCGAGTTGGGTCAAGTATAATTTTGACAGCTTGATTCACGATTTGCTGCTCGTATATTAATGAATAAATTTGACTCCAGCGATTTTACTTGCAGTGTTAACAATTTTGTCCATTTTAGATTTGAGATGAACTGAGAGAAACCCGTACCAACAATGGAAGGAAAATGTTAATATACTCTGAATAAATGCTTCATAAAATGATGACATCACAGATAGGTTAACATTAAAAGATCACGAGATGAAGACGTTCCTGCATCTGATATGTCTGCCCTAGTACTAAAACACATGCACGCACGCACGCATACGAACTCCCTTCCCACTTTAAATCCCATTTCACCTCAGTACCCCAGCACTATTAATAATGTAATGTTCTGTAAATAACTGAAATATCATACTTACAGCAGACCCTCCTATCGTACGCGTCAAGCGTTCAGTGCACACAGTTTATCGAATGCTTCATGATGTGCGTGGAAGCTTGAAAATCATCATCCTCATCCTTTCAACCCATTACATCCCATTACAGAAACATCTGGAAATTTCAACCACGTTTAGTTTCTATCAAATTCATGTTGGTTTACCATTAAGTACCCATGGTATAGTACGATAACATGAGCTCTCATTAGCGAGTCTTTCTGGATCATTTGCCAAAGGAAAATCAATCTATAATCTGATTTACAACAACCGTTTAGTGTCAATCCTCACTGACATAGTCCTATTGGAAATGGGATGGGGTGATAACACTTGCTTTTCATGTTCGTTTACGTATGATTACATTATATTTTCGTACAGTTTGTATTCTTTCGTGTTGCTTACACTTGCTTATATCATGCGCGGTTGCCATAAAATGGCTTACACCTTAAATACCTATATTTCAGTACAACAAAATGTATATTCAAGTACATGTTATTAAATACGTCCATACAGTGTGCGCAGTTCACGTAGAGTGAAAGAGGTATGTGTTGTTCGAATGGACCTTCGTGATGTAAGGTCCCCTAAAATCCCCTAAAGCAGGTTTGCAACTTGGTTCCTGATAGCCATGAATAACATCATCTTGCAAAGTCAATAGGATGGCCTACAATTCCCACGAATAAATGACAAATTATTGAAGCAGCAGTGGGACTGAGCCATGGCAGTGGGTACAGTTCTGAGAGTAGAATATTCGTGACCAGCTCCATGTACCAAATTTCAGTTCCAACAGTAGCAGACCCGACATTGCAAATGCACACCCAGTGATGCTGCCAATGATGACGCATACATGAGTTCACAAAATAATGCTGGCTTCGAAAATTTTGAGTTATCCCCCGGCACCACTTCTATCAATGGCCTTTCTTATGACTCACTGTATATTTTTTATTTCATGTTATGTAAATTTGAAATAAAAAAATCAAATTTACCTATACAGAAACGAAGGCCCACAAAACAATTTAACAGATCATTTCCACAATTACTCTCAGTCGACTGGTCTTTGTATAACAGTAACTGGTACGTGTAAGCTTCTACATGAACACTCAGGGAACTCCAAAGACAAAAAGAAAACAGGTTCCAAACTTAAGTAACTGTAACAAGGCAGGAGATGACCTGTATAAATGACAAAACATCAACTATCAATTTGGAAACAAATGAAAACAACATTGAAAGATAAAAATCCAAATTTCAGATTATTGATATTTTGTAGACAAAGGTAAAGATTACGACAAAAAGGAAAAGAAAGAGTGACAAGAGTTTCATAAAACAAAATAAACTGATCAAAACTGAACGGACAACAGGCAACATAATGCAACCAATGCAACCAATGAGAAGAGACCCACCACGGATTTTAGTGAAAGGTATTTCAAACAGTTGTTGTTTATACCCGGCAAATGAAATCTCGATGCACCATGATGGGTAGAGGATTAAAGTGAAAACATACATGAAAATCAACCTATAGATAATATGCCATAGCAATAAATTTACCCCATGCGGTTTCCGAGTAACAAGACACATGTCCATAAAATTTAATACGCTCTGGAAAAGCTTGATTTCTGTGATAATATTTGTGATTTGGCATCACACTTAAATAGCTAAGCTTCATCCGCTAACAATTCCAATTCCGTAGCAACGTGGTTGGTAATGCAAATATTAAACATCATTTGGTGCTAAACCCAGTCTTCATCGGATGGTTAACGATGAATAGAACAGAATTGTATACAAATAGCTAAACCAAATTGGATGTTGTAACATGTCCTTGAGCCATAATGAATTTTGGAAAAATCGTTGATTGGTTTGAAGCATGATACATTCTCATTTATTATGACGACAACATTTACTTCTCGTAATAGAAGGATATCATACTGATCATTTGCCATTGGGAATCGCCACTGAATGCTGAATACTCGTAGAGACTAATGATTGAAGATCGGGAATGAGTTTTGGATGAAAATGCGATATCGATTAGTGTAATTTTTGGATGATTCCACCTCCAGTGTTTCCTGTTCTTCCCCAGAAGAATAATTTGAAAACATGTACAAACATAATGACACTAATACTGAAACCATTTCAATTCACAACATACAAGATGTGAATCTCATTCAGAGGAATTTATTAATATGTGATTGAAAATTCTCTTTCTGGTGCAGATATTTTTATTGTTAATTTTCCTCCCATCAGCACATTGTAGACAACAATCCCTTAACATTTAATAGGTGTTGTACAAAAAAGGTTTTAATTTTAAGCCAGTAAATGAAACAAATTCAGCTGTTACAGTATAACAAAATATGAACGGATACACAAGCAAAGCAAAGAGGCGTGTGGGACATCAATCAGATTTGCTGGGATGGACAATTAACCCAAGCATAGACTCCCCTGAAGCAAATTGAACATGTGTTTGCTAACAAAGGCATTGCTTACATGTCATTTCGACCATCCTCTATCCCAAGATATAGGGCTTATATTTCTTTAAGCTGTCACAATGATCCAACATCTGATAATGGTTCGAAATGAAATTTATCACAAATTAGGTGCTAAACTATATTTCAACGATTATGATTGGAAATATGAAGTATGCTCTATCGTTGACGGTTTATATGGACTTGTTCGATGTTTCTGCTGGCGGGCTGAAGTCGCCAGGTTTAATCACAAGCTAAGTAGTATTTAATTTAGTTACAATGAGAAATGATTGGGCAAAACAATAAAACTATTTCCCCCTTCCCCTTGCTTCTTTGTCTGAAGAGTGATCGAATCTACTCAAATGTCTCTTCTACAACAGTGAATCCCTTGTAAGAAGAAAGTAGTTGGAAACTAATATTATAAACAGCCAGCGATGTTTGAAGTATCATACATGTCAAACTATTTTTGGTACTGCTTGGTCATCTGAAAGACATAGTTGATCATTTTTCCATGCATCGATCACCAGGTGCGTCATACACTCGCTGGAGCAATCTTTTCCTGGACACCTCCAACCACATACACATTTGAAACTAACACAGACAACCGGTGTATAATGTTATTCCAACGATCATTAGAGCATTGAGCTTGGTCATCGCCAAGTAGTATTGATTTGTAGCCATATATATTTGACTAAAGAGGCAACCAGCACCGTCGTTAGGTATATTTCACCGGTACTGCTACTAGATTGAATGCTTTTAAATGTGCATACCTTTGACATTCCGAACAATTGATAAAGACACTTAGACATAGTCCATTGTTCTCTGCATTGCGCTGGGTGGAGTGCTCAAGATACACGTGAAAATAATTACATTAAATCTTTCATTAGTGAGTGAGTTTAACTTGAGCAATATTTTAAAAGCCTGGCAGCGTAATGATGGAACACGTAATCATAATCAGAGCGAATCTGGGATTCGAACCGAATATCATCGCATCCTGACGGGGCAAAGCAAACCTGCACATGTAGTGTCGGTACTTCTGGCGGTTGGGACATGCTGACTGACTGACTGAGTATGGTTTTACGCCGTTTTAGCAATATTCCAGCAATATCACGGCGGGGGACACCAGAAATGGGCTTCACAAATTGTACCCATGTGGGGAATGAAACCCGGGCCTTCGGCGTGACGAGCGACCGCTTTAACCACTAGGTTACCCCACCGCCCCGATGGGGACATGCACGGTTTCGAATGTTATAATAACATATGCAAACACAATGTCACTGGCAAATGTCACTGATTTTATCATTTAAATGTTATCAAGAGGAGTGAAATTAACATAATTCAAATTCATTGGAAGTATGGCGTTCATAGAAGGTCGAATGTTAACGCTGAGCACATAAAATACTTGTATTGTTCTTTTTATGTTTTAGGCTTATATTGAAAGTGTCACATAAATAGCTTTTTAAATTAAATGAGTTGGTTGCTGACTGGTACAATTTATTCATACGTCTTTTGAGTCTTATTGAACAAATACGCTGGACATAATTCTTTTGAATCAGTAACGTGAGATCGTGTTTAGTAATTCATGAAAAGTAAAAGTGATATTACACTAACACTACATCCCAACACTAACAGCCCCTTTCCCGGTTCATTGGATATGTACGTCGGTTTTCTTTTTAACCCGAGCACTGCAAATATTCAACTATATTTTGCACATATAATGATTATTACATTAAATATTAATTTGTCAGTCAAAATGCCCTGTTATCTCATGCGGCACTTTTCACGGCAGCATCGTGATATTACCTTGACATGGATGTATGTGGGATTGTTACTCGTTTAATGCACACTTACTGGGTGCCAAATTAAGTGAACATTATAAATTGTTTCCAAAGATATATTTCCCCTTGCCTTTTAAACACCACTCAAATTTGTGAATCGTCCACTGCATTCTCAACACGTTGATAATGAAATTCAGGAATTTCCATGTATATTGCATTCCATTAACAAGAGAAATCAAGTTAATATTACTTGCATGTATACCTTCATAATACTTCATGCACAAATGTTATTTGTATTAAGAAATCCTTAACGTATGTAGAGTGTTAGAATGTAAATGTTAACAACTGCAGTTAGTTCCTGCCATATTAGATAGCAACAAACCACCATCAGAGGGTAGTTCATCGAATAAATCATAAATCTTAGACATCACCATCCCCGTCCCTCCTACCAGAACGTCATCGCATTGGAGAAACATCTGCAAATTATAACCGCGTTTAGCTCTCTTCACATGCATGTTGATTTAGTATTAAGTGCCCGTGGTATTGTACGATAACATGATTTCTCATTAGCGGGTCTAATTCAATCATTTTGCCTCAGAAAATCAATCTGTAATCTGATTTATTTCAACCCTTGAGTGTCAACCTTGGCTGACGTTAAGATAATTTTGTTGAAACGTGTATGAAGTGATAGCACTGACTTCCCATGTTCGTGTTCATATAACTAGGGTTTCATTGTCTAAAGTTCGCTGGTGGGAACTTACCAATTCCATCAGAACAAAAATGTTCATACAATCATACGTAAATAAGTTTGGTGTAAGTAATGTCTTTGTCCTCTAATTAAACAGTATGGACTTAAGGATGAGAAGGTGTCCCTATACGATATATTGCCACTATAAATACGATATATTGTCTGAAAATTAATAAATTACTATAAAAGCGTCGTAAGACCGTCAACATTAAGTACTCTCTCTCTCTCTTTCTCGCGTCCTTTCGAATAAGAACGCGAACATAAGTCTGTGTATAAAAGAATGAATTATATGCCAACTACCGAAACTACGCGTCGTGAAAATTAAATTACCCCAGGCAGTTCTGAATAAAACCACTCATTTCGATTAATTGAACACGATCTGGAAAACTGTGATAACATTTGCGATATGGCATCATTCTTTGCTACTAGAATATTTTTCCCAATTCCTTTGCAACGTGTGATGTAATACAAATATTACAAATATTAAAGAACTGTAAAAACTAACCTGCAGCTAATGGTTTACATTGAAATTAAAAGAATAGTTGAAGGTTTGATGAAGACAGACAGCCTAACCATAGTGCTATCATATCCTTAAGCCATAAAGAATTTGGAGTAATCGTTGATTGATATGAAGCATGACACTCTCTCATTTATTCATGAAGACAACATTTAGTAGTCATAATAGAAGGTTTTCGTCTTAATCATTTATCCATTGAGAAACACCGCTGCATGCTGAGTGATCGTAGGGACTAATGGCTGCAGATCAGGAATGGTTTTCTGATGATAATGCTTAGGGACGGCCCTTCTCCCCAGTATTTCAATCACCTTGACATACTGAATATTATCAAGCAGTTTCAGCGCAGCCTGAATAATCACCAATAAATGCTTTATTGATTTGTGTGTTTCACAGACTGTTCCAATCCGATGGTAGGTACACATTTTCCATGTTCTATTCCCGACATGTTCCATTGAGAATGTGCAACAGCATAATAATACCACTACCTAAACCAACCTATTTGTATTTCACAAAATGTGAAATCTCATACAAAGGAATAAAATATAAAATTTAAACTTCAGCATTCCATACTCTCATTTCATAATTCTCTTTCTGATACACATTTTATACTTATATATTTTCCTCTATTTAGCAGATTATAGAAATCACCTTCTAACGTTCTAATACAGTCTAGGCTTGTATGCATTTAAGAAGAATGTGACGAAGATATTGTATGCCATTTATCTGTCAACCAAACAATCAAGATACCATATAAATGTTAGAAGACGTTAGAAGAGATTTTAGTAGCTTCTGAAAGCAGTTCAGAGGGAGCGGATGGCCAAGTCGCATCGTCTGTCCTACAGACCTACATTTAGCTCATATCAAATGAAAGTACCTATAACCGAACTACCCTCTTGTTCGTAGTACATAAATAAATACTTCACTGGGGTTACTTTCATCTTATTGTGGTACACTGTCGACTGCAGATAAAGAGTAAGCATTGTCGTTTTAGAGTTATTTTGTTCATATGGGGTACACACGAACAAAGAATAACAGATAGTGGGGAGATCGCAACATTTCCAAAGTGCGCACTGCACGACTCAAAACATCGCTTTTCTGAGGTTATGGCATGTTTGAAGGAGAACATGCCATTATGTTCCTGACTGACACTTTCACCTGTCGTTGTCACATCTCAGTACCAGTATTGTACCACTGTATTCCCAAATGACCGAACTCGACAAGACTGAAGCCAAGGTTAACAATGAAAATCAATTTGTAAGACTGAAAATCAATTTTTAAAGCATCCATGATGAGCGTGTTTGTCCATATGGATCCAGTCGAGTTTTTATTCCCGAACTGCAACGTAATCGGAAGCTAATTATTGTACAACAAATGATCTCTGAAGCATCACATATGTGATGCTACTGTTTGTTCAGATCGACATAATATGAAGCATGGCGCGTGTTCTAACGACGTGTTTGATAATTGTTCTGCCCCCAATGGTGGAATCAAAGGCAGGTTTTGTTTGTTTTACTGCCTATTGAGCCAGTAACGGCTGAGCTTGGTTATTTCAATTTGTGACACATTAGTAAAAAATACTTAAATAGAAGCTGGGAAGTATTTTTACCCTTTCAATTTGACTGTTCAGTGACATGAGCACACGAAAGGCTGTTTTTTGTTGGTCATGGGTACCGCTTTGGTTCCTTTGCGCCACATTGGTGATAACCCACGAGAATGATATAATATCTTAATACAGGGATATGGGGCTTTATAAGTTGTTCACTGGTCACGAGGGGGGCATGGGTTTGATGTACCCTCGATGTTTGTTTATGTTCCCTGAGCCCGAAAGGCGAGGGGAACATAAAAAATCTATTTGTAGCCATCGCTAGATTTTGCTGACAAGAAAAACAGATTTAGAGTTAGCTCCCTTCCATCGATTTGCATTCGCAAAACATCGGTAATTTCCGTACATAATACGTGATTCAATGTTATTCGAGATAAAGAATTACTACCACGAAGTACCAAATGAGTTACCATTGACAGCGGGGTACATTGAAATGTTACTCGCTTGTAAGCGGGGAACATAGAAAATAATAGAAGAGCGCTCAGCCAATCAGAAAACGACATTTATGTGTGAGGTAAGATATGTAATGTATCTTTATTCTATTTTAGTGTATATTCTACATAAAGAGTGAATGTGAAAGACAAATAGCATATGCATAAGTATGCCGAGTATATATATTATAATCATATTGACATTGCACCCGATGCTCTTTGTCTGTTAGCTTGGTGTTTAATGTGGCATTCGGCAATATTCCAGCTATCTCAGTCTGTTCATAATTAAGTCTCGATAAGTAAATAAACAATTGCTTCAGTCACCATCTATTTCCGCTTCAATAGGATAAACATTTAAAAATAAAGGTGGAAACTATTAAAGGCCAGTAGGAAGTACCTTCGAGCAAAATCGGCCATTTACATGGCATTACATAATGTTCTTTCGTTGTAACAAAGTAGTTTGTAACGGAAGTCGCCAGTGTCGTTTAGCTGCGTTCCAGTTGGCTAGTTTTGTAACATATGTTATATTTGCTATTACACTTTCTCAGAGAAGTACAAACTCTTAGGGTCTCTGTCAACGAACTCATTCTTGAAAGGCTTTTAGACGTTGGACGAACATGAATATATGACACGTGTTTATGGATAACAACTTCTTCTTATCCTTCAGAGAATTGTTATTGTTTTATTTATCGTTGTTGATGTTCCCGTCAACGAAGTCATTCAGCATGATCAGGTGCCTGTGGGTAAGGAGATATGAACGCTGGCTCTGGGGTCTCAGTATGGGGTAACTTTGACATCTGAAACTCATGAAGTAATAAATATGAACAACAGTATTAACAAAACAGTGGCGTGGTTGCATGGCTCATTTAGGTGGCTGACAACCAGTAATGGACTGACTGACTGACTGAGTTTAGTTTTACGCCGCTTTTAGCAATATTCCAGCAATATCACGGCGGGGGACACCAGAAATGGGCTTAACACATTGTGCCCATGTGGGGAATCGAACCCGGGTCTTCGGCGTGACGAGCCAACGCTTTAACCACTAGGCTACCCCACCGCCCCACCAGTAATGGAAGTAAAGTGATTCTGGACCTACATATGTTATGGTGGTGGTGGTGGTGGAATTGGATTTAACGTCGTGCTTGAGAATATTTCGCTCATATGACGACGTGCATGCGTGTGTATGTGTATGTGCGTCTGTTTGTACTAGCCTAGACTGAAGCTGGTTTTATAGTGCTAGCCCACTGAGATACCATGCCGCAGTGAAGCATGAATACCCCACTCAGACACATTATACTGACTCCGAGCCGACCAGTCGTTGTTGTACCCACTAATGCCGAGCGCCAGGCAGGGACCAACAAGTGCCACTACACCACGGAGGCGGTCACATATGTTATATGTTATGGATACATATTGATTAGCCTTTGGAATTAAATGTTCCGTCAGACAAAGGCTGTCCCAAATTGGTCGCTATGACAAAAGTATCTAAATTCTGAATGCTTACCGGTACGTAAGTCCAAAAACATTCAATGTCAAATTAGCTCAAACATGGTTTTTAATCGTAAAATATTTGTTATTTTAAATTATGTCTACATTTTCCTACCATCGCCTGCGGCTGAAGGGATGGTGTAACTCAAACTAGGGTCCATGTAGGTAGCAATGGCACTGTAAGTTCCCATCGTTCCTAGTATGGTGATCTACCTTCAGTTGTTGGTGACCTATAGCCTGTTTTTTTATATTGTATCGTATTGTATAGTTGAAATGTTTTAAATTTAACTACTAGTTATAAAATGATATTTTAGTTTTACTGTCCTTCTTTGACATGTTTTTATAATTTACCTATAATTATTATAAATATATAATTTGATATAGTCCCAATATGGCTGAAATACTGCCGATGCGACTTACAATTTTAACTCACTCACTCACTCACTGAACGCCAACCACACAAATTCCCGAATGACCTTTGATAGAGACACCTGAACTGAAGGCTTACATGTAAGTTAAATATGAGATGTTACTGAAATTGTCTCATATTTCCTATTCAGACAAAGGACTGACTTTCTATGTTTGACTGGTTAATGTTCCATCAATGCCAAGTTCCTTTCATAGACAATCCGCAATTCACAAATATTGACGTTATTTCACGTTTTGTCACTTCGAACAATTACACATTTATCATATATTTCTGCCATTCATTTTAGAAATGAATTTTAACGCGATCTGTTTTACTCATGGGAATCCTTCCAATAACCATATGACGAATGGATCTGATCTACACGGAAAGGCATTCAACATGTTCATTCTCCACTTTTACCCATTTTGTGTCATGCACTTCAAAAGCCCCTGTGATTAATTTGAAATTATTATCTCAGTGCTCCACAATGATATTGACACTACAAATGGTCCATAAAGTCCCGGGAGTGATTTATGTTTTTATAATACAACATGCCTTTTCTTTGTCTCTGAGGGCATATCAGGCGAACAAAGAAGAAATGAAGTATGGTGTTCTTTGCATATTAACGTTGCAAATGTCCGTCGTTGTTATACCAAACGCCAACGCCAGTGAAACTTCAGCTCCGATCACCCGCCCAACAGACTCCAGGCGCGAAAGGCAACACAGCGGCGACAATTAAATGAAAAGAGCTCTTTAAAAAACAGGAAAGCGCGAACACCTTCCGCCCCACCGCCACCCACTCAAAATGTGGGCGGCCGCCTGTTGCCCTTCTCTGTACAGGAATACAACTGCCATGCGATAGCAGCCTTAGATGACAATCTGGTGACGGCAGAGGAAAGCAATGGCAATTTACTAATGAACCTTGAAATCTTGACGCTATATATAACATATGTCATATTTGGGATTACACTTTCTTAGTAAAGTACAGATTCTTGTACTTTTGTTGGGTTGAGTCCCATACGGGATTCGAACCCACAGCCTCAGAGTCAAGCACCTAACCGCCAGCACACAAAGTCAGACGCCTAGACGGCTCAGCCACCGCGGCTTCCACAGCCGAACAGTTACATATGACCACTTTCTAAATGGCATTGTGTATTTGACGCTATATGTTTTGGGGTTTTTTTGTAATGGTTTTTTTTTCTTGAAACTAAAATCGCTATGTAAATTTTAACTACATTCTCCAAGTACAACTTCCTGTCCTGGCCATCATCCCACCACAGAAACACCTGGAAATTATTTGATTGTTGATTTGCCATAAAGGGTAAACAATACAGTATGATCTTGTTTTTAAGTCTTAATCAGTCGTGATAATTGCCAATTGTTATCAATCTGTTGCCTCATTCACTTGATGTAAGAGGACATCAAGACCACCCATCACATTCATTGGGAGCATTTTATTAGGATGTTATTGAACTGGTAACTATAAATGTTCCTCAATTTCTCATTACACATTATTTGAAAACGATTTAGACCTGATTCGTTCTTCCCTCCCAGGTATAGGCGATAACAGTTGTTTGAGAAATATTTGCAATTCTTTGGAAAACAACCTGTGTTCAGTGAATTTATGTCAAAGTGAGAACTGTGTTTCATGGAACCAAAGGTCGTAATCAGGGTCAATAGGATCCTGGAAACACAAGAACTGTTTATCAAACGTCATTAAAACGCATTGTAGCTAAACAGAAAACACAATAGAAATCGACTGAGAACTTGAAATCCGGTGCTTTTCAAAACGGAAATTGACATCATATTTTCTGCGTGAGCGCTGCGGCGCCATTATAGTGACCTATGGTGAAGACCTATGCAAAGCTTACCTCTTCTTCATCACGTTAACAACTTCATGCTGGCGTGTGGCATAGCCGTGCTACACACTACTTGTGTCGTCAAACATACATCGGCAGCATTCTTTGCATAATGGTCATTATCGGTGACTCCTAAAGGGAAATTGACAATTCCAAACAATGAACTGAATTGTCGCTAACCCTTAAGCGATCACTTTTAATTTTATTTTTTGCCTAAACAAACCGTGTTTTCAATTTAGAGCTGTGTGTTTTGTTGATTTAACCGCACTAATTTAATCAGTTCAAACCTTACACTGTGCGTTCGGTTCCAAATTCAATTCACTGCTGTTGAATCATCAGGTAACCAGGTTCTAAATTGAAAAGACAGTACGTATATCTCCTTATGCCACACCAATATGATCGAATATTTGGCACTGTTTTTCGCACATATGTCGGTTAAGCTCTAGCATTAACTCTGCTATAAACCTCCGACCAGACTAAAGTAGCCCTATTTTTTCCCATAACGCTAGGGTACTTGAAGCCTCTCAAGTTCTTCGTCTGGAGTGTATACAGTTCTTGCAGTCAGTGCCCATGAAAGGTGTTATCGGAAGTAAATAGATCCAGGTAATGATCTCTGAAGGACATACCGTGTGAATGTTCTTAGGGTTCGGCTAAACTTTGAGTGACAAATTGAATATATTCTAACGACGGGTTTGGTAATTGTTTTCCCCTTAGTATTCCAGACGTTGGTTGGCTTTGTCTCGTTGTGTTTTTATACTAGTGAATTGGTAGGCTGGGGTATTTCATTTGGTACAATTATTATCAACTCCAAACAAGGATTCCTTTCGATATAGACAGGCATATATAATATAACCAAAGGAGAATGAGGAGGATAATGATTGCTTGGAAGGGTACATACTAATGCCAGTACACATTATAGTCTTATCAGAAATCCAATCGCTTCACAGGGGCGGTGGGGTAGCCTAGTGGTTAAACGCGTTCGCTCGACACGCCGAAGACCCGGGTTCGATTCCCCACATGGGTACAATGTGTGAAGCCTATTTCTGGTGTCCCCCGCCGTGATATTGCTGGAATATTGCTAAAAAGCGGCGTAAAACCATACTCACTCACTCACTCCAATCGCTTCACGAACGCATGAGAGGTATGAAAATGGCCATTGCAGATTTATTTTGTCTGTTGTGTATTGTTGTCTGTCTATTTCCAATTATTCTTAATTGCCGTCTTGATGGTAATGATTGAGGCGTGGGGTATTATGTACCTCGGATTATGTTTTGTGGGATTGGTGGTGTCCACATCTGGGCTTTTTATTATCGGAGGGAAAGAGAGAGTGAGGGAGAAAGTGTGTGTGTATGTGAATTGAGACTCATGAGTAATATATTTTATTCATTATACGCAGCGCTAAATTATCTATAACACTGTACCTCCAGTTTGATCTCCGATTCTGATGTTCACATAAAAATAATCGGTTCTACAAAGGAGACAGTTGTAAAGGATGAAGCAGAGTAGTCCTCTTCAGTTTGACTTAGTTTACTGTATGTGACCCCGGCTGTCACTAAGACACGCTGACGTTCACCCAGTGCATATTTCTTGGACATTAAACAACTTTTCGTTATATCCCCACACGTTAAAGAAGTCTTTCATGGTTCACGTCATTTCTGAGTAGTCATATTCAAAATACTTCCGTATCTATCAGATATCCTAAAAGCGCAAAATACAGTACAAGGAAGTCCGTACAAGGGCAATAAAAAGCTTATCCACGCACACTACGTTTGAGTAGGGAGTTAAATATTGAAGATCTCAAGGCACTTGGACAGAGCCTCACAGAACCATGGGCCAGATGGTTTAACGGCGATTGGTATTCTAACTAACATCGATTACCACCACGAGCAGACTGCTCACAGACATGAGTGTCTTCTAGCTTTGACAAACATCATTTCACGATTATAAACGTCGGAATGTATGATTTTTCAAGAATCCTGAACTATCAGCTTTGAAATGAATAATTGTTGTCCAGATTCCTTAAAACGTTTACACAAGTTCTCTCCAGGTTTCAAGAGTTAGGTTGTCATCATCTGTTGTCGTGTACTTGTTGTGTCGAAAATAAACGTTTGATTCAAGTCATAGGTACATTGCATGAAGCACATTTCAGGTATCCTTGGACTAGATATCTTAGGAATATTACGACAAACGTTGTACAACTTATTTCACTCACTCTGTTTACAGTTGAAGGTATCTGAAAGTCAGTTCGACTTATTCGAGTGTTCGACACACCAGAAAAAGTAAACGTTGCTTCAGTGGTGATGCAGTCATTTCATTTCGACTCATCAGGGTAATTTTATGCATGGGTTCATAATATGGGACAATAGAATAGATGCTGGTTGTACGTCATTACATTCACTCTAGTCAGTTAAATCGCATTGTCCAATGCGCCAACATGCCAAATTAACATCAAGGTTTCTGAACACTAACAGCCATTACCACTTCAGTCCCATGAGACAGCCCAGTCTGCAGCCGCTTGACCTGTGTCTGACCGGTGGTGATCACAAAGCGGTAATTACATACAAACATTCACGTCACTAATTGTGTATATATTTACATTACAGGACGTCATGCTCAGCAACCACGACATTCCCAGGGGCAAAATTTGTTAATTGATAATGTCCCATTGCAGCAAGCTTTCAAAACACAATCAGTTCAGTTTGGAGGTGAACACTGACCAGTGTGACATTCTCTGAAATACCAATGGGTCATATGAAGTAAACATCATGTTAAAAGGAAATAATAGCTTTGCAGTGTGTCGGTCATGGTTCGTGTAATATAAACTAGGCAATTTACATGCGCATATTGCACATGTATGCGAAGGGGTATAGCATTTGCTTGTCACGTAAGGCCTAGATATTCTGTGCTCCATCATGATAAACGCAGAGAGAGAGGGGGGAGACGAGGTTGCAGAGGGACATGAAAGAGGAAGTGAGATGATTAGAACAGAGAAAGAGTCAATGAGAGACAGGGAGAGAGGGCAGTGAGGGTTATTCAGAAAGAGACACTTTTATGACTTAAGTCACTGAACACAAGCAGGTTTTTTTTCATTATTTCTCTGCTATTACACAAAGACCCAAAGACTCGGAGAGTTTGTCAGAAAGTGGCGCTCAAATTTTGTCCTGCAGTTTCACCTTTATCATATGACCTACTTGAACTCGAGCATTTCACTTCATTATGTCTGTGCATCACTATACAATCTGATATCTTCACCTAAACGAAATGCCAGGATACATCTTGTTTACGTTATTCCTGTCAAGCATTATGCTGTCTGACAGTAATCCATTCTGCAAAGGTCACATTTGAAGAATGGGGGAGGCAAATCCTCTTTTCTTTCACTGAGATGGCGAGGTGTGAGCCCGAGATGACGCTGAGACGTTCACCTAGTGCATGTTTTTAATGGATTAATAAACTCTTCATTACATTCCCATACGCGAACGGCGTTTACCATGGGTCACATTATCAGCATACAAGCCAGAGATGTCTAATAGCAATGGACAGTTTCAACGGCAATCAGAACACACAAACGTCGATGACCAGTGGAGTTATCGAAAGGAGTTTTGATGTACATGTAATATGTTATTTTAAGATCACCGTCCATCCCTTCAGCTATTGGCAGTTTTAGATAATCTAGCCATAAATTAAAATAACATATATGCTACGATTAAAACATAGTAGCATGTTTAAAGTAACTTTGAATGTTTTGGGACTTACGTACCGATTAAAGTAAGAGGAAGGTAGGCAGGTCTTGCACGTTTCAATCATAGGGATAATGCACCTCGGTGTGGTGCTGGCGAACTACGAAACATTATCAACATTATAAAGGATTCGAACACGTTCATGATCATACATTTCTGGCAACCTCTAGGGGCACAACACTGCATAATGATTTGGAGTCCCTCGACGACTAGGTCATTCGTACCTCCTCATTCTAGGAGGCATCTAAATATCAGTAATATATAATCAAAGGCGGAATTATTAATGTATATACAATAATACATAAAAGATACATACACGCATACACAAACCCGGAACAACTCATGCATATGCAAGCATTCATTCTAAAATATGCAAAAAAGGTGAGGTGAGGTGAGGTGAAATTGGGTTTAACGTCGTACTTGAGAATATTTCGCTCATATGACGACGTGCATGCGTGTGTATGTGTATGTGCGGCTGCTTGCACTAGCCCAGACTGAAGCTGGTTTTATAGTGCTAGCTCACTGAGAGACCATGCCGCAGTGAAGCATGAATACCCCACTCAGACACATTATACTGACTCCGAGCCGACCAGTCCATTAATGCCGAGCGCCAGGCAGGGACCGTCAAGTACCATATTTTAACGTCTTTTGGTATGACGCGGTCGGGGATCGAACCCGCGACCTTCCCCCTCTCCGGGCGGACGCTCTAACCACGACACCACGGAGGCGGTCCATATACAATAAGAACACACAGTTGAACACTGTTCTATCGAACGCAGATGGGCAGTGTTGTAACTTTGACATGTCATTCCAGGTACCGAGGCATAGACAACCATACACATCAAGTAACACGGTTGCAGACACATAGCATTACGATTTCATATACAAGAAAATGAGTGAGTTTTAGCAATATTCCAGCAATACCACGGCAGGAGGACGCCGTTGTGCCTATGTGGGAAATCGAAACCGGGTCTTCGGCATGACAGGTGAACGCTTTAACCACTAGGGCTACCCTGCTTCCAAAGAAATTGAGAACGCAACGCGCGTATGCGACAACAATTTATTATGCATTTCGCTGATAATGAATTATGACAAATTATGGCCAGTGCGTATGTCCTGGGTAGGCAAAACCAACTGGTGCCGCTCTGGCCTTTAGCTAAGTATTTCAAGCGTGGATATTGTGGGTACTGCCATGCTGCTTTGATTCCTTTAATTCAACTTCGTTTCGAAAATATTGGTACATTTCGAATGGAGATGCTAACATGTTTAACTCAAATACAGAAAGTCTGAAACAATACTGACATGTGTTTTAAGCATCCATATGTGACAGACATTGATACTGATAATTTCAGGCATCCAGATTATAAGATATAATATACTAGTATATACTTGTTTATGCAATCGGACAAGAACAACATTTTCACTCCAGAGGGGAAGTATTTCATAACAACCCATGAATATCGTAGACTCTGACGAACGAGATCAGGTGGTCAAGCTCGCTGACTTTGTTGACAAGTGTCATCGCATCCCAATTGGGTAGATCGATGACCATGTTGTTAATCACTGGATTGTCTGGTCCAGACTTCATTATTTACAGACCGCTGTCATACAGCTGGAAAACTGCTGAGTGCGGTGTTAAAGAACAAGAAGCAAAACCATGTTTTCCAAAAATTTACATATGCTTCAAACATTCATATCTGTCACATCCATGACCACCACTCACACTTATTATGAGGTATTCGTCTTCGAACTCATAATGAGCGAAATGAGACGGAAATAGTTTCTCGCGCACTCCTATGCATGATCATTATTTTAATCTTCCTAATGTGCCCAATACGTTGATAATCATAGTGTTATCAGCAGTAAACCTCAGGTTTCTTCATGGATGAGAGTTAATCAAACATCTGGCGTCATCGATGATCATCAGATATCAGTATATGTAATCAATCACCATTTTGCATTCATCGCCCTGTTTGGCAGATAAACGAGTCTCTATTTACTGAACACATTCATTTCTGTCATTTTCATGGCTGCCACTGTGCCATTATGACGTGGTGTTTGTCTTCATCAAGATCCAAACTCATTAGCGACAGGAAATACGCACTTTTTCTCTTAGCTTAATGGCTTATTTCAACGTGTTCTATATAATCATCACGTACATATCTTATAACATGTGCCCGAGAACTGCTTCTTCCTAAAATGTTTTGCAAAATTTATGTTTACCGTTATATAATCATTCAATGTTTATTAGAATAGAATACGTCATGATGTCACATTCTGTTTGAAACTCATTAATGTTAGAACCCAGAAAGCGTCAAATATAGTGCGTTTGCTCAAGTGTTATTTGTCCTCAACAAAGGTACACAGGGAAATGTGTCCGTCAGAAGTACGTCTGCCCAGAGGTAAACTTCAGTGTCCATTCTCCATGCAAATGATCCTTTAGCTTGCCCAAATAAAATCTTTCCAATAATGCATCCTATATTACACTATCATGGCCCTAAAACACTTTGGATTGAAGTAAGTGCTGACATCAGAAACTCATTATTTTAACATTTAGTGATGAATTCCTATCATGAACAATCTCAGAAATCACTTCTTTCATTTTCCGTTCCTTGTGTTCTTTCATATTTAACAGCTACTGTGAGCATCTAAAAGGTTATATGTTGACTCAAAAATTGTAGCTGAGGTCACGTGGTGTTAATTCAATTCTTATAACAAATGTGTAATATATTTGTGTATTGACGCATCAGGGACAATCAGTGATGAACTAAGGTATAAAGGCATTAAGTCTGAATTTTTGTACTTCTACAAGCCCAGGTGTACAACACGGACGGCAGCGATGAAAATCCGGATAAACGAATCATGGGCTGGAGTTAATAAGCATTTAATGTGACGTTACCACAAATAGTACAGTGAGAGGGGTTATTCAACGTAGACAGTATTATAGTTAACACCGAAGTTATCGTTACATTGGTGACCAGCTGCATACAGTCTCACTAGATTATTGTAAACAAGGCTCACAAAGTTCAACACAAGGTACACAAAGTTGCAAAATATCAGCATCACATCGCATGGCATAATCAGCAGACAATACGATCTGTTGCTGATCTGTTGGTCAATGGCCTCTAACACGAAAGAAATTCATTCTTTATCTAATATTATGTCTCGATGTCACCAAATTGAGTTTGGAGAAAATCGCTAGCTAATAACAAAAACAGTGACCAAAACACACCATATGTTTACTTACAAATTAATTTCACTTGTATGTAGTAAACCTATAGCGCCCCCACAAACATCCTCTCAAAGACCAGTTGCAAGCTCTTTTAAGCTTTAGTGTCGAACAATCATATTACTGTGGGAAAGTCATGCATCACTCCTGATCCCACATACACGATTATCAGCTTGTAGTATCCTCCACTTTCTCAGGTCCCTTGGCTGGTCAAATAAGAAAATGTGTTTTTATGACAGCATGTGATTTAGTGTTGGAGACCTCAGCTTGGTGAGCGAGTTTAGCGACTACACGATCGCACTCAAGGACGTGGAGGGAGATTGGGTTGATGAGGTATTACTGAGTAAGGGAAGGGCGATGGTTAAGGATGACCTAGCATGATAACATGGTTTAGTCGTAATGCCTTTGGTACTCAGTTTTAGAGGCTGTAGCAGTTGATGTCATTATCTGCTGTGGAGAAGCTTGGACAACGGTGTAATGCAGTGCTTTACTATAACACAGTTCAAGGTGGGTCAACAAGATGTGTGTGCGTTGTCATACCTTCTCATTATGTTGAGATGGAGGGTCTTTGCGTCTTTCACCAGCCGTAGCAGCAACGTACGCGATCATACATACCGATCTTGTCAAGTAGGTTTTTTTCAGTTGCATTTTCTGATTGATTGTTTTAATTCAATCATGCAAAACCACGCTATGTCCATTCAGTGATTAATAAGAGGAGTCATATCCCCATCATCGACTTGTGAAAGGAGCTGCAGACATAGTGGTAATGTCACGCCGAGCATACACCTGAAAAAGTCGCGTTGAATTAACCCTCATCGAGGTACACAATGGTTATTTTGGAGTCAACCCCTGCTGGAAAACTGTCATCAACTTTCTTGTTAAGCCACAAATCAGTTAGCTGTACATGGTGAAAACCTACATGTAACTGTTCCTAGAATTCACGTTTGAGAAATTTGTTTTTCCAGATTTCGTAGCAGTAGAAATGCCTGATATTAATGTTTATGCCACATTATTTATAAGTAGAATATATACAGACTGAAACACTCATAAACCCCCGATTCAAGTTCATCCCTGTAAATGCCATTGGTCTCAGGTTGCATTCCCTGCATCCAATACACCCATGTGTGTAGGTCAGGCTGATGGTTTGCCTTAATAATCTTCCATCTGTGTCAGCGCAACACTCGTGTGTTTGGGCTGGCAGGCTTCACCACAGCATTAAACGCCTGAGACCTGCATTGCCTCGAGTTTTCAAAATCTGTTTATGTGGTAATACAACTGGGTTGATTTTCAAACAGTTTTGAAACTCAGCTTACTAAATCTGCTCAGACTGAAATGGGCACGTTGTTCAGTGCCAGTTTGTGATTAGCAGGACTATCGTTTTTGTGGCTGTTCAGCTTTCGAGCTCTTTCGAACTCTGTCTAGGAACTTTCGAGTTTTACCAAGCTGAACGTCCTTCACCCAACGTTTAATCCTGGTATATGGGCAGCCTTTATGTAAGCAGCATTCATTCGTTGACATATTATTTGATATTGTGATTGGACCTCTAGGGTAAAACATTTGATGATCGTTCAGTACTCAGTTTGTCCATTTCAATGCTAAGAGGTAGAGTGGCTCATCACAGTCAAAATGAATTATCCGTTACAGAATTAAGCACACCAAATTGTGCAAGATGACCCCCACAGCACAATCAATACTAATATATGTCAACTAGAACCCAGATCTGTCAGGCTCAAAACGTTCTTATATCTCCTCGAATCTGCAATTATAGTTTTCAACTAAATAATGTCTCTACAATCTGATTATAATGTTTCTGCAAATAGGGTTTCGTACACAATCGTGGCACTTCAAACTTGACTGAGCTTTTGCCACCAATTAAGAGCATAGTTTTCAAACAAGGATTTGCTTTTCAAATGTTGAACTTGTTTAAAACAGCCATATAAAGTTTCCAATCAGTGGCATTTTTTGCATAATTATGTTTCCAAATATTCATCAAACTGCAACATCAACGTTAAATGCAGTCAGGTTTGGAAGTGCCAAAAAGCATACGCTGGTAGAAATTATACTTTCTTCAAAGGTAACTTTGGAACGGAATTATATCTCAAACAACTACCAATTGCAAAACACCGTCTGGCCATTATGCGAATTTGTTGCAGTTGCCATGATCTCAAAATGGAAACAGGCAGATATCTGACACAACGCTGTGCACTCTGTCTGTAATGAAGGCTACATCGAAGATGAATACTATTTTTCATGGTTTTTGTTCGGTAGAGTGAGTGAGTGAGTTGGGTTTTACGCCACTTTTGTCAATATTCCAGCAATATCACGGCAGGGAACAGCATAAATGGGCTTCACAGTGTTCGGTAGAAAACACTGCGTGAGAAGTACATACTAAGTAGTCCTCAAACCCGACACGTAACACATATAATATGCTTGTGGCATGAACACTTGTACACATGTGATTATAAATAGAAATCTGGCTATGTGATTGTATAATTAGAAATCTGGCGATATGTGTATGTGTGTGTCTGTGTGTGTGTGTGTGTGTGTGTGTGTGTGTGTGTGTGTGTCTCTCTCTCTCTCTCTCTCTCTCTCTCTCTCTCTCTCTCTCTGTGTGTGTGTGTGTGCGCGCGCGCTTGCTGACTATCGACGTAGGCCTACATTACTCTTCATGAATAAAGAGGCAGTATGTTATGAAGGATGGTTCACTATAAGTAAGAGGTGAAAGTAGCCATCTAAATACACTTAGATTAAATGTACTTAATACAAGCAGGGCTGACCGAAGACTTCACACTCATCCTGATCAGATTTTAATGCAAGCCTGTCCGACAACTGTTATCCATTGCCGACGCTTCCATTTTCAATGTTCATTCAAATAGTTGACACTGTTTGGTTGAACATTATCGTTTATGTTCACGGTGCTCTGGAAAACAACTTTGGACATAATATGAATAAGACACGTTATTCATATATCATGGTATGTTAAAGCTACTGAGAATCATCAGCCATGAATGCAGTACCTTGCATGCTGGTCCATTATAAATATAACCATATCGACACCGGGGCAGAAGATGATGGGTCAAAATTCAGAGCTCTTGTTAACAGGCTCAAAATACCAGCAGTAACAATGTTCTTGTTGAGTGTTGAAAGTTGTAAGTGATCCAGGATCATTTCAAATACACCATCACCTCTTTTCTAAGATTTACTTAACTTTGTTACTGTTTTTGTTGGATAACTTCAAAAGTAATCCAATTCGAAAAACATTCATCTGGGTCATATTCTGAATAGTCCAGTGTGAACCCTTTTATCCGCAAGAAATATATATATACTAAACGTTCCTGTGCTTCTTCGACGAAATATAAGGGGCGGTTGGGTAGCCTAGTGGTTAAAGCGTTCGCTCGTCACGCCGAAGGCCCGGGTTCGATTCCCCACATGGGTACAATTTGTGAAGCCCATTTCTGGTGTCCCCCGCCGTGATACTGCTGGAATATTGCTAAAAATGGCGTAAAACCACACTCAGTCAGTCCACGAAATATAAGCATGTGTTAATGAATCACAATCAGATAGTTATGATACAAGGCGTTCACACCAAGTTGAACTAATCCAGTCCTCAAACAACACCAGTCGCAAGCTTGGCAAGATAAGTGCTCAGTGGTATGATGTGTCTTTTCTGCCACAAGTAGTAGCATTTGGTACTGCAGGTATACATCAGAACCCAGCTCATTGTCATGAAATACCATTGGCAACAAAACACTTTGTACCACACATCATCGATCCATCTGCGCAGGTAAATTAA
Source organism: Haliotis rubra (assembly GCF_003918875.1). Lineage (NCBI taxonomy): Eukaryota > Metazoa > Mollusca > Gastropoda > Lepetellida > Haliotidae > Haliotis > Haliotis rubra. The sequence continues at coordinate 229,226 of NW_025767270.1, read as the reverse complement.
TACGTGTGACTGCATAATAACTGCAAGTAAGATATTAAAAGAACCAAAAGAACAGTAAAGAAAGAATAAAACATTCGTTATCACAACATATCACAACTCTTTTGAGTTAACTGATTGTAGAAATAACATACACCAGATAGGGTGAAATGTATCTTTTTTGTTTTTCTCCGTCTTATCTAAGTGACTTACGCAATCCTCATTCAAGAGGCACTGTGTGTAAGTAGGATATTTATTTCTCAGAGAGCAGTCATTCAACCAGCAGCAGAGCAGGTGAGCGAGGGAAACATATCGGCTAAGATTGTGATAATAGGGGATTTAGGTTGTAAGTAAAAGATCTGTCTGCAAATCCGCGTGTACAAGCCACACCCACGTGATGTCTGAAACAATGAGTCATTAGTGCCAAGGGACTTTCAGATTACCCGAGTTCTTTGTTTCCATTGGCGGGTTTACTTCCATATGGTCCTCATTTGAGATGGCCTTGGATAAACCTAACCTGTTACATTTAGGCGATAAAACGATCGGACCGATGGGCTCTAAGTCTATTAGGCATGTCATATTACCTTGGTACATTGTTCAGCAAACATTGTTATTAAATACAAGGTCAAATATTTCACCAAAATGGCAATAACACTATCTTACAAAAACAACTTAACTGAATCAGTACAATAAATCTATGTAACTACGTCTTGCTTTATAGTGTATGCATGCCTCACGGTCCATGCTTACAGATCCATTGGAAAATTTGAACAAGCAATCCAATCTGATACACGTGAATATTTCTTATATTAAAACACAAACCGTACAAGCCAATACTGGATACTCCATATGTCCGTGAAATGCATTATCAACCTGACGATACTAAATGACACACAACTAGCAATGCTCTCTGACACAAGCACATTCAAGTGGGTTCAGCTTTTGATACGGAGCATGACCTGTTGGTCGTGAGGATCAATACGGAACGCCGGGATCAGGATCTGGTCGCAATCCAAACGAGAAATGTTGTTAGAAGCCGTCGGTTCGGTTTCATAGCATCTCTCAAAATACAAAGACAGTACGTTCTTCCAACAACGTAACAACTTCAATCGGAGCTCATTTGAAACTTCACTGATATGGCTTGTGTGGGATTCTCTATGATTTTATTAGAAGTTGAAGTCAAGATGCAGTGTTTGTCCATAACACTACCTCTCCCTTTCAGATGAGGTAATCAGACATAGACGACAATATACTCTCTGAGACAGAACATGTCCGAGTGAATGATGTAATTATGGTGTTTACAGCATAGTGTATGAAACATGGATTTTTTTAATTCTATTTTCATTAATGCTGATGAAGTCATGGACATAACACAACATTAACAAGTATTTCGAAACTTTGTTTGCCACTAAATTGCTTATCGTTTTTCAAGTTGATGGTCACGATATATTTTAGAGCAGAACTAATTCAAACAATTTGAATAAACCTGAGTAGAATCATCATGGTTCCAGCAATAGGTTCAGCGTATTTAATGGAATCTGCAATTCCAAGCGACATTGGGGTGTTTAAGATGTAAATTGTAACCTGTAAAATGCTCTGCCAAGGTCTTGAGATTTGGGTCCCCTGTATTGGACTCATACTTTACCCACTCAATCACTGGAAAATATAATTGACATTGTTATCTTTACATGGATTATGAATGTTACAACAAGAAACAATTACTTGAACATTGCACCATCTGAAACTGCTTGCATGTCGTCTGTTTAAGCACAAATTAGGCATCAACAGTCGCATAATATACTGAAAGCCATTAAAAACGCAATTGGTATTTGTTGTCCTGAAACTTACAAAAGTTCTATTGAAGATTTTTTCCTGCGATACAGAGGATGTAGGGATAAAAGGCTGTTATTCTGGCCCATTTCTAGTTCGAGTCCCGGGCATTCCTCTCACATGAACTTTGATACGTAAAACTGAACCTTTGACATTTCTCGTAAACACAACCACATTCATGAAACACGTTGTGCACATGCATTACCTGCACCCAGGCCCTGTAAAAGCACAAGGAATTGTGGAACTCAATCACTTTGAGAAAATGCCACACTTGACACAAGACGAAAGGAATCAGGTTATCGGTATGGTCAGCCAAGGTGCTTCAGATGTGATGATTGCCAGGCACTTTAATGTGCATCCATTCACTGTAAGTCGACTCAGACAACGTTTTCGGGCTACCGGAAGTGTTGCTGATCGTCCGCGACCTGGTGCACCACCTGTGATAACAGCTCGACAAAACCGCAATATCCGAGTTTCACACTTGCGAAATCGGTTCCAAACAGCTGATGATTAGGCAAGGAGGACAATTTGGACAAGTCAACGTCATTTCAGCGTCCAAAAGGTGCAAGGACGCCTTGCTGCCTTGAACATCCGGTGTCGTCACCCGTACAGTGGTCCAACCTTATTGCATCGCCACAGACTTGCCAGACAGCGATGGGCAGCAAATGGGGCCAATCTTGGCAACAGGACATGGCCAGATGTCATTTTTTTAGATGAATCCAGGTTTAACTTATCCTTTGCAGATGGACGTCAACAGATTTATCGACGTAAAGGAGAAAGACTTGCGCCAAACTGTGTCCTTGAACATGATCGTTTTGGAGGGGGTGGTGTCATGATCAGACCACAGACCATCAGAGGCTGCAGACCATCCAACAGCTGTTCCTGAGAAATGTGTGTCTTTCAATGCCCAAAAGACTGCGAGCATGTCTTGCAGCGCACGGTGGACACACACGATATTGACTGCAAGTGACCCCTCCTTTGTGTGATGTCGTTGTTGCGTCACTGATGTTGTTGTTTTTCGAAATGATGTCGTTGTTGTTTTGTTGGACATTTTCAGATGAAATTATTCACAGATGTTCACTTAAAACATATCTGCCAGTTAGGTTTATATATGTTGAAATTAGTGTGAGTAAAGAAAGTATGAATGTCGAATTGCATTTTTAATGGCTTTTAGTATAGATGTCTTGTGGTCATGAACTAATACACGCATCCTCTGTATTTGTAATTTTGTTCCCGCATGTATGGTATAACTGTATTAAATCAAATGTTTGATAGGCATTTCCCAGTTGGGAGAACATGAACATGTTACATTTTGTGCGGATAACAATTTCTTTTATTCCTTGTCAAGGCTTTTAGAGCTACTTCTTGCTCCTTCAGGTAGATAGTCCTATGGTCTACTCGTATTGGACAGCTAATGTGTCCAGCTTTTGATTCAATGAAAGTAAATCCTAAACAGTGGATTTGGTATACAGTTAATATATCGCAAATATAACAAGTGATGAAATAGTTTTTCATATTCATTACGTTTAAATAAAAAAAGAGTAAGTAGGCTGCTGATGAGCCTCCAGTATTATAGGTCATAGGTCATGGGTGAAGATGCATCTTTATAAGTAAAAATCATAAGTAAGGAAATCATAAGTATCTATAGTACGCCAGCCGACACTGACTCAAAATCATAATCGATGTATTTTGCGTCCGTCGGACGATACATAAACATTTTATCTTGCCTCACACATAAATGTCGTTTTCTGATTGGCTGAGTGCTCTTCTATTATTCTACCCTGCTTACAAGCGAGTAACATTTCCTATGTACCCCGCTAGGAATGCCGAACTCATTTGGTACTTCGTAGTAGTAATTCTTTATCTCGAATAACAATGAATCACGTATGATGTACGGAAATCACCGATGTTTGGCGAATGCAAATCGATGGAAGGGAGATAATTCTAAATTTGTGTTTCTTGTCTTGTCGTCTGGTACTCCATACTATCATCCGATACCCGTGCTTCAAACAGTTCAAAATTACAATTGAGGTGTTCGGTAAGATAAATACATTGTTCACTGGTCCCTCGGGGGTACATCAGCCCATGTCCCCCTCGAGACCAGTGAACTAGAGATAATATCACATTTATTTCTTCATGTTCGGTAGCTTCTCGAACACTGACGATTAATGCATGCTTTTGGACGTTGATCAAGGGTACAGAAACATGTGCTTTAATGGCTTTAATAAAGCCCTGGTTTGTAGCTGTAGTCACAGCGGCCATAAACTGGGTTTTGATTCTTGTTCCAAACATATCCAGGAGGGGTCCGACATAAAGCAAATACTGCTGTCAGAAACTCGTAATGGTGTTGCGAAAACAGCAATGAGAGGGTTATTCTTCGGGTGTGTTACTTCTTCAGTAAACACTGAGATCAGAAGAATAAGGTGTCGATTCTATTAGGTGTCCTGAGTGAAACTGTTAAAACACAAACGCACACACACGTCGTCGTTATCATCATAATCATCACCATCATCATCATCATCATCACCATCATCACCATCATGATCATCATCATCATCATCATCATCATCATCTTCATCTTCATCATCATAACTATGCAGGTAACTTATAAAGTGTTAGAACGATATAGAACAAAGTTGGAATAATCTTGCCCCATCTGGAGACCCTAACATTTTTTTTACTTTAATAAAATGTGTTCACCCTGTTACCGACGAGACCCACGATAAGTATATATAACCCACTAACTCAGAGACCCTCCCTAATCCAGCTCCCTTCGAGACCGAATAGCCAGTAGAGACACTTGTATCTCTTCATCACCTCACAGGCAATTGATTTGCATGGCAATTATCGTCGGCGGGTCATGATAGCAGCATGCTCTTCCAGTACGCCCACACTGAACATTTTTTCAGAGATAGTTGATCGCAATGTAACCCTCTTCCGCAGCATGTCTGCCACAGGCAACAAAAAGCATGTCAGTCTCAAATCAGTCCAGGGCGTTTACTCTGTGTAACTATTTACCAGATAGTCCTGTTCGAACGATGTCTGCACATGTATAATCAGGGTTCGCAATGCAGCTTAGATATACATTGCCTTCGACGTGCAGATTCTGTAAGGATTTAAACAGAACATCGGTGTTCATTTAAAAAAGGACCTATTGATTTCGTATTTCATGTTACGTTCTAACTCTTCACGTATTGCTTGGTGATTGTCAAAGCGAAATCAATGCTCGTTCCAATGAAATAGTTTGACAGCATTATTGATTTTAGTTTATCCCGTCACGTGTTGTCAGTACAGCAAACTTCTTTAAAATACTTATTCTTCTTCTTGACAACAGACGAAGTTTATCCTCCCTATAACATAATTCCGACAAAAAGCCAATGTACAGACATATTCTACATGCTCAGGAAATGACGATTTATACAAATTTGTTCATGTTTGCTGCTAGTAAAGAAAACGTTTTGTAGGTAGATTTTAAACATGTCGTACAGTGTCATGTATTTCTGATGATTTATCAAGAATTACGTGGTTCTTAAAGACTGACCGACTGTCTACCTATGGGTGATGAATATTTGAATCCGTCAGGAGAGGATTCAGGAACTCACAGCAGTGTAAACTTTGGCTGTATATACCACGGCCTTATATTTGGATGTTCTGTATACTACAGGCAGTCTTCTGTTTGCTGTTATAGTGCATACAATGTTGCTGTAATGATTTTATAAAGCCATACTGATCAGTGTTTATTTTTTTCCGATGGTTTCGATAGGAGGTTCATACATTCTACCTTCTATTCCAGACATGTTTCTTTCACAACACGTACCGATATGATATACTCCTACCGATACGGATCTATTTTCATTTCACAGTTTGTGAAATCTCCCACTTTTTATTCAAAATTGTGAATGAAAAATTCATTTGATGTGCAGTTCAAGTCTGCTTATTTGACTCCAATCAAAACATGAGAATATTTGAATATCCGATTCGACCTGATCATATTTCTAGGTTTATCAGCAAAATACCCGTGTTTACGGGATTCACCAAAGTGGTGACAGTTTTAGGCATTTCACATTCTTAAAACTGAAGGGAAAACAATCTACCGCCTTTAATCTTCTGATACATGAAACCTACTTCCCGTGAACATTCCTGGAATATAATTGCCCCCTTGGATCTAGTGAAATTATGTCTAGTATGACGATTATCTCCCGCAAGAAATGCTGTATGCATATGAAAAAAAGAGAAAATTGTCATTTCCCTTTCTTGATTAATTTATGAATACTAATATTTCAACTATGACGTAGGCGCATTATTTTTCTGTCGAATATAATTATGTTACCACAACAATATATCATGTCCTTCCTAATAGCACATGCCTTAGAGGATAATGATAGCACTTCAACACATTCTTATTTCTGCTATGTCATGACATTAAAATATACGCAAAGAACTTGAGCACCCTCTTTATTATCTCATGATGGAATGAGCCCCGATCTTAACCCTTTGGGACATATCTGGGACATGGTTGGTCGTCGTGTGCAACAATGGGATCCTCCTAAACAGGACCTGGCCCAAATGGAAGCTGTTTTACACACGAAATGGCGTAGACTGCCCCTTGAGAAAGTTAGGAGGCTGACAGGGGTACGAGGAGGAGAGTGGTGGCTGTCATTCGGTCACAAAAAGGTTATAGTCCATTGGCTGACGGGGGTCCACATGTGGGCCCCAACCCAACCCCGAACACACACACACACACACACACACACACCCTCTACTTCTTGGATATTTTCAAGTAGCCACGGGTCACTCCTTCGGTAAAATGCATGTTAACATTAAAACAACTAGTTCCCGAGTTACCTATTACGAACATTTTTGGGGGTAGGGGAAACAAATGTGACAATATCTTCTTGTCCTGTAGATCCACAAGTAGGTCACCAGAGGTCAAAAGGTCACGGAATTTTGCTGATGCCCAAAATTTGACTCATGCCCCATTATGTCAATGTCCTGGTGCCAAATGGGGAATGTTATCATGGTAACACCCCAAGAAGTAAACTATGATGTTGTTGTAACAAAACAAAAGGACTAATGTTTGATCATTTTGCCAATTTTTGCTTCTATTGCATGTGAAATATAGGTATATGTCAAAAGTCTCAAGCCCTAAAATAGGCTTTCATTAATTCACATGGTCATGTGGTTTAAATGTAGCAATAATAATAATAAAATCAACATGAATTCCAATCATTTTGTCATTTCTTATGAGTCAAATGAACATACGGGTCAGAAAATCTCATGTTTTTCCATCGTGGTTATGTACGTGTGGAAAACTTATTCATTGCAAAAATGCAGGAGATGCTTAATTAAGTTCTTTGTGTTAATGTTCCAACTGTGTTTGCTGATTTAACCTGGAAGAAGGTTAAATACCAATGAACTGGTGAACAAACAACGAGCTGTCTGTGATATGAATATAACTACATTTTGCTGGGACTGCCTTGCTGCAGTTATGGTGATGGTCCGTCAGGTTTGAAAAGGTTCTGATCATAGCTACATTTCGATGATATATAGATGGCTCAAATGAAAATCACCTACAGGCTAACTACCATCACATGAGAAGTACATGAATACATACTTCACTGAACAAATACAGTGGTTTCTCGATGTGAACATTATTGTCTTCAACCAACATATTGCTAAACATTTCGTTCGTCTTTCTTGGGATAATTTGGTCCATTTATTTCTTTGCATGTGTGCATGTAGGGTATTTATGATGTTTCCAGAAATGAGTTTTCAGAATTTTATGGAATGCAGATTATGGAATACAAAATACTACGACTAAAAACCTGGTAGACTTAAATTTACTTGAAATGTTTTGGGACTTACGTACCCTCTCAGGAGGACAATATATTTACGCTACGTCAACCCCCTTCAAATGCACAGCCACTCACAAATTCAGTTTTTCATTAAAATCACCAATACTAAAAATGCATGTATGTACAAAACATATGAATCAAAATTCATCTATCAGTTCTATTTCTTTTAAAAATTCGATAATAAAATGATAATTGGCATTATTATAAAGATCCTTAACAGTTTTTACTTTGAAATATTTATCCCTTATGATGCAAAATTCAACACAATCAAACAGGACATGCTTGACCGTGGTTCTCTCATCACAAGAGATACAAAACGGAGGATCTTCATCTTTTTACAGGTATTTGTGAGTATAACGCGTATGGCCAATGCGACATCGTAGCATAATGACCTCCTCAAATCTGGACTGACAACCCAAGTAGGTGTAACCAATATAAGGTTTTATTTCATGTAATTTATTGATACCTACTTGGGTGTCCCACTTCTTCTGCATCAGATTACGGATGTAAGTTCTAATGCTGGCTTTGTGATCAGAGTAAGGAATAAGAAGTGATGTCACAGATTTGTTGAGTGCTGCCTTGGCGGCAAGATCGGCCATTGTGTTCCCAGAAATTCCAACGGGGCTGGGTAGCCAACAAAAGACGATGTCGTATTGGCCAATTGTAAGATCATTATACTATTCAATTATTTCAATTAAAAGTGGATGTTTACAAGAGAGATTTTTAATAGCCTGAAGGCAAGAAAGAGAATCTGAAAATATGATATATTGTTTATATTTGGGGTGTCTAGTAATATATTTAAGAGATGTTAGTATTGCGTTTGCTTCTGCTGTGAAAATAGAGCTGTTATCAGGCAATCGAGAAGATATTGTTCTGGATCCAGTGACAGCGGCACAAGCTACTGCGCCACCATCCTCGGACCCATCTGTAAATAAGGATTTGTATGTATTATATTTATTTCTTAATTGACTAAATTCTTGTTTATAGTGTAATTCATTTGTTTCAGATTTTTAAATGTAGTTAATGTTAGATCAACGTGTGGCCTCACTTATTGCCAAGGAGGAGAAGAAAGAAGACGGAAAGGAGAAATATGTTCCAGCACAAGGCCGGCAGCAGAAATGAATGGTTTAATTCTGAGCCCAAGAGGCGGAACAAGAGAAGACTTCTTGTTGTACAGATCCTCATAGAGGGGATTAAAGACACAGTTATATGCAGGGTTCGACTGACTAGAATATAGTTTAGTGATATATTAGCTCGTCAGCTTCAAAGTAAATACTGTCAATACGAGAACTTCTGAAAGATCCAAGACAAAGTCTTAAACCTTGGTGATGAATAGAATCAAGAAGTTAAGGTTTCCTTTACAGGCTCCGCCATATATAATGATAATAATAATAATAATTAAAGTTGCAAGCAACATTGAGGGCTCCTTGGGTTGGATAATTTCTAGCCATTTGGTACCTGTCATGCAGATGTCGAAAGCAGTAAAGGCTGTAGCTGATATGGATCATATCACTGTCAGTAATGAGAAATATTTCAGTAGTAAACTTTGAATTCTTATGTTTGAGGGTTAGATACAAAGGATTGTGTTGTATGGTATGGGTAATTGCACTTATGGCTTTGGAAACAGCTGTTGGCTTGATTGGAAAATCGAAGAAAAAAGAAGAATGCACGTTCAATTGCTAATTATTTATTTCTTTTTACTGAAAATGTGGTTGTTTTTGGTATTTATTTTCGGGTGAGTGTAGATACCATTTCCATTAAAATATCAACAACAGCCAAGTTGAAATGTAACACGAAGCGCCCGTACTTGTATTTGTGTAGCATGTACCAATATCCACAACGCTGTTTCTCTCACGTTGAGCTTGGTTGACACAAGTCATCGGTTCACAATTGCCCAGATCAATATTCATGCTGATAATCACTGGATTGTCTGGTCCAGACTCGATTATTTACAGACCGCCGTCATACAGCTTGAATATTGCTGAGTGTGGCGTAAAACTAAACTCACTCACTCACTCACTAACGCTCACGCAAGTGAACTTGTGATTTGACAGCAATTAAGGTACTTCAGTAGTTTGTATCAGTATCCATCACACTGTTACACTCGGGCTGTTGGAACTGAATTTGTGAATCGAGAGCAGGTATATATACTGGAAATACACGTAACACCTCGATACTGGTCACCTATGAAGTTGTAACATCCATGCAAACTGCAGAAAACCCAAATGTTACCGAAAGCGCATTACTCTTTGGGCATTGCAAAGCCGGCGAGTGGGTGGTGTTGAGCGATTTTACTAACGCTTCCTTCAGCTAGATCAGGGTTACCCCCCTTAGACCACAGCTACAACTTTTACTATGACCCGGAACGCTCATTCATTGACAATCTTTAAAAGCTGCCTAAAAACATACCCCTTACAAAAGATTGAATTACAATGAAGATATAAAACCTCTACTGCACTGTATTTTAATTTTGTGTCGCGCTAGCTCGCGTCATTGTCAATTGAAATTGACATCGTCTCCCATATCTGCACGTGGACCACGCTTTGCAGTGGTAGTCTCTTTATAGGAGATATCGTCCTTTCCCTTTCCTTCAGACTGTTGCATGTTTTGCACGGGTAATCTGCCGTGTCGTAAATGTCGATGAAACTTATGACACATTCGGCAATGTATCCCTGGGCCGTCGGTGATATAAAGAAGTCCCTATTTCATTAAGCTGTCCAAACTTTGGGTTTTTGAGTGTAAGTATTATTTATGATGACTGGTACGTTGTTGGAATACTTTTTGCGTGATTTCTGGTGTGGTGTGCCTCGAGTTGTGGGTCAGTTTGCTTGGCACTCTTTTTCTTTCATTTGGGGCAGGTCTCAAAGTTGTTTTTTTCCTTTTAGCTCCCATACGTTGTATTCACACGAATAATGTTGAACGCCGTAGCGCTTGCAGTGACTTTTGACATAGGACCAAGAACAGAAAATGTTCAGCAACCAAAGGCCACTTCAGAACAATCGTTTAAAGTGTTGTATGTGCTAAGTTTGGTTTGGCACAAAATGGCAAAGAAGCCCGTGGAAGTTTTTGAAGACAAGTTTTGCCCAGAAGTAGCGTCCAATATGGCGGCCATCATATCCACATAGCCACATTTGACGATGCTACTGTGTAGTAAGGTGCATAGACACAAAGTATGCAAAGTTTGAAAGCCGTAGCTCTTGTAGTTTCAGTGCAGCACATTTTGGGAGGTAAGCAGTCAGGATTCTGCTGAAAAACATCACCAAAAACTTCAATCCAACATAGCGGCCAAACGGTGCATTTTAGCGACTCGACCCGTCCAAATTGTAGACATTTTGATTGCGCATCTGCTCAAGACATTTGGTAGTCATTGGATGAGTAGTTTTGCAGATATTTGCTGCTGAAATTGAAATTTTTTAATTAATTTTGAATTATCTGCCCTTTGCTATTGGGCATAGAACCTTGAGATTTTTGCAGAAACAACTTCAGCACTGTGGACACCATGGGGATTCTATCCCCTGGTGTTCTTTGTAGGAGTGGTACAAAATCCGGCGGAATAATAAATAATAATAATAATAAAAACATTAGTAATTACAATAGGTCTCCTGCTTAGCAGCAAGGAGCCCTAAAAACACGAACGATTACAATAGGTCTCCTGCCTTTTGGCAAGGAGCCCTAATTAAAAATCGTTATTTTTGAGTTTTTCGGGGTTTTGACCCCGGAACTTGATAGTATGTCAAAAATGCTTTCTAATGGTCAAGGTCACCAAGGTCACGGGGGTCAAGGTCATTTGACCGGTCCGTCACAAGACAAAAACATGTTTTTTGGCGAGCTAAGACGCCGTTGTTATTACATCTAGGGTGAAAGGGATTAGTGTTTCTGATTTACCCGATGTATCATATGCGCAGGTCAGATTTAGTGAGAAATATGTCCGCCGTCTGTCCGCATGTCTGTCCGTCAAAATACTGTATAGTTAGTATCTCCGGAACTATGAAACGTACAGAGTTGAGATTTTGCACACAGCATTTCCTTGACTGTGCCTAATGATGCCGTAAAAATCAAGTCATTTGAATTTCAACTTCTGTTACCATGGCAACCTGATAAATGAAAAACCTTAAATCCAAGATGGCGGCCAAACGGCTAGAGATATCGATCTGGGACAGCAGACAAAAATGATCGGCATCTCATGACCAAGTCACATACCAAATATGGAAGCGATTGGGGCAATAGTGGTGGAGTTATATGCTGTTTTATGCCGTTTTGGACACATAATGCATTTGTGCAATTTTCAATGCCATATGGCCGACAAACGATCAAACTTTTGATATGCATGTAAGAACACGAAATATTAAGCATCTTATGTTGATACATACTGCCAAATTTTACTGCCTTCTGTGCAGAACTTGAGCGGCTATGCTGTTTATAATGTAGTATCATCAGAATCTGCCGAAATCCAATATGGCCGCCAAGCAATACACATTTTGACATGCACCCAAGAACAAAAAATGTTTAACACACTTAGTTACTACGTACTACCAGATTCTAGCTGCATAGTTGAAACAGTTATGACGCTGCGATTTTTTGAAAATACATTTTAGTACAAAGTAAACAACAGAAGCAAACATCTAGATATCCGTAACTAATCAAGATATCGCAACATAGCTTATAAGCATTAATATTTGGGGTATCTAATGTATATCTGCACATTTACAGCATTCTGCATTTCATACATTCAGAGTTATGGCTTGCGAAAAATGCCTACCCCACAAAACCTGCACGTTTCCGATAAACATCTTCAATCCAATATGGCCGTCGCATCACGTGACTTTTGACATAGGACCAAGAACAGAAAATGTTCAACAACCAAAGGCCACTTCAGAACAAGCATTTAAAGTGTTGTATGTGGTAAGTTTAGTTTGGCACAAAGTGGCAAAGAAGCCCGTGAAAGTTTTTGAAGACAACTTTTGCCGAAAAGTAGCGTCCAATATGGCGGTCATGATATAAACATAGGCACATTTGACGATGCTACTGAGTAGGAACATGCATAGACACAAAGTATGCAACGTTTGAAAGCCGTAGCTCCTGTAGTTTCAGTGCAGCACATTTTGGGAGGAAAGTAGTCAGCATTTTGCTTAAAAACATTTAAAAAAACTTCAATCCAACATAGCGTCCAAACGGTGCATTTGAGCGACTTGAGCCGTCCAGGCGAAATTGTAGACATTTTGATTGCGCATCTGCTCAAGAACTTTGGCAAACATTGGAGCATTGGTATTGGAGATATTTGCATTTGCGTTTGAAATTTTTGAATTAATTTTGAATTATCTGCCCTTTGCTATTGGGCATAGAACCTTGAGATTTTTGCAGAAACAATTTCAGCACTGTGGGCATCTGGGTGAATTTTTTCAAGCGATTCAGTCCACTGGTGCTCTTTGTACGAGTGGAACAAAATCCGGCGGAATAAGAAATAATAATAATAAAAACACGAACGATTACAATAGGTCTCCTGCCTTTTGGCAAGGAGCCCTAATAATAATAATAAGTCTTTAATGAGTTGCTGGTCGACTCAACTTGAGCTGTACTCGCAAGGGCAGGTGCAGACTTCGGAATCTATTCCAATCAGAAGGGAATTTTCCAGGGGGACTCCTTCAGTCCTTTGCTTTTTTGTTTGTCTCTAAATCCTTTGAGCTTTCTGCTCAACAGAGAGGAAAGTTACCATCCCGGACCTCCTCAGCACAGATCCCCAACACCGCTTACTCATCTTCTTTACATGGATGACATCGAGAAGGGCTAGGTTATTTGTTTCCAAGTACCAAACAAGTCGATTACTTATCATACGTTCCATGGTTTTGCTACAAAAATCGGTCTATAATTGGACGGATCCGTATGATCACGTCCAGGTTTAGGTATTGGTATCACTATAGCGTCACGCCATGAGGGAGGAAATTTTCCACATGTCCAAATATCATCAAAATGTTGCAGTTGTGCACAGTGGAATGGTAAAACTCGAATAAAGAACAACATTCAGTGAAATGAGTGTACCATTACAGAAGTGTTCATTGCATTGTACAAAACACCACATTTCTGAATTTGTGGAAAGTTTGATCGAGAACACACAATGGTGTGGTTGACTGACACTTTGCCTTGTCTTTGTCACACCCCAGTACCAGTATTGTACCACTGTTTTTCCAATATGGATGGTTCTGTCGAGACTAAAGTGTAGGTTTACCCTGTAAATCAATTTGGAAGGCAAGGTGACCCTTTCACTGCCATGTGGCTCAAGTGTGGCTGAGCTTTTCTTATCGAAATCTAAAGCTCTTCGAGTGAATTCCTCTTAAACAGAAAGTAATCAAAAGCTAATAATTTTTAAAGCTAAGGATCTCTGAGGTGTCATCTATGAGAAGAGAATTTGATACAGTTTGGACATTGGTCAAAGAATCCCGAGTGTTCAATCAACGTGTTTGATAATGCTGAAATGCTCACGATGAAATGAACGGCATGTTTTGTCTGTTATGTTTTTACCTATTGCGTCAGAAACAGATATTCTTCTGTAACACAAGACAAAAATATTTTAATCGAAGTTTGAAAGTATTTTTACCCTTTCCAATTTAAACTTTCAGTGACACTAACACACGGCCGGCTGTTTGATGCTTTGGTTTGGTCATTATGCTTTGGTTCCGTTCGCCTAGAATAACAAAAAGCTCGCTGAAACACCGACAATTTGGTGAAAATGAACCCAAAACGTGCTTTCCTTGCAAATTCGAAAATATTAACATGAGGTATTCCGCTTCAATAAGATAAACATTTGAACAGGCGGTATTTTTCATACCCCACGGGAAGTACTTCTATTCCATCGTGACCATCTGCAAGACATTCCATAATGATCTTTTGTTTCCACTTTCGAATCGGGAAATATGTCAGACTAATTTTAAAGCATAGTCCGTGAAGGAAGTATTCAGTTTGAACTTGGCATTCGTGACATGTAGGATTACACATTTTCTCAATAAATTACCAATTCTGGGACGCAGACCCATTTAAACCCAGACTATCGGATTGAAGCGCCTAACTTCCAACACACAAACTGAGTCCAGGGTCGTAGCTACTAATATAAAAAGGCCCGGGCTTACAGATGATTTGTGCTAAATAAATATAAAATTTCTAATTATTGCCAAAAATGCTATCTAAATATAAAACTTTTCAACCTATCAGGCTCACACGAAATTAATGGATTGCTACGCAGCTGGAGTCATCTTAATGCTCGGTTTGAGATTGGTCGTTCTGTCATGGGATCTTTAGATCTCTCTTTGATGGTGTAGGAAACTGATATCACTCCAGTGATCAGTATCATGAGCACCGATCAATGTCGTTGTGACAAAACGGCAAGCATTGCCACTAAAATCCATTAAATAGGGTGAGTGAGTGAGTATGGCATTTAGCGATGTTCCAGCAATATCACGGCGGCAACACCAGAAATGGGCTCCACACATTGTACCAATGTTGGGAATCGAACCCGGGCCTTCGGCGTGACGATCGAACGCTTTCAAGACTAGCCTACCCTACCGCCCCAATTAAATAGGTGCAGTGAGTAAAGATGTATGAAAACTGCCTTAAGAGTCAAAGTATGGGATGGTCTTGCACATCATGTCGACAAGCAACGAGTAATACTGGAAATACGATCTGACGTTAATAATGATTGTTTCCATATTCCTATAGCATTGCCACTACATTTGTCGGGGGTAAGTGACAACAGGGGAGTCGATGGCTTGGGAATTTATCCAATAACCATATGACGAATGGATTCGATTATCTTGGAAAAACTTCGGGTTTTTTTCTACTTTTGCCCTTTTTGTCAAATACTTCAACGGCAACCGTGATTAATTTGAAATTATTATCCCAATGCTTCACATTGACATTGGCACTACAAATAGCTCTTCATTCTCGTTCTCGTGTATTAAGAATTAAAGGATGCATCTCCTGTCTCTCTGAGAACATTATCAGCAGACCTGAGAAGGAATTGTTCTCTTCTGTGCATTCTGTCCCTATAAGTGGCGAAAATCATATGAATGGACCTCTGAATAAACAGTGTCCGCGCAAAGCCTGTGTGGGGTGGTGGGGTGTGTGCATATTTGGATGAAGATTCGAACGCTACACACGAAAGTCATTAGACATAATACTTAAAAACATCCAATCTCACAGAAACAAGTTTTGCACGAATTCCCCAATTATTTGGGTTTTTTTTAATTGTATGCTTCTTAACATCTCTCGCCCTTTTTGCGAGAGAGAGAGAGAGAGAGAGAGAGAGAGAGAGAGAGAGAGAGAGAGAGAGAGAGAGACATGGTGCATTTTTCTTGGACACGAAAAAAAATAATCATTTGATTCTCTTATTCCTTACATGGTTCACGCCATTTCTGAATAATTCTATTCAAAATAGGTAAGTGTCTATTGTTGATTATGAAAACCGTAGAGGACATGTTAAAGAAATCCGACCAAAGGCAATCAAATGGGAAAAGGTCGATGGCACAATTAATTAGCAAAAAGAATATTTATGCTATACATAAGATTAAGATCACCATCGATCTAAAGATTACAAAGATATTCAGGGGAGGGGTGAGGAGTGGGGAGAAACCTATTTGAGATGGTTAGGCCCCTTTGGTATTGGGCACAAGACTATAAATTAGTGACTTTAACGGTGATTTGAACGTCATTTTAGGTTGCACTGACACCTGATATCACGACGACCACGACTATGTACAGTGTACAATGAAATTCCGTTAATATGTACGGCAAAGAGTGAACATGAATATTTCAATTAACGAATCATAAGTACGAAATAATGACCAAATAACGTTAAATAATGATGGAGTTGCAGCATGTAATGGTACAGTGAGACGGTTATTAACGTAGATGATATCAAGTTGATATTTATGAAATCAAAGTAGTTACTTAATTGGTGTCTAATAACGTTACGTTACATTCTCGTCAGATTATCAAAGAGAACGTTGCCACTCAATAAACATTTTCACATATTTAGCAAATACCTGCTTCACATCACATTATATATGTATTCTGTTGGTAAAGCATTCAAATGCTGCTGATCTATTGGTCGGTGGTCTCTAACACTAAGGAGACTCATTTTTTATCTGATATTATTTCTCTGTGTTACCAAATTGAGTTAGAAGAAAACTATCATTTGCTAACAAAAACAGTGACCAAAACAAAACCATGAGTTTACTTTCGTATTGAACTGACCTGTTTGTGGTAAACATGTAGCGTACCAAAACAGTTGGTAGTGTCAAACAATCACATTACTGTGGGATAGTCATGCATCACTTCCTATCCGACATACACGATTATTAGCTTGAAGAGTCATCCATCTTCTCAGATCCATGGCTGGTCAAATAAGAAAATGTGTTTTTATGACAGCATGTGATTTAGTGTTGGAGACCTCAGTTTGGTGAGCGAGTTTAGTGACTACACGATCGCACTCAAGGACGTGGAGGGAGATTGGGTTGATGAGGTATTACTGAGTAAGGGAAGGGCGATGGGTTAAGGCTGACCTAGCATGATAACATGGTTTAGTCGTAATGCCTTGGGTACTCTTGGTTAAGGACTGTAGCAGTTGATGCCATCACCTGCTGCAGAGAAGCACAGGAAAACAGTGTAATGTAGTGCTTGTCGCTAGTTATTAACAATTATATTCTCAATGTATGCCTTTCACCGGCAGTACCAGCAATGTGCACGGTCATAAATATTGATCTTGTCAAGTCAGGTTTTTCTGTTATTTGAATTTTGTGCTTCAGATGTGTATAATTCAATGATGCAAAACAAAAACAGTTTTTATGGAGAAAGATTTAGGGTTTTCCCAGTTTTTCAGTCATTTGAATTTTCTACTTGATATTCTTAATTCAATTATGCAAACCCATGCTGTATCAGAATTTGTGGTGTAGGATATTGGATCATTGTCATTTTGAAGCGGTGCTTTGTGACAAATGCTTTCGTCAAAAACGTTGTTTAAGAAGTTGTATGGAAATATTGTTCGCCTCCAAGCAGACTCATCTGGTCGCTAACCTTAAGATAACAACCACATCTCTTGTCTCCCGTCAGACCTGAATACAAGCTTCCAATGCTTCAGGATATAAATGATACGTACTTATTCCATCTCCAATCAGACATGCATGTGTTTGAATTTAGTGAATGTGTAAATTGAAATGTCTATCACACATATTCAGTTACCCTTATCCATACATCTTGCTATGGTATCCAAACTCAATATAACCCCATTCAGTGATCAATAAGAGTAGCCATATCCCCATCATCGATTGGTGAAAGGGGCTGCAGACGTGGTTGTAATGTCATGTCCAGCATACGTTGAGATATGTTTGAATAGGTCACATTGAATTAAGAATAATCGAGGAACACAATGGTTGTTGTGAACGAGCTTTCTCCATTCAAGCCTGTCTCCAGCTGTCAAAGACACAGATTGGTTATCTATTATCCATTTATTCCTTCTTACACATGTACTGAGACCCAGTACCTGAAAACAATAATACATATTACTTTTATTGCGATTCACGAAGTTTCACACGATTCACGTAATCATGACACCAAATACATTCGTCGAGACATTGGACAATCATCAATGCATTTTTGGTTACAATGTTCTCACAATACTCCATAAAATAATACAAATATAAGCAAGCATATTTCAAAACCTTCATTGCAAAGCCTGGTCTCCATCGCGACTATCATAAGAAAGAGTGTTCCATTTGGTGTAAAAGGAAACATAGCTGTGAAAGTTATATGGACAAATCATCATACAGCGTTGACAACAACAAAAACCGGAATTGGTCGTTTGCTTGTCGTAAGAGGCGACTTACGGGTGGTCAGGCTCGCTGTCTTGGTTGACACATATCATAGAACCCCAAATGCGTAGATCGATGCTCATGCTTTTGATCACTGGGTTATCTGGACCAAACTAGATTATTTACAGATCGACTCATCATATAGTCGGAATATTGCTGAGTGCGGCGTTAAACGACAAACAAACAAACTTAAAGTGACTCATTCTGTATGAATCAGAAATAGCACATATCAATACCAGATTACGTATTTAACCTGATCAAAAGAAACTTAGCATTGTACAGCACCGCTCTGAGAAAAAGGCCTGACATTTCAATTGTTTATCAAAGGTAAAAACTATCCTTTAAGTGCTTCAAACAACGAAATTTATCATCTGTTAGCCGTAATTAGTTTGTGTCAAAGACATAAAATAACTCAGACAATTTCTCAGACCCCATCAAAAAGGAATAATGCTCTTCAAGCTGTAACTAGTTGATAACACAATTCAAAGAATAAAAACCAAAGAATTAATGGAATATAATTATTTCGCATTGTGTTCCATTTCAGTTAAACGTTATCAGAGCAAAAGCGGCAGCAATGAGATTTTATGGCCGTCGTTTTGTTTTCACATCACAAGCTATACGATCTAAGGGACATTTCCGCTTGCAGGCTAAAGATCCCATTAACATTTGAATCAACATTATATATTATATCAAAGCCATACCATCTTTTGAAACACTGAAGTAAATACGTCTTGGTTCAATGGTGTAACCAACTACGCCATGATGTCGTTGTTACCGATGTCGATTACATACAAACGCATGTTTGATGTACTATTGATTGCATAGACGAAGCATAAATGAATGCAGGCAGTGGTGTTGTCTGTATGCATTGGAGGCGTGGTTCATACGAATTGGGTTCTGAGGGAAGGACAAGACATATTTCCGGCTTTCATGACTGGTGTCATCACTTTCACTGACGACCACATTTACTTTTCAGGGTCTTTGGCTCTAATTGGGATCAGTTTCGTTGGATGATCGAGACAAGTTATTCTCTGGCGTTGAAGTTATATGTTTATCAATGCCTTGATGTAGACTATGTTTAAGTCCTCACTACTGGCACTGGATGATACAGCGTGAGGAATATGTGTCATCCAAACATTGTTAGCCAACACTTTAAAGTTGTTAGAGACTACCATTTGCATTAAACATATACACAGCGACCATTATCACATAATATTAATAATCCAGCAAATATAACCAAGACACAATGCAGGTTCCTGCAAGTTTTATCTGTTTCAACACAATTCTAGGCTATGTATTTCAAAATTAACGATTCTTTCTGAACATCATTAAAAGTATAAACGTCTGCTCACGCTTTGTGATTTGCTATTCGAGTCGTGTCCCATGAATGCAAACCAGGTTCGCCCTGATAATATTTCTAGCTTGGTCAGTACAATACCCGTGTATTTGGGCTCGCAGGCTACACAGTGGTAAACAAATGAGACCTGCATCACTCCGGGGTTTTGTAGTTATATAACTGGATTGAGATAGATATTTGTCACTGCGGCAAAATATCATCGACATATGTTTGTGTGTTGTTCATCAATGGGCTTCGTTTCAAGGGGAAAGGTCGTCTGGAAGTAAGGATGAAAATGTATGTGTGTGTTTATGTGTGTTATCTGAAATATAGACCACGTGGAAGTAAACCCACCAATGGAAACAACGAAATCGGGTAATTTGAAAGTATGTTGGTGCTAATGACTAATTGTTTCAGACATCACGTGAATTTGCAGCCAAATCCTAGGCTCACAACGAAATCCCATATTCTCTCGATCTCCGATCTGTGTTTCTTTCACCTCCTTTACCGCTGGTTGAATGACGAGTCTCTGATCAATAAACTGCGGACTTACTCACGATACCTCTTGTGGTGATTGCGTGGGTCACTTTGATTAGAAGGAGAAAAGCAGAAAAAATGAAACATTCGGGATATCACAATGGATCCAGAGAAAGTGTTCACCATGTAGGTCAAATCAGTTAGATTTACTATGTACATAATAATTCCAAAGAAAATGTAGTGATAACCAATGTTTTGTTCTTCCACATTTCACACAACACAATAATCAACTAACTTGAATCAGACAGTAGACCATCAATGGCTAGTTGGGTACATTGACAGAGTTTGGGAACTATTCATGCACATTCTACAGAAGTCACAATTAAAATTGCTTCGAACAAGGGATAGGAAAAAACAGTTGGAATCTTGCGAGTTTCTTTCCTGACGCACACTGAATGACCCACCATATTCTGTCGCCTCAGACAACTATGAAATCAGTGGCAGAGCCTGCATTGGTAAACGACTGTCTGAAGAGGAGAGTATGTAAGAATACATTTTGCTGTTCAGTAGTCACTGTCCTCTTAACTGTACAATTCCGTCATCCTGTGGGATACCAATGTGAAACAACACATGTCTACTTTCACCTCTTTTACCTGCTGGGAATCATTATTCAGTTCGGTACGTTTCATACCGACCTTTCTTTTCAATACGTGGCTATTGCTAACTACTGTAATTTGGTTCTCCAAAGTTGATTTCACTGGTAGCACAAGTTCAATGCAGACCATTGGCACTATTTGCAAACATGTTATTTTGAACCTGTACATTCAGATTGTTGATCGGAGACGTCGTATAGTTGGTTTTACATTTTCAGAGATATAAAAACGTTAAGAGTCTGGCACACGTGGGTTGTTGTTGACGTGTACTTAGTACTGATTGTGTTTAGTCGTCTTTCCAAATTTAGAGTGCTTCATTCAAGTGACTTGCTGACAGTTGACGTCGCCTCTGATGAGCGATCCTACCCATTTGCATTGAAATAGGCCAACTGTTCTTACCCCAGAGGGTCAATCAGAACATATTAACGATGCCACATCATATGCAAACATTTAACGTTGGGAGAAGGAAATGTACCATGGGAGAGAGTGTGAATGATGACTCTGACAGCCACAAAAATACCATTAATAATCTGGTCCTGAACAATATGCCCATTCCAATTCGTGACACAGTGAGTGATTGCGTGAACTGCGTGTAACAACGGTATGAACATCAATCCAGTGTACCTGGTATCACTGATAATATCAAATCACGTAATGCCTCGGTTACTTTGTAATACAAACAGTGTTATAAACTACAAGTCAAACATTTTACCAAAAGGCAATAGCCTTATCTCACAAAATGAAATCATTGAATTACTACAATATATCCATGGAACTAGGTCTTGTGCGTTATAGTGTTTGTATGTCTGACAGATCCTTTCAAACATTAAAACAAGCAAATTCAACCTGACACACATGAATTTTTCATAAACTTTAACACAAATTGTAAAGGCACATATGTCCGGGAAATGCATTATCAACCTGACCAAACTATATGGCATACAAAGAGCACCGCTCTCTGACACAAACACATTAAAGTGGGTTCAGCTATTAACACAGAGCATGGCGCTTTGGTCGCGGAGATCAATATGGAACGGTAACAGGTTCTGGAGGCACTTCAAAAGAGAGATGATGTTAGAAGACTTTGGTCCAGTTTCGTCATGAAGGTAGCATATCTCAAAGGTAAAAACATGCGTCTTCCATCAACGTAACGACTTCAATCGGAACTCATTTCAAACAACAACGATATGCCTCCTTGTCTGAATGTACAAATAACATTTAATTGTCCATAATACCAAATCTCTTTTAAATCACTTGCATTGGAATTCAGCAGGCATATGAAACTAATAGTATATAGTGAAATACACAATGCCATTTTAGAAAGTGGTCAAATGTAACATATGTAATAATAGTATATATTATTTGATTCAGAACGGGTTAATAATGACTACCGTGTTTACTGCATCGTGTATATAAGACCTGTTTTCTAATAATACTGTTACATTTTGGACATAATGCAACATATATTTCGAACCATTGGTCACTACTCATGCGCTAACCATCAGTCAGTCTGTACCTCTAAGTGGGAATACATAGCTCTCGTCCTGGTACCCTGTATAGATTAATAGTAAATTACTTTACCACCCTAGTTCCAAATAAATGGATGTGTATTATAACACCAACCAATAGTTTGGGAATAATTATGGATTCTCAAAACCCAAACATCTAATTTATCTTTTCCTGAACATTTTGCCTCTGAAGAACAAAATATATAGATTTACTGAATTAACGCCTGTTTCAAAGTATGCCAGATATTCGGCTGTACTAGATGTTGACATCATCCCGAATTCAATTTTACCTTCACTTTTACTTCCGTTGCAGGGTGATCAATTCTCAGACATTCACTTGTCTGTCGTGTGAGATTTTCTCATAAGAGATTTGATAAATGGTGAGAAAATCTACTCGCACTGGACCACAGCCAAAGCGTCCAAGAAATAATGGATGAACTTTGTTATAGATGAGTGGTCTTCCATTTAAAGCACATCGGGCTAATCGCTGATTACGTTGACCATTTTATACATTGTTAAGGCTGTCCTCGAACCAGTAATCCCGTTAAGTAAAGAGCTACAGACATTATGGATTAACTTTATTGAAATATTAGAGATATTAGATATTAGAAACTAAAGACTTAAAATATATTTTAACTGTACCATTCATGACTTGTTTTACCTCGATCGACAAGGAAGACGTTCCTTCTGACAGAATGTCAATACAAGTCTTTGGATGATAAAAGTGACATGCTGTCATGAAGCTAATCCCCGTTTGTATAACCAGTACTATTCCCATTTAAATTGTTTAGAGTAACAAATGTCGATCAGTATAAATAAATCATTCTTAAAAGCAGTGTGATGGCTACAGATCCGACTGTCACATGAGGAGTCGTTTATCAATCAAATGGTGATGATACAAGCTGTTCGCGAAACGGTGAGAGTATTCTGCTCCATGCACATGGAAAGGCAAATCAGTTGTTCACTTGAAAACCAAGAGAACATATGGGACAAGTCAAATACTGTATACCCTGTATACTGTTATAATGCCACCGTTTGTCCAGGAGTAAATATGGCATTATATCCAGGCTGGCATTATAACCAGGTAGGACAGTTGGAGGACCTGTGCAATCAACAAGGTGACTGAGCTGATGTATCCTGTAATGATCCTTGAATGATTGGATAATCCCAGCGTCTAGGGGCTGCAGGTGACTTCTTGTTGTGGGTGGCAGGAAGTGTATTGTAACATGTGTTATCCCATCTGAGATTACATGACTACTTAAAGCATTAACGAGTTTGGTCAATTAATTTGAGTTAACCAATTGAGGTATGTATGCTACCTGCAGCCAGTGGGCATGGGCATTATAGCCAGGTGAAAATTACTTTTGTTAAAAAAAAAGGCAAATAGCATTATATCCAGTTTGGCATTCTAAACGGAGTATTATAAGGGCAGGAAATCCGTTCTGGCAAACACATGGCATTATATCCAGGGTGGCATTATAACCAGGGTGCACTGTACGTTTCGTGGCATCGGACATTGCTTTTGTCACTGATTTATTAAAGTTAGAAGAAAAGTCCTGGCTACTGCTGTTTGTTACAGGGTGGCTAAAAGCGGGGTATCCGGACTAACGAGATCAAATGCAGGATTATGCCTTGAAAATACATTACATAATGCCTAAACATAGTTTATGGGCACGTCGTTGTGACGGTCCACGACACTTCGTCAACAGTGACATTTTCCCTATGTCAGTAAACAGTTGCTTTCAAACAGAGCGACAAAACCCTTTCCATAACAAATCAATCCATTTTACAAAACAGAAAATATGAATATGTGTTTCTGAATCATTAGCAAATAGTGATGATGCCAGGTCTTTGCGGAATGATGAGCGTATTCTGATGTCCTCATGTTCTCATCGAGAGCTTAGCTGAGGTATTGGATGTTGTAACTTTGATAGAACAACTTCTCAGAAAAAATCAGTTTACGCTCTTTGAAATCTTGATGACAAGAGCATGCTCGATTGTACCGAAGAAGTTGTGACATGTAAACACCAAAGGCTGGAGCTGATGGAATATTGATGCTCGACATGAACAGAAGTTGACCTTTGGAAAGTTCTTGTCATGAAGCCTTATGGAGAGTTTTTGTCACCGAGATCGAAATATGAAAAACTTAAAGCGATTTCACTGGTCTCCTATTTCAATTTCAGATGGGTAAATCAGTGGAAGGGAATTGGTTATTTGATTGTTATCGAACGATAACAGATCATGGATATATCTGATGTATATGTTAAACTTTATATCCAAATTGCCATGTTTGGAATTTGCAATAGTAATTCTGACTCACCTGCATACAGTAAAAGCTCTGCAAGGGGGGAGTGGTACCTATGGGAATGCACATTAACGTTTTACTCTGTAACTGTACAAAAGAAATGCCCCATAGTAGTTCAAGGATTGATTTTTTAAAACCCCTGAAGTTCGTGACGGTGCTGCAAAAAGGTGGGGGGAGAGAGAAAGGAGGGAGGGGGCGACTTTGTACAGACAACTCGGTGAGTTTAATCGTCTAAATTCTTTCATGTACGTTTGTGGTATGGATGTTGCTCAAGTTCATTCATTTTACCAAGTAACAAAGAAAGGTACTAAAGGCATGCTGCTGTTAGATGCTAACAATGATGTTGTGAACATGTGTCAACAAGAGAGCGAAGATGTTTCTTCAATAACATTTGAGCCCGGAGGATTTTCGTGTTCATCAGTTTGTTTTTTGGGGGGGTTGTGTAAGATGTTTAACGTCGTACTCAGCAACTGTTCAGCTACATGACAGCGGTCTGTAAATACTCGTGGCCGGACCAGACAATCTAGTGATTGATAACATGAACATCGATTTACGCAATTGGGATACGATGACACGTGTCAACCTAGTCGATCAAGTTACTCGCCTCTCACGAAAAGTCCAATCATTCAATAATTGGTATTGGTAACAGGACATACACTCTACGGCCTGGAGGCAATACGCTCTTGATTTCGTAGTTTGTTGGGACGGTGGGATAGCCTAGTGGTGAAAGGGTTCATTCGTTCGTCACGCCGGAGACCCGGGTTCGATTCCCCACATGGGTACAGTGTGTGAAACCAATTTCTGGTGTTCCCCGCTGTGATATTGCTGGAATATTGCTAAAAGCGGCGTAAAACCAAATTCATATACATGAGTTTCAGTTCTGGAACCATTGAACTTACGTCACCTCCCTGGTTATCACGCGCAATAATAGTAACTTTGATAGTTTTGAGTGGGTGTTGAGGGCGATGTTAAAGGGGAAGTGTACGACATTTATTCACAGTGTTTGAAATTATACATGAGTTTCAGTTCGGCCATTGAACTTACGTCACCTTGGTTATCACGCGCAATAATAGTAACTTCCGCACATGCGTACATCGCTGTGCGGCAAAAAAAACAGGAAGTGCCCTACGCTATTCGCGGCAAAATCAGAACGTTGACATTTACTTTCTTACTCGTTGCTTACAAAGAAGAATGCCTGCCAGTTGCTGTGCTATCGACTGTTGCAATCGTGGGTACAAAGGGAGCGTTTTGAAATTTTATCGCATTCCAAAGGATGAGGGAATTCGTAAGAAATGGATTATTGCGATTCGCCGTGTCGACTGGACTCCAACAGAATATTCCCGCATATGCAGCGATCATTTTCTGAAAGGTTTGTATATTGAGTGGCAGTTGTACTTGTTGATGGTTCTTTTCGTTGTCGGATGAAAGTAAAATCATGTAATCGTACAGAATATTGAATTAGTCAGTCGTTCAGTTCAAACGAAGGCGTCGACGAGTAGTTGATAAAGGGAAATCACTCTAAATGAATTTGAAAATTAACGATCAGAAGGACATGTCCAAATAGTTGACTAGGCACTACCAGATGTTTATGTAACTTAACCACTGCAATTAGGGCTATGATAAATATAGCCTTCTGTTAGAAATATAGATCTAGTTATTATTATGAATAGTTGTTCCGTTGAATTTTAATGTATGTTCGAATGTGCGCAGGTTTTCGGACGCTTACGAATTTTTGTGTTATCTTTTATCACACGAACAACTGTAAAACATCTCATCAACTTTTTAAAGACAAATTTATTTTAAGAATCCGCATCCAGACTATTTACAATGTGTTTTAGAGGAAAGTTATCTCATTATACATGAAACACTGCCATAATCTCTAACCCTATAATCGATCATAAAATTAATTTAAAATTTATTTGGGGGCATGGGGAAGTAAATATTTGTTTATTTGAGAGACATGTCCGTATATTTCAAATATGGAATTTTTTCATTGTTTCTTGTTACACAGGTAGACCATCAAAAGATCCAAATGATGTGGACTATATTCCAAGTCTGTTTTCCTTCACCAAAGAAAGTAAGGTCACTACATCTCAGAAGATTGACCGAAGGAAGCGACTTGAGGGCAGACATGAGAATGTCAATCGTGGCCTGGCTGCAACTGCTCTACTGTCTCTATCTAGTGTAAGTAAAGAATTACTATAACCTAAATTTCTATATGGGATTATCTTATTATTCGGTCTCTGATTTCTATTAACATATGTAATCATGAATCAGACCAACTGCATCCACATACATTATATACAAAATGGCCTACTATTTTTTGCACAGGGTTTAAACTTGCCCTACATAACTAGGGGTCAAAAAGACACCTTAGCAATTTCAAAGGTCCTGAAAAGTAATCAGGTAGTGTACTGCACTGCACTGTATTGTACAATGTAAACATTATGTTTATGACAGGAACATTATATTGCTTGTAGAGAATTTAGTTCAGTTAATAAAATTGTGCAAAATATATAAATTGTTTTCCGTGTCCATTCTATGCACATGATACACAGGTGTGTACTGGTATTGGAGACATTTGTGTCATGTAAAACCCTGTTCGTAGTTATGAAAGGTTGGTATTTTAACCATTTACACACATCAAAACTTGAATGTAAAATCTCCACACCCAAATCTATTGAACTTGCCTGGGTAGGCTAATTTGTTTTGATTTTAAACTTATTACATTTTAAATTTTTATAACTGGACTTTTTTTATATGTAATTTTTCATAAACTGATAATGATATATGTTTCAGACTGACAACAATAGTCATGCTGATGCATGTGTACAGACGGATCCTATGATGACGCTCCGACATTGCTATTCCAATGCCTGCCAGACTGAACTACATGATCTGCACATTGACAGTCTGCATAAAGAAAGGGAATACTGGAAAGAATATGCCCTTAGCTTAGAGAAGACCAATGCCATACAACAAAAGTATGTTGAAACGTTAGAAATGCAAGTCACCCTTGTCCAGACACATGTGGATTCCTTACAATCAAAATTACGACAGTTGGAAGCAGAAGTATCTCATCTACAAAAACAAAATAACAGAGTATGCTGTTTCACTAACATGGTAAAAAATCCAAAGCAGTTGTCCTTTTACACTGGTCTTCAAAGTTGTGAAGTCTTTAAAGACATTTTAAGTGAAAAGTCACATCATGTCAACAGGAAAAAAAGTAAGCTTACTTCGGAAGATGAACTGCTACTAACTCTGATGAAACTCAGGAGTAATTTGTGTATGCAAGATTTAGCTTTCAGATTTGGAATAGCAAAATCATCAGCCACCAAAATCTTTCATGCTTGGTTGGACGTCTTGTACATTCAACTGGGAGGACTTGTCAAGTGGCCAGAATCAATGGACATGCAGTTGCCGACAGCATTTCGCAACAAAACATTTCGAAGAGTCAAGTGTATTATTGACTGTACTGAAATCTTCATAGAAAGGCCAAGCAACAACAAAGCAAGGTTACAGACATACTCCCGGTACAAGCAACACAACACAGTAAAGTTTCTACTTGGGATCAGCCCCTCTGGAGCCATCATCTTCCTCTCCCCTGTGTGGGGTGGACGAGCCAGTGACAAGGTCATTACACTCCAGAGTGGCATCATTGAGAAGTTTGTTCCAGGTAATATGAATAACCATCATATTATTTATATTTTAAGTTACTAGTGTTTTGTACAATACTCAATTACAGTAACAACAGTCACAGCTTGTTCACATTTAACTTCTTGACTCGTCGAATAGATAACATGGATAAGGATAGCTCAGTGGACAACATATTGGCCCAATATGACAGCTGCTTGGTTAGATTTCTGTGATCAGAACATTTGTGTGAGGTCAAGTAAGAATCACAAGCAGACAGCATAGGTTCCAAATGCAAATCACTGCTTGAAGTATAAAATACTTCGTTACAGTTCATGCAGTGATTTTTTTTTATAATTCCTCTGAACTTGAAAATAGTTGCATAGCATACCAACCAAGAATTTTATATTATCATGTTTACATTAATCGATTATCCAATGTATTTGCAGGTGATGTAGTTTTGGCTGACAGAGGCTTTTTCATCGACACTGAATTGGCAACCAGGGGTGCAAAGTTGACAGTACCTGCATACACCAAAGGCAAGAACCAACTCTCAAGACAAGAAGTTGAAACATCTAGGGTGTACTCAAATGTGAGAATTCATGTGGAGCGCGTTATCAACCGCCTCAAAGACTGGGCTGTCATAAAGGGTCCCCTGCCTATCACTCTTGTCAAAAGAGGGAAGACCTCTGAGAAGTGTACCGTTGGCAAGATGGTACAAGTGTGTGCTGCCTTGGTGAACTTGTGTCCTCCAATCCTGGAATAATTTGATGTAGTTCATTGATTGACTTGGAATATATCCATTGTTTATTAGCTACAGTTTACACTCCATTTTAAAGTTGTACAATTCAACAAAGTCATTGTCCATCATATAAATTGTATTTATTAATATCTTCAGTAGATAAGTGCAAAGAAATATCTAATAGAATGTTAATACTTTTATCTGACAATGATGTTATTATTTGACCAGAATCAGTTGTTGGGCTTCCGACACAATTGTATATGTTAGAATGTTATACAAAGACATTGAACTCATGTGTATGTGTAACACATATAATCATTTTCAGAAAATGGTGGGCCAGTTACAGCAAGATATAGATGGTGTTTTGTAAATCAACCTGTAACTGTAAGAAATCTGCACACATATTGGTTTTATGTTTCATACAACCATTAATTTGAAAAATTTGGTTGCTGAACTAGCCTTGAGAACCAGGAAAGCATTAATTAGTTTATAGTTTATGATGCATAACTTTGGCGTGTTGACGCTCAAAATATTTTGAAGCTATTTGATTCACAAATAGAGCCTATCTTACTCTACGTATCCAAGATGTGAGGATTCCAGCATTTTGAAATTATCAAAAGAGTACATCTAGTGATGTGTAAAACGTTTCTTGGTGTGGGACAGTCAACACCAACATATATGGTATATGGAGGCTGTGGGAGATATCCCTTGTATGTCAATTCCTATATTAGATGCATGAAATACTGGCTAAAAATTGTATATATGCATGAAAATAGACTACCCAAATGCTTACAATATGCTTGTTCATCTAGATGATTTGGCTAAAGTAACATGGGCATCTCATATAAGAAACATATTTTCTCATGGTTATGGTTTCATGTGGCTAAACCACTCATCTGGCAATGTGAATCTTTTTGTATCAATTCTGAGAAAACACCTATCAATATATTTAATCAAGATTGGCACTCAGTGTGAGATAAAAGCCCACAATATGATTCCTATAGGTTAATGAAGGAAGATGTATGTCCATCGACATGTATTAGAATTAGCCCATTGTGTAAAGTATATATTTCAATTTTTATTTGTCTGTCCATCTTAATTAGATTTGCGTAAACAATATATTCCTGAATGGTAGTTTGGTACATCTCCAAGTCACCGACGGTAGCATTTAAACAAATCCGGTCTTCTAATGATAACTGTATCAACTTAAAACTATCACGATACATTTACAATGCAATGTCTAAGCGTGATACTCTGTTAAAATTGTCTGTGTATTCAATCTGTATATGATTGTATAAGGCCTGAAATACAAACATGTTTTGGCTTCAACATTGGTCAAAATTGTAAAATTATAGAATAACTGCATTATAGAATTTGACAAGAAAATTGCAATATTACCTCCCTTGGCCAGATGTTCATGTAAATACAATTGTCAACTACCCACGTTTTATAGTGTTTTTGCTCATACTTTACGTGGCCGTTTTTTTCTTGGGTTGGACAAGCGTGTTCAATTTTGGGGTCATTCTTTCTTGTGAGAAGTTCTGGTAGAACTACATGCAAGAAGTAAAAGTCCAGTTTGACTTTCAAAGTATCCAATATTGTCTTATTCTTAAATATTCGTTCTACATGAAGACCTTTAGATGACCACACGACAAAGTCACAAAATTCAAGATTACATACATGTAACTGTCCTTGAATTTGATAGTAATGATTGTGAGAAAGCTTAAGTGCATTGCTACAGAGTGAGTTTGACATAGTGTGGGGATTCAGGAAGAACTGTTGGTCTGCTAACTTGCATGGATGTTCATCTTTATATTTATAGAGACATTTCACCCCAACTAGTCCTCGCCCGCAGCAATCACATGACACATAAGAATCAGGAGTTGCACCTAAGTGAAGAAAATCTTGGTTCACAACTAAACCTGAATTACTTAAGGCAAGATTGAAATGAGATGACATCATAAGGCACTGGTAGTGTTTAAGAGCATCTTTCTCATGCTTTAGACCCCATTTACAAGAAACTGGCACCCCAGTTCGGCAATAATTGTTTTCAGTGTCTGTAGCCTGGTCGTATTGCATGATCTTTTCCAATAAGGAAAACTGATCTGGTTTACATCTACAATGGAAAATACTACCAAAGTTGGAGGCTGTTAAACGTCCCACTCGGTGCTCAAACCAGGTTGACGATTTACTCTGACCAACTGTTGCCTTCTGTAGTGCTGCAACCTCGTCAACGGTTACCTTTAGCTGATCTGAAAACACATTCTCACACATAATTTGTAGACTTTGTTCAGACAAATACTTATTTTTTTCATCATAGAGAACAGTTAATGGTGAAGGCAGAACTTCATTTTGTATCTGAGACCAGTCGGTAATGACTGGGTGAGTAATGCTAAAAAGTACAGCATTTGGAACACTGTTTCTCAGTTTTAATCTTAGGTTTGAAGTGTCGGCAAAGGTAACTTCTGGTATTGCAGGCAATGGTTCAGGTATCTGATCCTTCTTGGCTTTAGAGAAGCAAATGTCATCAACAAGTGCTGGCTGAACCTGAAACAAAATAAGTTGACTTCAAGAAATCAATGGGAATTTGATTACGTTCTACTCACATCATGACTTGTTTTAATTAATATTTGTAGAAAAGCATTTTACTTCATCTGTTTATTAATTAATATAAACATGGAAATAAATATTAGTAATAAACAAATTTAATTTTAAATTAACAATTTGGGATGATATTGGACGAATTTGTTGAAATAATAAATAAGGTTGAACAAAACAAGACAAAATATAATTCAGTTCTAATTCACATATTGTTAATTACCTTTTGAGTTAAGTTCTGATTTCATTTACAGGGCATTGATGTGCAAGCAACTTTATTGAACTCAAGACGAACGCAGGCCTCTATCTTGAACAAAATCCCAGCAACATGAGAACATACTTCTCCAAGTCTGAAAATAAATTGTACCTGTTCAATTATCATGACAAATTGTATTAAATTTAGAACTGAATGACTTCAATGTGATTGCAAAATACAACTGATATTCCATATCCATTACAACATTGTCCACTGCTTGCATTTACAATGTTAAAACATAACTGTCATTGATTAATTCAGTCATTTTCCACACAA
The DNA here is from genome assembly GCF_003918875.1 of Haliotis rubra. Taxonomy (NCBI): domain Eukaryota; kingdom Metazoa; phylum Mollusca; class Gastropoda; order Lepetellida; family Haliotidae; genus Haliotis; species Haliotis rubra. The sequence continues at coordinate 196,925 of NW_025767270.1, read as the reverse complement.
AATTAATGTGAATTTTGTACAAATGCATCTCGAATAGAGATAAATAAGGCTCCATAAATAAAATCAAACTTTCACTTACCCTGCCATGCATGTGCAATGTGCACATTCAACTTTGCCACACACATCAAGTCCAACCCAGGCTTCATGTGGTTTTTCATTTACAGACTGTGACCTATGAACTTTAGCCTATAAAAGAAAATAATTTGGAATAAATACATACAGACATTTATTCATCCGCAAATGCGTTGTTCTACAGGGGTATTGACTTTGTTTAAAAAAAACATAAGGACAATGGTTGTTCAGTTGGGGTTTTTTTTGTTGGTTTATTTGGGTTTTTGTATCTGTAACTACAATAACAAAATAGTTCACATGTTAATAAAATTAACACGAAATACCGACATTACAACCTAAATGATGCGGTGAACGAAATGATGAATTGCCATGCTGTGTGGCGCAGTTGCACTGACAAAAATAGAGGTGATTTTACACTATCAATTGACACAAGCACTGAACATACCTTCAAAATACAATTGGTCTTTGCAGCATTGTGCCTGATAAAAGTCGTTTGAACCCATCCACTTTCGAAAAAAATATACGCCTCCAGAGAACGGAAAGATCGCAGGCTGGTCCTTGTGTAAGGCCCCGGTGTTTCAATGAGGTAAGTGTACAGATCGCCGTATTGTAGATCTGGCCATTGCGTCACATCATCACTCCATCGTTTATTAATTACGTATGGGTCGTCATCCAAACAAAAGCCTAGAAAGTTCAGTTTTTCTTCGTAGCGAAGTTTGTCTGTGGTGGACAGACTTTTGTAGTAGGTACTCATCGGTAGTTTGAAGTCTTTGCGCAGCTTAACTTCCAGTTAGATATCGGTTATTGCAGACGTCACTACTACTTCCGCGTTCTTTTGCCCTACGCTCGTTGCGCATGCGCGTATATACACGGAAGTACTCGTTTGCTGAAACTCATGTATACATTCATTTTTCTTACAATGAAAGTATAACCCTCAAAATAAGAGCTGAAATGTTATGCCATTATGCGGCCCTTATTTACCGAGGCAAACAGGCCAGAGTTACCGCCCTTTTATTATGACGTAATTGGTGCCACTTTCTTTTAGACTGGACTTCTGTCTTGTCCCAAATCAAAAGATAATAATACTGAAATTAATCACATGAGAAAATTTAGTTAAAATACGAAAGTTCTAAGAATACGAACTGAAAATGTAAGCAGCAGGACAGATTGATCGTGTGTATTTTCATTCATAACCTCACGTCAATGAAAATATCAAATATGTGTAACAATGTTGACATACGTATGACATCACTATTGGGAAGCGACATTCTCAAAATGGCGTGTTCACTGACACGAGTACGCCGGATTTTGTTGTTTCAAGCAACGCAGGGGCGGATACAGCTTTTTGAGAGAGAGAGAGAGAGAGTGTGTGTGTGTGTGTGTGTGTGTGTGTGTGTGCGCGCGCGCGTGCGTGCGTGAGTGTGTTTGCGTGCGTGCGTGAGTGCACGCGCGCACACACGCTATTGAGAAAATGAGGGGTGCACACTTCATTTCCACCCGAGTTTTTTTCTTAGTCATTTAACAAACTTTCTGGACAAAAGGGGGGGTGCGCAGCCCTGCGCCCCACCTCTGGATCCGCCTATGCAACGTATATACATAAATGTGACATGTAAGTAGTCCGAAACATTCTGACAATCTGTTGGTTGTTATTTTCTGTTGGTTTTCATTGTGACCATGGGAAATAGTCAGAAATGGGGAGAACTGCCATCGTCGGCGTGCGTGAGTTGATGAATCTCGGAAATCACCTATTTTATTTAACTATCGCTTGCTACGATACCGTTCCGATGCATGGTCTAAATCCAATGAGCAAGTGTATGCAACAAAAGTAGGCGAACAGATACACAGAGTGAAACCTGAGATTGACTTTGTTTACATTTCAAACAAGTGGTCCTTTCCCAGAGCGGCATCTGATATATTTCGTTAGATTTCACTGAAACGCTTGGTAATTGGTGACAAAGACCACTTGTCATTCTGTTTTGAACTGTATGAAGAATTCAGGAATTAGTGTAAGTGTACGTGTGACGTGATTTTATAAACACTCTGCAATATGGCTGAAAATTCACTTTGACGTGAAACTAATGCCATTGTGCGTATTTTCCAAAACATTCTCAGCAATTCTAGGTTCATCGACAATGTTTCAGAACGAGCATTGGTGATTCGATCAAACAACAACAACAAAAAAATACCGCTGATCACAATGATACGTTGGGGGTTTGGTTGTTTTTTTTGGTTTGTTTAGTTTTTTAATTCAATTGAATGTTGTACAATTTGGTTACGTAATAACACTTTTTGTACAATGTATACGTTTTTTCAAAATGCAACGTCATCACAGTGTCGAACTGACCAAATAGCCAGCTGACGGCCAGGCAACAGGTGGATTAAAACAGTAGCCTGCGCACCGAGGCACAAGAACCACACCTATACCTGCACCACGTGAAATGAGTCTAACAGCGTCATTCGTTTGTCGGTTTGGCACCAATGACGTCATTTCCAAGGGACATAAGCCATGGTGTGTTTATTGTAGACATAGAACTCTCGGTTAATGTGGAAAATTTGAATCGATATAACGCAAAAAATAAATTAGTTACTTCTGATATCTGTACTGTTTTGGCCATAAAACTACTTGACAAACACTTTTCATGATGAAAAAGTGCAAGAGAAAAAGGTTAATTTTCGTGTAAACTTGCCCTTTAAATTTCCGCAGTATGCCTGCAACAGAAAACTAAAACCGAATTTCCTATGTAAATCAATCTATGGTGTTAACACCATGTAATGATTTCGGGGCGATGGGGTAGCTTGGTAGTTAATACGTTCGCTCGTCACGCCGAAGACCCAGGTTCGATTCCCCACATGCATGGGTACAATGTATATATGAAGCCCATTTCTGGTGTCCCCTATAAAAAATAGTTCTGGCGTTCCCCGCCGTTATGTGACTGGAATATTGCTAAAAGCGGCGTAAAACCACACTCACTCACTGCAATGATTCACCAGGCAGTACTGTTAAAACAGGACCAGTATATCCGTGCAGCTTCAATACAGATACGTTCCGTCTTTCTGGAATTAGAGAAGACAATGTGATTGTATACCTATTTATATATTCTTTACATGCTACGTTCTAAATCTTCATGTATCACTTGGGGGTTGTCAAAATGAAATCAATGCTTGCCGTTCCAGCGAAATAGCGTAACCACACTATTGATTTTAGTTAAGTTTACAGCAAATTCCCTTATAATATTTATACATCTTTTTGACAAAAAACGACGCTTGTCCTCCATATCCGGATAACAGCGTTCCGACAAAACTGACGGACTGACTGAGTTTGGTTTTACGCCGCTTTTAGCAATATTCCAGCAACATCACGGCGGGGAACACCAGAAATGGGCTTCACACATTGTACCCTTGTGGGCATTCGAACCCGTGTCTTCGGCGTGACTAGCCAACACTTTAACCACTAGGCTACCCCATCGCCCCGTTCCGACAAAAGCCAATATTAAGACTAACTCCACATTGTAAGGAAATTGAATCGAGAACAGTGTCTAAATATTTTTCAACTGTCATCTGGAACAAGTCGCCAGTTTGAAATTAGTCGGTGGCTTCCTGAATATATAGTCTGGTTTAAACAACTAAATCGGCATCACAATATGCTAGGTCAGATCATGTTGATAGTCATTACTGTGTTAGTGCCTCGGAGCACCTTGCCTACGCCTAGCTAGGCCCAGGGTCAGTTGTGCGTATTTTCCAACATATCTGGGTCATGGTCATCTGACACAGATTTGGTCATAAATATAAACAACAGTAATAATGAGAAGTGATATGCTTGCACTGCTCGTGTGGGATGGCTGATACCCAGTTCGTCCTATAATGCAAGTAGTGGCAGTAAACTGCTTCTAGATACACAGTTAAATAACAGTTAAATGTCCATTCGACGGACAAGAGCTCTCCCAAATAGGGTGCCATGACAAAATTCTCTAAATTCTAATTGGCTTTCATACACATTCTGACATTTGTTTTCTAACGTCGGATAAGCTCTAACATCAACTCTGCCCCAAACCTCTCTCCAGACTAATTTTAGTTTAACTGTAGGGTGGTTGAAGCTTCCCACGCTCGTCGTCCACAATGTGTATAGTTCTTGCAGTCAATACCCATGAAATACGGAAGTAATCACGGGTAATGATCTCTGGAGTATATATTCTGTAAATGTTGTTCGGACTCGGTCTAGACTTTGAGTGACAAATTGGATCAACCATCGGGTTTAGTCATGTTAAACCCCTTAGTATTCCGCACCGTAGCAGTTTTTGTCTTGTGTGTTTGTCATATAAGTGAATTGGTTGGCTGAGATATGTCATGTTGTACAAACTGAGTTGGCTGAACAGACATCGTTATCACCAACAAGCAATGAATCTATAAAATAGAGACAGGCAAGCATCGCGAGAGAAAAGACGACAATGAGTGAAAAAATACTTGGGTGAAATTAACAATGGGGGGTTGGGGGATTGGAACACGAATGTCATTACACATTATACTACTTGAAGACATTTAGTCGCGTCATAAGAGCTTTGCAATATCTGAAGTATGTAGATTTCCCCTCCTTTGTCCGTTTTGTATTGTTGTATTATATACTGAGTCAAAAAAGAAACTTCACATTCTTTCTTCAGGGCACTATAAAAGAACAAAAGATGGCAAGATGGTTAAATTGTTATTATTTCATTGCTGAGATCTGTGTGATGTACTCGATACACTGACAGTGCCATAATCAGTTCCATAAGGCTACACCGCCGTTCCAAAACATGGGTATACAGAATGTCAAGTCACAAGAATAAAAATGCGAAGTTTCCCAGTTCAATATCGTGTATGGCCGCCCCGCGCATTCACCACTGCCAAACACCTTCTCCTCATCGACTGCCTGATGCTTGTGAACACGTGGTTTGGGATTCTGCGCCATTGCTCTTGCAAGGCAGCGCCAAGTTCCTGGAAATTCTGAGGTTGGTTCCTAAGACCAAGAAGCCTTCTCCCAAGTGCATCCCAAATGTGCTCTATTGGATTAAGGTCAGGGGACCTCGATGGCCAGTCCATGACGTTGATTCCAGCGTTTTGAAGAAAATTTCGTGTCAACATCGCGGTATGCGGCCGAGCATTATCATGCTGGAACTGTAGACCTGGGCCATGAGCCGCCATGAAAGGAACGAGTTCAGGGGTGAGCACCTGGTCGCGGTAAGCAGCAGCTGTGAGGTTTCCACGGATGACCAGAAGTCGGGAACGGTTGTTCCCACAGAAAGCACCCCACACCATGCAACTTCCGCCCCCGAATCTGTCGACTTCCTGTATTAGGCATACCGTTCACGACGTCGTTTCCAGACTCTATGCCTGCCGTCCGCGAATCTGAGGGTAAACCTGGATTCATCTCTAAAGACGACTCGATTCCAGTCTCTCTGGGTCCATCGGAGGTGACGTTGGGCCCACAGCAGACGTTGACGTTGATGAACCGGCGTCAATATTGGCCCACGATATTGACGTCGAGAATGGAGACTGGCAGCCCGCAACCGATTTCGAATGGTCTGTGAGGACAGTCGACCTCTAAACATCTCAGCCCTGGTTCGTGTAGCCGGCAGAAATCTGTCACGTAGGTGACGTAGGACGATTTGACGGTCTTCTGCTCGTGACGTCACACGTGGACGACCCGACCTTGGGCGATCAGAAGTGGTGCCAGTTTGTTGTAGACGACCTCGCAAGTCATACACAGTACGACGGCTGCATCCCAAGTACCGTTAGAACTGTGGTTTAAAAGTGTTTTTTCAATTCTTGAGGCCAATGCAAACACGTGCATATAAAGGAAACTTCGATGCGAAGATCACGTGATCGACTGCACGTGCAAAACCTGATTTGGCACTAACGTCATTTGCACGACGAATGGACGGGTTTGAGTGGGTTTTGCTAACGTTTTTCTAGAGTCGAAAGATAGGGATCCCATTTCGGATACATAGATGTATCATCAGAGAAAAATTATTCATTATTTTTCAAATTACATTTTATGAAGTTTCTTTTTTGACTCAGTATATTTTATTTTTTTTACTTTTATATTTTATTTCTTAATTTTTATTTATTCGTTATATTAGTTTGGGGGTTTTTGGTGTGCGTGTGCCCTTTTTGGCAATCGTTTACTAATATTGCATTCTTGCTAGTGACGATTTGGGTGTGGGGATTTAATGATCTTGTGATTGTATTTGTTGCTATACTTTATTGTGCAGGATTAGCACATGTGTTTGTTTGTGAGAGCAAACCTGCACGAAATGCAAGGTTCTAATTTGATTTGTTTCATATAAAATTAAGACTTTATGCTGTCTGATAGTAATCAATTATATTTTAAGGATAAGGGGAGAGAAATTATCTTTGTTTGGGTAAGCTCACTAAGTTCCGTTGAACCCAAGCTGGCACCGAGACATGATGACGGTCACTTAGTACACAACCCTCCTGTATATTGTTATATCGTTCACGTCACTTCTGGTCATAATCAAAAGACTTCTGTGTCTACCCGAGACTCCAAAAGCGACGAGGAAGTCCGAGCAGAGGCAGTCATGCTCAACGTTGATGATACAAGGAGTTTTCAAAAATAGTATCAAACATACTGAACGCAGGTTGGGGTCAGGCGCTCTCCTCGGGGTAAAAAAAATCGAACTCTGCCATAGTTTCTCAACCGACTGAACCGACTTTCATCTGTAAAGAGCACTCTCTCCCAGTCACGTCGCTGCTACCGGCGTACAGTTCGCGCCCATTGCAGTCTGCGTTGACGGTGTAGACGAGTGAAGGCAAGTCCACGGACTGTGGTTTGGTTTGTTGTTTTACGCCGCACTCAGCAATATTATTCCAGCTATATGTCGGCGGTCTGTAAATAATCGAGTCTGGGCCAGACAACCGAGTGATCAACAGCATGAGCATCAATCTATGCATCTGGGGTACGATGACATATGCCAACCAATTCAGCGAGCCTGACCACCCGATCCCGTTAGTGGCCAATTAGGACAAGCATGGGTTGCTGAAGGCCAAATTTAACCGGACTTTTACGGGCCCCATTGCACGGAAGGAGCACAAGGCTCTTATACCAGCCAAACCAAGTCGTCGAAGGACTTTTCGTTTGTTGATGGCGTTCCCTTGTGCTGTCGGCGCCATTGACGTTGTCGTCACGAATCTGTTCCGGTGGTGGATATTGCCGGATGTAGCAGTCGTCGGCCGGTATCTTGACTCTTGGTCTTCCGATCTTGGTCGGTCTTGGGTCTGGCCTCTTTCCTGATAGCAGTTTATCAATTTGTTGATGGTGGCCTGGTTGCAGTTGAAGGCTCTTGCCAGATGAAGCTGTGAAGCTTCCATATTTTGCCATACCGATCGCCCTGTCTCGTTGCTCTTGCGTTATTCTTGGCAGATTCGTGGTGTTTTATTGTATTACTGCATGCCACAATTATGCACGTGCATTTGAACAATGTCATGCAATTACCTTTTTCACGTTTTGAAATGTACACGATTCGTACGAAGTTTTCGGACATGTTATCGGGACCGTGTTGTGTACTGGCGAATGTTTTCTGCTTGGGTTCAAACCTGTACCAGCGTGTGTTTTTTTCTTAGATAGTTACTTTAAAAGTCTATATATTTATCGTGATCGCTTTGATAGGATACGTTGACACACAAGACTGAGACATAACGGTGCACCAGCATATCAAATCATCATCAAGGTTTCTAGCACTGGCACCCATTACTAATACAACGTAACCACCACTACAGCGCCGTTTGACCTGTGTCTGACCGGTGGTAAGATGCATTATGTATATCAACAATAAGAACTCGAACAGAACAAAAGATGCGTGAAATAGTCTATACACTCATGGGGATCCTTGGGTTGAGGAGAAATTGAAAGAAGTGGTAGTAAACTCCTTCCTAAATTTCAAAAACATTCCAAGCCTTGGAAATATGATATTTCCAATTTTGGAAATTTTTGGAAACATGATATTTCCAAATTGGAAATTTTTGGAAATCACCATTTTTTCTTGTGTAATCACTAAACGGTATTTACATACAAACAAGGCTCCAACATTCACAGCATTAAGTATGTAACTATGTGCAGTATACGACGCCAGGCTCAGCCGTCACGACATTCCCAGGGGCAGTTACTAATTGACAACGTCCTAATCCAATAAAACTGAGAAGGCTCAGTTCATGAGACCACTGTGACATTCTCTGAAATATCAATGAGGAATTTGAAGTGAATATCGAATTCATAGGAAATAACAGTATTGTCTTGCTCATGGTCATTACCAGACATGTGTGATGCATTCATGGGTGGGGTAAAGTTTAGATCAACGACCAACAAAAACATTAAATAATCCAAGGAGGTTTGCTTGACTGATATAGGGAGTACACTGATGGAGACGGCTGAGCACCTGTCGTGTGGATAGAGCCTCACAGAACAATGAGTTAGTGACTAGGTATGAGGGCTGTTCGAACACTATTTCAGCAATGCTACGAAAGCTTAATGCAAGAGGAAAGGCCTCAAACGTTCACTGATTGTAACGAAACGGATGTTGCACACAAATACAGCCGATTCCAATACCTGTACATGTACATGATCTTACTTTTCTGTCAAGACTTGGGGAAGCAACACTGTACAGTGAACTGCAACCCCTTGACGACCGGGGTATCTCTGACTCCTCACAGACCGGTAGTTGACCATACTGTGTGTATGTATTGTATGTGGATATTCATAATTGTATACACAAACACGAAACCACACCAACAAGCAAACACACGCATACGAAAGTCTTCTTTCTGTTTTATATGCATAGGTACGAGGAACGAGCCATGAACATTCAGATCAAGTTTATTCACGACTTAGATATTATGAGAAGGCTGAGGTTGCTTCAATCCGACGTCGGGCTGAGACATTGGTACATTCGAGAAAACGATTTCGACTATATTTGAAAGCGAACTGAAACTCGTTTAAAATTATCTTTGTATAAGACATTATTTCAGGCTTCCAGACTATAACATAGTATTATTGGCTGTAACATGCAAACAGGCATACAAGAACATGGTACACTGAATGGGAGGAGTTTGTTACGAAGTCCAATATTTCACAACATCCACACCGTCCGATGCTTCTCAGAGTTACAGTGCTATCAGCTGACATATGACATGGGTACGGCTATAGTATGTCGAATTAAACATTGCTGCAAACGTTCATATCTGTCATATTCGTATCCACCAACAACCATCATTTCGAACCATTTGACTTCAGCCAAGCTCAGGTCTCTTGAGACACATGGTCTGACACACTCTGTGGATAATCTGAACTTACAATGTAGTTCATCTGAATAGTCATATCACATTCATACTTGATATGTTCGTGAAACTGGTTCCCACTTAGATTTTACGCATATGTCAGATGTCATATACAGGCTTGTGTGAAGGGAGGTTGAGTTGAGGAGGTATTACTCAGTAAGGGAAGGGCGATGGGTTAAGGATGACCTGGCATGATAACATGGTTTATTCGTTTTGCCTTTGATACTCAAGGTTAGGGTTTGTGGCAAATAATGTCAATACCTGCTGCAGAGAAGCAGCAACAGTGTAATAAAGTGCTTGTCGCTTGTTGTGCAGTTCAAGGATGGGTAAACCAGATGTAAGTGTAGTCATACACCTTCTCACCTTTGTTTCTTTCAAGAGCCGTAACATCAACGTACCAGATCACAAATACTTATATTGCCAAGTCAGGTTTTTCTGTAACTTGATTTTGTGCGATGCAGATATATAATTCAATCATGAAAACAAACCACTGTGTCATTATTTGTGGAGACAGATCATTGTCCGTTTGAAGCGATGTCGATGTCGTATGGTAAACGCCATCTTGAATGGTAATATTGTGTGAACAGTTGTATTGAACAGTGTTTTACTGGTAAGCGTCTTCTCACATGGTTTAATATACACGTGTATCATCATAACATGGCAACCACACCCTGTCCCCGTCAGACCTGAATACAAGCTTGCAAGGCTTCCGGATATAAATGATGCACACTCACTCCATCTCCACACAGACATGCATGTGTTTCAATTTACTGAATATGTAAACGGAAAGGTCTGGCACACATAATCAGTTCCCCTTAACCTCACTCGGCAATCCACTCGCTATGGTATCCAAGACCATTATAACCCCATTCAGCGATTAATAAGAGGAGTCATATCCCCATCATCGACTGGTGAAAGGAGCTTGTAACGTCATGCCGAGAATACGATGGAATAGGTCACGTTGAATTAAGCATCACCCTATAACACAGTGGTTGTTTTGGACTAGGTTTCTCAATTCAACTCCTGCTGGAAAACTGTCATCAATTGGCGAAAACGAAGATTGGTTATCGATGATTCAACTGTCAGTTTACCGTCTTACTAAGTCACAGTGTCAGACTTAGCTCTACCCATAGAACAGATCACTGAAAATCAGGGTTGAGATCAGGTATTCTGGAAAAGGGTAAGTATGCCCTTGTAGTACGCTTAGCACCCGCCACAAAATTTGTTTGAATTTAATGTAAGTAGTTGCACAACAATACTCGCCATGCGACGTTGAAAACAAACCAGATAATCTGTTCATCGATGGGCCGGAAAGTCGAGTTTGGTCAAAGACTGCAGGTTTTCACCGTATTTACAGACGTATCTAAGACTATTTACAGCGATATTACTTTATCATCTTTGCGTTGCAGGATTATCACCATCAAGATAAATCTGAACACGGTGAATTTCTTCCATTACCCATGACAGTCATCCACCTATAAAAAGAAACATAAAATTGTCAATACTACAAGCTGTTTAACTGAATGGTCTCCTCTTAAGTTTGAGTATATGCAAAATCTTAAAGTGACCCGACCAGTGAATATCCGGCTTAGAATTGGCATTCTGCTTGTCGTAAGATGCAACTAACGGGTGGTCAGGCTCGCTGACTTGTTTGACACATGTCATCGTATCCAAACTGCGTAGATCGACGCTCATACTGTTGATCACTCAGACTGGATTGTTTGTTCCAGACTCGATTATTTACAGACCGCCGTCATAAAGCCGCGATATTGCTGAGTGCGGTGTCATCAAATATAATACAACATCTATTAAAGTGACAGTAGGAAACATGTAAGGACCACATTGCTAATTTAACCTTATCAAAATTGTTTTTGCATTTGACAGTACCTTTCTTAGAAATAAAATAATGAATAATTTCTCAGACTCGATCAAAAAGGAATAATGCTCTATAAGCTCTAACTACCTGATAACAAAATTCCAAGTATTTGTAGAATTACGCATGGTTGGTATACTATTAATTGTATAGACGATGCATGTATGCATGCAGAGAGTGCCTGGTGTTGTTTCTATGCATTGGAGGTGTGGTTCATACGAATAGTGTGCGTCAGGAAAGAAACTCGCAAGATTCCAACTTGCCTGTTCCCATACCTCGCTTCTCCACCGTCAGCGTTGTTCAAAGCCATTTTACCTGTGACTTCTGTAGAATGTACATGAATAGTTGTCGACTTACAGCTAGTTCACAAACTCTATCATGTGTACACAAGTAGCCATGAATGGTCCATGGAGACAAAGGGTCAATTTCACACATTTTGTTTCACACTGTCTGATTCAAGTTAGTTGATTATTGTGTTGTTTGAAATGTGGAAGAACAAAGCATTGATTATCACTACATTTCCTTTGGAATTATGATCTACTTAGTAAATCTAACTGATTTGACGTACATGGGGAACCCTTTCTCAGGATTCATTGTGATATCCCGAATGTCTAATTTTTCTGCTTTTCTCACCTCACCTCAAGAGGTATCGTGTGTAAGTCAGCAGTTTATTGATCAGAGACTCATCATTCAACCAGCGGCAGAGGAGGTGAGAGAAAGACACAGATCGGAGATCGAGAGAATATGAGATTTCGTTGTAAGCCTAGGATTTGGCTGCAAATTCACGTGATGTCTGAAACAATTAGTCATTAGCACCAACAGACTTTCAAATTACCCGATTTCTTTGTTTCCATTGGCGGGTTTACTTCCACATGGTCTATATTTCAGATAACACACATAAACACTAACACATTTTCATCTTCCAGACGACCTTTCCCCTTGAAACGAAGCCCATAGATGAACAACACGCAAACATATGTCGATGATATTTTGCCGCAGTGACAAATATCTATCTCGTTGGACGATTTATGTAGCCTAGTATCACTGATAATATCAAATCATGTATTGCCTCGGTTACTTTGTAATGCAAACATTGTTATAAACTGCAAGTCAAACATTTTACCAAAATGGCAATAACCTTATCTCACAAAACGAAGTCATTGAAATACTACAATACAGCCATGGAACTAGGTCTTGTGCGTTATAGTGTTTGCATGTCTGACAGATCCTTTCAAACATTAAAACAAGCAAATTCAACCTGACACACATGAATGTTTCATAAACTTTAACACAAAATATAAAGGCACATATGTCCGTGAAATGCATTATGAACCTGACAAAACGAAAAGACGGACTAAAAGAAATGCTCTCTGACACAAACACATTAAAGTGGGTTTCAGCTATTAACACAGAGCATGACGTTTTGGCCTCGGAGATCAATATGGAACGACAGCACTTCAAAAGAGAGATGATGTTAGAAGACCTTGGCTCGGTTTCGTCATGCAGATCGTATCTTTCAAAGCCAAAGTCATAGTCCTTCCATCAACGTAACGACTTCAATCGTAATTCATTTTAAACTACAATGTTATGTCTTGACATGGATTCTCTATGATTATATAAGAAGGTGAAATGAAGAGATAACAATTTAATTGTCCGTAATACCATATCTCATTTTAATCACACGGGGGCGGTGGGGTAGTCTAGTGGTTAAAGCGTTGGCTCGTCACTCCGAAGACCCGGGTTCGAATCCCCGCATGGGTACAATGAGTGAAGCCCATTTCTGGTGTCCCCCGCCGTGATATTGCTGGAATATTGCTACAACCGGCGTAAAACCAAACTCAGACAGTCAGTCAGTCAGCCTTTTAATCACTTGTATTAAGATGAATTATTCAGACATTTGAAACGAGCTACTCTCTGATTCAGAACATGTTCGCGTGAATGAAATAGATATAGTGTTTACAGCATCGTGTATGAAAGAACTTCTCATGCGCTTATCGTCAGTCAGTCTGTAAATCTAAGTGGTAACAACTAGCCATCGTCCTGGCACCCTTTATATCTTGATTGTAAGATGCTTTACCCTTTACTCTTGTTCCAAGTGAATGGTAATTCTATATTGTATTATAACCAGCAATAGTTTGTAACAACAATGGATTCTCAATACGTGCATTTACCAAATGTTACCTTCAGCAGAAACACTACGAGGCAGGCAATGCATCTTCTCCAATACATTTTACCCTTCTCCCCAGAAGATGAAACTGGAAAGTGTAAGAGAACAATTTGTGTCGCGTTATTATTGTGTTTATGGTGAGTAGTTGCAGTACATGCATAGTGAGGAACACAGCTGAAGGAAGAGCTCTCGTTAGTTTACTAAATTAACAGCTCTTTCAAAGTATGCCAGCTCTTAGGCTGTACTAGATGCCGCCATCTTCCCGAATGTAATATTACCTTCAGCTACAGTTACAGGGTGAAAGATTCTTAGACATTCACTTGTCTGTCGTGTGAGATTTACTTGTAAGAGATTTGATTATTGGCGAGAAATCTACTCGCACTGGACCACAGCTTAGGCATCCAAGAAATAATGGATGAACTTTGTTGTAGATGAGTGGCCTTCCATTTAATTCACAGAGGACTAATCGCTGATTGCGTTGCCCATTTTATACATTGTTAAGGCTGTCCTCGAACCCCGTTAAGTGAAGAGCTACAGACATTATGGATTTATGAAAATGGTAGAGACAGTCTGGATAAGACATACGGAACAATTATATGCTACAGTGTTCTGTGCCACAGGTCACATAACGATTCCTTTTGAATCGTTTCTTTCTAACATTGTCCCTCCGTTAATAGACTTAAGACTAACGACTGAAATCATATCTGAACGGTACCATTACTAACGTATTTCACCTCGATCGACAAGGAAGACGTTCCTTCTGACAGTATGCCAATACACGTGTTTGGATGTAAAACGTGACATGATGTCATGCAACCAAACCCAGTTTGTGTGACCAGTAGTATTGCCATTTAAATAGTCTGGAGTAACAAGTGTCAGTATTGTCAAATCCGCTATTGTAAAAATAAATGCGACAGAACTTCTCTGTGTTCATACATAAATCCTTTTTAAAAGCAGTGTCATGATTACAAATCTCACGAGGAGTCGCTTATGAATCACATGAATCAAATGGTGATGAGACAAACGAAAAGGTGAGAGTATCATGCTCCATCAGTAACAAACACATAGAAAGGCAAAGTCAAGTAAGGCTTTTGGCATCGGACGTGCTTTTAGTCACTGATTTATGAAAGTTAGAAATGTCCTAGTTAATGCTGTGTGTTGCGGTACGGCTAAAAGGGATATCTGGACAAGTGAGATCAAATATGGGATGATGCCATGAAACTACGTTATGAAACAGCTTTAGTTTGTGAAATCAATATCTCAAACATACTTATATCACTGGACCCAACACATAAAAGCATGACAGTAAGTAGCTAGTTTTATTTTTTTTGCTTTTGAACAGTGTAAACCCAAACCAACAGTTGGTTCGATTAGTAACAGTCTGTGTAGTCATCATGACGTTATTTTGAAACTAATAGGTCACAAAAATATCGACATGAAAAAGCAAACATCATTTCTAACAACATTTAGGCACTCGTGTCGTGAACATAGTATGACATGGGCACGCATATAATATCCTCTATATCTGTTGGTAATTCCCGAGCGAGAGCGAGGGATATACCGATATTTAGGCACGAGTGTGATATTCTATTTAATATTCTATTTATTACCGAAGACGTCAAATTGAGGAATATAAACCCAAATCTACTTTCAAACCTAGGCTGGCTACCCGCCGTCGCCGCATGTAGAACGAAATGTCATAAAAGAAACGTGACGTCAGAGCATTGTTCATGTCGTCACATCACCATGACAAAGTGATATTTTGCCCTAGGGCATCGTATGAAAAATATTAACCCCGATATAATAAATGCAGATATCTTCCAACATATTCGGTACTTTTGGTTTAAATCCTATCCAGCAGCGAGTTCTGTCATTGTATAGCAAATAATGGGATACTCTTTCCTCCAACGGTTGTTTATTCAATACATATAAGTGAAACACAAATAAGTACGCTGGACATGAACCTCTGGTAATAATGGTGTAGGTGAATATTGAGTTTTTCAGAAGTGTGCGTTACTCTCAGTGTCATATGTACACCAGCGGACACCGATATATGATTGAAACCGACGAATTTCATGTCCATTTCGAGACACAGATTTGGTCATAAATATGTTATAATGTCATAAATAACAGTAACAATGAGAAGTGGCATGTTTGCACTGCTCGTGTCAGATAGCTAATACGCCGTTTGTCCAATGATGCAAGTAATGCCAGTTACGTGATTCTAGATGTATACATGCCACAGCTACAGGTTAATTAACAGTTGAAATAAAATGTTCATTCAGACATAGGCAGTCTCAAATACGTTGCCATGACACACATTTCTAAAATTTGAATGCCTATCATACAAATTCTCACAATGTTATATATTTCTCCGTCGGGTAATCCCTAACATTAACTCTGCCCAAAACCTTCCTCCAGACTAATGTATCCGTAATTGTCTTCATAACTCTAAGGTGATTGAAGGTTCCAAGGCTCGTCGTCCACAATGTGTGTAGTTCTTGTAGTCAATGTCCATGAAAGGCGGAAGTTATCAGAAACCGATAATTACGGGTAATGATCTCTGAAGTATATGTCCTGTGAACGTTCTTCGGGTTCGGTCTAGACATTGAGTGAAAAATTGGATGTGGTCTAACGACGGGTTTAGTCATATTTTTCCCCTTAGTATTCCAGATGGTAGCAAGTTTCTTTTTAAATGTTCGTCAAACAAATGAATAGCTAGGCTGGGATATTTCTTTTGTACAAATTGAGTTGACCATAAAATTATTATGAACAAGCAATGAATCTTTAAAATAGAGACAGGAAAAACTCATGAGACAGAAGACGACAATGAGTGAGATACTGCCATGGCGGAATAAGGGATGGGGGATTGGAACGCTACATACGACTGCCATTACACATTATACAACTCCATTCAGTAATTCCAGAACGGATTAGAACTTTACAATCTCTGAAGTGTGGACATTTCACCTTAATTGTCTGTTTTGTATTGTTGTATGTTCTTATAAAATTTTCGTCCATTCTGGCAATCGTTTACTAAAATTTGAATTCTTGTTGGTGACGATTTTGGTGCGGGAATATAATGATCTTTGAATTATACTTGTTGCTGTACTTTATTGTGCATGATCTGCATGTGTGTTGTTGTTTTTTGGTTGGCGAAAGAGAGACAGACAGACAGACACACACACACACGCTGAGAGCGGTGCGTGCGTGCGTGCGTGCGTGCGTGCGTGCGTGTGTGTGTGTGTGTGTGTGTGTGTGCAAGCCTGCATGAAATGCATAGCTCTGATTTGCTTCACTACATGTAAAATTAAGACATTACGCTGTCTGATAGTAATCAGTTTAAATCTGTCGCTGAGACATGTTGACGGTCACTTAGTGCACAATCCTCGGGCATTAAAAACACATTCCATATATCCCTATACGCGAAGGACGCATTTCATGGTTCACTTCATGTTACAACAGTCATATTCAAAATACTTCCGTGTCCACTCGAGATTCCAAAAACGCCAAGAAAGTCCGAACACAGGAAGTCGAATTGTAAAACGTCGATGATACAAGTAGTTAGTTACTTACGTGACAGGTACGATTAACATCACCCGCCATCTAAAACGTTTTTTAAAGATATTCAGGAAGGCAAGAGATGGTTCGGCACCTTTGTGTTGGACAGCGCTCAAAGAATTTGTGAAATTGATTTAACGGCGAATTGAACAGCACTTCAGTTCTAGGTGATAAATGACATCGATTACTGCGGCTCGCATTGCTGACATGGGTGTGTTTAGAGTTTCACAGAAGGTTCTATCACAGCAAGGCAATATCAAAGTCAGAATGTATGATTTTTCAAGAATCCTGAACTATCACCTTTAGAACTGATAACTATTGTCCAGACACATTTATACAAGTTCTCTCCAGGTTTCCTAGTCAGTCTCTCTTGAGAGTAAGGGTGTCTGTATCTGTTGTTGTCAACTTACTGTTACCAAAGGTTCGATCAAAGCCATGAGTAGAGCACGACATTGGTGTGAGGCAACGTTCAGGTGTCTACGCCCTCGATATTGCAGGAATTTTGCTAAAGGCGGTGTAAAACCTATTTCACTCACCCTCTGTTTCACTCACAGTTGAGCACGCTGTGTCGAATCCGAAGCCTCTTGAAAAGCTTCTTGAAAAGCCTTTCAACTCAAGGCATAAATATCGTAAAAGTTGGCATGTGTGGTGATGCAGCTATTTCATTTCGATTATCAGGTTATGTTTGCAAAATGCAAGCAATGCATAAATTAATCGTGATTGCCGAGATAGGGTAAGTTTGATACAGAAGACTTAGGCATAACATTTTTCATGTGGTAAACATGCTATACATTATTGTTGTTATCGGGACCATGTTGCATTTTGGCGAATGTTTTCTGCTTGGGTTCAAACCTGGTTTGGTTTTTTATGCAATTACTTTAAAAGTGTTAACTTTCTTTCGCCCGGTAGTTTTTATATTCATCGTGATCGCTTTGATAGGATATGGTTGACACACAAGACTGAGATATAATGGTGTTCATTCTTCATGCGATATACCGGCTATACATCATTAGATACACTTTCGTAGGTAGAATAGCATTGTCCAATGTACCAACATATCAAATTAACATCTAGGTTTCAAAACACCAGCCCCCATTACCACCACAAAGTGGATATATCCTATGATACAGCCCCTACAGCTCCGTTTGACCTGTGACTGACCGGTGGCGGTCACAAAGCTGTAATTACATACAAACAAGGCTCCATACAGAAGCGTAGTAGGACCACGGTGAAATGTTTTTGGGGGGTCACTATCTCCTACGTAGTACTTAATATCTCCTACGTAGGACTTAGTATCTCCTACGTAGGACTTAGTATCTCCTACGTAGGAGATACTAAGTCCTACGTAGGAGATAATAAGAACCAAAAAAGATTTCACCGTGGCCCTACTACGCTTCCGTAGCTCCAACATTCACGTCCCTAAGTATGAAATTATTTGCATTATACAACGCCATGCTCAGCAGCCACGACATTCCCAGGGGCAATTACTAATTGATAATGTCCTATTGCAGTACATGACAACAAACACTCACATATATGTTGTGTGTATGCCATCGGTCATGCAGTCATGGACCAGTGAAGATCCGGGTAACAATTGGTCTTCAGTAATTCATGCTTGTCGTAGGAGGCGACTGACGGGATCGGGTGGTCATGCTCGCTTAGCTGACACATGTCGTTGCATCCGCATTGCGTAAATCGATGCTCATGCTGTTGATCACTGGGTTGTCTGGTCCAGACTCGATTATTTACAGAATGCTGTCATATAGCTGGATCAACCCATGCAGTCATCAAAAGGCAAACATGCTCTGTGAGAAGGGAAGAGAGAGGACACGGAGCGAGAGATACACACAGAGACAAAGAGAAGTAAGGGAGGGGTGCTCATATTTTGTTTTGTTTTGCTTTTACTGTTTTTTTACATGACCTACTTGAACTCAAGCAATTCACTTCATTATTTTTATTCATCACTTTACAATCCGATATCTGTACCCAAAACGAAATGTCAGGATACATCTTGTTTGCGTTACCCTTTATAACATTACGTTTTCTGACAGTAATCAATTCTGCAAAGGTCACAATTGAAGAATGGATGAGGGAAATCCTCTTTTGTTTCACTGAGCTCGCAAAGTGTCGTTAAGCCCGAGCTGAAGCTAAGACATTCTGACGTTCACTTAGTGCATAGTATCTGGGCTTTAAACAGCATTCATTACATTCCCAAGCGAGAAAGACGGTTTCACGGTGTTTCACGGTGTCTCACGGTTCAAGTCATTTCTGAATAATCCTGTCATAAAGACTTGCACATCATCAGGGTATCCATCAGAGATACTTGATCACAAAGAACACTTGCAAAAAGCATCTGAGCACAAGCAATTGCATTACAAAACGTCGGTAACCTGTGGAGTTATCGAAAACAGCTTTCATGTACATGTAATATGTTAGATTAAGATCACCATCCACCAAAGACATTCAGACATATTCAGGCTTTCACACTGGACTGGAGACGGCATGGAGATTCAAACACAGCAGTATTGTAGATGCAATTGCCATTTGGTTACGACGAAAGAACATAGCAGGTGTGTGCAATGACAAATTGAAATTATTTATCCCTCCAATAAATTATAACAAGCGGGACATACAGTACAACCAGACATTATTGAGAATTTAAGATTGTAATTTATTATGTTTTTTTCACTCATTAC
Source organism: Haliotis rubra (assembly GCF_003918875.1). Classification (NCBI taxonomy): domain Eukaryota; kingdom Metazoa; phylum Mollusca; class Gastropoda; order Lepetellida; family Haliotidae; genus Haliotis; species Haliotis rubra. The sequence continues at coordinate 177,232 of NW_025767270.1, read as the reverse complement.
TCACGTATTAAATGTGAATATTAGCAGAACATAACTCCAGATTCAAAGACAGGTGAACAGTTAGTATTTTCTCAAGTCACCATGGGCAGCAATGCAGGCTTCAATGCGGCGGGGCATACTACTGATCAAAGAAGTTAAAAGTCGTGGTCCATGCTGTCCCAATATCGGACCACCTCTTCTTTCATTTCAGCAATATTTGTCAGATTTTTTTTATTGACATTTTCCTTCATAAGTCCCCAAACATTTTCTATTGGATTGAGGTCAGAGCTATAGTTTGGCCAATCTAATAATGTCATATTTTGGGTCCGAAACCAGGCCTGTGAATGCTTTGAACGATGTTTTGGGTCGTTGTCCTGCTGGAAAATCCAAACATTTCCATACAACACGTGAGCAGATGGAAGTAAATGTCCCTCGAGAATATCTGTGTACCGGTCACTGTTCATATTCCCTTCAAATACACAGAGGGGCGTTGCTCCTTACACAGATATGCCACCCCACACGTTAAATTTCGGACTGTACTTTGAGCGCTGATACAAAGGTTTTTCAGTTTGTTTGGTCCAGAATTTCAGTGTATTAGGAAACAGCCACACAGAACTTTTATCTGAGAAAATCACATTGTCCCAGTTAAAATTTCTATGCTGTAAGCACCAGTTCAACCTTCGCTCCTTTTGTTCAGGTTTCATGATCGATGATGGAAATGCTCGACTTTTCTGCCAACCCATTGCATTCAGCTCAGTTCTAATTGTCTCCTTACAGACAGCCACAGTTCCTCTATAAATCATATCCAGCCTTAAGTTTTCTAAACTCTTTCGTTTGTTTTTAGAAACAAGAATACCAAGCCGCCTCCTGTCACCGACAGTCAATTTTCTGGGCCTACCTGCGCCTCCCTGGTGCTCAATGCCATATCCATTTGCAATATTTTTCAAAACACGATAAGCAGTGGACAAAGGGATGCCTGTTCTACTTGAAATAACTTTAGCTGATCTGATGTCCTTGTTATAATACTCAAGGTTGTTTATACTAGAAATCCAATTAAACATATTCCTAAAATTCTCAATAATTTCTGGTCATACTATACTAGGCACATAAAGAAACTGTGCATACAAAAATTTAAATCTAAATTCATCAAACCTGTGTAGACACATAAGGATTTAAACTCAGAGATTAGTGACATGTATCCAACATGCATGCACGTGCCACATTCCGTGACGTCAGTGGGTTCGTCCTTGAGACGTGCAATACGTTGTTGCACGAGAAACAGAGCAAATGAATGCCACACAATACTGTCACTTTGGAAAGCTCAACCCCTGCCCTTGCGATCGTTCAAAAAATTAAACGGCTATTGAAACGCATAGCATGCCAAGGCTCACGTCTGCACGACGTCATGAGGTCCGTGGGGGAATGTCTCAACGACAAGTGGCTGCACATTTCCACTGCCACCGGAACACCATTTCTGCACTAGTGAGACGCTACCAGAACACAAATGACGTCATCGATCGGCCACGTTCTCGACGTCCACTAGTAACAACGCCAAGACAGGACAGATGGATAAGAGTGACCTTGACCTTGCAACAGAACTTAAGAGAATCTGGCGTGACATCCCACAAGCCTTCCTTGCACGTTTGATAGGCTCTATGCGTCGTCGATGCACTGCTATTCTCAATGCCGATGGTGGACATACCCGTTATTGAGCTTGTGACATGGTCGTTTGACCCCTGTCCCGCTTGTGGACTCGTGACGTCATTGTGATTGACTTTTCAATTGAAATTCCACCGACTTGTTATGGTCTCATGATCCCTCCATTAAAGTTTATATGTACCTTTGACATTGTTATCGTACTTATCAACTTGGATAATATTTTGACAATGCACAGTTTCTTTATGTGGCTAGTATATATTATTCACATTATGTACGCTCCTTAATCGACATGGCAAAATCAACTGGGGCCACTCTCACCCGTTAGATTATTCATAATGTGCATTGCAAAATATCTGCATTACATCAACATTGTCTCAGCAAATGATAAAATATGTTTCTGATCAATTGTCCGTGACCTCTAACGCTAAGGAAATCCATAGTTTGTCTTAATTATGAATTATGACTTGGTGTGATGAGTGAACAAAAACAACCAAAGCAAAACTCAACCATACTTTCATAACACAAAGACCTCTTTGTGGGGAACCAATAGCCTTCCAGTATATAACCGAAATATTGTCTCCAAAAGTACTTCTTAGTTTCAAATAATCACATCGTTGTAGACTAGTGATAGAACAAATCCGATCCCACATACCCGATTATCAGCTTGCATTGTCCTGTACTGTCCTTTGGTTGGTCAAATAACGGTATCACGGGTATCCAAAAAATGTGTTGTTATGATAACATATGATTCATTGTTGGAGACCTCTGCTTTGTGAGATATTTAGTGACTACACGATCACTGGCGGATCCAGAGGGGGAGTTCAGGGGGTTCGAACCCCCCCTTTTGAAAATGACTTAAGACCACATTGAAGATTTGTTTTGCGTTGGCGGAGCCAATGGGGGGTTCAGGGGGTTCGACACACACACACACACACACACCCCTTCAAAATTCCTGGATCCGCCCATGCTCAAGGAAGTGGAGGGTGATTGGGTTGATGAGGTATTAGTGAGTAAGGGAAGGGCGATGGGTTAAGGCTGACCTAGCATGATAACATGGTTTAGTTGTAATACCTTTGACACACATGTGTGGCATCAGCAATTGACATCATTATCTTTATTGACTACTAACTGGTTCAAGGTGGATCAGCATGATGTCAGTGCAATCACTGACCTTCTCATCATGTTAAGATGTCTGAGGGATCGGTGTGTCTTACACTAGCCGTAGCAGCAATGCACAGAATCAAACATACTGATGTTGGTAAGTCAGGCATTTTCTGTTTTCGATTGTTTGTTTGTTGCTTAACTCCGCACTGAGCAATATTCAAGCTATATAGCGGGGGTCTGTAATTAATCGAGTCTGGACCAGAAAATCTTGTGATCAACATCATAAGAAATCTATGCAATTGGGGTACGATGGTATGTGTCAACCAAATCAGCGAGCATGACCACCCGATCCCGTTTGTCGCCTCTTACGATAAGCATGGGTTGCTGAAGACCAATTCTAACCCGGATCTTCACGTGGCTATTTTCTTTTTCTTTTTCACTCTCTGGAATTTTGTACAATACTTCCATCATGTCTTATGGCAAACGCTTTCGTAAATGATAATTAGTATTAACAATTGCAGTGAAAGATGTTTCTGGTAAGCACCCCAGCAAACTCACGTAGTTGAAAAATGTATGTCACTATATTCTTACAACCATAATTATTGTTCCCGTCAGACCTGAATACAGGCTTGCAAGGTTGCAGGTTAAAAACTGAAGCATTCCCACATTGCATGTCAGTATATATTTAGTGAATGTGTAAACGGAAATGTCTGTCCCCTTAACCTTACTCGATCATCCTCTCGCTATGGTATCCAAATTCATTATAACCCCATTCAGTGATTAAAAAGAGGAATCATATCCCCAACATCGACTGGTGAAATAAGCTTTTAACGTTATGTCGAGAATACGTTTGAATAGGTCACGTTGAATTAAGCCTCATCGAGGAACACAATGGTTGTTTTTGGACTCGGTGTGTCAATTCAACCCCTGCTGAAAAACTGTCAGCATCTGCCGAAAACACAGACTAGCTATCCGTGATTCAGATGTCATTTAAAGTCGCAGCATGAGACGTAGCGTAGACGTAATGAAAAGCTATATGTAGCTGTTTATTGGATTCATTTAAGTGAGAGAATCAGAATGAGCGACCATAAATGCATTTTACATGGCAATCGTCTTGTAAAACTCCATCAATACCTTGCATATGTCAGAAATCGAACAACAATCGCTCTCCATTAAATTCTAAATGAAGTGTGTGTGGGCGGACTGATTTCACATCGTTTGTAAAACAACAAACCATTTCCGATTCAAACAAATTAGTTCTCAAATACTTTTAAGGAAGCAGGGCTCAGTTTCAAAGATTGTACTTGGCGCTTCAACGTTGGCGTGCATCTACAGACATATCTTACTATGGTGTATAGATACAGGTAATAGTGGGTAAGTGAGTATGGTTTTACGCCGCTTTTAGCAATGTTGCAGCAATATCACGATGGGTTACATCAGAAATGGACTTCACACATTGTACCCATGTGGGAAATCGAACCCGGGCCTTAGGCGTGACGAGCGAGCGCTTTAACCACAAGCTTTCACTACTTTCACTATATAATTTCTTGTATAAGCTTTGAGTTGTAACACTATCACCATAATGCTGACTGCGGACACAGTGAAGTTCTTACATTACTGTTTTCAGTGTGTACCTACAAAAAGACATTGCATGTATCCATGATGTTTAAAACATAATATCCTATTCTCAAGTTTATTTTTGAAGATCGGAATGACCCTCTAAATAGCGATGTGATTTTGAAAGTCGTCTCGATTGTGCTGCATTTCAATTATTTTACAGATAGTTAAACGTTTTCTGTATATGATGAGTGAGACTTATGTAACTTTACATAAGGCGATCGATTTAGGTTGAAATTCATCAGAGTCACGTTTGTGCAATCTGAAAGATAAAATGGACTTTGAACAATTGAATCAGCATACTATTATCACGATGTTTTGATTGATTTATGGCTCATATTCATTAGTCACGTTTGTTTCTAAAAGATCTGATAGACTTTGAATCAGCATCATATCATCACGATCTTCTGATTGATGAATCTAATTACGCGAATACGGCTTCAGGTAAGGTGTACTCAACTATGATAAAGTAGGTATTGATGTGGATTACATATGAATGCATGTTAATCAGAAGCCCTTGATTAAATACATGATTAAATGCATGTGTGTACGCAGGTAGTAGTGTTGTTTATAGGCTGTGAAGTGACGGGTGCGGCAGATAGGACTGAACATGTTTTCGCGAACACTTGGTAACATCACTGATTTCCAGTAATGAGCTCATATACTTTTCAGCGACATGTTGCCTTTGGCACCAAATGGAGTCGTCTTGTCGGATGATCGGGACTAGAAATTATCTAGCCTTGACGTCATATGTTTATGCATGCCTGGGCGTAGACTATCATTAAGGTCTCACCACAAAGAGAAATAAGTGCAATCAAAACATCTACAATTTGATGTGTAGACCTGAGGCCTTGAGCACACAACATCTAAACCTGAGGGTTCGAATCCCTGTTCGCGCCTATCATCCAACACCATGACCCTGTACCTGTGCTCGTGGGTTTCACTAGAGTGGAACACGAAGTGAGACCTGCTTCACCTCGGGCTTTCCTTCGGACATAAACTGTCATGTCCTGACATAACTGGATTCATTTGCAAAGCGTTGTTAAAACCAACTCACTCAATCATTCACTCTGTCATGGAGTGGTATGCACATTTGGTTCGATACCAATTTGTGGATGGCATATATATTTTCTTCTGTACCTATCTTTCGAACCCTCTCCTATACTAAATTTCATCACCTAATGTTATGTTGTGGCATATAATGGGACAATCTCCCAATAAACAACATACACACTTTATCAATATTGGTATTGGCCCTCCCGGGGAAAACATTTGATGATCACTCAGTACGTTATGGCCAATGCTGTGGGGTAGACTCGCTCGTCAAAATCAATTATCATCAAGACACTGGAATAAACAACGCCAAATTGTAAAAGATGACACCCAAAACATAATCAGTACTAATAGCTGTAAACAACAACCCGAACATGCCAGGCTAATAACGTTCTGATTTGACGTGCAATTTGACTTCTCCACAATGCCTCAAATCAATTTCTTAATATAAAGTTTCAAACTACCTTTTAGCAAATAGTGTTTCTTACCAACAATCAGTTTGTAAAGTGTCAATCAATGATCTGATCATAACGTTTCTTCATATGACATGTTCAAATATCTACAAGTGTTTCCAAACATTTATCATACATCATCACCAGCACTCTAAATACAATTAAGTTTGGAAAAAAAATCAATAAGCATAAGCTGACAATGGCCCCAGACAGAAACGACAAGTCGATATCAAATGTACTCGAAATGAAGGATAAGAGGTATAAGGCGTGAAAGTTGCCATCCTCTGTTTGGCATTGGTAGTTCCACGTGATGTACAGTCAGGGATGACAGTGGATACTGAACAACAAAATGTATGTTTACACACCCCTCTGTATCACAGATTAATGGACACCTGTCAGGGAGCTGTTGTCCACTACAGACGCGTCCAATGATTTCATCGCTTCCACCTATCCCTCGTTATCATTTACAAGTGTGTAGATAATGGATAAAGATGTTAAGGCCTCTAAATAAGTCTAACTGACAGCATTAATTTTCATTCCAGAAGTTAACACTGATTGGTAGATCAAAAGCCTTACTGACAAAAACAGAGGGTATATTTCGTCAAGTCTGCTACGGAGAAACTACTGCTGTGAGAAGAATAAGACATGAGAACTATTTGTATCAGGATATGTTAGATTAAGCTATAAATCATTAGCTGCAATTGCAGCAACTTGAATGTTGGTACATTATAAGTTACTCAAAAAAGGTCAAAAACATATACAAAGGCTTATCAAACGTTTAATGGTGAGATAGGTGTCGGCTGTTTAACCCAGCTCAAAGTCATGATGTGACATTATTTCTCAACATGTTGGATAAAACGTGATCGATAATCTAGTCAGGTAATTTAATGCATTCTTTATCTGCTCCAAATTAGGTATTATTACGAACTTAATTGACAGAAGAAACACTTTCCAGTTCTCTTGTAACCACTGCCAGTGTTGTTTGCAGTAATTAGCCATGAATGGTCCAGAGAGGCGAAAGATCAGTTCCACACATTACGTTTAAGACTCTCTGCTCTGAGTAAATTGATTAGTCTGATTGGGGGAACTGGAAACAGAAAAACATTAGTTGTCAGTACACTTTCTTTCGAAGCATTATCTACCACAGTTAGTTTGACTCACCTAACCTATATGAAAGAAAACCTTCTCCAGAGACAGCTTCATATGGCGTAATATTTTCTTTGTGTGCTTTCCCCATCTCATCAAAGTGACCCACGCAATCTCTCCAAGAGGTATCGTATGTAAGTCAGTAGTTTATTGACCAGAGACTCATCATGCAACCAGCGGCAGAGATCGACGGAGATTGAGAGAAAAGAGGACAAATCTAGGATGTGTCTGCAAACCCTCTTGTACAAGCCACACCCGCGCAATGTTTGAAACAATTTGTCAATAGCATTCACACACTTTCAAATTATAAGAGTTTTCAAAGTTTCGTCTGATATCCTTCCACAACTTTCACCTCTACTGATTTACCCACATGCACTGGAAATATATAAGTGTTATATATTTGCAATCATATCTTTGACGATGAGGAAAGGTATTTCTTGCAGATTGCAGATCTATTTATATAGTTAATTTAACCAAACATGTCACACCGCATGAGCCTGGCGAATCTTGTGCCCGTTGTGGCTTACACACTGCTTATGTCCAAAGGGCAGGACTTGAGCAAATTGACATTACATATATAGGGGATATCCCGGAGTCAGAACTGTAGCTGTGGTCAGACGTTTAAGCAGGAGACTATTTATGCCCCGTAAGCTACAGGTTTGCCTGTATGTTGCCTGCTAAAGAAGATTAAGTCACGTTCAGTTACACGAAGTTGGTGCAGTCGGTTTGTCTGTTTGGTGCATTGTCACCTCAGAAATAAGGTTGCATGCGAGCTATGTCAGGGCAACATCGGGGCAGTGTCAGGGCAGACTCAGGGCAGTATTACAGCTGTGTCGGTTAAAGTGTGTAGTGTTTGCTTGAGGACATTACCTACAAAATATTTTAAGTGACTTGGAAATGCGGGAATCAGATATATATGTTCTCGTATGTTTTCTTATTTTCTGGCATATATTGATGGTGTTGTTCCGTTAGAAGTAGCTTGTCAGTAGTGTGAGGAAATGTGGTTAGTTCAGATGCTCTTTGTGAAGCGCTGTTTTCTTGCTTCTTTGCTTTTTTTCTTCTTCTGACAGCCATAAATGTGCCGAATAGTTGAGCTATGATGGCACATATATTTACCTGTCCTTTGGAGTATGAATCATATAAGCTATTAACCATGCAGTCAGAAGCACATGTTCAAACGTCAATTGACTGATCAAAACACCGGTGTTACATTTAACATTAACCTTCGAAAAACAGTACATACAGTTCAATAACATCGCTCGAACAACATCTTGTGAGTTATACTGTTTGCATGTCTGATAGTCCATACTCTATAGTCCTTTCAAACATTTCAACAAACACATCCAGCCAGACATGCATGAATATTTCATACACAGTGACGCTAATTGTAAAAACTATGTAGGAAACTCCGTCAAATTCATAATCAGCAAGACAAAAGTAAATGGGAAACTACGGGCACTGATCTCTGACACAAACACACTATAGTGGGTTCAGCTATTTACACAGAGCAAGACGTGCTGATCTCGAGGATCAATACGGAACACCGGGATCAGGATCTGGTCGCACTCCAAAACAGAGATGTCAGATGACCTTGGTTTGATGAAGGTGGCATCTCTCAAAAGGAACTCATTTAAAAGTACAATGCCTTTTCTGGGATTCTCTATGATTGTATCAGAAGGTGAACTGGATACCACATGAATTATATGATTTAATCAGACACATGGTACGATTTATTCTTTGATTTATTCTCTTCTTACATTATGCGCTGATCATCTTTTTAGGTTGAAAGTTACGATGCTTCTTAGAAGTAAAACTAATTCAAACACTTTGAATCAACACTTCAGTAGAATCATCACGGTTAAAGAAATAAGTTCAGAAAAACATAGCGGAATCTGCAATCCCAGACGATTTAGAAGTATTTTAAATGCAAATTGTCACCTCAAATATAAGCTCAGCCAAGGTTTAATGTATTTTACACATATTTACCCACTCATTCACTGCAAAACATAACTGACATGGTACCATCTTTACGTGGGTAATGAATGATCCAACATGCTCCTCAAAATTGCACCTACTAACACGTCTTGTGGCTCGACTGGATATCAATGTATTAACATGAAAATCAATACACTCAAGATTTTATTAACGTGATTCAGTAAATAGAAATATTGTACATTTCGATTTCGGGAAGTTGCGATGAGCAAGCAAGGTTGCGTAAATTAACATGAATCTGGCATGCGTGACACGACTTTATTTATGCATATGAAGAGGAAAAGTTTTAAAATTCACCAAGCAGAAAAACATGAGTTGAACATTCAGTCTCTATAAGTTTCACGAGGTCCAACTCAAAGTAGGCTATAAAAGAGTTGAGCATTCAATGCCAAATATCACATGACAGGATATGCATCATTACTTTGTCAAAGTACAGCAAATGAGATGGTATTTCCAGTCTTCCGGCTTCGACCCACCCACACAAATATCTTTATCATGACGGCTACACATGTAGCTTCTTCATGAGGCGTACTACTTACTTCCAACTTTGTATTCTATCGGGAATTCAGACCGTATGTAGAAAATATAATTTGCAAATCTGTCCAACATGGAAATATATTCTATATGTCATTGTCATGTACTGATTAATGTTAAAGAATGAGAACTAGGCCTCATTCTCGTTCTCATTCTTTAAACATCAAAACGGGAAGGTATCATAATATTCCTAGAAATAAAAGGGTTTGTAAACTATGTGATAGCTGTAATATCGAAAATGATTTATTTATCATTTTATACTTGTATGTAACGCTTACAGTAATCTTAGAAAAACATTTTATACCACTTAAGTGTTTTGTAAACCCTACGGTTCATAAGCTTAACCTGTTATTGTCCAATACTAATGTTGAAATGATGATGATACTATATGCGAGTAAACTCTGTGGACAAATGATATGTATGAACCATGGGCAAATGGCCTACATGTACCCTCTGGAAATAAACAATGCAATACAATACTAACGTGAAATGATTAAAACACTTATTTTTTATGTAGAAAATGTAGAAAACGTATGCTGTTAGGTTCGTTTGTGACACATATACATTTCCTCAAAGGCTTTCTGGAAGACTTCACGCATATGTGTCTGTCTGTCTGTCTGTCTGTCTGTCTGTCTGTCTGTCTGTCTGTCTGTCTGACTGACTGACTAGTATTTGCTAAACATAAAAATCAAGACAGGTCAAGATTCTTTTCTTTTACAAAATGTTTACTAAGAACTAGTCTGAGGCAGGCCATTTAACTTTTCCAGCATGTTTAGCCTCTGACATACTTCGAGAAAATACAAATTGAGATATAACGTTTCAGTTTCTTTCAAATATTATTCCAGTTTGCTTACACCCCAGACACACCACAACACACACACAATCAAACACAGAAAACACAAACACACACATCGTGTCGTGTCATTAATATGTGACTTTTTGTCTGGTTGTAGTCGACTTGCTGAAAACTAATTGCTGAAATAATGAATTCCATCAACATGCATGTACGTGGTACGAACGTGGTTCCAATTGTGATTGTTGTTTCAAAAGGGAGATCAATATATAATCATCGCTGCCGTTAGAGACTTGTAATGGCCTTGCGAATATATGTCAACGCGAGTGTGAAGGACGTTCCAGGTGTTCTTCAGTAAACACTGAGCTGAGAGGAATTAGGTATCGAGTCAATAACTTCATCTGTAAATGCATGCTATGATTGGAGTACAATGTAGAGTACACCCTCTACAATGGAGACAATATGCAGTCTAGACGTATGAGTGTCCCTATGAAGCTGTTACACTGTGGTAATCTTTAACTGCAGATATCTATACATCATAAATCAGAGTGATAGAACAGGACGTATAAAACCAGTACCTCGCTTCATTCAACTCATACACTGTTACCACCCGTTCAACTTAGAATGCCATGTATCAATTATATATATTTATTAATGATAGAGCCAGCTATCCTTCAACAGCTGTGGTTGATGATCGGCGGTTTTTCTCCGTTGAGCAAGTAAGCGTAACATCCAATTCTTTCAAATGCAATTTCCCGAAGACCATCATGCTCTGAACACCGAATAATGACCATTGTTACACTAGATGTGTACGACTTACTGGTCCCTTCAGCTGTTAAATGTACGACAAATGGTAGATTTTCTGCATGAACTCACATCTGAACACAGACAATTGCTCTGAAGCACAGACCTTCCCTTTACAAGTCACCACTGCGACTCTGTTCGGATTACCAGTAGAAACGCTCACAGAATGAACAAACATCTATTTGCCATCCCTCAGGAAATTGGTTTCCATGACAATTATCGTCACAGCGGGACATGATGGCAACATGCCTCGAAAGGGGCTATTGAGCTCTTACAATACTCCCCCATCGAACATTTTTGTCAGAGGTAGTGGACGGCGATGTACCTCCTACACAGCATGTCTGCCACAGAAATAGTAGATTTCCCATGTAAATCAGTCTCTATCAGCTTAATCAGTTTACTCTACTAAATGATTAACCACATAGTACTGTTAAAACAATGTCTCTACCACTATATTCAAGGTTCGTAAAGTAGCTTAAATATATTTATCTTTCGACTTACTGTGTTCATGATTTAATCGAAACATTAACGCTGATTATAAAAAAAATCTGTTGTTTTTTGCCTAGATGTCAGGTTCTAAATCTTCACCTAAACTTTTCGTCTATTTCTGATGATTTGTCGATTACGTGGCTGTAAAAGATTATGTCAACGAGTGAAGCGTAGCTGTCTCCATTACACGTCTAACATAAGGAGAGGATTCACGAACCTAAAGTAGTTAACACTTTGGTTGTACACCATGTGCATATGTTGCAGTCTTGGAGATCTTCTTTTGTTTACCAACGGTTGTCTTGGGTTCGCTGTCAGTATGTATGCAATGCTATATTGATCAGTATTATTTTACCGGTGGTTCCGATGGCATGTCCACATTTGACACTTTCTTTCCCGGAATTGTAAACCTTTTCTTCTGTGGGGATGCAGTTTATCTTATACGTGCATCGTTTCTAACAACAACATAGATGATTCAAAACAAAACCTAGGGACATCTGATTCAATTTGTCAAGAATACATGCAATATATACATTAATTAATCATTATCGAAGAGATAGGATACGTTTGACACATAAAATACAGTTCATCTGCATGCGGTATACTGACTATGCATCAAGTTATACACTGTCGTAAGTTACATTGCATTGTCCAATGAACCAACATATCAAGCTTTCTGAACACAAGCAACCATTACCATTACCACTTCACTCCCATGAGACAGCCTCGTCTCCAGCGCCGTTTGACCTGTGACTAACCGGTGGGGGTCACAAAGCTGTAATTATATACAAACAAGGCTCCAACATTCACGTCACTAAGTATGAAATTATTTGCATTATAGGACGCCATGCTCAGCACCCATGACATTCCCAGGGACAATTGGTGATTGATAATGTCCTAAAGCAGTAAAGCTTACAACAAACACTCATGTGAATGTCATTGTTCATGTAATTATTACCATATATCTTGTGTGAGAGAAAGAAGGAGTGGGAGGGAGTGGGAGAGAGCCAGGCGAGGGAGCGAGAGGCGCACACACGAAACAAAAACAGAGAGAAAATCAGGGAGGGGTGCTCATATTTTATTTTATTTTATTTTTTGCCTTTATCACATGACATACTTGATCTACATATATCTACATGTATAAAACTAATGCCCTTGAAGATCACTTCAGTAGCCCATGTTTGTCGTAAGAGGCGACTAAATGGAACAGATTGTCAGACTCGCTGACTTGGTTGACACTTGTCCTCGTATCCCATTTGTGTAGGTCGATGCTCATGTGGTTGATCACGGGATTGTCCGGAACCAGACTCAAAGATTTAAATAGATTTTATACAGCAGGAATATTGATGAGTGTGATATTGAACAACAAACAAACACACTTAAACGAAATGCCAGGATATATTTCGGTTGCGTCACAACATTACATTTTCTGACAGGAATCTATTCTGAAAAGACAACAACTGAAGAATGGATGAGGGAAAATCTCTGTGTTTCACTGAGCTTGCTAAATATCGTTGAGTCCAAGATGCTGCTGAGACATATTCATGTAGGTGTATGCTCTTGGGCAGTCAACATCTGTTCTTTACATTCCCATACGTGACAGTCGTTCTTACGGCTCATGTCATTTTCTGAATAGCGAGCAGGTGTAATGGTTTGTGAACACTATTTCAGTTTTGTCAGGTAAGCTTCAAACAAGAGGAAAGGTCAGTCAGGTTTTATGCTCTTGCTGCTTGTATCAAACGGATAATGGACCTCGAACTATGAAACATTATCAAGGATTCAAACATGTACATGATCATAATTGACACAACACAATGATTTGCAGCCCCTTGACAACCACTCGATCCGCACCTCCCCAAGGAAGGAGGGAGCATCTAAATGTCACTTCTGTACACATGATTTTTTAATTTAATGGATAATTTGGATATTCAGGCGGAATCATAAATATATAAAAATAATAACATGCCTAGGAACATGCAAAAACCACTCCAATAATCTCATGTTTACACAAGCATTCATTCTCCAAAATGCACGCAAGAAGGACCCACAGTTGAACGCTGTTATCTCGAGATTACTATACGACATGCTATTACAGTCTGTTTGAAGCTCACTAATATGGTAGTCCGAGCATGTAATAAAATATGTTGCTGATACACTGTCGATGACCTCTAACCGAAGGACATCCATTGTTTGTCTTGATTATATAGTATGTCCCTGTGTTACCTACGAACAAAACCGATGGCCAAAACAAAACTCAACTTTAGTTTAATAATGAGTAGACCTCTTTGCGGGAAACCAACAGCGTCTAGGCATATATTAACCAAATCATCTTCTCTAAACGTACATTACTATAGGCTAGTGATGGAACAATTCCGCTCCCACATATCCGATTATCCTCTACCTTCTGAGATCCTTAGGCTGGTCAAATAATGGTATCAAGACAATCCAGACAATGTGTTGTTATGATTTGGTGCTTCAGACTTCAGCTTGGTGAGATAATTTAGGGACTATACGATTGCGCTCAAGGACGAGGAGGGAGATTGGGTCCATGAGGTATTACTTACTAGGTATTACAGACTGGGTATCCATGATTCAGCTGCCATTTGTTTGACACGTAGCTCAACATAATGAAAACCTACATGGAGCTGTTTTGTTGGATTCATGTTTGAATAGGTCACAATTAGCCTCATCGAAAAAAAAAAAGTGAATAAGTTCGCTGAGTGAATGAACGATCATGAACGCATTTTCCATGGCAATGGTCGAGTGACACTCCGTCAGAGAATGCCAACAACTTGCAAATGTCAACAATCGAACAACATGCAACGTCTTTATTCAATGGGAATGCCACTATATTCTACATGAAGTGCTTGAGGGCGGACGGATGTCTTATCGTTTGTAAACAAATAAAAGTATGGGGATTCAAACAAATTCTTTTCAAATAATTGAAAGGAAGCCGGGCTCAGTTTCAAAGATTGTACTCGGGGCTTCAACGTAGGCGTGCATCTACAGACAAATCTCTCTATGGTGTATAGATGCATGTAATATAACTTGACTATCTTACTGAGCTGTAAACGGAGACTTCACTACTTTCAGTACAGACTTTCTTGCATAAGCATTGAGTTGTAACACTACCACCATTAGGTGAGGTGAGGTGAAATTGGGTTTAACGTCGTGCTTACTACCACCATTAAGATGAATATAGACATAGTGAATTTTTACATTACTCATTTTTATTATGTACCTGTAAAAAGAAGTTGCATGTATCCATGATGTGGAACACAATTAATATGCTATTCTCCAGTTTATCTTGGGGGATCGGAATGATCCTCTAAATAACCAAGTGATAGCAAGAAATCGAGCGATTTTAAGAGTCGTTGCATTTCAATTACTTTTGCGGATAGTTAAACGTTTTCTTTATATGACGAGTAAGACTTATGTAACCTTACACAGAGCTATAGATTTATGGCACATATTCATCAGTCACGTTTGTTTCTAAAAGATCTGATGGACTTTGAATAATTGAATCAGCATCATGTCATAACGATCTTCTGATTGATGACTCTAACTACGTGAATGCGGCTTTAGGTCAGGTGTACCCAACTATGATAACGTAGGTATTGATGTGGAATACATATGGATGAATGTCAATAATATGCTATTGTTTAAATGGGAGATGTATGTATGTATGCAGGCAGTCGTTTTGTTTATAGGCTTTGGAGGCGCGGTTCGCGCAATTGACCCATGCAGCAGATGGAACTGAACATGTTTTCGCGAACACTTGGTATCGTCACTGATTTGGAGTTTTGCGTTCATATACTTTTCAGCGACATGTTGCCTTTGGCACGATGTGGAGGCGTTTTGTCTGATGATCGGGGCTAGAAATTATCTGGCCTTGACGTCATATGTTTAAGCATGCCTGGGCGTAGACTATTATTAAGGTCTCACCACAAAGAGAAATAAGTTCAATCAAAACATTTACAATTGGATGTGTACACCTGAGGCCTTGAGCACACAACATCTAAACCTGAGGGTTCGAATCCCTGTTCGCGCCTATCATCCAACACCATGCCGCTGTACCCGTGCTCGTGGGTTTCACCAGAGTGGTACACGAGGTGAGGCCTGCATCACCTCGGGCTTCCCTTCGGAAATAAACTGTCACGCCCTGACACAACTGGATTCATTTGCAAAGTGTTGTTAAACCCAACTCACTCAACCATTCACTCTGTCATGGAGTGGTATGTTCATTTGGTTCGATACCAACTTGTGGATGGCATGTATATTTTCTTCTGCGCCTGTCCTTCTGCGAGGATACGTAAGTCGCAAAACAATTCAAGTAAATTTAAACTTACTATGGTTTCTAACTGCATATATATGTTATTTTAATGTTATGGCTAGATTGTCAAAAATTGCTGACAGCTGAAGGGATGGTGTAAATCCAGCTAGGGTCGATGTAGGTATCAAAAGTTATATGTAAGTCCCCATGGCCCCTAGTATGGTGATCCACCTTCGGTTGTTGGCAATCTATAGCCTGTTTATATATTGTATTGGCATGTATAGTTAAAATGTTTTAGATTATATCACTTGTTTTACATTTATATCTGTGATATTCGAGTTGTTTTACTGTCCTTCGTTGACAGGTTTTTATACTTTACCTATAATAATCATTATTAATATATAACTTGATATAGTCACGATATGGCTGAAATACTGCCGATGTGACTTAAAATCGTAGCTCAATCACCATTCTTCTGTACCTAGCGGAGTCATCTTTCGAGCCCTGTCCCATACTAAAGTTCCTCACCCATTGTAAAGTTGTGGCATATAATGGGCCAGTCTCCCAATAAAGAACATACACACTTTGTCAATATCACGTTGACATTGGCCCTCCCGGGGAAAACGTTTGATGATCGCTTAGTACGTTAGGTGCAATGCTGAGGGGTAGAGTCGCTCATCAGAAATAAATGACATGCTCAAATATCAAAAAGCAAGTGTATAGCTTCCACACAACTTTAGCCAAGTACCGTTTCCAAACATTTATCATATATCATCAATATTCTAAATAAGTTTGGAAGTACCAATAAGCATAAGCTGACAATGGCCACATGTCGATATCAAACGTACTTGAAATGAAGGATAAAAGGTATAAAGCGTGAAAGTTGCCATCCTCTGTTTGGCATTGGAAGTTCCACGGGATGTACAGTCAGGGATGACAGTGAATACTGAACAGCAACATGTATGCTTACACATCCCTCTGTATCACAGATTAATTGACACCTGTCAGGTGGCTGTTGTCCACTACAGACGCGTCCATCGATTTCATGACTTCCACCAATCCCTTGTTCTTATGTATAATTTTGTAGATCATGCATAAAAGTGCTAAGACCTCTGAGTATATAGTCTAACAGACAACATCAATTGTCATTCGAGGTGTCAACACTGATTGGTAGATGAAAGTCTTTACTGACTGATATTTCATAAATTGAGAAACTACAGGTGTGAAAAGAATACAATATGAATTATTTGTATCATGGTATGTCAGAAGTACTAAGACTGACTGCCTGAGTTTGGTTTCACGCCGCTTTTAGCAATATTCCAGCAACATCACGGCGGGGGACACCAGAAATGGGCTTCACACAATGTACCCATGTGGGGATTCGAGCCCGGGTCTTCGGCGTGACGAGCCAACGCTTTAGCCACTAGGCTACCCCACCGCCCCCAGAAGTACTAAGAACCTTTAGCCATGGTTGCAGTATCTTGAAATTTGGTACATGAAAAGTTACTCAAATGTTTAGTGGTATGGTGGGAGACCCACTCTGAAACAAGTCATAAAGTGACATTGGTGACTAAACACGTTGGATAAGACTTGAAGACTTGATCGACAGCCTAAGCAGATAAATTAGTGCATTGTTCTGCGCCAAGCCCTCCAAATCAGATAAAATACGAAATTAATATGCAAAGTAAATGTCCAGATTCTGTGCGTCCAGCCCTTTTCTTTGATTAACTAGCCATGAATAGTCCAGAGACACAATAGATTAGCTTTTCACATTACATTTTGACTGTTTGCTGAAAGTATATCAATCAGTCTATTGGGAGAATTGAGAGTAGCAAAACACTACTTGTCATTACATTTTCTTTCGAACCAGCATCTACACAATTATTTTCACTCACTACCTTCATCAAAGAAAACCTACTGCAGAGACGTTTGATATGGCGAAATATTTTCTTGTGTGCTATTCCCTATATGATCTAAGTGACCCACGCAATCATAGCCAGAGGTATCGTGTGTACGGCAGTAGTTTATTGACCAGAGACTCATCATGCAACCAGCGGCAGAGAGAGACACAACGCAGATCGAGATGGAGAGGATATGGGATTCCGTGGTAGGTCTAGGATTTGTCGGTAAACCTACAAGTATAAGTTACAGACACATGGTATTTGAAACAATTTGTCGTTAGCGCTCCCAAACGTTCAAATTACTCGAGTTCTTTGTCTCCAAGTTTAATTCCAGGTGGTCTATAATTCACAAGACCTTAAAAAACGTCGGTGCAAAAGTGTACCCAGTCTTGAATATCATCAGATAAAACAAATAAAACAAACCTATACTTGCATGTAGGAGATGTAAGAAGGACTGGTAGGATTGGACTCAAATGTGTTAAGCAGGTATAATGCGCAATCTTTTATTATCTTTGACTATGATGCAAGGCATTCTTTGCAGATTGCAGATCTCTATTTCTATAGTTAATTTAACCAAGGATGTCACACCGCATGAACCTGACGGACTTGTCCCTGTTGTGGCTTGTCCAAAGGGCAGGACTTGAGCAAATTGACATTACACATATAGGGGATATCCCGGAGTCAGATCTGCAGCTGTGGTCAGACGTTTAAGCAGGAGGCTAATTATGCCCCGTAAGCTATCGTTGGTTTCGTGGAGGCAAGATTGCCTGAGTGTTGTCTGCTAAAGAAGGTTTAATTAGCCACGTTCAGTTACATGAAGTTGGTGCAGTCGGTTTGTCTATTTGGTGCACAGTTACCTCCGAAATCAGGTCGCATGCGAGCTATGTCAGGGCAACATCGGGGCAGTGTCAGGGCAGACTCAGGGCTGTATCACAGTTTTGTCAGTTAAAGTGTGTAGTGTTTGCTTGAGGACATTACCTACAAAATATATTTAGGTGACTAGGAAATGCGGGAATCAGATATATAATTACGTTTTCGTAGGATTTTGTGCTTTTATTTTGTGCACCTATATTTTCTGGCATATATTGATGGTGTTGTTCTGTTAGACATGCCTGTCCATATTGTGAGCAAAGTTTAATTAATCTGCCGATATACAAGAACAGTTGGGATATGAAGCAATCACATATTCACCAACCTAGCTTTTGGAGTATGAATAACATAAGCTATTTTGACTGATCAAAATACTGATGTTATATATAACCTACGAAAAACAAATTCATGAATCAGTAAAATAAATCCATGGAACCACGTCTTGTGCGTTATACTGTTTGCATGTCTGATAGTCCATTCTCTCTGACTGTTCAAACATTTCAAGAAGCAAATCCAGTCTGACGTGCATAAATATTTCATATACTGGAGCACAAATTGTGAAATTGTGCAGGAAACTCCACATATGTCCATGGAAAGCATCACCAGCCTAACAAAGCTAAATGACACACTACGGTCACTGCTCTCTGACACAAACACACTAAAGTGGGTTCAGCTATTACCACAGAGCATGACGTGCTGTTCTCGAGGATCAATACGGAACGCCGGAATCATGATCTGGTCGCACGTCAAAAGAAGACCTCGGTTCGGTTTCACCATGAAGGTAGCATCTCTCAAAGGCAAAAACATAGTTCAAACATCAACGTTACGACTGATCTGAAACTACAATGCAATACCTTATTTATTTTATATTTCAGATGGTGACATGAAGAAATAAGTTTTAATTGTCCATAATACTACCTTTACGTTCGATCGCATGTTTCAGATGATTTAACCAGACAAATGAGATGATTTATTCTCTGAATTGTTATCTTATATTACAATGGGCTAATCATCTTTCATGTTGAAGGTCACGATGCTAATTCACATACCTTGAATCATCTTGTATAGACTCATCACGGTTAAAGAAATAAGTGCAGTGAACATAATTTTAAATGCAGACTGTAACCTCAATAGGCTCCGCCAAGGTCTCATGGCGGTGGGTTGCATGTATTGGACTCATAATTACGCACTCAATCACTGAAAAATATGATAAACATTGTAATATCTTCCATGTTGTCCGAAATAAGTGCATTGCATGACATTCAATATAGTCAAGATTATTTGAATTTCATTCAGTAAATAGAATACATAGTACCTTTCAAATCATCTAGAATTCAAGATTAGCACGGTTGTGGAAAGTAACATGAATATGTCGTCATAACAGCTTTGAGTTGACTATATATCTGTATGTGCATATTAGGGAGCAACTTAAACATTTCAACAAGCAGAAAAATAAGAGATGCCTTTTGGCCATGAACTAAATACGTTGTTCTCCTGAAATTTCTTTTGAAAATATTCCAGCACACAAGACAAGATTATATAATTCTTGTTCACGGAGTAAAGTAGGCTAAACAGGAGTTGAACATCCAATGCCAAATATCACATGACAGGAGATGCATCATTACCTTGTCAAATATAGCAAATGAGATGGTATTTCAAATCTTCCGGCTTCAACCAACCCACACAAATATCTTTATCATGACTACATTTGTAGCTTCTTCATGAGGCGTACTACATGAAATTTGTATTCTATTGGTGATTCAGACCGTTTGTGGAAAATATCATATGCATCTGTCAAATATGTAAAGATATTCTATATGTCATTGTCATGTACTGACTAATGTTAAAGAATGAGAACTAGGCCTCATTCTCGTTCTCATTCTTTAAACATCGAAACGGGAAGGTATCATAATATTCCTAGAAATCAAAGGGTTTGTAAACTCTGTTACAAAACAATTTTCAGTTTGTAGAAAGACTTACACGCATATCTATCTATCTATATACCCATCCGTCCATCCATGCACGCAGGCACGCACGCACGCGCACACACACACACACACACACACACACATTCATACATACATACATACAGACAGACAGACAGACAGACAGACAGAAAGGTAGCTAGATCTTTATTGGGGATAACTTGAAAAACAGATTGTGAGATTGTTTGTTAATTTACTGAAATCACACACACTGTGGGAAAGTATACCGTCTCTTTTACATTGTACATGTTCCCGAATGTAATTTTGTTTTGTCCTTCACCTTCGTTACAGAGTGCATGATTCTCAGACATTCACCTGTTTGTCGTGTGAGATTTTCTCATAAGAGATTTCATAAAAGGCGAGAAAACCTACTCGCACTGGACCACAGCCAAAGCGTCCAAGAAATAATGGATGAACTTTGTTATAGATGAGTGGCCTTCCATTTAAAGCACAGCGGGCTAATCGCTGATTTCGTTGACCATTTTATACATTGTTAAGGCTGTCCTCGAACCAGTAACCTCGTTAAGTGAAGGGCTACAGACATTATGGATTTATGGAAAACAGTCTGGATGAAAAAGACGGGACAATGATATGTTACGATTTTTTGTGTCACTTGCCGCATAATGTATTCTTTTGAACCTTTTCTTTCTAAAACATTAGTTGTTTAAACAGGATTTAGACTAAGGAATTAAGACGTATTTTACATGTTCCATTCATAACTGATTTGAACGGCAAGAAAGATCGATGTTCCTGCTAGCAGTACTACGAAACTACGGGACTCCATATTCCATATTCATAATAAAATATTTGTAAAAATCTGTGGCAATTGTAGTATTCCGACTGTATTATGAGCAGGGCTTCGTGAATCCCATGTATCAAATATTGATGGCGATCGTCACCTGCTCCATCTGTGGCACGGTCACACACACATGCAAAGGCAAGCCAATTGTCCATCTGAATAAACATTGGAACATTCGGTACAAGTCACTTGGAATGGCATCGGAGATTATTTGTCCCTGATGCATAAAAGTTGAAAATGTGCTGGTAAATTAATTGCTGAACGACCAAAAGTGGAGTTGCCCGACTAACGAGATCGAATATAGGATGTCGCAATTAACATACGTCGTGGAATAGCTTCAGTCATGGCAACACTTGTCTGAAACATAACAACATTCAAAGTACCACACGACTAACAATATAAGACTCTACATGTGACTGTGCTTGAACTTTAACTCGTATAGGTAGCCTACAGTTTGTTTTCAGTTTTGTTTTTGAATAACCAGCATCGGATTTGGTTTTCAATAGGTGGTCTAATTATCAACAACAACAACAACAGCATGAAATACACTTGAAACAAAAAACTCATAAATAAACGACATGAATATCGACATGAAAAGGAGTTGAGTTATTCGGTATTTTTAGATGAAAAACGGGATAAACAGGTCGCTTATGAGCCCCAGTAGTAAAGGTCTGCAGTCGTAGGTGAACATAGCATCTTATGGAAATCTAGGTTACTCTTAGGATATCAGTGCTAAAAGTACACTAATGGACATTGACATATCAATAAAAGCAATTTATTTCTTGTCCTTGGGACTATGTGCTGTACATTAGATACATTTCTTCACACGTGATTGCTCTTGAGGACACATTGTAAAGGTACATTTTGGAACGCCTATCAAATTTACAGAAACGTGTCCCCAGAGAGTCTTAATGAAGCCTTGTTTTGTAGCTGTAATCACTGCTGACATAAAGACTGCTTATGAGCATGTCACCGTCATTGCAACGGTCCCTGCCCACCAACGTCTGGACACACAATGGTCCTCCAAGTCAGCAATCACGTCGCTATTCAAAAACACACCTCTTTACAAACAACTCATGTGCGATTCTTTGACAATTGGTATTGGCTGTTACAATGAGTCTGAATTCTTCCACCAACATATCTGACACGAACGTGGTTCCAGTTATGATTATTGTTCCAAACGTATCAAAAAGGAGATCAATATATAACCACTGCTGCTGTCAGATACTTGATGATGTGAACATATGTCAACGCCAGTGTGAAGGACGTTCCAAGTGTTCTTTAATAAACACTGAGCCGAGAGGAATTAGGTGTCGAGTCTATACCTTTATCAGAACTTTCAAGCTATGATTGAAGAAAAACGGTAAATACCATCTGCATTCTGGAGACAATAGTCAGTCTAGACGTATTAGTGTCCCTGTTATACTGTGTTGTCATGGTAATCTTTAACTGCCAGATATCCATATATCATAAATCATAGTTAGCAGATAACCAAGAAAGTGATAGAACTGGGACCACAGTTTTTGGCTGAGCTGGTGACCTTTGATTGACTTCAATCTGGCTTCATCCACTTTATACACTGTAACCACCCGTTCAACTTAGAGTGACATATGTTTTGCCATGAATTAATCATATAACCAGCTATCCTTCCACAGATCGGCGGTATTTCTCCCTTGAGCAATCAATCCGATATTATCCAATTATTTCAAATGCAATTTCCCAAAGGCCATCATCCTCTGAAAACCGAATAATCGCCATTTTTACAATAGACGTTTATGCAAGACAAGGCTTGTACATGTACAGGCAATTGCTCGGAGACACATACCCTCCCTTTACCAATCACCGTGGAGATTCTGTTGGCATTACCTGTAGAAACGCTCACAGAATGAACAAACATCTCTTTACCATTTCTCAGGAAATTGGTTTACATGACAATTACCGTCACAGCGGGATATGATGGCAACATGCCTCGAAAGGGGCTATTGAGCTCTTCCAATACGCCCCCATTTGAACATTTTTGTCAGAGGTAGGTGACGGCGATGTAACCTCCTACGCATCATGTCTGCCACATAAACCTAACAGCAGACTTCACATATCAAATCAGCCCAGGGCGTTTGCTCTATTTAATGATTCACCACATGGTACTGTTAAACAAAGTCACTACCTGTATATTCATAGTTTGCAATCCAGCTAAATATTCATTACTTTCAGTGTTCCGGATGTTAAACAACCGTTAATGCTGACTGTAGAAACCAGAGACTTCACTCTAAATGTCATGTTTTAAATCGTGGATTGCTTGTTGGTTGTCAAAACGAAATCAATGCCCGTTCCAATTAAAAGGTTTTTGACCACATTGATTTTAGTTTATCCCGTCACGTAACGCCAATGAAGCAAATTCCCTTATAAGTCGAAATGGAAATAGTTATTCTTCAAAAGACGTCGTTTTTCCTCTATATCCTTGAGGACAAAAGCCCATGTTAAGACTAATTCCACACGGAAAGGAAATTACAATTTAAAACAAATTCCCCTGATGTTTATTGCTAGGAAAGAAAACGTGTTCGTTACCAGTTTCAAGGCATGCTGTACAAGACCATCTATTTCTGATGAATTGTCAAGGATTACATGGCTTTATAAGACTGGCTGTCCACCAACTGCCCGCTGCCAGTAACCCCTTCCATGGCTTCTGGAGACACGAAGTTCTGTAGACTACGGCTGTTTCTTATGTCCGAATATGGATTGGAACGATACGACATATCTTGTTTTGTTTACATATGTTGTTGGGTTTTCAGCGAATACATCACCCATGCGTACGTAAATTGTATCTATACAACTGCCTGCAATCTTGTTTATTCATCAACGGGCATCCCCATCATGTTATACTTAAGGGATCATTTCTATAGTATGCATCGCCATGACTTCAGGTAAAACTGACAGTCTACCAAACCACGAGGACGATAGAATGTTCCAAATAAATGTTTTTCGCAGTTATAATTTTACAGGACCCTTGTCCTGTTTGTGACACCTTTGTACTTTCTGCTTGGAAATCACTTAGGAAAAGGGTTAATTGCAACATCTCGAGCAACACTCATCATCAGAAAGATAAACGTTTCAGAAGCAGTTTAGCTACAACTGTATTCGACACCTGAGGCGTGAGACATGATCGAGATACCAAACCTATGGAAGCGTACTAGGGCCACAATTTAAAATTGTGTGATCTACGAAGGGGTGACTTTTTGTTTTGTAGAAGATATTTTCATCTCCATATATTCTAATCGTGTGTATTGTTTAAACAAACGTAAGATATAGTTTATGTATGTATTATTCACAACTGAACTCATTTCAAAAGTAGCGGGAATGCCAAACAAAACTCAAATAAGCTCATCAAACACATTGAAATGAAGACTTGCTTTATTGAACATGCGGATTTGAATGTTCTGATGAAAACTGGTCATCATTAAATAAATCGAGGAGTTATATAAAATAGACCCAGAACTATTGTCGCTTGGTCGAGAAATTATATTTCCAAAATCAATACTTGATAAAAGTTTAATCTTTTCCTTAGTATATAATAATATCGTCTTCTTTGCACTTCGGACGTGCAAAATGCAGCAAAAAAATGCCAGGACATAGACACCAATATGAGCTATCATAAGATAGACAGATATATTGCACCATAGAAAATTAGACAACTAGACTTCTTTTTTATTGTATCGATGTTCCCACATCTCTACATTAGAAGAATGAACCAGTCACATTTATCAAATTAAACCCCTGCGGTTACATACCCTCAGGGCCTCAAGCGTAAAAAGAACCGATCAATCGGTTTGAACCATCTTAAAACATATCTTTGAAATCCCTTAAAGATTAATCGATTGTTACATAAGTGTAGCGTCTTGACATCCTTCAACGAAACTATCTGCGACCAACATAAGTCAGTGTTAAGGTAATTGAAGGATAAGGAATGGGGCCCCATGGCGCTGTCACTTTTGTGCAAACCATTGTAAATCTTTTGAAAAAGTGATAAAAAAACAAACTCACTTTGCATCGGTGAAGTATTTTCTTTCCAGCTGCATTGGGTTCAGATATCAGATGACGCACTTAGCTCTCTTTATATAAATAACAACGTCTATACATCTTCCAAGACTATCTGATTCCGACCATATCATGAGCAGGTTTATGAGTCACTCGCAAATAATGATGATACCAGGTGTTCTCTAAAAGGTGAGCGTGTCCTGTGGCACATGTTGCATCAGTCACAAAAACATGCGAAGGCAAGTCAATTGCCTGACACTGAAAAGACACAGGAATCTATAGTACAAGTCCAAAACGCGAACTGCATTGGCCTTCATTTCAGTCACTGGTGCGTTCAGTTC
This sequence comes from Haliotis rubra, assembly GCF_003918875.1. Classification (NCBI taxonomy): domain Eukaryota; kingdom Metazoa; phylum Mollusca; class Gastropoda; order Lepetellida; family Haliotidae; genus Haliotis; species Haliotis rubra. Next base: position 151,412 of record NW_025767270.1, on the reverse strand, counting down.
GAAAATGTCCTCCACGATCAGAATATTTCAGACACTTGTACCGAGGCCCTGAATTCAACCTTATTAAAACAACTTTTGAGCAAGAACTGCGTGAAGCTTTTAAAAATATTCATAGCAGAGCATGCTTAATTGTACCTAAAAAGTTGTAAATGGTGCTGCAGCTTTTGGGATATTGATCGGCCTAAACAGAAAGATGAAGTCATTGTTAAATCTTGTGAAGGGCTTCTCGTCTTTCGGAATCGTTGTACAGATAATATGTTTAATTTCTGGTTCATATCAATTAAAAGTAAATTGACCCTAACTTGAAAATATCAGTTGAAGCGTAAAGTAAACTTCGCGACCAAAGTACCCTGCTTTTGATTTTACCAATCCGACCAGAAATACCGATTCATATGTATGAGGAAGCAAGAACAAGTGACAACTGGTGCCACCTGGTTGGCTATTTCTTGCTTGATTTGACTCTAAATTTTACACAGATTTCATGAAATAGGAAGTCCAGCTTTTCAAACATTGCGAATTCAGAAAGGTAGTAGAGGCCAGAGATCGTTGTGCTATAACTATATGCTACAAACGAGGCCGCAACACCGTGACACACCGAAAACAGAATCAGAATTGCCATTCATTGAGAATACAAAACATCAGACAAGTTATACAAGCCATATGTGTTCTTTTTCTTTGTAGTCACATTGAATATGGCGTATGCTTTATAATACACGCCTTTCATTTGCCTGGGCTGTCCCTTTACAAGACGCCTTTACATAGAACACTGTAAAATATTTCAGAAAGGAACATTGACAAATATACAACTCAAAGATTGCAAGGTATGGTAATGTCATTAAATAAAGATTGAAATATCCCGCTAGGCGTACCCCAGTTTTATGATCAACCTTCGTTTGGATGTATCGTGACAGACCTGTTTCTCAACAATATCAGAAAGCACAAGCACATCTGCTACTGTGGATTGCAACATATGAAAGCACTGTCCTCTCAGCGTCAGCGATGTCATTTGAATCCGTGAAGATCCGGGATAGAGTTGTCCTTCAGTAACCCATGCTTGTCAGGAGAGACGACTAATGGGATCGGGTGGTCAGACTTGCTGTCTTGGATGTTATCTCGTTTCCCAATTGCGTAGAACGATGTTCATCACTGGATTGTCTGGTCCAGGCTCGATTGTTTACAGACCGCCGCCATAAAGCTGGACTATTGCTGATTGCGGCGAACGAACCAACGATGCCATTTGATCACCAGTTAATAAGCCAGATGCAGAGATCAGGCATGCTTAAAACTGGTCAACACAACGTCCTGTTGCCAACATCTTAGGCGTAAGCCAAAGTGTGATCACCAGGGCATGGAATCGATACCAGACATATGTATCTGCAACGAACCGACATGCAGGTGGTTAGCTACGTTCAATCTCACGGCCGGGAGACAGGTTCGCTCACTGCGACCACACTCAGAAATGACCATGGAACGCCAGGGGCATTAACGTTTCTACTCAGCGTGTAATTGCCTCCGTAAGGCTGGTCCCGGCAAGGAAGGGCATGCATGTGTATTGACTCAACATCACAGACAGACACGTTCGGATTGGGCTGAAGATCTCGCTAGTTGGGCGAGACCAGAAGTAGAGGTTAATCGAGGTACTGTCTAGACTTCACAGTTCACTGTTTCAAGTATGTCGTTGGCAAAGAGCATGATTTCAGGATTCAAATGTAGCCGAACATAAGCGCTATGGAGGGGGCTCAATCACGACTTAGGGTGGATCAGCAGAGGTGGAAAAAGATCTCCATATCCAACAGCAGGGAACAATGACAGTTGTGCGCTACAGGCATGACATTCTGGATGTGCACTTGAGACCGTCTGTTGTTGCATTCGGGTTGGAAGCTATCCTCGTGGTCGATGTACCAAATATCTCATTGTGTCAGAATCGTCCATATTCAGTGCAGGACATTGTGCCAACACGACCACTAAACGTCCACCGTATCGAACACAGTTGAAACTAACTTCAGATCGCAGGGCACCATTGTTCCAACACGACCACTAAACGTCCACCGTATCGAACACAGTTGAAACTAACTTCAGATCGCAAGTGCACAACGCCCATCCCTTCCGACGACTATAGGAACAAACACAAGCATGATTGTGATAGGCTGTCGATCAAACTGCACTGGGACAATTAATAAGTTTTCGTGGGGTTTTAAGTTCAATTCTGGCCAGATGCTCTCTTGTTGCGGGTAATTCGACTGATTATTAATCATATGTGTGTTGACACTGAGGAACACATGTGTGTTGGCACTGAGGTACATATGTGTGTTGATATTGAGGTATATGACGAGGGACAATTGTTCAGTCATGTCGTCAATAAAATAATGCATTTAACAGACGCACCATATTACATTTTCAACTGATGACTCTCAGCACTTTGAGTAGTGTATAATACCGTCGGTCAACCGTTAAATGTCCCTAGTTTTTAGTCACTGTTCAGCATTATTTTCCTTTCAAAGACCCATACATGCTGACATTTAAGTTAAACCTTTCTTGACAAGAGAGTTGGCGTGAGATCATGTAGATCACATTTCGCTTGTTCAAATTACAGGGTATTTGAAAGAAACTCAAAAACGAAATTCAAGACTCCAGTATGTCTTCTGCTGTTGTTGGTCGAACAAATAATGTCAGCCTTAAACAGTTGAACTTTTGTAATTTTTTCTCAAATAAAAATCTGCACAAAGGACAACTGCATCTTTGTAAAATGTTTAACATCAATAGCCAGTATGGAGCTCTTGAAGTGAGTAAGTCCCCATGGTCCTTGGTATGGTGATCAACCTTCAGTTGCTGGTGATCTATAGCCCGTTCTTATATTGTACTGTTGTCTCTCATGATATATTTTTATGATAGCGTACTAGTTTTAAACTAAGAGCTGTGAATTTTAGTGCTTTTACTGTCCTTCGATGACATCGATCTACACAATGGGGATACGATGACATGTGTCAAGCAAGTCAGCCAGCCGAACCACCCGATCCCGTTAGTCGCCTCTTACGACAAGTATGGGTTGCTGAAGACCGATTTTAACATGGATCTTGACGGGTCCTCTGGTAACTGGAATACGCGAATAAACTTGAAACACCCGATCATGGGCCTCATGTCATATAAACACATCACTCGAACATTTCTTCAACGTGTACCTGACTTTTGAGTGAGTGAGTGAGTGAGTATGGCTTAACGCCGCTTTGAGCAATAATCCAGCAATATCACGGCGGGGGACACCAGAAATGGGCTTCACACATTGTACCCATGTGGGGAATCGAACACGGGTCTTCGGCGTGACAAGCCAACGCTTTAACCACTAGGCAACCGCACCGCCCCACCTGACTTTTGACTTTGTGGCTCGAAACATCCGAAATGTGAACAATACATCCCATATTCACCTCTCACGCAAGATGCGTGAGAAGATCCGGTTATCTTTCAATATTCTGCAGGAGACATTTCCCTTCGTTAGAAGGTGTCATTGACAGGATATCCACGCAGTCTCGATTTTGTTGATTTAACTTCATTCCATATAAGGCCGTAAACAGGAACTTCTTTCGTGACCATTGATTTCCTGATTTTCCTGTTCCAAAATAATGATAGGGACAAAAGATGTAATTTCAGCTGATAGATCAAGGAAACCGAACCATGTTGATTGTACAGGGAGGACACCAGTGGTGCGAATGACCGACTGTAGTTCCCAGTCGCGTTGGACTGAGTTGAGTGTTCTTTACAATTGTTTTGCCTACTAGCAGCTGTGCGCTTGAAATATCACTCCTTGACGAAATAAGATGTTGAACGTTTCAGGTGCCTTCTTTGCACGCACAGCAGCGGGGAACACTTCAGGAATGCATATGTTTTTTGTTTTTGGTTTTTTGTTAAACGCCACACTCAACTACATGGCGGCGGCCTATAAATAATCGAGTCTCGACCAGACAATCTGGTGATCAACACGATGAGCATCGATATGAAGACACGCATCAACCAAGTCCGACCACCCGATCCCGTTGGTCGCCTCTGACAAGCATGGGTTGTTGAAGACCAAATCTAACCTAGATCTGCACGGGTAAATGCGTATGCATAGAAATGTGAGCAATGCCCATGTTTGGGAATTCAATATATCCACTGTCTGATCTGTTAAATGAGCTAAAAAGTGTTTTATGTAATTTCAAATGCGTTTTGAACAGGGGTAATAATATAATATCACGCTCATTTCCGTACTTATCTCGACTTAAGTTAAATTCAGATAAGCTTGATTATCCTAAAAATGAATATCATTTGCCAACGATAATTGCCGCCAGGGAAAGCTTCAATAAATGAATTTGATTCTTCCATCTGATCATAATCTACACATCTGATTTCAAAATCATCAGAATAATATCCTCTAAGTCAATATCAGTACTGCTTATCGCTATGTTGATCTTGTCATCTGAATAGAAACAGAAAATTAAATCATTTCAGTTATTGTCCGTATACAAACAAGATCTGCAATCCGAGGATATCTGTTACAAAAGACAATGATTTTGCGAGCCCGAAAGGCTATTTTCCTCTAAGTAATCCTATGACAATTCCCAGTTGTTAACGAGTTCATCATCTTCAGTCTGTCCATCCTGCCGATCCCGTTGCCTCGTAACAAGTGTCTCCGAGCAAGACATGGGCTAGGGAAGATTACAGTGTAGGAGGTTCTTAACAGTCGGTGGAATACTCTCTTGAGAGCTGCTTGTATAAAAGTTATGGAATATATAGAGGGTCCATCAAGATCCGCCATTTTGAACTGAACACTATATAGTATCAATTTGGTGTCTACCGTTGGTTGGTTGGTTGGTTGTTTAACGCTGCACTCAGCAATATTCAAGCTGGAATATTGCTGAGTTCGGCGTTAAACAACAAACCAACCAACCATTCCGGCCTCGTTTGCATGCTGCCATAGAATTCGCACATTTTACTGATCCAAATACAATTCACTCACCTTAAGCTATAAGGATTTATTTATGTTGTACTATTAAATCATACCACGACCTCACCGAGACCGTATTGGATAAGCCTGTCAACCAAAACCCCAAACCACCACTGACAGTAATATACTGATTCAATCCACATTGATTACTTGTAATAGGATAACTTGTAGATCCGTAACCTTAAGCAAGAACAATGGCATCTTGACATAGTAAAATTTTCAACATGTCAACAAAATGTAACCTGCTTAATGGTTGTGAACGCTAACAATGTTGTTGTTACGATTACAGTGTGTATTTTTCCTTTTGAAAAAGACATTTGATAAATATCGACTTTTGTACTTCACATCGTCAATACGAATATCAAGCAAATATTTGTGAATTCATACTTTAATTCACATTCGGCTTTCAGACAACGTGGGTTTCCACGTCAATAATAAGTTTGGATTGAGCAATATTATATACTTCAATAAAAAAAAGGTAAATTAACAAAAGCATCTGGGAATGTTACACCTTGGCTTACCTTTGCTTTTTATGCACATTGGTAAGATAAAATGTACAAATATTAATGAGGCAGCCCAGTAGTTAAAGCGGGAATATTGCTGGGTTTTTTAGTTCAGACGCAATTTCAGCGGCACACACACTGTTTACATGTTTCATCTGTATGTTTGTGAACGAATATTTCTATATTATAAATGTTTTGTTTCATGGAATAAAAGTCGCTTTGCGTGGAGTGCGGTCCTGCCAGCAATTTGATATAATGTGTGGGACCTAAATGTTGAATGTTTACAACAATATTATAAGAATTGTCTAAGCAATTAAACCCTTCTGACACACCTCTCATGCCGTTATCTAACAGTGAAATTATACACCCACATGATCAAATCATTGACAGTTTAAGCCATTGCGCCAGCTCTGCCATAAACCTCCACGAACATGAAAATGGTCTCCTTCACAACACTAGGGTGATTTAGGTGCGTCAAGAATATGGATCGTACAGTCAATGTCCATGAAAGGAAGGTGTTATCGGAAGCGGATAATTACAGGTAATGATCTCTGAAGTGTCAATATATGTCGAGTGAATGTTGTTAGGGTTCGGCCGAGACACCTAGTGACAAATTGGATGTGTTCTAATGGCGGGCTTGGTAATATGTTTTTCCCTTTAGTATTCCAGGCTGTGGCATGTTTGGTTGATTTCTTTTATACAAGTGAACTAATGGCGTGGTATATTTCATTGTAAAAAAGGACCTTCGTGAAAAAGTGTACGTAATCATTATTAATGACAAACAATATGTCTTATGGAAGATACCATTACAAAACCGTGAATTTTAAGGGATAATGATTGTTGGAGATGGTTGGGGATTGGGGAGGTGCCATTACTCCTTAAAAGTATCAAGATGGAGAAAATGGACAACGTTTTACAAATATTTTATGACGTTAAAGGAAAGTTTAAATATCATAGACTAACCGACCATGTTCCACTCTCTTATATCTGCCAATGGTCACAAGTGATAAAAAAAACCACGTGAATGTCCGGGTTAGAATTGATCTTCAGCAACCCATGCTTGTCGTAAGAGGCGACTAACGGGATCGGGTGGTCAGGCTCGCTGGCTTGGTTGACACATGTCATCGGTTCTCAATTGCACAGATCAATGCTGATGCTGTTGATCACTGGATTCTCTGGTCCAGACACGATTATTTACAGACCGCCGCCATATAGCTGGAATATTGCTGAGTGCAGCGCAAAACTAAACTCACTCACTCACTCACTAATATTGAATCACGTATAAACTGTTGTCTTATTTTGGTCAGGGGCGGTGGGGGAGCCTAGTGGTTAAGGCGTTCGCTCGTTACGCTGAAGACCCGGCTCGATTCTTCACATGGATAAAATGTGTGAAGAACGTTTCTGGTGTCCCTCACCGTGACATTACTGGAATAAAACAAAACGCGGCTTAATAATAAACTCACTCACTTTGGTAACGTTGGAACACACTAAATATGTTTATTGGTGTAATTCTTGTCTATTATTATTTTTCCTTGTAGCTATGTACTTCGATGAATGATTGCAGCTTGAAACTATAAACTTCTATGTATCATCACTGTGTGACTGACTGATAAACTCGCGTATATTTACTCAGGTCTTGTGTTGCTGTGTGGGTTGGTAGTGAAACCTGTGCCAAGCGAGCTGATTCCCCAATACGTTTTAATGAAAGATTATCAACATCCAATCGCCTTACTTAAGGATGACAACTCGGCAAATGAACATTGCAAATTTTAGTTTAAATTTCGTTTGTTTAGTTTCCAGGTGGTGGTGTATCAATTAAATTTTCGTTATGTATTCATTTCCTTTCTTTTTTATATTTTACGTTCATACTCTTGGTGAGGGGCATTAAGTCTCTTTGAGTCATTTTTGTTGCTATTTGTTTAGAGTGCATGCGCCAGCAAGCGTATGATTCTGCTTGAAGAGCAGAAATTATGTTTTCCCACATAACAGCACAGTACATTCAATTACAGTAATCAATTCTGCAAAGTTCACATTTGAAGGATCTGGGGAGTGAAATCTTCTTTATGTGGCTAAACTAAGTGTATTGAGCAAGGCGAGTTCAGTTCACGTTCACTTAGTCAAAGGGTCATGGGCGTTAAACAACTTATTGCATTCTGGTACATGAAAGGGGTTCTTCGTGGTTCGCATAACCTCTAAACAGACGCATTCAATACACTTGCACATCAAAAGCGTATCCACCAGAGGTGCTAACTTGCAAAGGAGGTCAGAGAACAGGCAACCACATTTCGATGTCAATATCAAATTAATAGGGGAAACACGTTGACACTGAGAAAGAGGGGAGTGAAAGTTTGGAGATGCATAGTCACCTGTGGCTGTTAGCCTCACAGAACAATTAGTGTTGGGTGTAACATATGTTATATTTGGGATTACACTTTCTTTGTAAAGTACAGATTCTAGTACTTTTGTTGGATTGAGTCCCATCCGGGATTCGAACCCACGCCCTCAGAGTCAGGCACCGAAAGCTGGCGATTAGGTGCCGACTCAGAGGGTGTGGGTTCGAATCCCAGATGGGACTCAACCCAACAAAAGTACTAGAATCTGTACTTTACAAAGAAAGTGTAATCCAAAATATAACATATGTTACGTTTGACCACTTTCTAAATGGCATTGTGTATTTCATAGTGTTGGGTGAGCGTGGTTAAACGTCGATTTGGACAGTGTTTCAGTTAAATCACGAAGTGTGTCGATGTTAGAGAAAACGCGAAACAAGGTAGGTAATAAACGTTAACATAACTATCTTACTATTTTTACGTTGTTCTGTTAATAACTGACGTCAGCGCAACGATCAGTTTACATCTAATCACAGAGAAAACCTCATACATATAACTCTATGTTTTCAATTAACAGTATATGACTGCAATAAAGGGTTCTGATGGACAGTGTGCCATGTTAGAAGATAAACGTTTTCAAAAATAGCAGCAGAACTGCAACCATTAAATTGTGTCCCGATCTAGTTTGCATTCCCTCATTGTAGCTTCTGTGAAGAGGCCCACTCATAATTAAAGTCTGTCTATATGGGGAATGTCGAGACTGTATGCACTGCCACTAATCTCTTATAGGATGAACTCAATTATCGATATCCCCTCTCTATTCGTACGTGGTGAATTATCCAACCACATACTTAAAGTAACTAATAACTATCATTAGCTTGCTTTGTCCACTACCTGACCGGTGTTTGATGTATATATACATACCAATATCCATCGACGCCCTTAAAACAAGAATATATTATGCATGAGGGGAATCGTTGTAAAATGCACAACAACATACCCAGACGTTTATGTATTGTCTATTCTTGTGGGAATACAAATCAGCCTGCGACAATTCGCGAGAAACAGTTTCACCTCTTCGTGTGGTCGACACTTCCCAAGGTTCATATATTTTCAGTTCAATTTTTGTACTTTGGGACCCCAAACAGATACAAGTCAATCACTAATTCGGCACATCCGACATAATTTATCAGACTTTAAGATAGTCTGCCATAAAAAGTTCGACGTAAATTTGTAACATAACATATACGGCGGACAAAACGGTGTTCAACTGTTTGTGGACGGACCGCCTGAACATTCTGTACATGAATCACACCGTCATTAAATGAATTGCACTGGCCAATGTACCGACATGTCAAAATAACAGCCAGGGTCCCGTTTCACAAAGCTATCGCAGCGCTACGACTGTCGTAAGTCTATGCCTAGTAAGTCTCCGCGCTAAGAGAGCTTCGAAAATCTAGGCCCAGGGTCCTTATTCTCGAAACGTTCGTAGCCCTGAGAATTCTTAACTTTGATCGTAGCCAATGTGTTAAGAATGGGATTAAGAAGCTTGAAGGGCTACGAACGTTTCGAGAATAGCTAGCCAGTATAGGAGGTACGATTGTTACGAGATCTTAGGCTTACGATAACTTTGTGAAACGGGCCCCAGGCTGCTAAACTCCAGCACCCATTACCACCTGTGGACATGTCCTATGGCCCCTACAGTGCCGTTTGACCTGTGTCTGACCAGTGGTAGTCACTAGGCCGTAATTACATATACAAGGCTCAAACATTCACGTCACTAAGCATGAATTGATTTGCATTATAGGACGCCATGCTCAGCAAACATGACACTCCCATGGGCTGTACTAATTGATAATGTTCAAATGCAGTAATGCTTACAACAAATAATTAGTTGAGGTCGTAATTACAACTGACCACTGTGACATCTTAAATAAGAATGGGTCATCTGAAGAAAGCATCGCAATAACGTAAACATCGGTTGGTTGCATGTCTTTCTCTAACTGTGGTGTACATCGGTTCATACATGCATGCATACACACTTACAAACGCACGCCGGTACGTACGTACGCACACTCATGCACATACATACATACATACATACATACATACATACATACATACATACATACATACATACATACATACATACATACATACATACATACATACATACATACATACATACATACATACATGTATGCAGACAGACAGACATACTTACTATACCGTTTTGGAACAAGCATGCATGTAATTGCAACCATATTTTACACAGTGCTGCCAGTGTTTTCAGAATCTCAGCTAAGACTGATGTTTTTCACATAGTTCAGCGTTGATTAAACAGCTGGTGTCATCACTGATATTTGGCACCATTTTACTTTGTACGCCCCTGGGAACCTCTTTCGAGAGATAAGCAATTCTATATGTACTCAAACCATATATTTCTGTCCTATTCATATCTATATATCATGTTATGATTGATTTTGTATTAGTCTTCAACTGATATCAAATCTCTTGAGAGACAACATTCTCTTTAATCAGTATTACGATAGACGAGTACAATACTTCGTAATATTTCATTCTGTGGCTGCTTGAATCTCATAATTACGTCAGTACCTACGTACGTCCAGTCTATTGCGGGGGAGGTGGGGCAACCTAGTGCTTAAAGCGGCCGCATCTGCTCGTCACGCCGAAAACCCGGATTCGATTCCCCACGTGGGTTTAATGTGTTGAAGCCCCATTTCTGGTGTCCACCGCCGTGAATATTGCTAAATGCGGCGTAAAACCATACTCACTCACGTCTATTGCGATTACGCAAATTGCATTTGTGCGAACAAAAGAACAAACGTTAATGCACCTCTTTAACACAGCATCTGCCTAGAGCTAATTCATTTCAAGGGTTCTGTCTCCATTTCTACTTTTAATGCTGTCTTGGCATGCTCAGAGGACTTTTGTCTTTAAAAATGTATCCTACATTAAGAGCCATGGCCCTAAAGCACTTACTTGTGCAGGGTTCAGATTATAGTGCAGTAACTTCTGACACAAGAAACGAATCATTTACCATTTAACAATCAGTTCCCTTCTAGAACATAGAAACTTCTTTTTTTTCATTTACAGTTCTTTGGCGTGTTTAGCCAGTGTATGCTACTAAAAGATAAATTTGTACCTAATTAATTCGTAAATATACTACTCTATACACACATAGACAGATAGGTAGACAGATAGATTGGTAGATAGATGTGTACTGTGACAGTGAATAATTATCATCAGAAGTTTAAAACCTAGAATGTTCATGGAAGGGCCAGCTGTAACGTTAGAATGTTACTGACGACGTCTAATCAACGTGAACGTAACACCTCATTGTGACAACTATCCTGTAGCAGTTTCTACGATCCAAACATTGTTTGTGAAAAATATCAAATCAAATAAAAATAACATGCTACTTAAATATTGTGTGAATATATTTGACAATAGCTTTTAATCTTTCAAAACTCCATAAAAAAACCATTTCATCCTTTATTAGCCGTAAAATGTTTGCAGCAATATTCCTTCAAAAAAAGTAAACTAATCGGATTGCTCTTAGAAAATATTACATAGAATTCAATAACGTTTATTATGGTCTTTGCTATTTGATTTTTCTGATCGCCATTCTGTAACTTCAGTGACTTCAAAAGAAAACTGATAGAAGATGAATGTTTCGGTGTCGAGTTATAGTTCACAGTATTCCTTTACATACCAGTCACGTTTAAACGTTCCAATGTGTTTTATATTACTGCTGATAGAAAAAAGAATAGATCCCACTGTGACATTTACCTGAGAACATTTGGGTCAGCGTTAGGTATCACATTTAAAACATCACTATGTTTGGAAACGCTGATGAAGTAAATATGATATGGTCACAGGGGCACTGATCTGAAGATGGTGCGCTGTGGGATAGCAGCTGCTAATGTGTATTTCCATCATGCATAGGCATGCATCGATGTATGCATGTAAGTACATGGATTGTGGGGTGGGGGTGGAGGAGGAGGAGGATCTCACATTTAAAACTGACTGACACGGTAGGATATTTCTTTAATTTACGGGCGGGGAGAGCAGTCGAAAACACAGCCAAGTGGTTAATCCGTAATATATACCCGAAAGCATTTGCGACAAATGTTGAGTGTTCCCTTTATTATGTATTAATGCACTACGTCGATAAGAGTAGACGAAATATGCATCGTATCGATACTAAAGTGATTTTACTGTGAGTTAAAAACAGATTACTGATACTGTCGCCGTAAGATAATGGAATCCCGGAGACACACGTCTGGTAATCGCTATAAGAGAGACTATGGATATGTTTCCGTGAGCGCAGGTAGGAGTCGTATACATTTGTGGGAGTGTACAGCAATCATCTTCGCTTGCAACTGTTATAGCAGGTTACAGTCAGTGTATGCAAGGGCACAGAGAAAAGATGCGAGTCTATGCATGCAGGGGCGAAGACAGCAGGTGAAGAACGAGGCTTTCAAGGTCGTAAATAGCAGGTGTTGGACGAGGCATGCAGGGTCGTAAGTAGCCGGTGTTTGCAAGATATGTAAGGGATTAAATAGCAGGTGTAGGACGAGGCATGGAAGGCGTAAATAGCAGATGTAGGACGAGGAATGCAAGGGCGTAAATAGCAGGTGTAGTACGAGGCATGCAAGGGCTTAAATAGCAGGTGTAGGACGACACATGCAAGGGAGTAAATGGCAGGTGTAGGGCGAGGCATGCAAGGGTGTAAATAGCAGGTATAGAACGAGGCATGCAAGGGCTTAAATAGCAGGTCTAGGACGAGGTGTGCAAGGGCTTTAAATAGCAGGTATAGGACGAGGTATGCAAGGGCTTAAATAGCAGGTATAGGACGAGGTATGCAAGGGCTTAATTAGCAGGTGTAGGACGACGAGGAAGATAGTTGGTATGGGACCAGGCAGGCAAGGGGGTAGAAAGCAGGTGTAACTGTTCAACTTGCCTTGTGTGATTTCAAACCACCAGACAGACGTTTCAAACATACATTTTGGATAATAACGAGGTACACCTCTTTGGATTTCTCACTTGATTATTTTACTAATGTAGAGAAGGAAATTCAATAAGAAATTTCATTATTAGAAATCTGCTAAAGAAAATCCTGTGTGTTACCTGTAGGGTAGAATATGCTTACCTATTTGGCGAACTCTAGGTGTTATCACTCATTTTCAGCTATCCATTTATATAACTTTCACTGAAGATGGATAGACGAATAATTGATATGCACATGAGTGTTCCCAGCAACTGCCTGCATTAAGCGTTTCAAAGTAACTGTCAGCAAATATTTTCCTACCAGAATTCAAGATATGACGGTTCGAATCAAATATCTAAATATCATCTTTTGCACCAAATGTCTTTAAATATCGTTTATGAACAACCACCTTGAAACCACTTAACCACCAACCATCAGCGCATGCATATATAGCTCCAATCAAGTATCTGCCGTTAACGTTTCTAAACCTATTTGCACATGGTGTGTCCAAATATTGTCGCGATAAACATGTAAATTTTAATCCAGTTTCCAAATAAAACTTCATTCATGTGATCAAACTATCTGTTGTTTAAGACTGCCTTGATGAATAGTTTGTCCACGAACTTATAACCATGTTCTTTGGGGTTTAAAGGAACCAAACATTTTCTTTCCTATTATTCTCATCTCAGCAGTTAATCTAACTGATTTAACCAACGATGAAAGAAAGCCCACCGTGATCAAACCTTTTGTAATATTACCTGTTCGATAGCTCGAAATGTTTTCTCTTTCTTGTCTTTATATGATGATCTTCTCCATTTTATCTGAATGACCCACGCAATCCCTTCAAGAGGGATCGTGTGGAAGTAAGAAGCTTATAGCTATTGATCAGAGACTCATCATTCATCCAGCCACAGTGGTGTGAGAGAGATACACAGAACAATGGAGGTTGAGAGAACGGGGGCTTCATTTGAGTCTGGGATTAGTTTACAAATCTGTATGCTCAAGCCACTCCACGTGATGTCTGAAACAATTTATCATGAACACTTAGACTTTTCAAGTTACCAAAGTTACTTCTTTCCAAAGGCTGATGCCGTACTCTCGGTCTGTATTTTACATGGCTTTGCAGAATACAAACCCATTGCTTTTTCCAGGGACATAAACGAGTGCAGAAGAACTTTGTCAGGATATGCCCTTGTTTGCGATCACATTTACTTTGTGATCATTATTGGGATTGCAATACCATGTGTTAAAAACTACGGATAGTTACTTTAGTCAAACAGCATGTCAATCTACGTGAATATGATGGAACCCGTCATTGGTTTGGCCTTCCCACAACATGATTTGCTTAAAGTTGTCTTGCTTCCTCTCTTCAAAAACTTAACTATGAAGAAATCTACTGTGTTCAGTTAAATGTGCATGTGCTTTTTTATTAATGCAAGGATGAAACCTCGTATGGTCTGTGGACGTACTGGTTGTACTGACTGTCCTGCCCTCAAGACAACGAGCAGACGTTACGGTCAATACCTGGTGTGACCAGGCTGTTATCACTGCCCTGGACCTCCATTTTACATACCGGATTCTGTCCTGTAGTATTTTCCTTCATTCTACCTGCAACTCGCTGACCAGTTGTGCATGTGTTGAGGGTTTGTTTTCGTATGATGCTTTTGGCGTACACGAATATAGAAGTCATCCAATCGGGTTCAGTTCCGGATAATCTGGGAGACTATGCCAAGACGTTGACGTTTTCAATTACAAAGGAAATCAACAGTGACAGGAGCTGTGTGGTGAAGACTTGACACCTTGAAACAACTCGCTCCGACTGATAATCGGAAGGAGGTTGTGTTGAAGAATTTGGTCGATGTACCGATTTGCTGTCAGAATTCCTTGTAACACCACAGGTCAGAATTGCGTGGGTAGGATATGGTTCCCCACACCTTCACACTTTCGCCACCGAATCTGCCGCCCTCCCGAACGCAGTTCGATGCAAAAAGTTTATTTGGACATCAGTAGACAGTCTGTCTTACACCTCGGCGTTAAAGACGACGATACCGTGATTCATCACAATACCAGAGTTGCCGCCAGTGTCTCAGAGTCCATCATGATATTGTCATGCAGTCTTGTATAATTGCCGTATAATGTTGCAACAGTTTAAAACGGTTGCGGTTTTGCACTTCACCTGTTAACGAATGTCTGACTGATATAGATCAATGAAAAGTATTGCATTTATTTTCAACGTTTCATGAATATACAAAATCAACATTCTTAGTTACCCTCTTTTAAGAGTGTACAGTAGATCAAACATCTGAGCTGGAGACAAATTGACAGTTCGTTGTCAAGCAAACAAGGCTAAGCCACGTAACACGAATATAGTGCAATGTTTATCTGGTCAGGGTAACCTCAGTAATCAGGTCACACGAAGGCATTATCCGTACAGTGACAGGTCAGTCCTCTTTTTGATTGATTGATTGGTTTGTTGTTTAACGCCACACTCAGCAACATTCCAGCTATATGGCGGCGGTCTGTAAATAATCGAGTCTGGACAACCCAACCCAAAGATCAACAGCATGAGCATCAATTGGGATACCATGACCAAGTCAGCGAGCCTGACCACCGATCCCGTTAGTCGACAAGCATTGGTTACTGAAGGCCAATTCTAACCCGGATCTTCAAGGGTTTCAGTCCTCTTAAATATGGGTACTATTTAGTTATCGAGTTACTATTTCCGTGACTCGGAAATGTGGAATGAATAAGAATACGCGTGTTATTCTTTGCTATATTTAATATTTCACATTATAAATTGCTTCCTTAGACACTCACTCACTCACGTATTTGACTCAACCTAAAAAAGTACCAAAACGTATGATCCAAAATATATAACATGCTGCATCTGAACACATTCTGAAAAGCATAGTTCCGGCAATGGGAACCTTGTATGTTAAACGTGTCAGCTGGAGAAGAGTTGCTTTGATATGTGAGTGTGAGTTCGAATTCCAGATGGGACTCAACATCCCTACCCACGCACCCCCACCCCCCTCCCCATGCATAGACGGGGGTATGTTTTTACAAGCAAGTGATCGAATAACGATATTCCTAACAAAAACAAAGAAAAACCAATTCAAGGTAATTACCGACACACATAACTATTTCATACACTGGAACACAAGCTGTGCTGTAAATTTAATATTAATAATATGTCGGTGAAATGCACTATCAACCCTCTAATACTAAATGACAGACTACGGTCACTGCTCTCTGACACACACACACTAAAGTGGGTTCAGCTATTACCAGAGCACGGCGTGATGTTTTCGGGGATCAATACGGAACACCGGGATCAGGATCTGGTCGCACTCCAAAAGAGAGACGTTGTTCGAAGACTTTGTTTCGGATTCGCCATGAAGGTAGCTTCTCTCTCAAGGCAAAGTCATATTTTTCCATCATCTTCAATCGGGGCTTATTAGACTACCATGGCCTGCATTGTCCTAATACGACATAATGTATAGCAGAACAGCAGAAATGTTAAGAAAAAATATTTAAACTGTCAAAACATCTGTCCCTTTTGGGTATATATAAGATATAGTATTCTGTAAAGCAGAACGTATCCTGGTGAATTATAATATAATGGTGTTTAAGGCACCCTGTATAAAACAACTGACGTGGAGGAAATAATGTAAAGTCATCAAAAATCATAAAGATAAATCATTGCAACTAATGAACTGATGTTTTATCATTTTAAACAAACACCATCGTATCCTGTTTTGTTCTTCCTTTAAGTACAGTATGATTTCCCTTTGGATAATAAAGTCTTACCTTATCTTCTCTTATCTTTTCTCTTATCTTAAAGTCACAAAGTTTGCAGTTGAAGAATAATTTATTTAAACCTTTTGTGTAGAATCACTAAGTCACTGGTTCAACGACGTTGAAGTTCAGTTATGCGAAGGTCTCGTTGCTAAGAGTCCTATGTTTTACATCATTTATTTTACCCAATCAATCACTTAGAAATAAATGGGACATTGTGACGTGGTCACATGCAATGAAACATTTCATAATGTTAAAATGTTTAGTGCATGAGTGAAATGTTATGGAACACGATCGGGACTACAAATTCATTTTAAGGAGTGACGTGAAACTTTATCGCAAACGTTTTACAGACTTTTATAGAGTTTGGGTTTTTTCCCCATTGTGAGTCAACTCTTGTGTAAGGATCTCCAAGGAGGGTTGTCCAGAGACACTTTGTGAAATCCGAATGATGATGATTCATCGTCAACATTATTTATCATCCTGGTAAAAGTGAAGCAAGTCTAACCAGCAAAATGGGTCTTCACAAATAAAAAGTTCGTGTCTGTTGACAGTTTTAGGCATATCAGTCTAACCAGGAGGTGTACCATTATGTCATGATTTCATACTATTTAATTCGGGACAGGCAACAGATGTGACAGTTGACATTTTCGGTCACTAGAATAAAAGGAGACTATATTGTTCCTACGTGTTGTTACAGCAATTTCGGTATTTTTTAAAAGCTAAACTTAAACAGAATTAAGTGAAGACCGGTGAGAATAATGTACTTCGTAGCCTAAAAGTAAGTATTAAGTTCGATGTTTTACTATGAATGAACAATTTACTCCAGATAATCAGGATAAATACTATGCCACAAATGTAAGGTGCATTTTCTGGTGAGGTGAGGTTTGGAACATACACCAATCTCATGCAATGAAAATAAGTGATTTTATGAGACAAAATAAATTTCTTAAACACAACAGTGTGACAGTCTCCGATAGCACGTGTAAAAGGTAGTATGCCAGATTTACCATTGTCACTCAGACTCGTTTGTGAGCATATTGTGTTCATGGAACCAAATCCGTTAGAGACACTTGACATGATTGACCATGCGGTATGTACGACGTGCTGAACGTGTCTGTAGTATCGTCATATTGCAGGTAGGCACACCGCAGGATAGTGTTGCCTAGACGATGCATGTTTCTCAGTAGGTCATCAGCATATTGTGGGCCCGGTAACTCACAAACATATAAAGTTGATGTTCGACTCCGCCCTGGACTCCTAAGAGCAGCAATTCCAGCCCACGACAACTGGTATAAAGAAATCGGTTGCCAAGTCTCATTTAGATGTGGGCCCGGTTGCAAAATGGCAAATGATGTACATATTAACAGATGACTGTGACAAGACTGTGCGGAGTCGCCTGCACAGATGGCATATGCGTAAGCTTGTTCCGCGTGTCATCCCACAATGTACCTACAGATTATCTGTACTGTGTACTCTCAACTACCATGACCGAAGGAGTCGAGTTTGGAAACGTCCTAATGGACGTTAAGGCAATACATCATGAAGGCAATGGTCCATAAAGGGCTGAAATGGTATCACAATCACTTGGCGAACTGCCCTCCATATTGTCCATGTCCTGACGTTTCCCCAGTTTGGGACGTCAGTAACCAAACCCACCCATAGCTCTCAATGAACTCGGTGCTGTTCTCACTGGTGTGTCGCACATCAGTCATGACAATGATCGACTTATCAGAAGCGACGAGGAATTCGAGCATGTCCTGGCCAACGGAGTTGGCTTTGCTCGATATCACTGACGGTGGCTGCAAATTGCCCTGATCTTTTCAACGACCTTGTGCATCAACATCTCATCTCATCAACCATTAGAATTATCCGATCGCCTACTCCCACGCATATATGATCATAACACGTACATTTGCCTGTGACCCGTGAAGATCCGGGTTAATGTCTGGTTTTCAGTTACTCATGCTTGCCGAGGCGACTAACGCGATCTGGTGGTCAGGCTCCCCGAATTGGTTGACACATGTCATCGTATCCCAATGGCGTATATCGATGCCCATGCTGTTGATCACTGGATTGTCTGTTCCAGACTCGATTATTTACAGACCACCGCCATATAGCTGGAATAACAAAACAACCAACAAACAAACAACCTGTGTTTCAGGAGTGTTTTCACATCCACTCCACTGAAAAGTAGGTACTCAAATGACAATCCATTGTTAGGCAAGCTGGTAAATCGAATTTACAAGCAGGTGTTAAAAAACAATCCATTTGCCTGTGGATAAGAAGATACAACCTGATTATTCCCAGCATTGGACACTTATTTCACATAGTGTGTACATGTAACCAGTTAAAAATATTACATACATGGCAACGAAGTCTTGTGATCATGGACTTCAAAACATCATCTCTTGTTATTTTTTTAAAAGCCTTTAAGGCATGCCGTGATAAGATTATCTAGTTCTCGTCCGCGAGGACCTACTTACAAAGATTATAACGGAAGTTGAACAAACAGTTCCAAATGTCAACTGACAGAAAATTCATCATTATTTTGTCATAGTACATCTTTTATTATGGTATTCAAATCACCCGGCTTCAACACGCCCACACAGGACTTTTATCATTAGCTTCTCTTTGGGGAAGAACTGCTCTTGCTACGAAACGTGTATGCTATAGGTAATTACATAGGTTTTATGTAGATTTTGCAAATCTTCGACCAAAGAACCTTCTAATATATCACTAATATATACATTTTGGTTGTTAGGTATTGACAGGTTTAAATGTTCAGACGTATTTTCACGGTACAATTTATAATTCTCCTTTTTCTGATATAGAAGACGATGGATGTTTCTGCTGACAGAGGTACTAGACACTGGACAAGAATGTTATGGTATTCAAGGCCTCCGGCCCACATAAGTATTTTTTACAAGTCAATTGTAATTAAATTTTCAGCAATTCATCTCTTAACTTACTGGGGTGTTTTATAAACGATGACAGATTTCTAATATGTTGTTCATTGCAAGAACATAATAGTGATTATTGACAGATAATACTCTGGTATATATTTCTGTCTAATGTCAGCATACGATTTACAGATAAAAGTGAAGTGAATTTCGTTTTCTACTGTTTCTTTGCATAATGGACAGATTCTTTGATTCCTCTCAAGGGACAATTTTCTTCCTTTATTTACCATTAAATTTAGCAAACCTAGTCTAAATTTATAAACTTATACCTTAAATCGTTGCATCTAAGTACAGATAAATATTTTTCTGGTTGTAGTTAAGTTTTAAATGTCCTATATCAATCATAGCGTGTGCTATTATTCAAACTTGATTGCCATTCCTGGTGAAACATATTAATAGCTCGATTGCGAAAAGCATTAATAAAAACATCACTGTGACCAACAGTTTGGTTTAACTATACATACCCATAACCGTGAGAAAATAATGACTATCTTATGTTTGATGCTCAAGTTACTTTGCCAATACTATCTAAGTGAACCAACATATTATAGGACAGTTTTGGACTGCGATGGTTAGGCATGTTAAGAATTTTAAGCCAATATTTTAAACATCTTATCTGTGAATGTATGTAAAGTGGGTCTCTCCCACACTCCCCATACACCATCATATTCGGTGTTGACGATCCAACTCCCAAAAATCTTTTACATGCTAATAACTGTATTTTTTCTAAACAATAGAAACATTGAAGTCCCCTTATTTCTGAACCATATAATAAAATTGGTTGTATTTGGGCATCAACAAGTTTAAAAAATAGACCTGGTGTTAACATTCTAGTCTTGTAAATGTTCGGTATTAACTGGAAAAGAGCTTTCTTAGCGTGTAGGGAGAGATCATAAACACTTTTTTTCATATTGAAGGTATGATAAAAACGAAGACCGAGATACGTGTAACATTCAACTGTTTTCACAAGTTGATTACCAAGAAACCATTTATCTTTTTGAGAAATT
This sequence comes from Haliotis rubra, assembly GCF_003918875.1. NCBI lineage: Eukaryota > Metazoa > Mollusca > Gastropoda > Lepetellida > Haliotidae > Haliotis > Haliotis rubra. The sequence goes on along the minus strand of NW_025767270.1, from coordinate 130,819 downwards.
TGACCACCCCTCCGAAAAATAACTACATTGGTTTTGTCAAGATTTACTGAGAGTTTCCATTCCTTAGTGTAATTATCTAGAATGTTAAGATGTCTTGAGGTACGGTATTGTTCCATTGCAATATTCCTGATTATCACAGTTCTGTGTTGACGAATCACTGACACGAAGTAACGGTTTTCTGTAAAAAGACAGTTCAAACATTAGTCATTCGAAAGACGGTGTTTTCCTGATTACAAGTTCACATACAGAAGTATTCTAAGGAAATATGCTATGAAACGTCTTGAATATGCGGGAGTTTACTTGTAAACACACATATCAATACACTCAGTAACTCCTGTTGAAATGTTCACACTACTATGAAACAATACTTACATGCTCTATTGGTGACCACCATGATACAAACGTCTGTTTTGAGAGCCAGCAAATGAAATAATATATGCTTGGTAAAAACAGCGTTCTTCTGAAGTCCAGTTTACGCATTAGCGTTGAAAGTATTTCAGTGGTGCTGTTGCAGGTTTCCATAGGAGACACCGAGTCCGACTCAGAATAAACTTTTTGTCTTTGGATTTATTTTCACATCAAATTTAATATATACTATTCCAAAAAAGAAACGCATAACCCAGAAATCTGTTGCGAAAATGTTGTATTTTTAGACATGTATAACTCGTCCACAAACAGAGTTTCGTACATGAATTTTTACATCAGTTTAGAAGAAGGAAATGTCTATACAATCAAGTGGATAATTTTAGCTAACGGAGACGTTGAGCGCGATGGCGACGACGTAGCACGGTCCCGACCTCGGGTCTCCTGGATCTCAGTCCAATATCTCTCAGCCTGTTCCGTACCGTTTGACCGGATATCCTCCGAAGTCCAGGCACCCTGGCTGCTGTGCTCTCACCCGTGGCAGTACGATCACGCACATGTAGTACCCAAATGTACCGATCTTGGGCTGCAGTGGTGACTCGAGGTCTGCCTGTACGGGGGCGGTCATTTGTTATACCTGTTTGGTTGTAACGAGTTGCAAGCCGCGATATCGTGCTCAGACTAACATTCAGACGCCTGGCAACAGAAGATTGATAATCTCCAGCGTGCATTCTTTCCATGGCGATGTTCCATGTCGCAGCGTCAAGATGTGGCGTAGTGATTTGACCTTGAAACTTCTTCAAAACGAATGTTGATTTCCGAAAGTAATCTGGATTTTTATAGCCAGACAGTGCATGCTCTTTGATGCACAATTTCAACTGGAAGGTGATTTCTGTTGCGTTGTGGCGATGCCTTTTTAATCCTCGTAAGAAATCTCATCTCGTCGATTTTTGACTTGTACAATTGTGTAAAATAATATTATCAACACTTTTGTTACATATTTTGACGATTGTTTGAACACAATAGGTAATAAATAGATTTTTGAAAATACAAAATGTCTATGCGTTTCTTTTTTTTGATAGTATATTTTTTCACACGCGGGGGCTACTCGAACATAAAGGATTACATAAATATTAAACCTGGATCAAAAGATGTTGAAACTTTTCCTCTGGGAGTTTTTAATACGGTTTGATTATCACATCACTGGGATGGCCGTGGTGACGTCAATATAGTGTCATACTGGCCTTGCTAGTCCGAACAGTCAGGTCTACAAAGGAGTCAGATACCGGGTTTTTTCAAGTTTACATTTGGCTAGGTAATTATATTTATTTTGTGTACATTCTTTCATAATCACCCGTGATATGCACGTGACAAATGTTGTGATAGTGTCCAAAAGATGCAGCTAAATCCAGTTTGTGTCCAGGTATGTTGGTATGTATACAACAAAATATATATAATTTGATAATGTAAATGTATTCATGAAATGAATAGTCGCTTAAAGAAGATGGTCGGAAAGGCCCACCAAAATTGTGTGTGTACGTGCGTGTGTGTGTGCATGCGTGTGCAGTACACTTGATACTTTGATTCAGACCAGTCTGTGATTTATCTTCTGTACAACATCGGAGTGACAATCCATCGGTTTGGTTATAACTGGAAATGTATCCATCCATCCCCTTGATTTTGTTGACGATTAACACATCCGCTGTACAAAATACGTGTTCTCTCAAAATTAAAATCCATTCTTATCCTTGTTCTGTCGAAGACATTTATGCCGTGTCTATCAGTTTATTGCATGAAGGCCAGAGGCCCATATACAGAATAAATATGTATGATATGTACAACATATACAACATGCGACACACACGTTACATTGAATCTCTTCTCAATATAAGCGCGTGATAAATAAATAGAGCTACCTTATATTGTAATAGGGATGCTTTACATGAAAGTATTGAATACAGTTTTGTAGCATTAATATTTGATTGTAGCCATTGTGGAAAATACAGTTGCCTTTAATCATTATATGCAGGACAAAGAAATAGAAAGTGTAATTCATTCTCTACAGTATTACAAAATGGACAGAACCTTTGTGATTTTATAATAGATGAATATCTTCCTTGATTGATATTTAAATCATTTAGGCCAAGTCTCAGGCGCATGAAAACACTACGAAGCTTTTTACTACGTAAGTTGTATAGATACGACTCAGGTTCAAGTAAAGATTTAAACTCACGATAGCAATCATATCTTGAACTTTCATATAAAGATGAATGCCAGTCTTGTTTAAAGATATCAATAGCCCTGGTACGAAAGAGTTTGATAAATGCATTAACGTCGCCCAGGGTTTGGGATAGCCAAACAAATCCAAAGCCGTATCTAAACAAAAGCATCACTGGACAACTAACCAACACACCTCCATTCCATGCATGGCTGCATCACTGGTCAACTAACCAACAAACCTCCACTCCATGCATGACAGCATCACTGGACAACTAACCAACACACATCCACTCCATGCATGACAGCATCACTGGACAACTAACCAACAAACATCCACTCCATGCATGGCTGCATCACTTCACAACAAGCCAACACACCCCCACTCCATGTATGACAGCATCACTAGACAACTAACCAACACACCTCCACTCCATGCATGGCTGCATCACTTCACAACAAGCCAACACACCATCACTCCATGTATTACAGCATCAGTGGACAACTAACCAACACACTTCCACTCCATGCATGGCTGCATCACTGGACAACTAACCAACACACCTCCACTCCATGCATGACAGCATCACTGGACAACTAACCAACACACCTCCACTCCATGCATGGCTGCATCGCTGGACAACTAACCAACACACTCTCCACTGGACAACTAACCAACACACATCCACTCCATGCATGACAGCATCACTGGACAACTAACCAACACACCTCCACTCCATGCATGACAGCATCACTGGATAACTAGCCAACACACCTCCACTCCATGCATGGCTGCATCACTGGACAACTAACCAACAAACCTCCACTCCATGTATGACTGCATCACTAGACAACTAACCAACACATGTATCCACATCCATGCATGGCTGCATCCACTCCATGCTGGACAACTGGACAACCAACCAACAAACCTCCACTCCATGCATGGCTGCATCACTTCACAACAAGCCAACGCACCCCCACTCCATGTATGACAGCATCACTGGACAACTAACCAACACACCTCCATTCCATGCATGGCTGCATCACTTCACAACAAGCCAACACACCTCCACTCCATGCATGACAGCATCACTAGACAACTAACCAACCCACCTCCACTCCATGCATGACAGCATCACTGGACAACTAACCAACAAGAACCTGATGTCCAATATTTATCTACCGTTACTCTGGATGTGTCTTTTCGGTTTTTGCTGTTGAGCACGGACCCTCCCGTGTCCATCGCCTTCGAGTCCATGACTGGATGTCCAGTGGGGATACTCTCATAGAATGAACAAACAATCTCTTCATCATCTCACAGGAAATTGGTTTGCATGACAATTACCGTCACAGCGGGACATGATGGCAACATGCTCGGAAGCGGCTGCTGAGCTCTTCCAGTACGCCCCCGCTGGTCGTGTCTTTTGTTGATGTTGACGACGTTGGTTCCTCCTCCGCAGCATGTTTGCTGCCACAGACAACTACAAGTAAATATCCTATCTAAATCAACCTAGACTGTTTAGTTCATGTAATGCTTTATCAAATAGTAGTGTTAAAACAGTGTCCCTACCTGCAAATTAATGGTTCCCAATGGGGCTTAAATAAAAATTTCTTTTGATTTTTAGAGTTTCCGGTTTTAAACGGAAAATCAATGCTCGTTAAAAGGAACTATTGATTTCGTTTTAAAACTTTTCGCGTATTGCTTGGTGATTGTCCAAAAGAAATTATTGCTCGTTCCAGTGAAATAGTTTTGACCACATTGATTTTGTTTCAACACATCACGTGATGGCAATTCAGCAAATTCCTCTACAAGTCGAACTGGAAATGGTTATTCTTCATTCTAACAAAGTACCATATTTTTTCCATATCCGGATAACGTTCCAAGAAAAGCCCATCTTAAGACTACGCAGATTACCATTCAAAACAAGTTCCATTGAGTAAAGAAACGGGTTCGTTACCAGGTTTCTTAAGAATGCCGTACAAGGTCAACTATTTCTGATGATTTGTCGAGGATTACGTGACTTTAAAAGACTGTCCGTCTACCATCAGCTGTTGTGTGGCTCTTCCATAACATGTCTGACATTATGAGATGGTTCACGAACCTGAAGTATCGTACATCAGGTCTTTATATCCCGTCCTAACATTGACGATGCAAACCCTGTATATATGCAAAGGCAGTGTTGGGTTTGCTGTCAATATGTATCTTAACACTTGCCTCGTCATATTTATTGATCTGCCCGCAAATTCTATTCACCCACACGTTTGTCACTCCTATGGACAAAAACACCTGTCAATCACATTTACCAAGCTGTGTTTCAATCATGTGTACCACTCCTTTTTTATTCATGTGTACCAGTCCGGTTGTTAATTAAGTTTACCCACCTGTAGGTCGACTTTGATCTGTCTGCCAACCCTATTCACCAAAACGTTTGTCAGTCCTATTTACCAAAACAACTGTCAATCACATTTACCATCCTGTGTGTATATCATGTTTACCCACTCCTTTGCTATTCATGTTAGCCAATCTGGTTGTTACTTATTTGTTCCCACCTGTAGGTCAATATGTTTACTTAGGGAGGCGGTTGCGCAATAATCACAAGCTATCTCTATTAAAAACACCGACTACATAACGAGCCTGTGCTTGTGAAACGCTATCTGAGCGTTAGCGAAAAGGACAAAGGATCCTGACCAACCGATAGTACACAAAACAAAGAAGGGCAAGCTGGCCACTTGAAAAAAGAGAGTTGAGAGTTTTGTGTCATCTGAATCTTTTCATACACATCTAAATAGGACACAGATGGTGCTGTTTCTCTGGTTTCCTTCATTTCTTGGTCGGGTGGGCAAATCACCAGAGCAAGATCAAGAGCATTGATCATTTGATTCAATTTGATTCAATATACCCGATGCTTAATTTAAACGCTTTGGCCAAATTACTTTGCTTGGTCATTTCGAACAGGATCTCTTGAGCATAAGGAAGCAGATTTGCAATCAGGAGTGCTCAGTTGGTTTCCATGGATACGGAGGGTACTTGCCAAAATATCACACTCTACAATTTAACAGAGATATTTCAGAGATGAAGTTCAGCATTTCATACATTAATTTGTTTCGTCTTTAACCCTTCAGATGGCATTTGCTTTCATTTAGGCCAAATCGTTCTGAACTTCTGAAGACAGATTGTAATAAATGACCTATTGCAAAAGAATTGAAATTCAGCCTAAATTTGCTGTGGCACAGTGCTGTATAATGGTTTAAAGTTTTGACAGATTGAAATAGCCTGTTTTTTAGACTGCAGAAATTCAATCAAATCCAGCAGGTGGGAACACCTACAAACCTTTCCTGCAGGGGAGCCACACCTGAGCTGATTGGGACATACTGGGATCATTCCGATTCTATTTCATCTTTTGCCTCTTAACTGTATCTATCCCCTGCGTGTCAGTTCAGTTTACCAGCTTGCCTAACAATGAATTGTCAGTTAAGTACCTACGTCTTGTATGTTCCACTTAATTTTAAAACAGCCCTGAAAACACAGATGTATGTGAAAGAAGGTTTCCCCCGCTTTTAGCAATATTCAAGCGATATGAAGTCATATGGGGTTCAAACCTTTGGGGCTTATACAGTTTGCCAAGGTGGGTTATCGAGAGGTGACCTTTGAAACCTGTAACCACCGGGCTCAAAAGACACGTGAATACACATTTTTATACTTTTTTGCTATTTGCACATGAGATCCCATAAGTATGTACCAATGAAACCAGCCTACGACATAATTGCGGTTATTCATACCAGCCAAAAAACTCTCTTGTATTGTTCATGCTCGTACCTTACACAATATGGGTATTCCTCATGTAAGTTGCAAGGAATTATTTCAGGTAAACGAATGACCAGACTTATAATTAGCATATGTTTATGACGGGTGCCACCGGTGCGGCAGGATAGGCTCACCTTTTCGCGAACACCTGGTATCATCACTATTTCATAGTGATTCATAAACACATGCTCGGTCATCGTATCGCATGGTGACAATCACTGGATTGCCTGGTTCAGACCCGATTTGTTTACAAACATCATACAGCTGTAATAATGCTGAAACAAATATCTGTTCATGATATAGTCACAATTGTACAATCGACTCTCCTATTGGCAGAAATTTGTTATGAATGTGGAAAGGGTTTTGTCGCTTCTATTTACATAACTATATATACGATACTAGATGCTGACCTCTAAACGAATACTCGTGAAGACAAAGTTGAGCGTTTCAGTAATAGTTCAAATGAAAGCACTATGTTCCATAACTCAGGGGCGGATACAGCTTTTTGAGAAAGGGAGGGGGGGGGGTGCACACTATTCAGAAAAGGGAGGGTGCACACTTCATTTTCACCAGAGTTTCAATGGTCATTTAATAAACTTTCAGGACAAAAGGGTGGGTGCGCACCCCTGCATCCCCCCTCTGGATCCGCCTATGTAACTGTCATATATAATTTCCAACAATAACCCCTTATTCAAATTATGTGATTATATAAAGCTCGGTGGGGTAGTCTTGAGGTTCGCATTTGCTCGTCACACCGAAGACCCAGGTTCGATTCCCCACATGGACACAATGTGTGAAGCCCATCTCTGGTGTCCCCCGCCTTGATATTGCTTAAACATTGCAAAAAGCGGTGTAGAACCATACTCGCTCACTCACTCTTGATCTTCAACTCCTTAAAGTGTCTTTGGATGTCGAAATAGGAATGATAATTATTTGAAACATAATGAACGTTTTCAAAGCAAATGAATAATTTCTTAGGTGAGAAAGTCTGTTTAAAGGAGTGAGTGCGTTTAGTTTTAGTTTAGTTTCTGTAAAAAATCGAGTCTGGACCAGGCAAACCAGTGATCACCAGCATGAACATCGATCTACGCAATTGGGATACGATGACATGTGTCAACCCAGTCAGCGAGCCTGACCACCCGATCCCGTTGGTCGCCTTTTATGACAAGCATGGGTTACTGAAGATCAATTGTAACCCGGATCTCCACAGATCCTGTTTAAAGGAAAGAAGTTATTTATGCGTATATATTCGTTAAACGTTAATCACCTTTAGTAGTCGTATACTGTTTTGCATCGTTTTCCGTTCAACGATGAATCCTTTTCAACTGCTATCTTGGTTAAAATTGCAGTCTTCAGGACAACATGAGCTATATAATGTAAAGCTGACAAAGTGCCTCTAAGCCTAAACGTTCATGAAGTTTGTCATATTTTCCTCTGGCTTAAGCTCCACTTAAAATGCACAGCATTTACCAAATAACTCCGGCTGTTGAAGGATTTCGAAACATAATATATTTTTTCAACCCGTTTATAATTTGAAGATCCTTCACATTCTGTTGCAAAGGCATGTGTCACCTTCATGAATCCTCGTCTAATCTGATTTCAAAGATGCATCAGGACCATATCCTCGAAGTCAATATCAGGACGACTCACATTTGCATTAATGTTGTCAGCAAAACAGGCTAGATCAGCAATTCCAGAAGGATGCCCATGACCAAATTTGAAGATTGTTTGTGTTCCGTAAGTTTCCCCTCCAATCATCCTACAACAATATCGTTGTAGACGAGTTCATCACCTTCAGTCCTCCCATGCTGTTGATCGCCTTACCTCGACACAAGTGTCCCCGGAGAAACGCATGGAATACTAAGTAGCCGATTAGGGTCTCTCTTGAGAACTATGTGTATTTAAGGCTGTTGAATATGTAGAGGATTTGTGAATATCCACGCTATGAGTTCAACGTCGTTTTCGCAGGCTGCAACTATTTGACGGCTATAAATACTCGAGTTTGTTCCAAAGAGTCCAGTGACTGATATTACGAACAATTAGCCACATGTCTGGGATACCATGACCAAACAACGAAGTCGACGAGCCAGACAACTCATCCATCATATCGGTGTTTACAAACAGCACATTTTACTTATACCTATAATTGTAATTAGGAATTATTGAGGGGTGTTTTGACTCGTTAATGTTGCAATGTAGCTGTATGCATAATATATTCATTTTGAAAACATATACACCATAATTTGATGTTATCTTGTTAACCTCATCTTTACAAAATTGTAAATGTTTTGTGAATCTCATCTTTACAAGACGTTTGTGTAGACGTTTTTGGAGTGATTGTTACTGATACGTTACCTAAGAATTCGAATGGGGCGACTCAAAGTTCAAGGAATCTAAAAACTGTAGCACAAACTATAAGGCACATATGCTCAGATAAAAACTTATCATTGTGAATACACCTTTTGAGTGACTGCACTGCATGGTGGTAGAACCGGGGGCATAATATCGGTGAAGATTATGTGAACTGTATGAAACCCGAATGTGTTCGCAGTGGTGTACGTATCTGCCAGCAGATGAGGACCGTGTAATGATGAAGGTCGCCGTCGTGTTACGCGATACCAATGTCGCCAAGACTCACTAAACACAAGAACCCATCGAACCATCAGAGATAACCATATCCTGGTTGCACTAAATCTGACCCTTTATAAAAGTCATACTAGTATTTCTCAGAACCATTGCATTATATTGAGTTTGGCATTTATAATACAGAGCTTTCCTTCTTCTGGACTATATTTATATTTGATGTTATACGCATGGATTCAATTCGTAAGGGAGGGAATTTATGGATGTCAGCTTCATTTTCATATAATTAAGGAGTTCACATAAATAAATGTTCTACCTCATGTGCATCACGTCTAAATGCTTTTCCAAGGCTTAAAAGTATAAATTCAAAACGCCAACGCCAGAGAAGAATCATTCTCTATTATCCGCCGTCACTGGCAGCTAATGTTGAAAATTATGTGAATTTATCACGATGATCAGTTATGGCAGCAGGTTCTTCTACGAGTTTTCAAGATTCCTCATGCTAAGACAAGGTTAGAACAGGTCCCCAGCATCAATGGTCGTTGACATTAAATATTGACTTTACTAGATCGAGGGCCAGGCTCTCCGACACAGATGTGACTTACTTTGCCCAGATGGCAAGTACTGATGTGTTCGGGTGTTTCTTTGCACGGTACAGACTCGAACATTTACAGCATGCAGTGGTACAGATGAAATGTACACATGCTGCTTTAAACAAAATAAGCGTACTCATCCATAAAGTACTCTCTTTTTTTTAAAAAAGTGAGTAAATACGTCTTTGAATACACTCTCGTTGGACAGCATAACGTACAAAATGTTTGGAATGATTATTGTCCGATATTGTTGCAGAGGATTTAACATCTGAAAATATCCAAAACGTTTCTTGCAGTAAATCCTCTGTTTTAAAAATGTCCAGCTGTCGTACAGTGGTTGAGTCTAATCAAAGCTTTGGTCATACACATCCAATTGATTAAGTGTCCATTTCTAGATCAAAAGAATACGTTTCACTGATTACACGCGCTGTGATATTTGATGTTTTACATCATTCTGCTCTAATAAAGATTTCCATCGGCTTGTATTCATCTGTCTGTCAATGACACGGGTTCAAGGACTGGTTGCCAGTACACAAAGAGAAGGTAATGTTACAGCTATCGTCAGTCTTCCTTTTCATTACACAAGTTTTACTAGGACCCAACTGGGGTGCTAGTTTGCTCAAGGGAGTCTAAATAGGATTTAACTTATTCATACATCAATTGTACTTACATAGCTTTGCCAGGTCAGGAGGAAGGTGCATGTTCTGTTACATTTAGCAACGTTACCGTGTTACACCCACGGTGGTTGTAACTGTTCAGAGAAGGACTAGACAAACAAGTGGTTGATAACATGAGAAACCATGACATCATTTTACGGCACATTAGACATATTGTTAGGTTGTTAGGGGAGGTTACTTTGCGAGGTTCATGCTGACGTCCCCTGACCATGGACTCAAGTTCAGGGTTGGCTCGGAATATGACCCTCTGACTGTCAGCACCGAGTTCAGTGGTAAATGCAACATGTATCAATCCCGCATTTCCTCTCACATCAAGCTGGCATGTCAATATTTTTGCAACTGAAATTATGTTCAAACCTTCAACTACTCACCTAGATATAATATGATGAAGAAAAAACATCTGGAGTGATTTACGGTTGGCCTATTTTCTGCATTCACGCCTTTTCTCATTTCAGAAGTTTTCAAACTGATTATTCACAGACTAAAGTTTCGAGCGAGAACACTACCGAATGTGCGAACACTTCCTTCAAAAAGACATATCTTCTTGTTGTAAATATTGGTTTCAGAAGTCAATAGACATATCACAAAAATGAAAGCAATAAATCCCTTTCTGTGATCGTATATCTCTTGTTAAAGCAGAGTTCATGGTAAGATTTGGACTAAATGAGCATTTATGATGACACCAGGTGTTCGTCAACGGGAGAACGTATCAAGTCACATTGATCCATATTTATTGTACATCTTACGATAACAGTAAGTTCTCTCACCCTCAAGGGAGAACAATGTCATTGTGACATCTTTGATTTTTCAGAAACTAAACCACCAAGCGACATCGCACAATATCCTTGTTGCAGCTGCAGTGTAGTTTCTCCGTTTGAAAAAGGTCATCATAATATCGATTTATGTCACTCATTGTTAATGCATGTCCGCAAGGAGAAACATAATCCATTTTCTAATTCAGATAAGGTTCTTAGATACGACGTATTAACATAATATCTTCAATTAGCTGACTCATCTAAAGGTATTTAGTAGTCTGGACAGAAAAACAGGATTACAGACTTCTCTACAAGGACGTGTTTTGATGAAGGAAAACTGTACTTACACGTTAAAAGCTCCTTGTTTTTATACACATGGGAAAAATCACAAACATCAATGTGTTATAATTTAATAAGCACAAAAAGCAATCATTGTGGGCCATTTTTAGACAGTACAAATAGGCCACGTGTATCTTTCACCATACACTTTCAATCTTTCCCTCCAGGCCAAGTACTATTTAAAACAATAGGGGATATTCAATAAAGAAATGTTTCATATCTTTAATGAGATCAATACTTTGACAGTATAACAGGAACATCAGTGAGATTTTCATTAGTCGCTGAACGTCACCTGACCATAGATTTTGTTAGATGATGGGCCAAATCGCCCTACAACTCACGTCATTTCCCATGAAAAGTCAAATTCATAATATGTCGTGCATTCGCCTCTATTTTTTGGCGGATCCAACGAGCCATACTCCAAACTAAACGTCCAATGTCAACTCGGTTCAATCAATCCCATCCTTCCTGCAGGACAGCACCAAGTTCATTGACAGGGAAATAGTCTGTCCACTTACTCCTGTAGCTCTGTGAAGCGCATCTCTAACTTGACAGGCACTGTGATCACGTTTTCGTAACGCAGTCGTTCTGATGAAACGTCAAATTGCCAGTTGTCGCCCTAGGTTGACCAGAACGACGCTTGTCGTCAACGTTATTTGTCTGTCGATATCGTAAATGTAATGTGCTAGTTTGGGCTGTGACGTGAACAATGCAGCATGTTAAAAAACGTTTCATTAAATTTAAACCACATCAACTTTCAGTCTGGATTTTATAACTGAAATGTCAAACATGTCATTGGCAGGATCTGCTTAAAGGATGTTTGTTGAAGACTACTGCCAGCTTGGGTTGTTAATGTGGATCTGCGTAGTGGGTTTACAATGTTTACAGTACAACACAGAATTTTGTTAAATGCACGAGTACGACAATGTAACTGATGAACCGGGATGTGAACCCACGATCAAAGGTTTCTTGGGTAACCAAGGGATGTAACTCTGCACAGTGAAATGCAGCTGCTAAGACAACAGGGCCACTATTGCTCACTGTTTTGCAAGAGGAATATTTTCTAAGAGTTTGCTATCATATTGACTCCATGTCATGACATCGCATTTTAAAAGACTTGCTTCTGTATTTTTTCCTCACAAACTACCTTCACTTGCTTTTTTCTCCAATATTATTAAAGCTTTATAAGACCTTCATGTGGGATATGTACATGAACAAGTAGATTACGAATAAAGCTTGACGGAATTAAGGTTTATAGTAAATTCATCCAAATGAACAGTATAATGATTCATCGCGTGTATAATGATCTCCTTCCTCGTGCAATACGATTTCAGCATTTCTTATAATGCAAGATTCTTGTATTGGAATAGTCTGGTTTTTCACAAACAAAACATCAGCAAAATATGTCCTCATCCGCAGCCAGTTCTCACCAAGGGACCTGGGTTACATTGACCTAGTGCTGAGTTATGCCCCCTTTTATGTTAGCATGCGTAACCTCTTTGTTGTCTTCATATGTCATAGAGGTATTTACAAACACCTATTCCGTTGTTTGGTGATCAGTTGTTATCTTTTAATTGAACAAATGTTTGAACGTAATTGTAAAGCCACAGTTTGTATTAAAGAACCATAGAATGTTATTTTAGCAAATGTCACTCATAAAGGATCTTGTGCCTGTTGTGGCTTACACGCTGTCCAAAGGGCAGGACTTGAGCAAATTGACATTTCATATATAGGCGATATCCCGGAGTCAGAACTGCAGTGGCATCAACAATGATGTGGAAGGAATTACATTTGTCATGTTCCATGTGTGTTTTATACTTTGCTGTGTGTGACTAGCGGTGTGTATCCACTATGTGTAGACAATAGTGTTTGCTTATAATTGGATATTTATTCTGATTAGTCGAGTTGCAAGAGAATACCTAGTTTTCGATGAATTCTTTTCTTACATTATAACACAGGGTCGATTCTAGTTTTTACAACACATCAGGGTTTTTATTACAAGTGTAAGGAGTAAGTCTAACGATATTCAAGTTCAGTGTGTATTGCTTTTCCTCATAATTCCATAGAACGTTTCATCTTCATATCAACATCATAATATAGTCTCAAATTAGAATCAATCGACTAAAGAATTAACACATGACTGTTAGCCGCTTGACTGAAAGGATGCATTGAATCTGTTGTCCACGGTGTTTCTGCCATGACATTCCATACTTTCATATCCTTTTAAATATTTGAGAAGCAAATGAAACCTCATACGTTCATATGAATATGACACATACATAAATATTTCATATACAGGAACACAAAGTGTAAAAACAGTATTGGAAACTCGATATATGACCCTGAAATGCATTGTCAATCTGACCAAAAAATGGCAGACTAATAGCACCGCTCTCTGACACAAACACAATGGGTTCAGCTATGAACATAGAGTTTGACGTGCTTGTCTCTGGGATCAATAGGAACCGTTTGGATCAAGATCTGGTCCAACTTCAAAAGATGGCTATTCTTAGACGACGTCCGTTCGGTTTCGTTGTGAATGTAGCATCTCTCAAAGGCAGAGACATAGTTCTTCCATCAACGTAATGACTTCAATCAGAGCTTATTTGAAACTACAATGTCATACATTGTCTCGTGTTCACTTTTGATTAATCAGACGTGAAAATATTTTCGTGAGATGATTGTGGTTCTCTACGTCCAACAATGGTAATGGTAAAATGATGGTGCTTTATGAATCACATATGAACAGTTGAAGTTTTAGAAATAATATAAATAATTATAATTATACAGAAGGACTTTCAAAACTAATGAGTCAAACAACTGATACTTTCAAGACCAAGTTTCTCGTACAGGTTAAGTCAAATAATTTCTCCAAAAAATAGTAGAAACCACATGATTCCCGAATCATCACGAGTCAAATGTACTTAGTGCAATCTGCAATCCTAGTCGTTTTGGGTGATTTTTAAATAGAAATTGGAAACTAAAAAAAGTTATACCAGCTCATAAATCTGTTTTTGCATTTGTTTAATCACTAAATCACTCGAAAATAACTTGGACATTGTAATGTATTTACTATTAGTATGAATGGTATAACACGCAATTCAACATTTCATAATGTTATAATGGTTAGTTTATGGGGAAGTGTTATTGCGTACGATCGCACTACGCCATCAAATTGAATGAATGAGTTCCGTGAAACTTTTTCTCAATGTTTTATTGATTTCTATCTAATTTAATAGTGTCAGTCGAACACTGATAAATTTAAAAACATAATGTTCAAGTTGTTATTTTCAGTGCTTACTTACTGAGAACTAATTATAGCAAACACACCTCTTCCAGAATTGTTTTTGGGGTATAAATAATACGACTACAAAATTGAGGTTTTTCAAGCATTTTCTATTTTGCTAACACATCACGATTTCTCGATCACTGGCTGTATCTATAAGAACGGGGTCGATTCCACTCCTTTTCGGTCTTATGTGTTTGTTATCTCCTTATCGTGTGCAGGTTGAATACCAAATTTGTAAACATCCAATACTTGCCAGCTTCCAGATCTATTCTGGATTCATGAACGGAAACGTGCTTATAATCGTGTTTCAAAACACTTTATAGAAACTGTTATCATCCGTGGGTGCGCGAACATTGATTGAATGGCATGTTACTTGTTGTTGCTGACTGTTATTGAACCCACTGTATTGCACTTTTTGTGAACTTGAATCGGTGTGTTCTAATACAGTTTATTGATCATGTATTGATCTTCTGTCGTCTCTTGTTGATTCTGAAATATGGCTCTGTGCACAACGATTTCTGGGTTGTAGTTTGGAAATAACATGGTAACAGAATTAAATCCGCTCCAAAGGCGGAATGAGGTTTCAGGCTGCTTATAATGTCTTTAAAATGGTAGCGGTGTTATAGCCTTGTGGTTACAGCATTCTCTCGTCACGCCATGTGTGAAGGCCATTTCTGGTGTTCCCCGCCGTGATTTTGCTGGAATATTACTAAAAGGGGGCATAAAACTAAACTGACTCACTCACTCATTAAAAAGGGTTCGTGCAACCAGCTTCTGCCACCATGTTGGGAACAAGCATATAAAAGAGCAGAACTGAAATACGATCGCCTTTGGTAACTTATTGGATTAAAAATGTTTTAAATGATAACCTGTTCTTAGTCTGTTAACGATGTTGGAATTTTCCCGAAAATATTGAGGAGAGTATGGCTTATGCGAGCAATGACCTTTTTCTTGCACCTTTGCATCTGAAATTGTTTTGGGACATAACAGCAGAGACAATGAATTTCAGTTTCTCCAAATAAACACATTATCTTAAGAGGTGATATACACGTATATGTTATGTGAAGTTAGAATGGTGACTGGTACTACACTATGCATGGCTGGGTTAACGTGTTATCAACGGCAACAAGCCATTGGACGTCAAAACGCTGGTCAACGTGCTCGAGTCATTGCTAATGACTTCAATTGCAGCGTACGAACGATAGAACGTCTTAGACAGCGATACAACGCCACCAACAGCACTGATGACCGTCCACGTAGTGGACAACACGTCGCCAGGACCGTCATATCGTCCATCAACACCTCTCGTTAACCTAGCCATAAATGCTGTGTTCAGAAAACGATTGGCTTGTTTGGCATTTAGACGTTAGTGTGATGAACAACGAGGAGAGTTGTATGGATATACAGTGAATAACTTTGCTTGATAACGGCGTTAGTAGCTACACCGAAACGTCGCTCATATTATATTAAAGAAGTTGTATATCCATACAACTCTCCTCGTTGTTCAAGTGAACGAGTGCCATTCAAGCCGGTAAATTATGCCTGAATGCATGCATGATTCACGTGTATCTCGATTTCAATGTTGTGTTTGTGAGAACTCTTCCCATTCCACAAACAAAAGCATTTCTAACCTCAATCTCAAACAATACTTTATTGGGCAAAACAGGCTATACGACCACGATTCATGTTTTCCTCTCAATCTTGACATCCGGTGTACATTTTTAGGTTCAAATACTCCATTGATGCTTAAATGTCATTTCCAATATTGCGACGTTTCTTTCGCCTTTCAGTATATTATGTGATGTTAGAATGGTGACTGGTACCACATTATTCATAGTAAGATGATAAAATGATGAAAATCCAATCCAAACAAATATCATTCTCCTTCCCCCTCTTAATATAAAATTTCAACTTTTGATTAGAATACAACCGTTTTCTAGTACCTTTTCGCAACTGAGGAACGGATATGATTTATCATCACTAGAGGGCGGAGGGGTAGCCTAGTGGTTAAAGCGTTCGCTCGTCACGCCGAAGACCCGAGTAAACTTTCGCTCCACTAATCAATCCTCTTAGGTGAAACTCTCCCACGACAGACATGTGCTTTTCTAAAAATCTGTCACCGTTTAACGCAAGTAAAGGTTAAGGCAAATAATACAATGTCATGCATTACAGCCAAAGAAAGTGAACTCTTTTGAACAGTTAAGTCAATATATTATCTAGCGATTATAGTGAGTGAGTTTAGTTTTACGCCGCTTTTAGCAATATTCCAGCAATACCTCGGCGGGGGACACCTGAAATGGGCTTCACGCATTGTGACCATGTGGGGAATCGAACCCAGGTCTTCGGCGTGGCGAGCGAACGCTTTAACCACTAGGCCACCCAACCGCCCCTTTTGAACAGATAAGTCAATATATTATCTAGCGATTATAGTGAGTGAGTTTAGTTTTACGCCGCTTTTAGCAATATTCCAGCAATACCTCGGCGGGGGACACCTGAAATGGGCTTCACGCATTGTGATCATGTGGGAAATTGAACCCGGATCTTCGGCGTGACGAGCGAGCCCTTTAAACACAAGGTTACCCCTCCGCCCCTCCCACACATCAATTTAAGTGACTGATGGTATTCTGGTCTGAAAAAAGCATGAGTCTCAAGTTTACGTTACGTTCAGGAAATCGTCAGTGTTCTTGAAAGCCGTATCCCATGGGAACTACAGAATACGAACCACAATTATAATTGATGTATCTTTTTTGTCCCTTGGACTTAACTTCCACTTCGAATCACATTTATTTCTTCACACTCGGTGGGTATTCAAAAACAAAGGATTAGATATATTTGGGAACCTTGATCAGATGTGGAGAGCATGTCCTTTGGGAGCTTTAAACACGATTTGATTATATTCTGGTCTACTTCACAAGGAATGCTGCAGTGACGGCCCCTGGAAACTGTTTCACGCTGACTCTGATAGTCCGAGCAATCAGGTCTCTGTATAAGAATGTGAGTGAGTGAGTTTAGTTTTACGCCGCATTCAGTAATATTCCAGCTAGCCTGTGCACAAACAGGGCATAGGCCGGTGAGTGAGTGAGAGAGTTTAGTTTACGCCACACAAGCAATATTCCGGCTATATGGAGGCGGTCTGTAAAATATCTAGGACCAGACAATCCAGAGATCAACAGCATGAGCATCGATCTACGCAAAGGGGATACGATGACATGTGTCAACCAAGTCAGCGAGCTTGACCACCCGATCCCGTTAGTCGCCTCTTACGACAAGCAGGGTTTACTGGGGGCGGTGGGGTAGCATAGTGGTTAAAGCGTTCGCTCGTCACGCCGAAGACTCGGGTTCGGTTCCCCACATGAGTACAATGTGTGAAACCCATTTCTGGTGTCCAATGCCGCGATATTGCTGGAATATTGCTAAAAGCGGCGTAAAACCATACTCACTCACTCATGGGTTACTGAAGATCAATTCTAACCCGGATCTTCACTGGTAGACTGACGTTATGACTTTGTACTGAGTGGTACCGTGGAGTCAGTTAGTGTCAGATGTGAACATGAGACATGGTATATGGATGGAGATCCGTGTCTGCCAACTTGATATCAGTTATAAATTAGAGTCAGCAGATGATCAGACACCCAAAGTGATGTTTGAACGGCATGCAGCAAACTAGGGCTGCAAATCTGTCTGCCTATAGCTAGCGACCCTATAACTGTTGCTCGATTTACCTGCAAGTGTAAATAGCTAATGGGAAATACAGATACTCATCTTAATGACATTGTTACTGGGAGATGCGACCATAGTAGTAGTCGTCGTCGTCGTCGTCGCAGAAGTAGTAATAGTAGTAATAGTAGTAGTAGTAGTAGTAGTAGTAGTAGTAGTAGTAGTAGTGGTGGTGGTGGTGGTGGTGGTGGTGGTGGTCGTGGTAGTAGTAGTGGTGGTGGTAGTAGTAGAAGTATTATGAGGGGTAGTGGTGGTGGTGGTGGTTGTCCTCGTCGTCGTTGTTGTGGTTGTAGTAGTTGTCGTACTCAGGAGAGATAGCATGACCCTAAAGTAGCAACAAAGGCTGTATATGTCTCAATAAGTGACGTTGCTCAAAACGAACTGTTCTTGCTGCTAGTATGCCTAAAACGTGAGACAGATTCACAGCTTGGCAATCTGTCAATCAACCTCGCATATGTTAAGTGTTATCTAACCAGCTGCACCTCTGACCTGGTATAATTACTAATCATACATACACACACACACACACACGCACGCACACACACACACACACACACACACACACACACACACACACACACACACACACACACACACACACACACACACCACACACCACACCCAGCCCCCGCCCACACGTTTACCAAGCAGTGTCTCAATCCTACCTACTCATCTTGAGTTGACAGTGGGTTTGAAACAATACATACACAAGTCAGCAGTGTCTATATTGTGAGAGGTCCTGGTGATTAAATGTTCGCTCGACACACTAATAAGCCCGCGTTTGATTCCCACGTTAGAACAATGTGCTCAAAGTCATGTTGCTGGAATATTGCCAAAGGCAACTCAAAACCAAACTCATTCGCTTTGCTGCTTAGAAGTTGATCTAAAAGGCTTCCTTTGTAGTTAAAGGGTGTGATATTAGTCAAGTGAACACCACTATTTTAAGACGAAATTCGGTAGCGATTCAAACCAATTCTACTTTTGTTGTGGTCTGGAAGTTGCCAGTTCGTAAGAAGCAGGTATTTGACAAGGAATGGGAAATTGGAAGATCAAGCGCCAAAATGCCTTTGGTTAGAGTTAGAAGGTAAAGACTGGAACTCAAGATGTATCACGTGTCCGTCTGTTTATAGAAGGTTGGACAGACGAGGTGTTACAGGGAGGAGGACGAACACTGTTCGTTGGTCTGTTGCTTAACGCCGCACTCGGCAATATTGCAGCTATATGGCGGCGGTCTGTAAATAATCGAGTCTGGAACAGACAATACAGTGATCAAAAGTATAATCATCGATCTACGCAAATGGGATACGATGGCATGTGTCAATCAAGTCAGTGGCGTCATCCGACAAGCATGGGTTACTGAAGGCCCATTTTAATCCGGATCTCCAAGGGTTCGAACAAAAAGAGGTCGGACAGACAAGAATGGACAGAAAAGCTCCGATTAGAAGAGGACATATTTATCAGTTCAAATGGAAGAGACGGACAGATTAGGTAATATGAAGGGGCCAGTTGTAATTCTTGGTAAATCAAGCTCAATATGAGGTGGGAGGGGGTCAGGTAGATAAGGTGGAGGTTATCGTTTCATTACAGAAGCGTGGGAATAGGAAACGTAAATATGAATAGAGGTGCCAATAGGACTCGGCTGAGTCTGGCGGACTAAACGCAGACGAAACTGGCTTTTTGGTTGACTGGATGAGTTCAGTATGAAGGTCGACACCAGCTGCATGAGGTCAGATAGTGGGTGGAGAGGAAACTTGCTTGCAAATATCTACAAAGATTAGGTCGGCGATGTAGTATTGTGAGGGGGATCTCAAGCTAGACTGGCGTCGACCAGTGCTGTCAAAACTACACGGGGGTGTTAACAGAATAGGGAGTGAGTTTAGTTTTACGCCGCACTCAGCAATATACCAGCTAGATGGCGGCGGTCTGTAAATATTCGAGTCTGGACCACACAATCCAGTGATCAACAGCATGAGCATCGATCTGCACAATTGGGAACCGATGACATGTGTCAACCAAGTCAGCGAGCCTGACCACCCGATCCCGTTAGTCGCCTCTTACGACAAGCGTGGGTTACTGAAGATCAATATTCTAACCCGGACCTTCACGGGTGAACAGAAAAGTGAAGTATAAATAATAATAAAATAATAATATCATTTATATAGCGCCTAGTATCCATCTGACTAGTTGCTCACTGGACGCTGTATTCAGAATCTGATTAGTTTTACCCCGAATAACCCTAGCTGCCTGTTAGGCGCTAGAAGGTTAATAGTCACATGACTTATCTCACCTGGTATCCATTTTCTGCTGGGTGATCAGAGGCAATTTTGAACAAACTCACTTGCCTAAGGTGAGACCACATGTATCTGTAGGTATGATATTCAGCATGGAGCATGTATAGAATTGGGAAACCACGTTATGAATGAAGACCAATTCCAATGAGAAGCTGCATACTTAGACCATATTCCCCCGGGTCTGTTTCCGTGCCACTTATATGTGTGAAAAGCAGCATGTCTGAATATAAGAACCAACATGCGCTAACATGAAGTTGCCAGTTCTATTAACCTTCAGAAAATTAGACCAACTGTTCCAAATGAAATCCATTTTAGCGATACATCAAATGTTTTGGACTGTGGGATCGCTACCTTGGAAGAATGAACCAGTGACATTTATCAAATTGAAGTCATGGAGTATAGAACCGCGCGGTCTTCTGGCAAAAAAACAAACACGATTAGCCTGAACCATTTTGATCCATCTCTTTGAAATCGCTCTGCGGTTAATAAGGCGATGACAACATAAGTGCTGCTTCTTGGCATGGTTCAGCTAAACGATCTACGAGTATCATAAGTCAGTGTTAAGTTAATGGAGCCAGGGCTCAGGGCTACGGTCACTTTAAAGATCATTGTAACTGCTCTCCAGTTAAACAACCCTTTATCATAAAGCAGCAAGCTTGCACTCGTTAATGCATCTTGTCCTGGGTTTTACTTCCCTTCAGTATATGAATAGATACCATCCTGACCAGAGGACTAAATCTGGAATTACAATTACTACATAGCAAATGTGGCATGTGATGAAGTTTGGGATTCTTACACTGTATGTCTCATCTCAAGCGTTTGTTTTGTTTGTTTGTTTATTGTTTATTTTATTGTTTGTTTATTGTTTTTGTTTATGTTTGTATCCTCTTTTTGTTTGTTGTTGGTTGGTTTGGTTTGATTTGATTTTTTGTTTGGGTTTGTGTGTTTTGGGTGGCGGCGGGTGGGGGTTATTGCTATTTTTGTGGGAGTTATTCCATCTTTATTGCAAACTGAGGTTCATGAAAATGGATGCGTGACAATCAGCATGATTTGAGTACACATTCTATCGATCTATTTATATCGATCCGTGTAACTGCAGTCACAATTTGTTTTATAAAACCTGTATGGAAATGTGATCAGCTTTCTCAACTTAAAACTGGAGACCATGCATGGCATGCAGAAGAACATAGATTCAGCAGAGATTACATACTTCTATAGACACTGTTCCTTACGCGAACAATTGTATGATATAATCAATATCTTGCAGTTGACAATTATTATTTTTTTGTCTGGGATTCCTTATTGTCAGGAAAATAGTTTGTATTTGACTTAAAATCGTCGTGTGCTTTAGAGCTAAATGCTCGGAATATATAACAATACATAGGGAATAAGCTAGATTATCGATCAGACAGGAATATTACGGCAAACGGCCATGGATCTATTTTGAACACATAATGCCTGACCATCAACTTGTTCGCGTTGCATCAACATATCCTCTTCAGGCTGAAGATATGGCAAGGCCATCGTCATCAACATCATTATTGACGTGAACGACAGCTGTTGACCACATGGTTATGACAACAGTATAAGCGTAGTACACACTACTGATATTTATTAATGGATAACACGGACAATCAAATGCTGCAGTGTTTTGGGTAACAGCTGCAAGTGCCACTTGTACTGATAAACGAAACCTCTCGAGATCTGGATTTCTAAGACTGCCAATGATGTGAAAGCAGCAAATTGAAGCACCCACACACCCACATGGTGAATTCGCTTGGAGTGCTCCCATAGTAAATTTGACCTCTGCATACGGGCATAGACAGTTCGTGAGAGTAGGGCTCGTTGGCAGGGGTGCTGTGCAACCTGCGTCATGTCTGACTTCTGCCTGTGATGTTTGGTATGTCAAACCAGCTTGTACACCGCCCGTGCCCATTGCAACCTTTTCCTATTATTCACATGCTTTAAAATAGAATGTTTTTGTGCACAGTTTGGGGGGTTATATTATGTCGCGGTCGTACTGATCGCAGTGCTGTGATTTTCGCCTAAAGGTGCAGATTGTTGTGACTATATGGCAACTCGTACAAGCAGCAGTGGTGGTATTGTTGTTTTGGTGGACGTATTAGGAGGGATGGTAAAAGCAGATGAAGTAGCCAACGTTGCGATAGTAGGAGTAGCACAAATTATAGGGAGGGGGTGGAGGTGTGGGTAAGGAGTGGAAACAGATAGAGAGATTCTGCAACAGCAATGGTGAGTGGAAAAGAGGGATTTTTTAGGCGTGTAACGAAAAGATATTTTTCAGTAGTAATTTTGTTGTGATTGTTGTTTAACACCGCACTCAGCAATATTCCAGCTATATAGCGGCGGTCTGTAAATAATCAAGTCTGGACCAGATAATCCATTTATCCACATCATGAGCATCGATCTACGCAATTGTGATAGGATGACATATGTCAAACAAGTCAGCGAGCCTGACCACCCGATCCCGTTTCAGTAGTAGTAGTAGTAGTAGTAGTAGTAGTAGTAGTAGTAGTAGTAGTAGTAGTAGTAGTAGTAGTAGTAGTAGTAGTCGTAGCAGCAGCAGCAGTAGCAGTCGTCGTCGTGGTGGTCCTGGTGGTTAATATATGTTGTGGTGTACAGCATTCATCAAACCTGACCAGCAGTAAAGTTCATTGTGAGAAACGCTACCAAATGACACATTAGAATTTTCAAATAAACAATGATTTGCCAATGCGCAACTAAACTGACCATATGCCTGTTATACAAGCAATACAAATATCCCCCCCTAGCACATGCAGTCATATTGAACGTGGCATTTACAACACAGGGCTCTCCTTTGCCTGGGGTGTCCTTTTAAAAGACGTCATACACATGACTCAAATACGTACAACACTACAAAACACTTCAGAAAAGAACATCCTTAAACAAAAATATATCTTGGTCAAACGTTAATCACCCAGTTCCCAAACACCGCGTGGCATCATTTACCGTTAACAGTTCATAGGTGATGTCATTCCAGTTTCACTTTGCTTGGAAAGTTTGTCTTCATCAGGCCATGTGAATCTGCATTCCACTTGTCTTTTCTTAGAGAAAATGGCAGAAATTATATTCACAACGAATTTCCTTTTTAATTTATTTCACATTCATGCTATATGACCATCTGTATGCTTGTTTTTCGTTCAATTCTCCGAACCCTGGATTACGGTCCTGCTCATGCATGTAAACACTGGTGTCATAGCCATTCGCCTGTCTGATAGCGTGGTCTCTAAGGCTTGAGGAAAACTAAATTTTCAAAAGAATTATCGGAAGGGTATTCGAAGAAGGAACGTGATTCCTCTCTACAGTCTTGTTTTCGTTTTTGACCAACTTTCAATATCGACACAACAATCATTGCACTAACAATATGGTATTTGCAGTTTTTGTGCAACTGAGTACTATGTTAAGTGTGCAATATTGATAACAACATTGATAAACATTAATATTGATTTACAGCCCGTGAGGCCAATATCCCAACCGAAAACCATGTTTGCTCATAGCTTAGTAATATAACTGTTGTATTCACAACCAATATTGGTTTGTTTCTTTGATTATTTCTTTGTCTTCCCACTTGGATGGAGATACAAAAGAGAAAATATCGATGACATAATGAAGTGATAGCTTCAGAGTCAAACAACATATATCAATCTTCGTGAAATGTAAATGATTATTAATGCATTTATGCAACATATATTCATAAATCTGGAGTCTAAAAGGGGGTATATACAGCAAATTTTAATAACACAATAATTTCATCATCATAACAAATAGGTGCTGCAAGCTTAGTAAATTCAACTTTTTCGAATCACTATCATGGTGATACTAGGTATTTGCGAAAAAGAGAATGTATCCTGCCCAATTAGTGGCATCCGTAAGAAACACATGCAAAGAGACGGCAAGTATTACCCCGAACACACATAAAAAACGGTAAAAACGAAACATGCACCATTGTGGTCACTGAAGCGTCAAAGTTGTCCCTCGAGGACTGGGGGCCTGAATGTTAGAACCTGATCAGACACATTGCTAGCACATCGTACAAGTTACTTACAATGAAAGGGAAATCTCTTCAGCGTCAAAGTTATCCGTTATCATATCCAAATATAATATTTTCTGTATATATTGACCCGTGAAGATCCGGGTTAGAATTCTCTTCATTAACCCATGCTGGTTGATCTTCAGCAACCCATGCTTATCGTAAGAGGCGACTGACGGGATCGGGTGGTCAGGCTCGATGACTTACATGTCATCGTACACCAATTGCGTAGATCGATGCTCATGATTATGATCATTGGACTGTCTGGTCCAGACTCGATTATTCACAGACCTCCGCCATATAGCTGGAATATTGCTGAGTGCGGCGTTAAACAACAACCCAACCAACCATATTGTAGTTTAGCATCGAAATCCTAATCATAGGCAGTGTACCGACTCCGAGCCGACCAGTTCTTGTAACATCTTATAACGTGTTTTGGCACTGGTGTAGCAGCCTAATGGTTAAAGCGTTCGCTCGTCACACCGAAAACCCGGGTTCGATTCCCCGCATGAGTACAATGTGTGAAGACCATTTCTGGTGCCCTCCGCGTGATATTGCTTGAATATTGCTGAAAGCGGCATAAAGCTAAACTCACTCACTCACTCATTTGGCATTACGCGCCCGGGAATCGAACCTTCCGCTCTCCTGGCAGGCACTGTTTCCACTGGACCATGCAGGCGGTATGCTGATTGATTCATGCTGAAACACATTGACTATAGAATGTGCTATGTAAAGCTGTTAATTTTATAAGTTAAAAGTGTTACTTAACGCAAGAAAGCCTTCATGACTTTCATCCTATTTTCCTCTTGTACCATTAATACTTAACCTAATTCTTGAAAGATACACATCAGAATCTAATGATAATTGCATCCATGGGAAGAATTTAATTTTTTTTAACCCGACCATAATGATTCTGTTGCAAATACATTTGTCACCTTCAAGAATCCTCGTCTCATCTGATTTCAAAGATGCATTAACCTCGTATCTTCAAAGACAATATCAATACCACTCAGAGATCCATTAATCTTGTCAACTGAAAGAAGCAGTAACAAATAACATTGTAGTTCCACTCGTTGGTACATTCCCGAAACAGACAAGATCAGCAATCCCACAGGGATGTCTGTGACAAAAGACATAGATTGTTTGTGCCCAATAATGTAGTAAATGGCTCCAGCAATCCTACAACAATATCCTAATTGTATCTGGCGTCTCGGTGAAGCTATAATTGCATATCGCTGATTAGGGCAACACACCTATCGCTCCAACGACTGACCGCATCCGGATAGCTATATTGGTGGGGATGACAGTGAGAGTTACTTGTCACCCCGAGGTTTTGTTACCCACTAATCGAGTTCATCACCTTCAGTCTGTCTATCCTGCTGACCTGATTGTCACGCAACAGGGATCCCACGGGAACTCATGGAGTGTGGAAGACGACAAGAAGAGGAATACTTAATAGGCAGTGCAGTATCCCCCCGAGAACTATGGCTGAGTGATGTAGTGGTGATTCTTCAACAACCAACTCTGCTGCTCAACACTGACCCGCGTTTCAGATTATCACACCAAAAATAATATTTTGTTGCTATGTCAGTGTGCGAAATAGTTTCCAAATTTTACTAGCCAGTCGGGCTAGCCTTGCCTGAAGGTTACTAGCCCACAAAATAATTCACTAGCACGAAATTTGAATGTAGAAACTAAGCAAAAGATTACAAAAAGGTAAAATACCATCAAAAACAAATGACCACAAGAAAATTCACTCACCAGTCGGGCCAGTTACTGTGGAATTTTACTGGCCCGACTGGATTTTTACTAGCCACGGGTTAGCGGGCCAGTGGCTATTTTGCACATTGTTCATGACACCTACAAACAGCGGTCGTTTCTTTTAACTTTGGTCCAGGTGAACCAGTGGTGCATGGCTTGCACATCAATTTGTCAGCCTCGAATCCCGATCCAGCAGATGAGCTGTACTTTTGGCCATTTTCCTTTTGGTCCATAAAACTTTATCATTTTGCTGCAGGTGCACATTAAAATTAAGACAGTGGGTGTGGCCTTGGACTAGTTTTGTTGAGTGTGCTAGCTTATAACGAACCCCTTTGGAGCCGAATAGATCAGAGACGCCCACGGAAGCGCTTCAAGGACAGCCTACATCAAAACCTGAAGTGGCGCGAGGTCAAGCCTCCCTAAATTCCAGAAGGTAGCACTCGACCAGCCCTGCTGGCGCAACATCGACCACAGGGCATCAACGTTTGGAGGCGGAACAACAGCTTCAACAAGCAGCCGCCCTCGACCATCGCCACATATCTGCCGCAGTCCCTGTGACAATGACGGACTTGCTTCCCCCGACCTGTTTCAGACTCTGCTGCTCAAGAATGAGCTTGCAGTGTCACCGCAGGGTTCATGGTGGGTGAGCACAGATTCCGTCATTCTTAAATACAAGAGGCTACTACTAATATAATTGGATTGTCGCCAAGCTCTGTGACTCGTCTCGAATTTTGATGGCGTGAACAGTTGTTCCGGTTTGTCCCGGTTTGTTCCAGTTGTTACGGTACTCATCGGTCTGCCTGCTCTAGTTTATTTCCAGAATTTTTTTGTTAGGATTGAATAGCGTGCGGACTGCGGTGTTGATATACATCTACAATAGACAAATCTTTTCTCATACAATATACCACTGGGAATCAAACTCAGGATTTGAATATGATTTATTCACAAATGGATTAATCGTAGTTCACCCGCTATGACATATCCAAGACTTCCATGAGAGTAATTTCCCCATTAAAACAAATAAAATATAGGATTTAATTCAACTCTGTCCTTGAAACTAATCAAAGGCTTCGTCACGTCATGAAGTTGAATGTGCATTTGTTTCTAGATCAAAAGTATACGTCTCGCGGCTTACTCGTTATGTTGTCATCTGAAACCTTTCTTGCGTCATTCTGCCCTAATTATGATTTCCGTTAGTTAATAGCACCTACAGTACAACCAGAAATTATTGAGGATTTAAAGATTGTAATTTTATTTAATGTTTTCACTCATTACTCACGTATTAAATGTGAATATTAGCAGAACATAACTCCAGATTCAAAGACAGGTGAACAGTTAGTATTTTGCCACCATGGGCAACAATGCAGGCTTCAATGCGGCGGGGCATACTACTGATCAAAGAAGTTAGAAAGTCGTGGTCCATGCTGTCCCAATATCGGACCACCTCTTCTTTCATTTCAGCAATATTTGTCAGATTTTTCTTATTGACACTTTCCTTCATAAGTCCCCAAACATTTTCTATTGGATTTAGGTCAGGGGCTGTAGCTTGGCCAATCTAATAATGTCATATTTTGGGTCCGAAACCAGGCCTGTGAATGCTTTGAACGATGTTTTGGGTCGTTGTTCTGCTGGAAAATCCAAACATTTCCATACAACACGTGAGCAGATGCAAGTAAATGTCCCTCGAGAATATCTGTGTACCGCTCACTGTTCATATTCCCTTCAAATACACAGAGGGGCGATGCTCCTAACACAGATATGCCACCCCACACGTTAAATTTCAGACTGTACTTTGGGCGCTGATACAAAGGTTTTTCAGTTTGTTTGGTCCAGAACTTCAGTGTGTTAGGAAACAGCCACACAGAACTTTCATCTGAGAAAATCGCATTGTCCCAGTTAAACTTTTTATGCTGTAAGAACCAGTTCAACCTTCGCTCCTTTTGTTCAGGTTTCATGATCGGTGATGGAGTTCGTCGACTTTTCTGCCAACCCATTGCATGCAGCTCAGTTCTAATTGTCTCCTTACAGACAGCCACAGTTCCTCTATCAATCATATCCAGCCTTAAGTTTTCTAAACTCCTTCGTTTGTTTTTAGAAACAAGAATACCAAGCCGCCTCCTGTCACCGACAGTCAATTTTCTGGGCCTACCTGCGCCTCCCTGGTGCTCAATGCCATATCCATTTGCAATATTTTTCAAAACACGATAAACAGTGGACAAAGGGGTGCCTGTTCTACTTGAAATCACTTTAGCTGATCTGATGTCCTTGTTATGATACTCTAAAATCAACTTCCCCTTCTCTAAATCATCCATACTGAGGATCACTGAAAATGTCGTCTGCTAGCAAGTAAACAAAGGGGGATAACTCTTCACAAACTAATGAAAAATGATTAACGGAGTTATCTCTCTTGAATGAAACCAAGCACTTGATAGCTGATCAAGGTTGTTTATTCTAGGAATCTAATTAAACATATTCCTAAAATTCTCAATAATTTCTGGTCATACTATATTTATGTATGTTCAAGAACGAGTTAGAATTTGTTACAATTTAACGTGTCGCTTTGTTATTTAACCCTGCGCTCATCGTTGTTCCAGTAATCACATCGAGCTTGACCCCCTGATCCCGTTAGTCGCCTTTTACGACATTCAGTTTTCTGAATACCTATCCTAATTTCGCGTGGGTCAAATGCAGAAAGAGTGAGTGAGTGAGTTTAGTTTTACGCCAATAAATAGCAATATTCCAGCAATATCACGACAGGGGACACCAGAAATGGGCTTCACACATTGTACCCATGTGGGGAATCGGACCCGGGTCTTCGGCGTGACGAGCCTTAACCACTAGGCAACCCCACCGCCCCGAATGCAGAGAGAGCTACTGATATACTATTTAGTCTTTGATAGGGCTATCGGAAATGCATCAAAATCAAAATTTACACAGACAAATTACGAGAATCAGTGTGTGTATCACAGAAAGATATTCCTGTCGAAAATGGAGCCGTGTGTTGCCGTTTTCGTCAATCTGTTCTTTCAAAACACTGGAGTTACCAGATCTTACTTAAGGTTACCCGATTAGGTTTTGCAGCAATTTGGCATTCCTTCAATTCCACTGGGGACTTGAAGAACTTCGCCAAATGCCTGTTAACAAGATGTACTTCACGCTTGCTGTGGTCCGTTGTCAATGGTTTCTAAAAGCCCATGATTGAGGAATCCCTTGGGTCAAGCCTTGTCACTCCCGATCGCCTAACGGTCAGCACAGGTGTGAGGGTTTGGGGTGGAAGGGTGTAGTCAGCTCACCATGGTTTTCAGTCCTTGACTTGCCCCGAGTATGATTTATTCATTCATTTGCACCATGTTTGTTTTCGTGTTGTTTTTCTGAGACTACCATCTTTCGACATCCCAGTCATATTCAGCAGACTCACTCACTCACTCACAAATAAATAAATAAATATGACATCCCAGTCATATTCAGCAGACTTACTCACTCACTCACTCATTCACAAATAAATAGATATAAAACACAAGGACAGAACCCTTTTACATGAGCTCTTTGTGTCATGAATAACGTATTTGTTTCGTACATCATCTGCAATGTGGCGCAGTTGTATCTACAGCTGGCTTGTTTTTAGGAACGAAACCTTTCAACAAATCGATATTTAACATGAGAATATCCCGCTTCACTTTAACAAAGAAAAGGAGCATCTAACAAAGCATTTCATTTCTTTTTGTCGGTATGAAGTTCAGGAACGATTACACCAGAAATGAAAGGTATTTACAGAGAACATCAAAACGAAACATTTCTGAGAATAGTAAGCTATGTGTACAATTGCATAAACAAGTGTAATTTGACTCTACGCTGCATAATGACGCAAGTCCTTTTCTTTTAAGTCGAAATTACTTCATCCAGTTTTAGTATGATACTGGAGGCTGAGAGTTAACGATCTGAATTTACCGAACTCCAAAGGGGTTGTCTATTTCTAGGACATTCTGCGGGAGACTGGAATATTGCACACTTTCCAAATTTATTTGATTTAGCTCCAGGTATGATGGCCGCTTTCAGAATGGTAAATACATGTATTGATGTTCCGAGTGGTAAATATAGTTACATTGAAACTCTTCATTATATCTATTTTTTTGTGTGTGTGCAGTTTATCTAGTCATCCCTGTTCGGGATGGTGAGACCTTTGCAAGCGTTAACACCGTTTATGTTAGTAATAGTAAACCTAATTTGGGGGCAGGGGTGGCCTGTCTCGTGAAGAGGCAATCAGACAGTACGCTGTTATTCGCAGTGCAGAGTTGCGTCCCTTGCGCATATATAAAAAAAATTGGTTCGACGTCGGTTCGGCCATATTACGTTGTGATCACCACACCCGTGCTGTTGGGTTTCACCCACGGAAAATATAAATGCAAATAGGGCTGGGACGTGTCCAAATTTTTAACCCGAGTACCCCACCCCTTATTACCCTATCCGGATACCCGTTATGGTAATTCCTGAAATCAAATTTGCAAGAAATGGCAACATATTCTTCAGCTCGGAGGCTAAAATTTCGAGTTTTTCAATATCTTAACCAAACGAAGTGACTGTAAATTATTACTAAATCTTCAATTACAATAACCTTTTAATCATGAAGAATAACATATTACATTGTTTAATCTATTAGTCACATGATCATAACGGGTGCGAGAATTGAGACGGGTACCCGCGTCCAAATCATTATTCACCCGTCCCGGTTATCCGGGTTACCCGTCCGAGTATTTGGACTTCCCTAAATGCAAACATCTGCATCACTTCCGGCATTCGTCCAACATCAAGAGGTGATGTAACTGGAATACTATTCAACGTGGCGTTAACCCAAGCTAATCCGCAATGAACGATTCTGTATCGCTTTGGGACTCCTGAAGATCCGGGTTGATCTTCAGTAGCCCATGCTTGTCGTAAAAGGCGACTAACGGGATCGGGTGGTCAGGCTCGCTAACTTGGTTGACACATGTCATCGTATCCCAATTGCTTAGATCTACACTCATGCTGTTGATCACTGGATTGTCTGGTCCAGACTGGATTATTTACAGACCGCAGCCATATAGCTGGAATATTGCTGAGTGCGGTATTTAACAACAAACCAACAAACCCTTGAATTTGACCGAGGATGCGAACCCTGGGTGTACCAAGAAGTAAACCTTACATCTATGCCGTCCTTTCTGTATTTATTGAGTCGATCGCCTTCGAACTAAATCGGTACATTTTCCAAATAATCCAATGACCCTATTAAACTGGACCCGATCGTACAGTATGTTTGGTCGACAGACGGTATGATAGTGATAACTTCCGAAGGTTACTTTTTCATACAGAATTGCCACTTACATTCTTGACATGTAGTAATGGGAACGGGGAGAGATACATTCTATATAACTTTGTGGAACAACGTTGCCAGATTAGTGGACGCAAAGAATTCCTGCATGAAAATAACTTTATATATTCCTGGCTTTTCCATCACTGTACGTGGCGTTTCCATCATTACCAAATATATGTATATGGGGGCAGTACTGCACTTAAGAAACTTAGAACTTAGAGGTTGACCTAGTCTGTCTCACAGTCCCTGAACCACATTATTTTCCCCACTGCCAAGCTCTCTCTGCAGTGCTAAAGCCCTAAATAAAGCAAGTCTAGATTTATTCAGGTTCTGAATCTCTGGTCTCCCTGGGGCTCCTTTTCAATTTAATGTTTTAAATGTTTGTTACTATCAAAATTATATACATTCAGAGACTAAGAATCAGTCTAAGGTTGACCCTTAGAACGGTTTTTGGAGCCTCGGTGTTCAGCAACAGTGCCTTTCACAATAAAACTTCAAGTTGACAATATATCTATGTTTGTAGCTGCCAATTACTGCCTCGTTGAAATTTCTTTCCAAAAAGTCTTTGAGTATTATGTTCACCCATTTTCACATAACACGACGTATTCACTTCTTAAAAATAGACATACTCCATAATTTCCGTATTTGAGTTCGAGCATGTCACGTAATTTATAAAAACAAATGTTTTTCGTGAGAAAATAAATTCTGATTGCGATTTCAGTTTCGTGTGGATGCTTACATTTTGTAGTGCTGTATTATTTTCTTGATGAAAATATGGACACATTGACAATAACACATATATTACCCATCAAACCGCTGCCTCCTGAAGCGTTCTTGCAAATCTGAAACATCTGTGCATCATAAATAGAAAGTGTTCATGTCTCCAGGCGTGTTATGCTTCTAGTAAACAGGTACACACAATATGTGAGATGGGATGACAGGAACAGCCGTTGCAGTTGCATGAGACCTTGACCTTCACTCAAAACATTCCCGGGGCATGACATGTCACCACTTGCACGAGCACCTGCCATCGCCATTGTCAATGAATTGATTCAGTTTGTTGTTTCCATAATTCATGTTTGTTATCACACGGCGACCGCATGGATATTTGCCCTCTGGAAAAGGCATTTTCGGTAACAGAAACCTTTAAATATGCGTTGTGGATATAGATATATTTGTGTTCTCTCAAATGTTTTGGTCTTGTAAATAGTGCATAAAATGACGGTGTATGTTCGCTTCTGATCTTATATATTATCGAAAATGTGTGACATTGTGAATTTAACAAAACTTTAAAATCAGACTTTGACACGTTTAACGCTTCTGCAATTTGAAACAACCAAATTTTCGCATATAAATGTCCTTGAAGTAAGTAAATTATTGCCGAGTTCGCATTAAAGAAGCACTCTATAGTTAACACAGTTGAAATGAAAACGTCATGTGACTGGTTTAACTTCCCATGAACCGAGGTCAAATCTGAATATTAGACCCGCATATCTACAATCATCTACTATTCATATACTCATACACGAATATAGCAGAATGTCAAGGGCTGAAAACAACAATAAAAAGGCATTATCTGAATTATTTATGTGTAATCCTTGCTGAATTTACTGACAGTTTTAACGACAATGTCCCAATATTGGTCATGTCAGAAATCCACTACCTCAACTGAAAATTTCGAGGAAATGCCAAACATGCACACACAGAGAAAGAAAAGATGTGGTGTCTAAATGCCAGGTTTTCTCGAAATTTGCGCAACGAAAGATATTTTATTTGAATGACACCTTCTATATATTTGAGAAACTGATTACGTTAAACTTTACGTATTTCAAAACAATACACAGCGCTATTACACCACTACCACCAAACACCAGCATGACACCACAGAATAAGAATTGGTTGGTTTGTTGTTTAACGCCGCACTTGTCAATATTCCAACTATATGGCGGTGAACAATATCACAGCACATAACACGCTCAATTCCCCCAAACCACACCACACGACATTAGACCAAACAACAAGCGTAAAGAGAATTCATTAGTTTAACCTTTAACCGTTCTCTCGACACTGCAAACTGCCAATATACAGTTTTCGCTGAAAGTATTGATAAAAAATCTTTGTACCCTAATACTGATAATAGAATTTGAACATAAGTGTTACATTATGAAGTAAGGTACTCAATATGGGAGGCAACTCTTGTAGGCTTAATAATGAACCTTACTACATCTTGAGTTATATCCCTTGGTTTAGCAGACGCTTCCTTTGATGACATGGCAGATTTGACAGCAGAACAGAAAAGAAAGCCGGTTCTAGATGATTTTGAAAGGGGTGTGACTAATGCGAAAGCGTTAGCTGGTAGACATGACATTCCATTGTCTACAGTGTACAGAACTTTGAAGAATAATCAGTCAGGAGTTGGGATTGAGCACAAGACAGGGCAGGGAGGCCAAGTAAGTTCAGTACTATGGATCGCCGGCGACTTGGTCAGATTGTGAGCAGGGGAAATTTGAAAAGCGTTGAGAATATCAGAAATGAGATGATTAATTGAGGATGTCCTCAGTTATGTAATGAAACCCTTAGACAAGATTTACAAAGACTTAACTGGGTGAAAAAGCGCGGAATTCCATCACCATTGATGAAAGATGTACAAAAAGAAGGACGTTTAAACTGGTGTAGGGCTCACGAAAATCAAGATTGGGATAATGTTTTCCTTTCTGATGAAAGTTCTGTCTGGCCTTTTCCGAATCGCGCCACACAACACCAGACACCATACTACACCAAAACATACACAACACAACACCAAAACAACACCACACCACACCACACCACACCACACCACACCACACTACACACCACACCACACATACACAAACAAGCGTGAAACACTCGAAACAACAATTCGATATCCTCTACCACATAGATCCACAGTTATTGGCGACACGATACACTACATAGCATAACATAAGGAAAGGCAACACGAGGTTAGGCAAGGCAAGGCAAGGCAAGGCAACGCAGGGCAACGCAACAGGCCACACAACAGATCACAGATCACAGATCACACCAGCCATACCACATCTCACCACACCACATCGCACTAAATAAACACACCAACATACTCTAAATACCTACCGACACCGCTCAACAATAACTGATAGTCTCGGATAGTTCGAATCCGCTAAAAGCCTATGCATGTACAACGGGAATGTCGTTCAAATCACGTGGCACCTCAAACGATTTTGTGGTATAATGTCGTAATCAGCAAGACTGCAGTTTCTGTCGCATCATGTACAGGGCCAGACAAACCGGTGATTACTATCATGAGCACCGATCCACGATCCATTCCAACTCGGATGTTCCCTATAGTTATGGAAACCAAAGTCAGCATGTGCCCGCCATTCCAGCAGTATTGCAGCCACGTCAAGGTAGGGACACTAAGAATGGGCTACTAATGAGTGAGTGGTATGGTTTTACGCCGCTTTTAGCAACATTCCAGCAATATCACGGCGGGAAACACAAGAAATCGGCTTCACACACATTGTACCCATGTGGGGAATCGAGCCTTCGGCGTGACAAGCGAACGCTTTATCCACACCGCCCCTGCTCTCAAATGAACCCATGGGTACTTGAAAAGTTGTTCATGAAGAACCACCCAGTTGCAACGTTAATCCCTATATATTTTGTTGTTGTTTGTTGTTGTTTAACGCCGCATTCAGCAATATTCCAGCTATATGGCGGCGGTCTGTAAATACCAGGCCAGGCAATCCAGTGATCAACATCATAAGCATCAATCTACGCAATTAGGATACGATGACATGTGTCATAGGAGGCAGTGATCCTGACTACCCAAGTCGGTTAGTTGTTGAAGGCCAATTCTAATCCGGATGTTCACGGATCATCCGTTATAAGAATACGACCAAAACAAATACACAACACAACTATGGCAAACGATTTAAACATTATTTATTTAATAAATTAGAACATTTATAGTACAATAATTTGTATAAAATATTAATATAGCACCTGAGGGATAATTCATCAAAAATTGAATAGATATAACAATTGTAAATTGGTGAAAAAATACATTGCTTGTCATTCAGAAAAAATTAACTGAATGTTAAATACCGCTAAAATATAATGTATATTTGATCAGAACTGATTTGAAATATCAAAAATATGAAAATCACAAAATTCGATATGTTTCTGGGGATATATATATATATTCAGAACTATTACTCAGTTAATTATTGTAAGAAATAATAATTTCATATTATTTTTGTTCCATGTCATTAATTACGACTTGGGCCATGAGTTACCCTACTTTTATACATTTTTATTAAACAATCGTTACAATATATTGCTTAGCTATTTAAAAGAACTTTTAGATAAACAACGTTTTTATAAAGTAAAATTATTTGAGATTATATGTTTATATCAAAATATGGAATTTTACGTTTACTTACAAGAACCTAACCAATTCCTTCATATAGCAAATTACATACTTCCTCTAGATTAAAGATTTAACAATTATACTAATCATCATTATTTATTTATGAATAATTTATTCGTATATTCTAAGAAATTGCATATCTGGAATTTAAAAACACAACATGGTTTAATTTTTAAATCATTTTTGTTGTATCTTATTCAATCTATTTGACGTTGGTGTTCTTACCACATCGCAATACATTACTATCCAATCAGTTTTGTGTTATCACTACTGTATAAGCTTCTGATTGTAAATCTATAAACTATTCCCAGATCCCATATGGTTATAAGGAATTGTATACTATTCAGAAATATATATCAATTCCACTGTTTGACACTTACGTATAATCATTGGCAACATGGTTATCTCATACCCGTTATTTACTCACAACAATTTGGGCAGTACAGCAGAGAAAGAAGATCATGATTACTCTCATTATTTAGGCTTCGGAAAAAGTTATTTTAACAGTACTTTTGATTTGACTTCAGATCCAGAATGATCATTGACCTTGTTTAGCCTTGAACAAAATATGTTTTAAGAGTACTTTCTAATTAAGATTTGTTATAAGTTCAAGCACTATCATTTAAGTATTTAGCCTTTGAAACATGTTAAGAGTACTTTCTAATTTAGATTTGGCATAAGTTCCAGCACTATCATTTAAGTTTTTAGCCTTTGAAACATGTTAAGAGTCCTTGCCAATTTAGATTTGGCATATGTTCCAGCACTATTATTTCATTATTTAGCCTTTGAAAACATTTTACGAGTACATTATAATTTAGATTTGGCATAAGTTTCAGCACTATAATTTCATTATTTAGCCTTTGAAAAAAGAACATTTTACGAGTTCTTTCTAATTTAAGATTTGGCATCAATTTCAACATTAATTAGCCTTAGTTTGAAAAAGTTAAAATAGTTTTTAATGTATTTTAGATCTGAATTTTGCAAACTTAACGTCTTTTTTAGTTGCTATCATTATAGTTAAAATGTTCCAAAATGGCCCTAATTTCCTATCATTATTCATGGTATATATTATTTTACACCCGGACTTTCTTTGCCCCGGGCAGGGCAGGTGCTGTCTCTGACGCAGAAGCTGCCTTGCGTCTCTTGCAAACATGGCGACGTTTTCTGGGAGTCTCCACTGGAGTCTCGTCGTCGCTGTCGGCCCCGAAGATCTCTCGGACGAGCTCGACATAACGACGTTGTTCCGCTCGCCTCTTCTTCCTCGACTGATGTTCCTCCTCCGAGTCTTCCTCGTAACATGCCTGAAAAGAATCATGACGTCATTAAAATACATACCATCGGGTGGGGGGTTTCGTTATTTTTTTAAACATTTTATGATCCATCACCCTCTCTATTCAGTTGGCATCTTACAAACTACAAGGGTTACGTGGGACTAATGCTACACCAAAACCACCACGTGATGACCATACCACAAATTAACACAATTGTATTTTTTCTTTATTAATTTCACACTGAGGGTTGTGTTTTGTTTTAATGTATACAAGTCTTTATGTGTTGTTTAACGCCGCACACAATATTCCAGCTACTTCAAGGCAGTGTGCGAACTAGCCACTGGCCCGCTAGCCCGTGGCTAGTAAAAATCCACTCGGACCAGTAAATCTCCAGTCACAGGCCCGAGTGGCTAGTGAATTTTCATTTTTGTAATATATTACTCTCCGACTTGTTAAGTTATAATTTACTTTTAAATCATGCAAGATTATGGCCTGATATATGATGGTATTACCTTTTTGTAATCTATTGCTTAGTTTCTACATTCAAATTTCGGGCTAGTGAATTATTTCGTTGGCAAGTAACTTTCAGGCATACCTTGCCCGACTGGCTAGCAAAACTTGGAAACTATTTCGCACACTGGTTGTCAAATTGAATAATCTAGTCATGACCAGACAATCTAGCGATTGATATGGTGACAATCGTGGGGTTTAATGACACGCAATCAACAACTCAGCACCGAATCTGATCACCTGATCCCTATGGTCTTCCATTACGAGCTGAATAGTTTGCTGGGGACCGATTCTAACTCAGATTCTCCACAAGTTCATATATTTAATTATATCATATTTGGCACATACAATGGTAAATGTTTTAATCTGTCTGTACCGCAACAATTACAGACCATTTGAGATATTTCTGTCTTCTTACTACAATTGTCATTTCATTTTTGTATATGGCCCAAAGGCCTTACATGCAACAAAAATATGGCAGCGGTATGAAAATAATCGAGCAACTTGAATACGGTGACATGTGTCAACCAAGTCAGCAAGCCTGACTACCCGATCACGTTTGTCACTTCTTACGACATGCATGGATTACTGAAGATCAATTCTAACCCGGATCCTCACCGCCACACACACACACACACACACACACACACACACACACGTTCATTTTACTCATTCATCATTAAAAGTATCAATACACCGGTGCTCAGTGAAGTACCAGAGTTAGGCAATTAGCCAGTGCAGACAACGACAGACGACAAGAGTTATCTCCCTTCCATCGATTTGCATTCGCAAAATATCGGTAATTTCCGTACATCATACGTGACTCAAATATTCGAGATAAAGAATTACTAACACGAAGTACCATATGAATTTCCACAGTTCGGCATTCCCAGCCGTTAACATAGAAAATGATAATCGTTTGTAAGCGGGGTACATTGAAAATAATAGATGTGCGCTCAGCCTATTAGAAAAGGACATTTGCTGGAAAAATATTATTCTCGATTTTGTCATGTAACCACCCCCACTGGACGCGGATTGAGATTTACAGGAATTACAGTGATGAACTCCCACCTTCCTCTTGGTTGGCATCTTGGTCGTTGGCGGCTCGGTGATATCGAGCTTGCCGAAACACCTGAGGAGGCGACGAGGGGCAACGGAACGACGTGGACGAGGAGGGCCGATGCTTAGGCGGCTGAATGGTTCGACGAGGTCATCAACCTTTCTCCTCTTGGTGCTCTTGCCCTTGCCCTTGCCAGTGTAGGGGACGGGAGCAGCGGGCGGTGGAAGCACGGGCTCATTGTCTGAGTCGCTGCTGGAGTCATCACTCTGGAAAGAAGATGGTGTGAAACAGACACACTGAACTGGTGCAATGAGGAATTTAAGGAGCATAATCTCAGTGATTATGAAAGTGTAAGTTTCTGATCATTTGAATATCTCAGCAGTTATATTAAAAATAAGTGACTGGTGTTTGAACAATGTTTAGGTCTTATTATTAGGTATCAACCTGGGAGCACAACACAAGAGATGCTGGTCTCAGATGTTTGTTTAAACTTTATTGAAGCACACAAGAACGGGTTTGGTGCTTTAAAGCTAGAAATACAACCTATCGACCGAAGCAGGGTTCGATCTTACGATCACAGGCTTCCAATACACCTCACGAACGCACTAGACAATTCGCCCCCGTTCCACAAAGCAGCCTATGTTAAAGTATGGCAGTTACTGTCACCTTAGTGCTAAGGAATGAGATCGCTCATGCTCGGTTACATTAGAAATCCACGAGGTTATACTTGTTGACACAAGGCCACATATCAAAATGACCAGATTTTCACTAATGTCATATTTACCTCATCTTCGTTGTACCAAACCCTGAGACCTCGAACCTTGAAATGACAAAATAAGCCGATTTGATGAATAATGAAAAAACACAATAGAATGAACACACGAGTGCATAAGCAAACAATCAAATCACATAGCTATCTAAGGCTCCCTCCCTTTGTCTGAAACCTTAAGCGTTAACAAACAGCTTGAACAAATCAATCTGTAACTTTGGTATTATCACTCCCAACATTTTTCCAGACTTCTTCAAAATCTGGAATCCGCCTCTGAGATCAATAAATATAATTTGTTTAGTAATGAATCATTAATCACAAATGGATGTTTCCGGGATAATCTATTTTCAAATAGTTTAAGACACATGTGCATTTGCCTGCACGTATTTTCGAAGCAAGATACGACCAGTAGTCCACTGGTCCGAGCCATGAGAAAATTCTTGAAGATTTTGTAGCTTCCCAAGCAAATGCAGTTCACATTTAAACTACACTTTTGAAATGATTTGCAGACATCCATGCATTTTCAATTAAGTATAAGTTTGTCATACGTTACGAAAGAATTATGTAATTTAAAATTGGACTTTTCATAGTTCAGACTTGAAAATATATCTGTGTTTGCTAACAAGAATCATGAAACGTCATTACAACACATTCATTCTAAATAAACCGGTGGACATAATTAACAAATAATATATACTTTTAAGAACAAATACATCACAAAATTTGTACCGATATATCTAATGTCGATTCACGTGCAGGGTCACCAAGGACAACCTACCTGAGGACCATATCGAGTGATCGTAAGTCTCTTCTCGAAGTCTGGGTCATGGGTGACAGACGAGGAGGTGCCAGGAGTAGCTGAGCCATATCCTGAGCTGCAACTTGGGCTAGCAGCTGATCCCGAGCTAGATCCAGAGCTTGATCCATATGCAGATGAGGCTGGAGATCCAGAGGAGCAAGGAGATGTCTCAGCACTTGGTCCAGACTGAAACAAACAAATACAGTGGACGTTGACAAGTTGTGTGGAGGGCATGGTCACATAGGTTATGTTACATTGTAACAATTTTAGATGATTTTTCAATCATTTGATAACCATGAAATACAAACGTTATCCAATATTGTGCTTGTTGACAGTTTCATTTCAGAATGTGCACCTTTTGGCCCAAATTTGAATCTAACCTTATGGCCTAAACTAGGGGAATGGTCCACTTCTTCAGTGGGGTGGTCTGAGACATCATCCTCTTTGCTGCTGGAATCCTCGTCCTCAGATGAGCTGCTGGATGAGCTGTCAGATGAGCTTCTGGATGAGTTGGAGGAGGAGTTGTCAGAGTCGCTGTCGGATGAGCTGTCTGAACCATTGCATTTGGCGCACGAGCTGCTGCTGCATGTGCTGCCTGAAGATGATGAGGTGCATTCTTTGTCATCATCCGAGTCTGAGCCTGAGATGTATTCTGAGCCGCTCTCTGAGTCTGATGACGGCAGAGCCACAGCAGCAGGGTTCACTTCAGTCTGTAAATGGAATATTTCTTGAGTTTCGAGTACATCCAAAAAACAAATACACACCATTTTAAACCGTCCTTTATTATTTTCAAAATATGAAACTAATACTATGTATAGACAAGGGTTTTGAAATGAGTTTATGGTATCTCTCTGCGATAGAGATGATTAGACATCAAAGGTGTTTCCAAAAGTGCCAGCGTGTAACTGTACCTTGTCCTGAGTATCAGTTGGAGCTACCTCAGTTTGACGTGAAGGGGAGACAACCTGCTCTGAGTTTGAGGCAGCAGCCGATCTAGGGGAGACAACCTCTTCTTCCTCGTCTGATGACGGCAGAGGAGCAGCCGCAACCTGCTGCATGAGGTCGGAGAAAACCTGTAGGAGAAGAGGTTTATGGTTAACATGTTGGTACTGTTCCAGCCAGAGTCTGTGAATCGTATCCAAATGAATATGTCACAAATGCTTTCTATGTTTTTGGTTGAACATCCCATAAAAGACTTCAAGTTACACTTACACTTTTGTTTTGTTCAGCTTAACCAGTACCTGAACAAGTTCAGGCTTCGGCATCTCTCCAGACACGGGCGGCAGGGTGGCTACATCACTCATGGGGCGTCGAAACAGACGAGGGTCCCGGGATGACACACGGCCACAAGGGACGCCCAGCTTGTACCTATAGACGGAGACATCGCTTGGGGTGCTTGGGTAGACGCCCAGCTTGAAGCTCAGGTCCATAGGCAGAGACTGGTCCGGGAGGCTGAAGGGGGCTCCGTTGGCGCGGACCGGGGGCCCAACACCGGGAGGAGTCCATCCTGAAAGCAACGAGACTGGAATTATTCAACAGCATCAAAAGAATATGAGATGAATATAACATTAAACTGGTGAACAAGTGTGTTGTGTTTGGCGGTTTTGGTAGTAGAGAGTTCCGTCTACTCTAAACAATATTATCAATCATTAAAAAACAAATATGACGTACAAACACGCCCCTCCAAGATAGATGTGGTCTTGATTAAATTCACTATTCAGAATTTAGGCATATGCGTGCGTATGTGTGGTGGTTGTGGATACGTGTGAGCCAGTGTTTCTTTGTTATGTTTTACACATTATGGAAGGATAACAATATAAGGATGAACAACTTCTTTATTGCAGTGGGAGCAACGTTTCGATGTAGGTTCTACCACCGTTATCAAGCAAATGATGAACAGCATGAGGGTATAGAAGCATATATACAAGTTTGTGGAGATGTTTGTACAACATTTTTCACTTCATTCCCTGAATATTGATATCAGTCTGAAAGTAGCTATTGTGGGGTTCAGGAAGTCTTTTGGCTACAGAGTTCCTAAGCAGTATTTCAGAGCGTTCGCTGGTCACTTCACTGTATGCAATGTTGGAAACCTCACCCTCACGTCATCAATCTTTAGAGAGCCATATATTGTCGAGTCATTGATTATAGAACTGAAAAGGCTGAATCACCATTTGATCCATAATTTGCAACATTGTTAAGGATCCATGCCAGTTTGAAATTGAATATGTTTATATCACTGACACTGCGTCCTTGGTGATGGTATGCACCCACGACAAAACCCAGCAAAAACAGCTTCAGTAATCAGAAACAAGAGAGTCAGTTTATTTATAAACTCTCGACTCGCACAGGGATATATTTTTCTGTTTAATGCATAAAACATATGATGGAATAGTTAATAGTTGAAATATACCTATATTGTATAAATTTATAGTCAATCACACAGTGTGATTCAGGATACACCCAGTTAAATGATTATGACAATACACATACATTTCCACCGAAACACAATAATTAATAAAGTCAGGCGGCAAATTCAACAGAGACTTACTGTAACAATTAAAAATATTTCTATATCATTTTATACTTTCTTTTTGGAGGTTTACCTACCATCATTTGACTAGAATATACTAAAACTTAAGTGACTTCTTCATTAAAGCTAATTATTTTCTTGAATTCAAATCATTATTTTAATATTGCACTCAATGCATCAACTGAAAACATGACCTGAAAAATTCTACCCTTATTGATCAGTGAGATACAAGTCATCTCTGAAGGCCATTAAATAGGTTTTGACTATATACAATGAAATGGAAAGTTCTTTATCATATTTGAACATTTCTTCCATATCCATTTGGATGACGAGCACAGTTCCTGCACTTACACTGGGGCTCCTTTCACGAAGCAACCTTTACCAAGGTTAACATTAACTCCCATTCTTTAACATTGCACTAAGTTTACCTTAGTGACTTACATGATAAAAAAAGAAATGAAACAAAGCAAAAACAGCCCCAGCCTCAAATTTGTTTTATTTAGCCCCAGGTTTAGTCTGTTTTTATTTTTGATTAATCATTCGAATTAAAGGGGTAAAGTTCACTGTAATTTGTGAATCTGCTTTATTCCGTTTTTTAATTGGAATAAAACTGGGTTTGCAGCGTTGGGTAGTGTTTATTTATGAATTATGTACTGATATAAGTATATAAAACATACTAGCCTGTATATCTGCAATTGTTTGAATAGCCTTTTCAGAACATATTTTAGAAAACACATTTTCATCACCAGGATCTTGATTTAATATGTTAACATAATAAGCAATATGTAAGATAAATACAAAGAAATATTAAGCTCTCTTGCTGTCATGTGTACATTTCAACTTTCAATAGCAATTTGAACACCACATACTGCATCTTTTAATGGTACCACTGAGATATAGGTTTTCTTTTGCTATCAATCACTTAACACTTATGTTAAGATACAAAGTTTGAAATTATCTACATCTGGTACCTTCAAAGTTCTAACAGTATGTCTACATCAGTCATGAAAATCATTCCACGCTCTTCTTCAGATGCATATGGTTTGTACATGTATCTGCGTAAGTTCTACATCTATGTGCCTTTATGTTCTCGTACATGTTCACATATTGCATACAAACACACAGTGGCACATAATTCAACATGGGAAATGAAGAGCGACAGTTGCTTTGCAAGTATGAAAAATTCAAGTTTATTTTTCATTAAGAACAAACCAGAGAGACAAGAGGGTGAACATAAGAATACAAAGATAA
The DNA here is from genome assembly GCF_003918875.1 of Haliotis rubra. NCBI lineage: Eukaryota > Metazoa > Mollusca > Gastropoda > Lepetellida > Haliotidae > Haliotis > Haliotis rubra. Next base: position 86,373 of record NW_025767270.1, on the reverse strand, counting down.
CAAAAATAAATGTACATAAAATTTATGCTGATCATGAAACAGATGAACAGAGTGATATAAGAAACGGATTGCTGATTTTCAGGTATCAAACTTTAAACCTCAAAGACCAGGTCATAATTTGGCAGAGACATAATCACAGAGACAAAACCATACTTATCCATGACTTCAACTTGCTACCGCGCTTTCTATCAAGTACAATCGGCGATCAGCACTATACTCTTATTTTCCAAAATCGTTATCCTTGGAGTTGTCCATTTATATTTAAAATAATTGATTGGTCATCATAGTAAGAAGTAATCTTTTTCTGTTATATCTCTATTATACCTTAGATAGGTAGGTGCTGACTGCTGACGCATGAAACTTTGGTAGACACCCCTTTCCGGGTTACAATGTTGAAAGAGTGAAAGATATAGCCGTCGGGAACCAAAAGTGAAAAAGATTCGCTAAGGCAAAACAGAGGCACACACGTCGAAACATAAATGAGGAGAAATAAAAGAAAGAAAGCAAAGAAATACCTGAGATAGACGAGAACATAGGTAAAGCAAGAGAGGGGCAGGCACGAAAGTGCTTGAAATCAAGAAATCTGCAGTACTTTTCACAACAAACAAGGTGTCTAATCAGAGATGTTCGTTCACAGTGAACAAAGATGGCTGATTGAAATCACCGTTGCTTAGCAACGTCCCTCCTCCAAGGTTATCGCGTGACTTGGTTAAATTGAAACTATGAACGGGAAATATATTCCGACGCTTCCGGTAGGTCTAAACTAAACAAAAACACAATCCGCGTAAGCCGGTTATCAGACATCGATACATACAACATTCAATTACGAATACATTTTAACATCAAAATTCAAATTTACTTTGTCACTTATACAAAATGTCTGTACGTATGATGTCTTTCACGTAGATTATGTCCAAATTTTTATGGATTAAACTTCTTTTTAAGATCCAGTACGCTTCACCTGATGCCTGGAATGGTCTCGAAACTTGTGAGAGAAATTAAAAAGAAGTTTAATCCATAAAAATCTTGGACATAAAAAACGAACGCTGTGCTTGGGAAACTGAGTTTCGCAAAAATAAATTTTGTTGAAATGAACAATTAAACCTGGTTTAAGGCAAAACCTGCTTTGAAATTACCAGACTTAACGTTTCGAGAATAAGGGTGCAGGGCCTGAATTTTCGAAGCTCTTTTAGCGGTAAGATAGTCGTAAGTTAATGTTAATGTATGGCACTTACGACCATCTTATCGCTAAGAGAGCTTCGAAAATCTAGGCCCTTGGCTGTAACTTGTAGCTACCTTATAAAGTCGTGGTTGTGATGTCATTGGTAAACATTGTTGCACATAAGGAGTGATTTCTTCGAGGTGAAGGTGAAGGTGTACAGTAGTAACTTACAATAATTTACACATACTGCAACAGATTCAATGATATAATTTTGCATATCTTTTGCGTATTTTCTTTTAAATGAATTTTTGTAAATGTAAATTGTTAATGTTTTTTTATTAATGTTAAATATAGTATCATGCGCAGGCCCATGTCACAGCATGTATGAACATTCGATAATCTGTGTTTGACATTGAAATTGACTTATTTAGTGTCCTATACCATACTTCTTACCTTTAGGGAAATTTTAGAAAATGAAAAGTGGATGTTACTCCAAAACATGTCCAAAACTGAGGAGAGTCATACTGTAATTTCATATGAGCAGGCGATTGGGAGGCGATTGAATAGTATAAGTCATTGCTATATATTTTATAACTTCAACTGAATCAATACTTTAACAAAATGGATAATAGTTGTATTAAATATTGATGTACACTTTTGTGTATTTCTGAAAATGTGTCGGTCGTTTGATTTACATACCAGTGATGTCTGACGATTCCCCAAGTACGCGTTTAGTCACGAATTGCTCGTCTAGTTTTGTATGATAGAATTGTTAATTTCATTATTTTTTCGATTAAAGGGGAAGGGGGGTTATGGATGTCAGCTTCCGAAATATAGGGAACACGACGTTTCAGAGTATATTCTTACACCGATACGTCGTTTTCCTCATACACACACAACATTCACTTTCCAGAACTTAACCTCTCGTACCAAAGTTATTACCAATGTGAGGTAATGTCGTGTGTTTAACTCACGTATTTGTAAATGGGCCATGGGTCTACCGAGCATTATCGTACTTCGCGTTAAGTAAAGACACAAAATTGATGTTATATTTATTCATGGTATAGATTTGAAAAGACTATGTTTCAAATAATATAATCATTACCTTTTATATAACCTTGAACTACTTTGTCGCTTTTTCAAAGCAAAGAATAAATTATTTGGTAAAATTCTTAATAATTCTTGTTGTGTCAATAATTTCAGCCTGGGCTTTGTTCAAAATCCACCAAGAATATACTACCAATATTTCCAACATCAAGAGAACGATGTAGACGTTTCTGAACGATAAGTCATATGGACAGGGCTTTGCCACAAATAAAATTAGGAAAACATTCATTTGCAATAAGTGTGATGAATTGGCCCAATGTTGACTGAATCAACTTTCATAATTGTGCCACGGGATTATGTCTCATGATTAAATATCAAGATGCAGCTGAAAATACGGATTTGCCAGACATTATTTGAAGCCCGGAAGATAAAAAGACAACCTCAATGTGAGATACACATATGGCATATGTACACATAATATGTAATCATTGTTATTGTTATTATTTTCATTACACCGCTAGTCCACTATTTGAAGATCAAACCAGTATTGATATTTTGAATTAAAAGTATACTACAAATGGACAAGTAGAGTCTTTCCTGCTGTTTCGATAGTTTCAGCTATGAAATAAAATTACCAGTAGTTTCAAACCCTTTCTTAAATCCTACCTGGCACAAAATAGATCCTTCCTGAACTACTACTAGAAATAACCTCAGCAGATATTTTGATACCAGACACTTTCAGATTGGTCCTTTGGACCTTTCTTGAAGATAAGGAGAATTATACCAGATGACCACTGTTCAGGAAATCACAGGCAGAAGATTGCATTGAACAGCAGTAATAACATCCAATGACAAATGGGTGTAGCGTTCTTAAAATACTCAACATATATTCCAGAATAGCACGGGAAGTAGCCTAACTGCATGTAAACAAGTGCAAGCAATATTTCACGGTAATATCTCATTTTATATATCCTCAGTGTTATTAACAAGATCTTAATAAACTGTCAACAGATTCATAGACATTAGTACGTTCTCTGCTTCTTTTTAATACTATTTCAAAATACATATATAGCAGTCATTCATAAGTATGTTGTTAGAGAACATAAATTGCTTGTTGCTTCCACTTGACCGAAATGATTTACTGTCATGTTTGGAGGAGCACAAGGTTATTAAGAAACACAGCTGGTATTTATTTTGTCGATGTACACTGTTGTCAGTCTGTTTTAGTGTTCGATACATTACAAAAACAACACAGAGCTATCTACGTCAGACTTGCCTATCCCCTTTTAAAGAAAATAGTAAGATCAGCTAAATAAGATAGTAAGGCAGGTGCATTTGATTGTAAGACATGTTAATGTCAAGAAATAAGGGAAAACAGAGCTGGTTAATAATATAGTGTTTAATAGTCAAATGTGGTGCCGATCTAATTAACGTTTTTTAAAGTCTTTCACTTTGAAATAAACCTTACCAGCACTGTAAGAAGCAAAGATTATTTATTGATAATGTTTATGATCCGACTTCTGTTTATCAGTACTTTATGTACCGTAATTAATATTGACTCTGTAAATTGCATGAGCATACCTATATCTAGTATTCTACCATTTATTTGTAGAAGTCGTAAGGAATTTCAGTATGATCGTAAAGTCGTAATTTAGCATAAAAAAAATAATAGGCCTTACGCCAAAATCGTAAGGATAGGCAAGTCTGTTACGTGCATCAAGGCGTGTATCGCCACTGCCATACTAATTGTAGTCTAATTCCACCCCATTTTTTTACCCCCTTTTCATGTTTACCTGGTTTGTTATCTGATTATCATTAACTGAACCGTTTTGGGCACAGGTTCCATTATGTGATACTGTCGTATTGACATTGTTAATTGCTGGCTTATCTGAGTATCTCAAATTTCAGCCATAGCATCATCTCACTGATTTATCCAATTATCAGTGAAATATAATTTTTGTTCATCCTACAAGATTGATGTATTTTTGTCTTTACAATGCAATTATTATTGAAATGTTAGATGCTATTATTCCTGAAACCATAGCTAAAACGTAAACACATGCTGAACTCGTCACAATGTGACATGGGTAGAATTACAAATTGTGCATATCCAGGGAGTTTCAGTAATATGAACAATACGTTGTGAAGATATTGTAAAAAATTGTTTTTGAAAAGTTTTTGACATAATTCCCCCATTAGTTCAGAAAACAACCTGCCTGTGGCGTGCTAGGTTTTACTTCAAACACTGTCAGTGACTCACCACGTATGGTATGGCTTTAGTGCTTTCTATTCAGTAATACGTCATAGAATATGGGTTTCCAGTAGGATAAAATGTGCAAATCTAGTCACGAAAATCAGTATGAATGATACACTCAGTTAAATGGTAATGGTAATAACATGTATATTTACTGCTAATCAGGCCACGATTTCTCGAAACAAACATAAGTCTGAGTTTTGACTTAAGTTTGAATTTTTACTCAAATTTGAGAAACCGCAGGAAAATGCATTTCCCTGAACGAACTGAAATCGATATCAAACTCAAACATGACAGACAATTTGAGTTTGGTGGATACATTACTCAAGTTGTTGGGGATTTTTTATTTAAAAAATGCAGTTGAGTTAAAACTTCAGTTGTTTCAAATCGTCAAACTCAGTTTGAAATTTGAGTAAATACTTCAGTTTGTTTCGAGAAATCAGGGCCTGGACAGCAACTTCAACTTATTGACTTGTACAACTTTTTCACAGGTTACCTTTTGGAGTTTGTTAAAATAATACTGCTTTCAACAATTGCAGGACATGTCATCAACTTACAGTAGTTGGAGCACATGCAGCAGAATTATATGAAATCTTTTGGAACATTATATCATCCGTGATTTTGCTATCTATGGCTATCGTTTTCTTGCGCAACAAAATCCTCCTAAATTCTGAAAGACTGTGCCACGAAATCATACCTATTTTGTTTTACTTTCTAATTGACCATACTACAAGGTAGTTAGGTAGCCAGTGTTGTCTCGTGTTCATTTTTTACTTCTGTATGAAAATGGTGCTTCATTTTAACTTTACAGTTCAAACAGTAAAACATATATATTCTCATCTTCAGTTATGTTCCTACAATTTTTCAAGATACATATTTGAAACGCCATTAATTTCACTTTTATTCCTTATATTGAATTCTGTTTAACATTGTTATCATGACATACCTTGTATAATTTTTAAAAAAGTATCTTATTGCTTGTGGTATTCAGGTAATAGTTATAATTAAAAGCTGTGTTTAGAAAACGAACATCACTTGCTACATTTTTACAGGTAAGGTTCATTTATCTTTTGTTGTTACTAACTAAAAGTCCAGATAACAGGATAAATGGTAATACACTTGTGATCTAGTTGCTAGTGAGGTGCCCAAAAAGTCGAAATAACAGTATGTTTACATTGTATGTGTACACGGCAATGGAAGGATCTAAAACAATAATAACTTAAATTTAAAACTTCGTCCCACACTTGGTACCATAATTGGAAAGTTTCTAATATCATTCCTCTTTGTTTCTTGCAAATGTAACAGTACTATAGACACACTTTAGTTTGAACCAATAACCACAATGGCATATGTATTTCCACACCTTGCATCTTTAGATGTTTTTATCTCTAAGTTCGAAAGGAAATTACATACTGGTGTTTCTTGAAACTTTATGTTATAATAAACTTAACCAAAACGAAGTGCTTAGATGTAACTTGCAGACAATAGAAAATATGGGCCTAAAAATATGAAATAAAAGTGGTATCATACCCACAGGGGCAACAATGGGAATAAAAACATAAGCATTGCAGGTTTAGTAAAATATTTATTTTCCTTGGAGACCATCGAGAAGAAAGTGAACATTAGAAACATACTAAGTTAAAATGAAGATAGAAATGTATGCTGATAATGAAACAGACGAACAGTTAGAGAGATGAGACCGGGGACAAAATGGTGACTTCAAATGCACAACACTTGTTCACGTAAACGCGTTCATATGACACTTATAAACATGCATGTACAGAGTCGTGCAAAAAGTATTCGGACACTTGACGTAATTTCCATAGACTTACATGTTAATTTAGTGTAGCATAAATAATTTTGCACATTTGTGAGGAATCATTTTACCTACAATCACATAATTTCTGTTTAATTTTCCGTTGCTTATTTATCGAATGGCAACACGGCAACAATTTAATCAACATGTGTACAGTGCCGTGAACTCCTCTAACATGGCGGCCTATGGGATTGTGCATTGTGGAACCATACACAAGTTGATAAATGTGATGTCAATCATGTCCTTAGTTAAATAGTGGTCGGAATATTGAACTGAATTTGTGTGCCCAGAGCAGAGATGATTTCAAATTTGCCTGTCAAATTTTACCAACACTTCATGAAAATTATTTATCCTACATTGAAATAACATGTAAGTCTATGGAAATCATGTCAAGTGTCCAAATACTTTTTTGCACGGGTCAGTATGTTTACACACGTATGCAAACATACTGTAGTTGGCCATAAGTGAGTCATTATTAGTGAAATTCCCAGACTTGAGCAGTGAATTTCACTATGATGACTCACTTGTGGCCAACTTCTGTACACACGAAATCGTGTTCATGTTCATGTGAACAGGGCTTATTCAAAGGTGCGATTGCACACAAAGACACAATATAGATTGGTATAGACGCGTTTACAGCACAATGGTGCGTAAGAATCGAAGTCATCTCATTGACTCATTTTCTACAGAGGGTGACAGGCACTAAACTATGCCGATTTAGACGTATCGAACCAAAGATTTCAAGAATGAAATGCTTACAACAAGAATTAGAGGCGCACATCGACACGTAAAAAGGAGAAATAAGAGAAAGAAAGCAAAGAAATACCTGAGACAGAGGAAAACATAGGGAAAGCAAGAGAGGAGCAGAAATCAAGAAATCCGCGGTAGTTTTTCACCACAAACAAGGTATGTATTCAGAGATGTCCGTTCACAGTGAACAAAGATGGCTGATTGAAATGACCGTTGCTTAGCAACGTCCTTTCAGGTTTATCACGTGAGAGTTGGTTGAATTAAAAATGCGAACGGGAAGTATATTTTTTATCCGGAAGGATACACTACATTTCTGTCAAGGGCAGCTCCTTTGTCTGCAAACTATTCTGAAAATGCCTCAAACACTCAGATTAACTTTTATACATGCAAAGACAGAAGTACAGAATCATGCATTGTGGTTGATGCATGTCATGTCAAACACTGGTCTAGTTCAGACTCGATTCATTAATTTTCATCAGCTGAAACATTTGCAACTGAATAATTTTACCATTGAAACTTTACCTGGGGATGTACATGATACAGTGTATAAGTAATATGTTTCAATTTAAAATCCAATAAATTCTCATTGAAAGATAGGTTCTACTATTCTTGAAGTTACAAGAAACACATAAAAACATGCTGAAGTCTTTCTATTAACTTGACCGGGGTTCCACATTGTTCCATATTTGTGGATGCAGTGATATCGACGCTTGAGTTGCGGAGATACTGTTCCAGGTCTCATTATTGCAGAACAACTGAACACTAGAGACAAGATCAGTCTTCACAATAGAGTGCCTACCAACTAGAGCTTGAAGCCCGCAATGACATTACCGATTCCTAAAGTTACACAGACAAATACATTCCGGTGGTCCTTGTGGAATAGACCGATTCATGAGCGTCAGTCAAACTTGAAACTATGTGCTATTCTGTCAATGTGAGGATCGTATCTCTCGTGTGACACAGCAGAGGTAATATCTTGCTGGTAAATTTAGTAGGGCACGTCGGTCAGCGAACGCTGACAATAGATGCTCTGATGTGTGCGGAGCTTTAGGTCCCTTGGTGGTTACATTTGTTTAAATTTATGATTCAAGGAGACCGTGTGATGCCCCGAGCTAGTATATGTTACATCATTAATTGATTACAATCATTATTATGTTGGTCGGAGACTTCCTTTCCTTGTGTCAGATGAGATTGTGCAAACAATACCATATTGCACACTGGGGAACATAAGGGTTATAGTTTAAAAGAGAACGTTAGATAATCATTATGATTGATATTTGCCTGAAGTCTATGTGAGGTTTCAGACATGAACCATGTATAAACACCAGAAATCTAGATTATATAGGTTGCCACTAGGTGCTGAACCGCCCATCACTGAAACTAACAAATAATGTTCCTAAGTTTGTAACAGCTATTATTTCATCAGCGATAGAAAAAATTACTGATGAAACTGCAGAGTTTCATTTTCCAGAATGATGACTGGTTGTTGTCCGAAACGTCCTGAAGATGTGTTTCAAACTGGGTAAATAGATAGAAGAATGAAAATTTGATAAAATAATGCATAAGACCTTACTGTGAAGTATCCTGTATGCACGTCATGACCAGTCTTTCTGCTTGAAGAATACATTATATATTCATATTAAATCTGGTGATGACCTGATCAGTCACTGTATCTTTCATATTAAGAATATATTTGTTTATGTTATTCTTCATACTTACTCACTGCAATATACAATATTTGGGCTTAAATATTATGAATATTGCGAGATGTCAACAGCTGGACAAACTTTCTTTCTGAAGGATGTACAATATAATAGTAAGTAGGAAGATGATATCTTAATTCTGCATAAAATGGACAAATGCTGCAAAACTGATATTCCTTTTCTACAGTGGGAACAATCCATTATGGCCCAATCGGGTATTTTTCGGAATGTCCAACCTTCCAACACGGAATGGTTAATAAACCATTAAACTGAGAGATGAAGCCTAGAAAAGGCAAATCTATAGGGTTTTACTAGTATAGCAAATGGTAAATCTTCAAATATATTTTAGGTCTTAATATGGCTATAAAGATATAAACTGGACAATGTACATAATTTCTCAAAATACCTCTGATCATCATGTCAAGACATCTTTGTTTAAATTATTTAAGGAACCGCTGCCATGTTTGACCCTAACATTTCTGATCCAGATCCAAATAAGGTTCCTTAACACTCAAAGCCCAACAACCAATTCCCTTTTCTGATAATAATTTTAACTTGCTGATTTACCTTTAAAGGAATACCAACCCTGTTCCATTTTGGCCATAATACTTGGTGAGGGTTTTATAAAATGTAACTGTAACTTACAAACCCTGTCATATGCATCCATATGTCATCTGACCCAAATGTTAAAACTGGCAAAAGTTTGATACAAAATATGTATTAGTACTTTGCAGGGAAATTATCAAAGTTGTAGTCTGAGATTTCAACAAAAGTATTTTCCATGCTTCAATTTTCCATGCTTGATGTCCTACACACAACGAGCTAGAACTTGAGAGATATTTATAGGTTGCTACAATATCAGTACGTTTTGCTTTAAGCTTAAGTTTCTCATATTTCCTTAGTCTAGATTCTTTACGAAATACAATAACTTTAGTTTTGTCAAATCTTTTTGCCAACTGCCATTAAAACATGTTTTATTTGGGATTACACTTTCTCAGTAAAGTACAGATTCTCTTACTCTTGTTGGGTTGCATCCCATCCAGGATTCGAACCCACAGTCTAAGGAAGTATGATCACTAAATTACAGTTCAAAATAACTTATCAGATTAGTTGATATTACTATAAAAGTGACCAAATCAATCGCATATCGGTAGGGTAGAGGAGTGATATTTTGTCCGACAGGTCATGCAAACAAATACCAACTGCCTTCTGGTCATTTGTATCTGTATACCACTGCAAAAATCATGACTATCAATCATGCAACCAGGACCCAGTGCCTTCTGGTCTTATGTATAAACCATCACAAACGTGTCACCATTATCCATGCAACTAGGACCCACTGTCTTTAGATCATCTGTATAGACCATTGTAATAGTATGACTATTTTTCATACAACCTCTCTGGTCATGTGTATAAACCACTGTGTATAAACCAATGTCAAGACTGTCATTCATGCAACCAGGACCCAGGGCCTTCTGGTCATGTGTACAGACCATTGTAAAATCATGACTGTCATTCATGCAACCAGGACCCAGGGCCTTCTGGTCATGTGTACAGACCATTGTAAAATCATGACTGTCATTCATGGACCCAGGGCCTTCTGGTCATGTGTACAGATCATTGTAAAATCATGACTGTCATTCATGCAACCAGGACCCAGGGCTTTTATGGTCATGTGTACAGACCATTGTAAAATCATGACTGTCATTTATACAACCAAGGCCCAGGCCTTTGGTCATGTGTACAGACCATTGTAAAATTCATCATGTGTACAGACCATTGTAATATCATGACTGTCATTCATGCAACCAGGACCCAGGGCTTTTATGGTCATGTGTACAGACCATTGTAAAACGAATACATAAACCTAGTTACAGGTTTTACTTTGACTAGATTTCAACATGGGATACCACCATGTATTCCAGATAGGTAAAAACATTGTCAAAATATTTAAGTTCTTTCTTCTGTCTACTGGCTAGCGAACAGTTATCGCCATATTTTAGCGGTATTTACAAAATTACTCCGCCGTTCGTTAAATTAATGAAACAGAATTAATCATGATACTTATTAGCTATTCACCGATGTGTCCAGCCCGTTCACTGCCGCCGATCATGTTTTTATATAACGCTGGAAGGAACTCATGGCGGTATAAATAGATGTTTTCTCACAACTAACGGTAACAGTTATCGCCATTCAGAATTTCTCATGCCATTCGTGAAATAATATATATTTATATCATACAGTAACCTCGAATAATTGATTGTGTGACTATTTGAGTGTTTATTTTACAGTAGATTGATAGGGAATGAAACGACTCAGTAAAAATAATTTATAGGGTTCATAACTTTATCTTTAATTTTTTTCTTATGTTACTTGCCGTGAAGAAATTTCTTTTGCTGTCCTGTATTGTTGTCAAATACCGTAGGAAAAAATACCGGAATATTCACGTAATTGACCGGAACTGCGCACGTGTGATACTGATGTATTGGCGATAACTGTTCGCTAGCCAGTATACATTTTTAAAATCTCATAATTGGATCGGAAGAAATGTATAATGTATATTCAAAGACAAATGTTTGAATGAAAACAGGTTGAGGGAAAAGCAGATAAATCAGCGAAAGGAAGAACTGAAATACATAATTGCATTTATTAATAACAAAACTGCCAGTACAGACGGCCATTACAGGTGAGAGGCACGTAGAGCTGTAAAAGACAGAAAAATCAAAGGAAGGAAGAAAGAAAATACCTGAGACAGACGAGAACATAGTAAAGCAAGAGGAGCAGCAACGAAAGTGCTTGAAATCAGTAACACCACAGGTATTTTCTCAACGCAAACGAAGTGTGTAATCAGAGTATCCGTTCACAATGAACAAAGATGGCTGACTGAGACCAACGTTGCTTAGAAACCACCATTTGAGGATATCAGGTGATCTTTGGTTAGATTGAAAATGTGAACGGGAAATCTATTCCGGCGCATCCGGCTTAATGTATCTTCGGAATATTTTTCTTATGATGGGTACTAGAATTTTACATGTAGGAACAGGGAATGAAATATGCCTGATGTTTCTAAACAGGATGTTTACTTGGACAAGTCCAGGAAGGAATCTAAGATTTTATTCAACTTTCTAGTATCCAAATTCAATCGATTTTGCTACATGATAATGGCATTTTCCTGTATAATTGCCATATCAAATGTGAAAAAAACACTTCGGGAATTTTGGATGAGAATCAGTCACTGTCCTGGAAAATTAACCAACCTAATAAGATAGCATGGTGTCATTCTAGTCATACGCCTGAATTTAAGGCGTACGTGTGTCCAATAATTAAAATATGCATCCTTCTTCTTGACAGGCACCTACTAATACACAAATCATTAAGGGCATTCAGGGGTTTAAAAGTGATTTGTTATTTGCTTCTTCAACAACATAGCATCACACGACGTCATTTCAAGTCAAGGCCACGGAGAAGGTGGCTGATTAAATGAGCTGAGAAATCTGTAATATTTTTAGGCACGCTTTACCCAAAAATTCATACTAAAGAACAAACTGCTCTCCTCAGTGGATGTAACACAGTTAACAAGGCGTAGGTGGAGTTTGCAGTAGCTGATTGGTGTGAATGACCATTGATATCTAGCACTAAGTTAGTATAGCCCATAGGTCCCCCTGACAATATAATTCTTCATATTGCCTGTTCACTAGTTTGGAAATGCTCTTTCCAACATTTACTCAGCCAGACAGTGTTGACTTGAGCATTTGATTTGTAGCAATTTTAATCTGTGAAATAGAGCAATAGTTAGATTAGAATTTTCAGAATATTGCTACTGTAATTTCTTTCCGAATATGGTATGAGTAGACAACGTAAAAACTGTTCACTTAGATTAACGGTAATGAATAAAAAGTTTGTAAATTTGCGTCAGGATACTGATTTGTGAAGGTGACCAGAGGAATGAGTATTGAGGATGGTTAGATGCAAGAAATATGAAAACTCTTGTGGGGACATCGAGAAGACTCAAACATAAATACTTGAAATCAGTAATACTATAATACTGGAGAATGTTTTCAACACAAATGAGACCTGTCATCGTAGTTGTCCATTTGCCTTGAACAAATCGTACTAAGACACCATTGCCACGTCACCACTACCGCCTCCGTGGTGTAGTGGTTAGAGCGTCCGCCCGAGAGAGCGGAAGGTCGCGGGTTCGATCCCCGACCACGTCATACCAAAAGACGTTAAAATATGGTACTTGACGGTCCCTGCTTGGCGCTCTCGGCATTAATGGGTACAACAAGGACTGGTCGGCTTTGAGTCAGTATAATGTGTCTGAGTGGGGTATTCATGCTTCACTGCGGCATGGTATCCCAGTGGGCTAGCACTATAAAACCAGCTTAAGTCTGGGCTAGTACAAGCAGCCGCACATACACATACAGCACGACGTTAAACCCAATTTCACCTCACCACTACCAGCAAAAAACACGCGAGATTTCTTTTAAATTTGATCAAGTAAAACTAGAACGGAAATCCTATTCTGACATTTTCTGATTTTCTTTTTATAAGTTCGTAACACCAGAAAGGATTATATACTATTAAAAAAAATAGGGATATTCCATTTTGCGAGCATACCCCTAGCCAATGCCAATGCATGTGTGAAAAAGTAATATATATCCATACAGATGAAACATTTCGAAAGGAATGGAATAAATTGTCACATTTTCCCTTGGTTTCTCTTCATCTTCTGTTTCCTCCTTGGGTTCATCATTTGCATTTTATCAATCTTGTAAATCCAATATTCCTTACTTTTTTTTAATGGTATAATTCGGGTATACAGTATGTGTCTGTATATGTCTCTATGCTATCTGTACAAGGAAATGGAATTTGTGGTAGTAAGTAGTCAACAAGCGACAAAAATCTAGAAAGCAGGTTGAAGCTGAAAGCAAATAGCTACGTCAGACCTCTAAATCTCAATTGCCTGATCTATTCACTTTTTCACTTATAGTTACAGTAGTGTTGGTCTGATAAATTGAAATAATCGAAGACTGGTCGCAGTGACTAAACGACCAAGCAATCGATCATGTTTTCTCATAATCGAACACAAACAAATCTGGAAGTCATGATTGAATTCATCTTAAAGACTCCAAGAAATTTATGTTCCTAACATACTGTAGCTAGTCATCCTTTAAAGATGTGAAATTTTGCCCAAAAAACCCCAAAGAACTACATGTTTTTTCCTTATTTTTATGTGCATTAACAAATTTCATTAATGACACTAACCAATTATTTTCGATGATTGATCGGTCGGTTGTAATGCACCAACCATCAATTATGAGATTTCCCAACACTAAGGTACAGTATACAACATACACCCAACTAGAAACAGTGGTGAGTGGTCAATATCTACTTCCAACGTTCAAATGTTCAACTGAAAGCAAATACAAACGTATGACTTCCAAATATAATTTATTAACTTTGTTTTAAGTGATGGAATAATATTTTGAGACTGAAAATATGACCTGAGAAGACTATGACTGAAACCCGTACAGGGATTGGGAAAGGCAGGGGCCATGGGCCATTTTGCACATTGGAATAAAAAATGGCCCGTTAAAATTTTGAAGTTTACTATTGATAAAAGTACAGAAAAAAATAATTCAGAAAATGGCTAATAATTCTGAAAATGGCCCACTGTCAAAGTTCTCTCTCACAAAAACCCTGCCCGTAATCCCTAATATATTTCTTTAGTCTGGCCTAAACACACCAAGTTCGATTTCTTAGACATGTTGTGGCAACATAAAATATTTATGTTCATAATGTTTATTTCCGTTTTCGTGGACACCTCATGAAATTCATGAAACATCAGACTAAGGATGTTGTGGTTTTAAAAGATGTTTGTTGTCATGCTAAGTGGTCTATTATTGTCCTTGTGACCAGCTGACTAATAAACGTTTCCTAATACACAATAAGCTAACGATGGTTGAAGAAGACTATAGAACTGGTTAGTCTACCATTTTTCTCCACGATTTTCAATGACGTTCGGTATTCTCTAGAGTAGACGGGAGGGGTGTGATAAATCTGTAAAACTTGGGGCGGTATGACTATAATATAATGACATGAGTAAATGATATCGAAGAAAAAGGAATTAAATCTCAGAACACTAAAGTTGAAATAACTGAGAATGACCTTCAAACCATACTTGTGTATTGTGCTTTTGTCTGGTAACTGTATTGACTATTTTTTAAGAAATTGGATAACGAGTTCCTACTGGCGGGTTGTTGCTTCCATATTATTCTGCAGAATAGATCATCTCATCAAATCTCTTTATTTTAATAAATGCTTACACAAATTATGTTTTATGTATGACTGTTTCATACAAATGCACTTGGTGTGTAAAACCGTACTACGATCGAATTTGAAATTACCACAACACTGTGGTCCTATATTCAATGTTGGCAATACACACTATACCTGTCACCTTTGAACGAAAAATGACTGTGTTGTTGTACATTATGTAACTTAACATGATTGGGTAACTCTTGCTGTTAAGGGCAGATTAATCAGGGCAAAAATTATAACCCATATATAGACTGACATACATAATAAACTTTGTATAGATAAAGACAGTGGATTTTGCATCTTTTCTCTTCTTTCTTTTAATGGCGTGACAGATGAGCTTCGACAGTCCACAACACCCAGAGTCTTTTGCATAGGGACCGTTCATAATTTATGGCTAGGGGGGTGATATTGATTTTAATGGGGGGACCCCATTTTGTTCTGGGGAGCTAGGGGGTCATCAATTTTGTACACATATACTAGGGGTCATCAATTTTGTACGTAAGAATATGTTTTCACAATTTTGCTTAGAAATTATGGGAAGGGGAGGGGGTCATTGATTTTGTACATATATTTTAGGGGGCATTCACATTGTACATGCTTCTCCATAAAATCATCATCACACCCCACCCCCTATCCATAAATTATGAACGGTCCCTTTGTACTACTTCGTGTTTGAAGTATTTCAGGAAGTCATATGGAATGTCCTCTTCAGTAAATACCACTTACCGCTAAAAGCAGATTGCTTAAAAATTAGACAAAGTAAAATTAGGGTACACATGCATTATACCGGATACCTGCCTGCAATATTTAATTAGGTCACGTGATGCGAGCGCGGAAAGGTGAAAATTATAAAACTGAGTTGAAAATAACCCTAACCCTAACCCCTAAACTAGTAAACAATCGAATCCGAAATGTTGGCATGCGGCTCCATAAGCGCATAGAAAACTTTAAGAAGCAGTGTTTCAAGGGTGTGTTCCCAGAGTGGCATCTCTGTCTATTACGTAATATCCAAAATTCAGGGTCCACTGTGGGAAAGCCACTCTGTGGATACATTGTTTTAAAGTTTTGTGTGCACAAAAAGTCCGGTACATTTTGCACACTTTTTCTGTATGAAACTTATCTCGTTTTGGGGAAAGGGAACATTTTGTTCAGGTTATAAATAGGATAATATGTAACAGTAATATCAACTAAATTCCTATAGAGAAATATCACAGATTTCAATAAGCAGCTTTGGACTTGGTAACTATATAACACAAAAAGATTTCTTCTGTTATGTATCATTTATAATTTGAACCTTTACTGTTTTATTGCAAATGTGTTAGTACCAGCTCTAGCTGATCATACATCCAAAACTATAAACAGTGTTTTATATTTCCTAATTATTCAAAGCTGTGGCTTCGGTATACTATAAGATCTGTGAAAATACCTGGTATTTCGTAACAAGCTATTGATCTGCCAAAACCTTCCTTCGAGGGAAAACGAGTATATTTAATAGAACTTTTACAAAATAATCACCCCTAGGGGCTTTGTTCAAGAACGGTTTGGAAAGACGATACTTTCACGGTTATATTAAATGGGTTTTAGCCTCCTTATGCACACTGACGGTGTTGAAAGGATAAGAACATCAAGGTGTCATGTCGGTACCGTGAATCTCATCTAAAGGTAACGATTTCATAAACCTGAATATCCACTACATAAACGTTTTTGAATTAACGTGATTACAATAGCTGCCATCGCAACAGGCGACTACGAGTTCACTCATGTTGTGGTTTTTTTTGGGGGGGTGGTTTGTTTGTTTTGTTTTGTTTGGGTTTTGGGGGTCGACTTTGTGGTGTACTGCAGTATACATTTCAGTCGGTTAGTCTAATTTTAATTTGATCCATACAATGTATTGGCACATAATAGACAAGCGGCAAAATGTGAGGTGCTGTAAGTTTTGGACATAGTTGTATAATGTTTATTCCAAATTCCGCTAACACACAAAGACAAAACATGGACATAACAAAAACCGAAAAGAAAAGGAAGCAAAGAAATACCTGAGACAGACGAAAACATAGAGAATAGAAGAGGAGGGACAGCTATAGAAGTGCTTGAAATCAGTAAAACCACAGATTTTCTTTACGCAAATGAAGTGTGTTGTCAGTTATCCGTTCACAATGAACACACAAAGATGGCTGACTGAAACAACCGTTGCCATGTAACCACTTCCCAAATCATATCACGTGAGATTAGGTTAGATAGAAAACAAGAACGGGAAATCTATTCCGACGCTTCCGGGTCGCCATTTTTTCCCCAGCGCCTCGTGTCTAGTTTACTTTGTACAATGTACAGCGTAGATGGGGAGAACTTGTAAATAATGCCTAATCATGCTGCCACAAGTGCTGGAAAATTTATGGTGACTTATTTCCATTTTATATCTTTCAAAAAATATCGTATGATCCTGTACAAATTGGTCTTCTATTCGGCAAGGCAAGGTAAAGAGATATATCAAACTGTACCTAATCAACGCTGACGGGTATATATTAATAAAATTCATGGCATTATTTTCCAACACTTGTATGTGAGAGATCATTCTGTAGTTCGTTTGGAACATCGCAAGATTAAAGCCACATGTTCAAGGCTCTCTATAATAGCAGATTAAATGGAGACTTATACACACTACAAATGCAGAGATGTAATATAGCCATATAGAAATCAGAAAACATCTGTTCTGCAGAACTGAGACCGAGATTATATTTCATTATTTAAATACATTATAAGCATACACTTCTCCTACTACACTTATTCGACCAAAAAAAAGTTTGATCTGATATTTTGTCGTCAGGTAAAAGCCATTATAGTCCTTATCAAAATCCTGTGGAATCATTATTCTTCCCATTGTTCCGATACCAGTATAATCATACACAAGCCTTACTGATAATTAAAAATACAATTGTTTCAAAACAAAATTATCAATCCACATCCATATAACGATGCTGAAAGGTATGTCATTTGACTACTTCAGGGAAAGGCATTGCTGTTGACTTCATGGCTCTCTTTGTTCAGATATTCTGCATAGCAGCTAGATTACTTATTATTATTACTCAGTAACAAAACATTTGTGACCTGATACTGTCTCCTGCTTAACTCTGACATTTGCTTCTCTAACAAGACAAGTGATGACATTAATGACACCCCCAGCTGACAAATCTGTTTGTCAAACTCAAGGATAACAGCCACATGGTCAATGACCAACTAACTATCCCACACATGCACACACTGTTTGTATAAGAGTGAATGTGATATTACTTTCTCTGTTCCGTCTCCTGTAGAAGTCAGTCAAATATGTCATGGATGTCTTTTATATCCATTGGAGATATTTGTTTGGTCTGTTGTGACAATGTTGTCACAAACGCCCTAATCTTTAGCCAAGCGCCATCCCAGCACTACTGCATTCAGTACATTTGCCAAGGCTATTCAGCTATTAGTATATTAGCAAAAGTTATTCTGCTATTAGAAACTGACGAAGGCTATTCACCAGTATTCAGCTATGCTATACAAAGTGTGGCCCTGGTCAGGGTTTCAAACCAGCTGCTGTGGGTGTTTGGGTTTTTGTTTTCACAGTTTCTTGACTTACTGCCATTCAAAATGTCCTAAAGATATTTATTCAATCTGGTAATGTTCTAGACGAATGTTATATAAAAAATAAATACATTCATAGGAATGTCACTGCTTCCACTTCTCTCCAGGGAAATCACTGTTGGTTCGTATATGAAATATGTTTAAGTTGGTTTCTACAGCTTCGAAAGAAGTAAGAATTAAAATTCTTGATTGAATTTAGCATGTTTTCATTACGGTTTAGACCTAGGTATATATTTCAATCAATATCAAACACATCACTTATATCTCAAGGGTCCGGATTTTGAAAACTTGACACAATGCTGAAATGCCAGCAATTGAGGTATTATGAACACAAATGAGTATAAAGTGTTGTAATCTAGGAGCTACCGTATGGTATTATAACGTGGGGTTTAAAGGTGCATGCCATAGTCTTCATTTTCGAGCACAAACTTATCCATGTGTACTGGTTAATAAGGTATGCTGGTAGTCTTCATACTCATAGAACCCAAAATTTGAGAACAGGATTTTTAACATTTAATAATTGCCTTGTCCCTGTACCCAGATAGCATTCGACGTTGGCCCAACGTTGGCAATGTGGGCAAAACCATTGCCAACATTGGGCCAACGTCTGAATGCTATCTGGGTAACTAGGAAATCAAACTAGAAGACAAATATTTTGATTTGCCAGTTTCAGAAGTCATCATGAGTTTGTTTCAGCTAATGGTTCCTGCAGAAACAGTCCCAACGCACATTTAATAAACTTTTTATAGGATAAGACTTTGTGCATTTTCCTTTTTGAGGTAGGTACAAGTAATATTGCATCAGGGTGCGTAGGTTTTGAATGTCCTTACATATTTTCATGACGGAAAAAAATCTGTCCATGAGGCATACTTTTGTCTCCTGGTATTCATCCCCTTTAATCATTCAACACATTAAATATAAGAACTTACAATTCACTCCTATATTCGGTTAATCCAACGGTAAACCATCATGAATGCCATTCATTACTCGTGATCACAACAATCAAATTATTCACGATTTTTTTTAAAGGAGTGTTTTTCACTTCAACTTGGGTCCTATTTATGAAACTGAATGCAACATGGAATATATCCAAGCCAGGCAGGATAACAGTAAACAGTCTTCTATATTTCATTTTATAGTGATTGTCCTTGCCATGATAAACTACCACTGTTAACATAGGCAAAACATGGTAACTAGTGGTGTGACGATTCATCGATACGCATCGATGCATCGAACCATGGACCGCCGATATGAATCGATACAAAGTTTTTACATTGTCATATATCGGATTATCCGGATAGATACTTCAAATGGGCCACGATACATCGACGTTTTACTTTGAATATTGCCTAATCGCGATATCAGTCAAGAAAGACTTACTTTTGTTTGATGATTAAAATATATGCATACTTATTGTCCCTTCATAAGTTTCTCGGAAAGTCTTGCTTCAGGAACTGTGTCAAAGATAGCGCTTGCATTTTATTAACATTCACAAAGTCCGTGTACAAACTTAATTATCTCATTTCCGAATGAACATTGAAAAACGCTGGCGGAATTTGACGAAATACTTTAAAACGGTTTTGTTTTGATCATACGGTGTAATGTTGGTGTTAGAATTAGAGATTTTAGCATCGGGATTCGTATCGTATCGCAGCTACGGTGCAATACACTTTGGCAATATATCGTCGTGACTAAAATTTTATTATCGTGATGTATCGTTTCGCAGGTTGTATGCCAATACCAGCACTAATGGTAACGAAAATATTTTGTTATAGTGTTTATTTGTTTCCCA
Source organism: Haliotis rubra (assembly GCF_003918875.1). Taxonomy (NCBI): domain Eukaryota; kingdom Metazoa; phylum Mollusca; class Gastropoda; order Lepetellida; family Haliotidae; genus Haliotis; species Haliotis rubra. Next base: position 65,904 of record NW_025767270.1, on the reverse strand, counting down.
ATATTCGTATTTGTTACCCAAAATTCCGTGATAGCAATCATATTCGACTCATAGTGGTTCGTTGCAGCTCTATCAATAAATATCTAAACCGTTCCACAAACTTCACAAAATATGCATTATCTTGTCAGGGATGACATCTGATAGGGACAGTACAATTATAGGCTTTGTAAGTTACTGAAATGTGATATTAAAAAATCATGTTATCACTATTTAGGTCATTGCTTTCCACCTTGAAAAGAAAACATCTGAAAAGCAGCTTTAACCAAAGGCAAAATACTGTGACCTACAGGCATGTGATGTAAAATCGTGTACATCTTTCAGTTATTAAAACTAAGCTTGTATTATACGTTTTCGGATGCTTCAAAAACATTCGTTGTTTTCTCAATACCGGTGAACATCTGTAAACCATCTCACTAAAATATAAAAGACAACCTTATCTCAAACACATATTATCATCCAAGTTTTCACAATGTCTGTGTGAGGTAACACACCTGTGATAGGCGAAGGCGAGTAAACAATGTCGTCCAAAAACAAGATTCAAACAAAACAATATTCCAAACCATGGTTTGGGTAAGGCTTCAGAGGCCACGATGTTTAGCTTGTTGCTATGGGTACGGTTGATACCTTGAGACACCATATTCATGCATGTGACAAGAACCAGACAAATGTATATTGAAGGTCAAACTAAGTCGAAGGGTTGTTTGGCTTATGAATGTGCATCAGTTCTACTAACAAGGCATGCTCAAATTAACCGAAATATGTCTGGATACATCCTACAGTTATGGGTTTAGAACGTTACACTAAAAGACCTCTTGTTCTTTATCATGTTTATTGGTTCAGTAATGGGTGAAACCATTTCATCTCTACAAAGCCATAACATAGGTTATACGTTTTTAATTCAAATTTGAATTTGTCCTGAGATTTGCTGCAGGTGTGAATGTTTGTCTATGAGCAGGTCTGGACGACCAATAAACCCAGGCCTGTACACAAAAGATGTCTTAAGGATATTTCTTCAAGTCTGTACTCAGTTGGGTTACATATCCTAGTGTTATGGGGTTTTCGGATAAGCTTAATACATTCCCTTGTTTTCTCGATTATCGCCTAAACAATCGTAATACGTCACTAACTTGTTAAAAACAATTATCTTAAATTAAAGCCAACATTCTAGTATTCGAAATTCAAATATGTGTGTGGTGCAAACTGCCTCGTCATAACGAAGGTAAACAGCCGGCCAAAAACGTATGACAACCCAAAACATAATATAGGCCGGGGATAAATAAAGCGCGAAACATCGGAAAAGAAAAGTAGACGGAAGAAAGAAAAGAAGGAAATACCTGGGACAGACGAGAACATAAAGCAACAGATGAACAACAAAGGTGCTTGAAATCAGAAGCCGCAATACTTTGCAACGCAAACAAAGGGTGATATCAGAGCTGTCTTTTCACAAAGAACAAAGATGGCTGATTCAGATCACTGTTGCCATGTAACCGTTTCATGGAACCACGTGACATTTCAGTCAGATGGAAAACATGAACAGGAAATCTATTCCGGCGTTTCCCGTTTATATTCAACCAATCCTTCATTCGTATAACTTTTCCTGTGGCCCTCTGGTGTTGGTTGAGGATTGATTATGAGAGAAAAAAAAGACATCGTATGCCCCTTTTGCCAAACGACACAACAGGATAGGGACGCCCGGTTTGCACCTCTTCCCATTTGTAAAATAAATGCAAATTTTTATACCTTGCCTTCGAAACGTTCCTGTATTTGAAGCCGGTGTTTTATGCTCCATACATCTTTACCTAACAATGATACTAGAAATTGCGAAAACATCACAACTGCTACAAATTTTCAACTGTATCTAAGCAAAGTTATGTCTGGTGTGTTGGGAATTTAATACCTTCCCAAATGTTTGAACTCTGACTCTTTTTTCCCAAGTAAAATTGGTACGACTCACTTGTAACAGAATATTATCGGATAGTGTTTAGGATTAGGCCAAAGGCCTGAGATTTCACTGGAAATGGGAAATACGGCAAGTATATTCGAATGTAGATAAAAATTTCGACCGCCTTTTTCAAGAATTGCTCACCAAATACTTCCGAACTGTGCCCTTGAGTATATAAAAATGTAAAAAAAAACCACTATACTCACTCGATCGATGACTGAGAATATCCAGAAATAATGCAAGTATAATCCCTTGTTCTCAAACATGGCTGCCCGTCAACGTGCTGAGTCAGAATAAAGGCCAAGGTCAAGAAGAAAGATAACTCTGAAACTTGGTGCCAGGTGGTTCTTGCTAATCAACGTCATAACATCGCCGCTGTGTGCAGCCAAAATATTTAGAAATGTTTTTTACGATCATATCGAAATATATATTTCGAATGAAAGGGAATCCTCCTTTCCAGATGCAGAATACAAATATTTACGAATATTTAAGACTATCATACTATTTCCAGCATTGGAATTGCTGTTTGTTTTAGCCTAATTATACTCCTCACAAAAAATTAAGCAACAAGTGTATTTTTGGTCAGTACATATGCTTTTACTCATGATCATTACAACTGAATCAAACATAACAAAGATAAAGCATATCCACACACTTTTCCAACAAAGATATCAAAATTCATTGAACAATAACTGACTTGCAAATCATCAAAAACAGTGTCACTGAAAAAGCCGTGCAAAATGTGTTGCATCAGGGTATGAAAATGTCTGAAAACACTTTTACTGTCAGTTTTGAGCACTGATCCAAAGTTTAATAACGTGTATGGCCACCATTGACCTGAATACACGCTTCAAGACGTCTAGGCATTGACCAGATGAGTCTGTCTAGAGTCTGTTGTGGAATGTTCTGCCATTCTCTCCGCAATGCCTGTTCAAGCTGATCCAGAGTCTGAGGACGAACGTGGAGGCCGTACACACGCCTTCCGAGGATGTCCCAAGCATGTTCAATAGGATTCAGGTCAGGAGACCTTGCAGGCCAGTCCATATGGGTGATGTTGTTGGTCTGAAGAACATCAGTGACAACTCTTGCTCGATGTGGACGGGCATTGTCATCCATGAAGATGAAGTTAGGACCTGCTTGCTGAGCCCACGGAATGATCACAGGTGTGACAATTTCGTCTCGGTACCCCTCACACCTGTCATGGTACCTCGTCTGATGACCACAAGATCAGTTCGTCGTCCAACTTTGATTCCTGCCCAGATCATCAAACTCCCACCTCCATACTGATCATGTTCAGCAATCGTACAGTTGGCGTATCGTTCGTTACGGTTTCTCCACACACGAGCCCTACCATCATTGAAGTCCAGACAGAATCTTGACTCATCTGTGAAGAACATTACGCCAGCGATTGACTCTCCAGTTACGTCGTTGGTTAGCCCAATTCAGTCTCTGTTGACGATGGTGTGCAGGCAGTGGGATACGTTGCACTGGTCTTCGGGACCTGAGACCTTCAGCATGGAGTCTGTTCCTCACTGTCTGTGTGGAGATTCTGTTCCCAACAACTCTCTGGAGGTCATTCTGGAGAGATCTGGCTGTGGTGAACCTGTTCCGCCGGGCTAGGGTGGCCAAGTATCGGTCCTCTCTGGGAGTTGTCACCCTTGGACGACCTGAGCGTGGTCTCTCAGTCATCAATCCGGTCTGTTGGTGACGAGTGATCGCTCTGGAGATGACGCTTCGATGAACATTGAAATGGTTGGCAACAGCACTCTGGGTCTGACCCCCCCTGCACCATTCCAACAATTTGAGCAACTTCAATTGGTGTCAAGTGACGCCTAGCCATTTCTCAAATGTTACTGTCAACAATTTGTCGTTGCTGGCAGTTTTAACGCAATCAGAACGCATGTGCGACGTGTATAGCACATGTTTTCCATGCATTTTGCATGTGAGTTTTGAGGGTGGTTGCGTTCAGGCGGTGCTAACAATGTTATCAGAAAAACAATATGGGAAATGCTTTAAGTTCATCAATCGTAAAGGGTTCTCCTGCATGGCTTATATGCCAAGTAATAACTTCATATACCCATGAAGAAAATATGTGGAAAAAAATACTTGTTGCTTAACTTTTTGTGAGGAGTATAGTATCTTTTCGGTGATATTTCTTTCTTGGATCATTGTAAATCATTCTTTTGAATTAAGTCAAATATGCCACCGTGCCCTGTACGCTTTTTACCTGACCTCCTCCCAATGTCACTTGATCTCCAAGTCTTTATAAGAGATACTCGGTAAGAAAGCGTTATATTATACCAAGGCAGTTCCAATATTTTATTCTCAGCAAAAACAATACTTGATACAAACTGAATTAGTGGTTCAGAGGTTTGGCATCAGTACAGGACTGCTTGAACCGGTTTGCTTGAAAATGAAGTTTATCGTTAGTATTTTATATAAATGATTTCATAATTTGATTTTCACACTTGTTTGTATTTGTTCACTATCGAATACCATTTGATTCACGCGGCTCTGGTATTCTGATGATATGGTGAGGATGCCTGCCGCGACAGAACACTGCCTGGTACCAGAAATAAATCACACTATTGCTTCTGTACTCCATATAAAGTATAATAGTAAAAACAGAGATAGCTGAAGCTGTTTTGATTAGCGATACCTTGCTATTTATTTGCCGTTCACGCAAATTTGAATTGATAAATAACTTAAACAGAAGAATGAGTGAGTGAGTTTAGTTTTACGCCGCTTTTAGCGATATTCCACCAATATCACGGCAGGGGGCACCAGAAATGGGCTTCACACATTGTCATCATGTGGGGAATCGAACTCGGGTCTTCGGCGTGAAGATAAAACGCTTAACCACTAGGCTACCCCACCGCCCCATAAACAAAAGAATGGATCTGGTTCAAAAACATTGGTAGGGTCTTCGTGTCGAATACTTTCACATAATACCGCATATTAAGACGTTAAACGAGAAACAGTATATGCTGAATGTTATGAGGTGTTTCGGTTACACCTGTTTGAGTTCACAGATGAAAAGGGAACGCTAAAGTGTCTGCCAGCATGAGCGGCTATACACTGAATAAGCTGGGTCTTACATTGGCACCAGCCAATCCAGCTGTTGTTACTAGTTGCGCTGGGAAGCCAAGCGATTAAAGTGTTCGCTCGTCTCGCCGAAGACCCGGTATGAATAGAATGCGTTAACATCATGTGCTCCAACTCACACCCCGATATTTCTCGAATATTGATAAAAGCGGCGTAAAACTTTACTCACTCTTTCACAACTGAAAATCTACTGTATTCTGGACCTATCACGATAATTCATATTTTGTTCTCAAACAGACTCGGAGAGCTTATAATTATGATTATGAGAGTGAATTTAGTTTTACGACGCTTTTAGCAATATTCCAGAAATATCACGGCGGGGGACACCAGAAATGGGCGTCACATATTGTACCCATGTGGAGAATTAACCACTAGGCTATCCCACCGACCCTATGATTATGATACAGATCTATTCTAGTAGTTATAACCAACTCAAAGGGACCACTCATTTTAGTTCGCTATAACAGTGGTTCGTCATAAATAAAAAAGTGTTCGTTACATCCGTCAATTCGCTGCTTCATGTGATGATAGACCGTGATTTGAGAGGGCCCAGAGTAAACATATTCTATATTTTACGTACGCTTCGTTTATTTGGACAAAAAATAATCGGTGTTATCTTACCAAAATCAACTTTCTTTACCTTCTATTAAGCAGCTCACCCTTCAAGAGAAATTGGTTAAATATGTTTGTGGATCCATTCCACGATTGGGAAAAGCAATTTGCATGCGTAATTTTAAGAGAATTATGACTTTTAACACACAGAATATTTTAACTGAATATCTGCACTACCTAAATATCCTTATACAATGCAGTGCGTCTAAGAAAAATCTTTAAAAATTGTTGATTTTTAATTATGCTCTGGAGTGGGTTGTTAACAAGTTTTGGCTATTTCATTTGTAACAAATTTGCTGTTGGTCAAAGTTCATATATTTCTAAAACCTGTCCCCCAGAACCCTTCTTGCAGATTAAAACTGATCATCTAAGCTTTTATCTCCACACTAACTGCTGATCTTTCTGTTTTCAGACATAACATTCACATTTTGCAGTTGCTCATGAACAGCTACAATGTCTGTCATCCAAAACAAATCTTAAGTTTAATTTGATCATTTAAAAGTCACTTCTGACCTCTTCTTCGTAAAGAAACACACTGATCATTCAGAAACCAGTATCAGGTCTATGACTGTTAATTACAGAGACCTATGGTTACATAATATTGAAACGTCAACATTCTGAATTTGGCAAGGTCTATCAATATGCATGATAGTTATGACCCTATTCATTATTCGGTTCAATCTTTATAGTCATGTCAAATAAAAATAAACTTTGGAAAACATTGATTAAGTTGATCATTTTAAAGTATTGAAAGGAATAGGTATTACTCTCTGGCCTACAGAGTTAAATTATTCTTATAATTAATCCTGGGTTAAGAGAATTTTTCTGGACAATCCTGGCTGGCTGGAGGAGGAAACATCTCCAAAGGTCAGACTATTATGTCATATCTAATGCCATCTAATGATTCAAAGTTAAAACTAATATTTGCATGACATTTTAGTGATAAACTGAGTAGGCAAATGGCAAAATTATAAACGCTTTTCAAATTTTGGGAACATTTCAATTTTGTAGGGGCATCAGGATTCAAAATTCATAATTAAAAAAACGTTTCACCTAAGATTAGTAAATAGATTGAGTACTAAGATAAAAAAGGCTCTCCTCCAAATAAGCATTTAACTCCACGGTGGGGAAATTTTGGGTAACTTGATGTAAGCCAGGTCATATAAACAAGTTGCCTTACAAGGGCAACCATGGCTAGGCATCACTGGTGAAACCCAACTTGTACACTGGTGGAGGATGCAACAATATAGCATTGTATTGCTATACAGAGCAGAATCTTCACAATGCCTTAAAGCTTATATTCTTCTCCACTGCAATATTCCATCATAGTTGTCTGGCATGAAACACAAATTATTCTGTGATTCAACTGTAGAAAGGGAGAGAATATGAATGTATGAAACAAAGGTACTATATCAAGATACAAACTCTATTTCACACATATTGCCAGGATGTGCACCATAACACAGTCATCCTATCATTACACCTCAATAGTTCACAGTTCATTCTGGACTGGTGGCGTATGTCAAATACCTTAGTGAGCTGAGGTGAAATGGGGTTTAACGTCATACTTGAGAATATTTCACTCAAATGTGTGTGAAGGTGTGGCTGCTTGTAGTAGCCCAGACTTAAGCTGGTTTTATAGTGCTAGCCCACTGAGATACCATGCTGCAGTGAAGCATGAATACCCCACTCAGACACTTTATCCTGACTCCGAGCCGACCAGTCCTTGTTGTACCCATTAATGCCGAACGCCAGGCATAGGCCAACAAGTACCATATTTTAATGTCCTTTGGTATGACACGGCCAGGGATCGAACCCGCGACCTTGCGCTCTCCGGGCGGACACTCTAACCACTACACCACGGAGGCGGTCCAAATACCAAAGTGGGTGAATGGGTTGTTTTACGCCACAGTCAACAATATTCCAGCTATATGGCTGCGGTCTGCTAACAGAGTCATGGCTTTCTAATCCTTCAGCAACCAGACTTATGAACACTGTCTTCTTTATTGTTATTGGTTCTAAAGCTTTATGATTTCTTAAGCACTATCTGGGCTCAATTTTGCATAAATGTATTGGCCATTGCCAAAGGACAGTCACTGACAGTCATTGTTTTATAAATATCTACCAGCACATGATTGAAAAATATTGCCACTTAACAAATTTGGCCTGTGTGATCTGAGTCTTATCCAACTACCAAATACTCAAGATCCATTCATATTTAGTTGTTGATCAACTTGAACTTCAAGGACTGTTAAAAGAGTACAACACTGCTTGAAAACCCAAACTGTTAAACTACAAATTATTTGAAAACTAAAACATGGCATTCATACTAGTGTTGGGAATTGGTGAAAATCTCATAATTGATGGTTGGTTCATTACAACCGATCAATCATCGAAAATAATTGGTTAGCATCATATATGAAATGTGTTAATGCACACAAAAATAAGGAAAAACACCATGTAATTCTTTGGGGGTTTTTTGGCAAATTTTCACATCTTTAAAGGATGACTAGTATGGAGGAACATAAATTTCTTAAGAGTCTTTAAGATAAATTCAATCATGACTTGGAACGAGCTTGTAGTTCTTATGAAATGTAACAGACAAAACCAACCTTGTGAAAAATACTGTTAATGAAAACAAGTGTTCTAGAATTGTTTGTGTTCGATTATGAGAAAACATGATCGATTGCTTGGTCGTTTAGTCACTGCGACCAATCTTCGATTATTTCAATTAATCGGACCACCACTAATTCATACAACAACAGAAGTTGCCTGATTTCTTAATCCAATCAAATTAATGAACAAACACTTCAGAGCATAGCATTAATCACATCAACTTATTTATTCATTTATCTTTCTCCATCCATACAAGAATGCTAGTCACACAACAAGTCCAGCTACGACTTATAAAACGCTTCATACTCCTCATCCTTGGGTTTCAGAATCTGTCTATGTTTCAGGTTCACCACCCAGCCTGGTTCAAGGCCGTGAAATATCTGCCGAGGATCCTTCCTCAGACTCAGCATATCAAACAAAGGATCTGAGCTCACATCAGGGAGTTCGTAGCCGTATTTCTGAGCCAGCTCAAGTCTAGCCTGCTTAACTAGTTCAGGATCTGCAAGATATCCTCGTGATTCGGCACTTGTATAGTACTCCAGTGCATCTTCTGGAGGCAGTTTGCATCGAGGTATTGGAACACTTTTTTGGAAGAATTTCAAAGGGTTGGCCAGAGCATGGAGACATTGTGGGTCAAAGTAGCGGGTTGTGATCGCACCTCCGTTCCTTTCAATGGCTGCAATAACCAGCTCAGATGCCCATTGCACTTCAATGTTGATCCTGGTAGCAAAGATATCTGCACCCTGTTTACAAAGAAGGAAGCATAAAGTTACTAACTATGATGTTAGTATCATCTAAGTAGAGGAAAGTATATTCATGTTGGTTTGGTTGTTTAACACCACAGTCCGATATATTACAGCTATATGGCAGCGGTCTGTAAATAATCAAGTCTGGACCAGACAATCCAGTGATCAACAGCATCAGCATCCGTTTACACACTTGGGATACCATGACATGTGTCAACCAAGTCAGCAAGTCTGACCACCCGATCCCGTTACTTGCCTCTCACCCAGATCTTCACGAGTCAACGTAAATGTTAGTATCATCTACATAGATGAAAGTAGCATCTACATAGATGATAACATTTTCTTAGACTGTGGCCCTAAAACCTTAACTGCATACTACTATAAGTCTTGAAATTAATGCGCCTCCAAATTTATGCAACCGCTGGGCTCTTGCCAAAAGTGAGACTTAATATTTATGAGTTCCCTCCAGTGAAAAAATGGATTCTCAGAGATTTAAAGGAGATGTCTTTCAGCTATACCTTAATATAACCGTACATTTATCCAATCAAACAGCTATGGCTTATTAGAGCAGAGTAGACTACTTCCACAAAGAACCATTTAAAACCATCATATAACAACATTTCACATATTAGTAAGTGGAGATGGTATGAACAAACTTGCACACACAATGTGCAATGGGTCATTTCAGCCTTCATGTATTCACCATGAACAAAGATGTTGTGTGTGGCAACTGTCTTGATGTGTTCGATTAGTTACTCATGTCTAATTAACACAACTGAGTAGAACTTGACCACACTCTATTAGTGATAGTTTTTAGCAGTAATCTACCGTACACCAGACACAGCTTTCTAACATTTCACCTAGGAAGGGGATCAAACCGTCCTCTTCAGCACAACGTGCCAATACTTTGACCACTAAACTACACCAGGCCCTCTATGAAATTACAGGGTTCATACAGAATTTCAGTCACTCACTTCAAGGCATTTTCAACATCTTTAAATGCTCGCTTCTCAAAATTCAAAACCAAGCAAATGAAATATTTTATTACATTTCCGTAAATATGCAAATTAAACGTAATACACTTCACATTAGCTCTCACGAATTTGTTACCAATTCATGGATATTTTTCAATAGCTTTCTAAGGGAGTTTCTCACTCCATGGAAGGGAGACAACTCCATTGTTACTGGCTTAACATTGGTTAAACATAAACTGTTTTCATCAAAGCTTTTAACTAAAACATCAATATGAAAAAACATTTCTTTGAGTTAATTTACTCCAGAGGAGATCAGCAAATTAAATGGCACATCATCTTGGTCAAGACAAATTTTAAAATTCAACTGCTATAAAACCCCTGAGAACACTTGAGAATCAATTCAAAATCAGAGGGTTCACACTGACTTCCTTCCCCTTAACCTCACCTCCTCTGTCAAGTTGATCCCAAAGTGTTTCTTGGCAGGATCGATACGATACAGCCTGGTGTTGCATACAGTAGCAAGATCAACTGGCTGCTTTGGGTCAACTCGACCCACATCGATCATCCTCTGAAGCTGAAGTAAGGATAATGGAGGATACTGTCTCCTCTCCCTGAAACACATCAGCATGATAAGTGGAAATACATGACCAGGTCTGGGTGCCGTTGTACAAAACAACCTTAGGTCTACAATTACCTTAAGTCTATGTTAAGGTATGGGAGTTCTTGTCACTTTAGTGCAAAGATCACTTTGTTACAACAGCACCCAGGTAAAAGAAACTGTTGTAGCACAGGTTGTCCGGTATTTTACAGTGCCGGAATACGCTGTCCACTTTCGACCTTAGTTGGGCCAGGATCTGATAGAAGATCCGGTTAGAATTGGTCTTCAGTAACCCATGCTTGTCGTAAGAGGCGGCTAACGGGATCGAGTGGTCAGGCTCGCTGGCTTGGTTGACACTTGCATTGGTTCCCAATAAGCAGATCGATGCTCATGCTATTGATCACTGGATTGCCTGGTCCAGACTTGATTATTTACAGGCCGCTGCCATATAGCTGGAATATTGCCGAGAGTGGTGTTAAACAACAAACAAACAAACAGCATAAATCTGGTATTTGATCTGAAACCACAAGGATCTTGGAAGCGGAGAGTGTATCATGTACTGATGGTATGTCACATATAATTTAACTGTTTCCTCCACATATTTTGTATGATCCATCTGTGGAATATTTACTGCCATACACCAACTGAAATATTGATGTGTGTTGGTGGCTTCCTAAAAATGTGTTAAACATAAGGATCTTACAACTGGTTGAGTTAATCCCTTTCATATTATTGTTGTAGTGTCAACAATATTTGATTAAGGAGGCAACTCCACCTGAAGCCTTAGTGAAGGACATGTTGCCTCAAAAGATGTACTGAAATACACTTTAAATTTCTTTAATCATAATAATCTAGCTATAAGCAGTGTTGCCATGGCAGCCTACAAAATAATCAAACCAGACAAACTAATGATTGATGTAAAGAGCAGTGTCCAATGCTGTCAGGTACCATTACAACCAGTCAAGCCACAGACTGATTTCCTGATCCATTAAATGTTAAATGCCCCTTGGGAAATGCATTGGTTGCTTAGGACATTTACAAACCATAAATCTCACAGGGCATCATGTGCAAGTCTGGGTTTTACCTCGACTTACAAACATGGGGTTCCCAGTAGTGTTGGGAATTGGTTAAAATCTCATAATTGATGATTGGTTCATTACAACCAATCAATCATCAAAAATATTTGGTCAGCGTCATTTCTAAAAAATTCCAGGTTATATTTGTTTGCACAAAAACAAAGAAAAAATTGTGTAGTGCTTGGGTGGTTTTTTTGCAAATTGCACATCTTTAAAGGATGACTAATATGTTAGGAACAGATTTCTTGGGGTCTTTAAGATATATTCAAACATGACTTGGAACGAGCTTGTAGTGCTCATAAAATGTAACAGACAAAACCAACCTTGTGAAAAATATTGTTAATGCAAAAAGTGTTCCAAAAATGTTTGTGTTCGATTATGAGAAAACATGATCAATTGCTTGGTCGTTTAGTCACTGCGACCAATCTTCGATTAGTTCAATTAATCGGACCACCACTAGTTTACACATGAACTGATGTATTGCATAACAAATTTGTTACGTTGAAAAGATTATTTTCATGAGTTCAAAAAATCATGAAACTCAGTGAAAATTGGCGAATTCTTAACAAAACTTTACACCAAAACGCAGGTTTTCACATGCACGATATTTGCACCTACTGTTCAGAAAACATGCATGATCCTCGTGCAATTCATCTGCATAAGGTTTGCAGTTATATATATACTCCTCACAAAAAGTTAAGCAACAAGTATTTTTTTCCACATATTTTCTTCATGGGTATATGAAGTTATTACTTGGCATATAAGCCATGCAGGAGAACCCTTTACGATTGATGAACTTAAAGCATTTCCCATATTGTTTTTCTGATAACATTGTTAGCACCGCTGAGAGCATAACCACCCTCAAAACTCACATGCAAAATGCATGGAAAACATGTGCTATACCGTCGCACATGCATTCTGATTCGTTAAAACTGCCAGCAACGACAAATTGTTGACAGTAACATTTGAGAAATGGCTGGCGTCACTTGACACCAATTGAAGTTGCTCAAATTGTTGGAATGGTGCAGGGTCAGACCCAGAGTGCTGTTGCCAACCATTTCAATGTTCATCGGCGTCATCTCCAGAGCGATCACTTTCGTCACCAACAGACCCGGATTGATGACTGAGAGAGACCACGCTCAGGTCGATCCAAAGTGACAACTCCCAGAGAGGACCGATACTTGGCCACCCTAGCCCGGCGGAACAGGTTCACCACAGCCAGATCTCTCCAGAATGACCTCCAGAGAGTTGCTGGGAACAGAATCTCCACACAGACAGTGAGGAACAGACTCCATGCTGAAGGTCTCAGGTCGAAGACCAGTGCAACGTATCCCACTGCCTGCACACCATCGTCAACAGAGACTGAATTGGGCTAACCAGCGGCGTAACTGGAGAGTCAATGCGGCTGGCGTAATGTTCTCTTCACAGATGAGTCAAGATTCTGTCTGGACTTCAATGATGGTAGGGCTGCGTGTGTGGAGAAACCGTATCGAACGATCGATCGCCAACTGTACGATTGCTGAACATGATCAGTATGGAGGTGGGAGTTTGATGATCTGGGCAGGAATCCAAGTTGGACGACGAACTGATTTTGTGGTCATCAGGCGAGGTACCATGACAGGTGTGAGGTACCGAGGCGAAATTGTCACACCTGTGATCATTCCGTGGGCTCAGCAAGCAGGTCCTAACTTCATCTTCATGGATGACAATGCCCGTCCACATCGAGCAAGAGTTGTCACTGATGTTCTTCAGACCAACAACATCACCCATATGGACTGGCCTGCAAGGTCTCCTGACCTGAATCCTATTGAACATGCTTGGGACATCCTCGAAGGCGTGTGTACGGCCTCCACGTTAGATCCTCAGACTCTGGATCAGCTTGAACAGGCATTGCGGAGAGAATGGCAGAACATTCCACAACAGACTCTAGACAGACTCATCTGGTCAATGCCTAGACGCCTTGAAGCGTGTATTCAGGTCAATGGTGGCCATACACGTTATTAAACTTTGGATCAGTGCTCAAAACTGACAGTAAAAGTGTTTTCAGACATTTTCATACCCTGATGCAACACATTTTGCACGGCTTTTTCAGTGACACTGTTTTTGATGATTTGCAAGTCAGTTATTGTTCAATGAATTTTGATTTCTTTGTTGGAAAAGTGTGTGGATATGCTTTATCTTTGTTATGTTTGATTCAGTTGTAATGATCATGAGTAAAGGCATATGTACTGACCAAAAATACACTTGTTGCTTAATTTTTTGTGAGGAGTATATGTACATAACATATAGTGAGTGCTTTAAGTGTGTCTAAACTTTTGATCGGTAGTATATGTACGCAGCAGTGACGTGAGCTTTGTGCAAGTAAAACCAGTATGATACTAGGAACGAACTTAAACACAAACTGAATTTACTGGCAGTGCTGCACTTACGCATGGCCTTTATAATACGGCTCCTTTGGTATGATCAAGTAAAATGGTGTGTTGCAGCCTTCAAAACCAAGTCTTGGAAGAGTGTTCCTTTGTCCTTGACCTTTGTTTCCTCTTCCATGTTTCCGTCTAGTGGTCCCACTTCGCTGTTTCTGTTTCTGGTCACAGTAAAGCAGAAATAATTGATTATTATCATTCTTGAGATCTGAGCACATACAACAAATGATTGACACAAATTTGATGCAAACATTAATGAAGAACATACTCAGAAAATAACATATTTTGAAATTGAAAAAGAAAGTCTGACATAAATTGTTGGGGCAGTGGGGTAACCTAATTTTTAAATCATCTGGACCCAGTTGTATCAACGCGTAATTATGTAATCATCAATTAAACACTAATCATTGATTAAATTCTTAATGTTTGATTAGTTAATGAAGTGTTTAAATACGGTTGTATAAACCCTTATTTAAACACCCATTAACTAAGTATGCCCCTAATAAAGGTCCAGTCATTAAACCATGATTAACTTAGGGGAATCCCCTAATTATTATCCATGATGCATTGCAGGTAAACACTCATCTATAGTCTGCATAATGGCTGCCGTCAGAAATCGCAGTAAAAACTTTGAAAGTTGTGAAATACAGGCCTAGTTGAAGATTATATCAGTGTGTTAAACAGCAAACTCCATTACTAATGACAAAAAGAAGCAGATATGGGACAAAATAATGTCTGAGCTCAATAGCATCGGGGTAAGCAATAGAACGTCCAAAGAAATCAATACAAAATGGAACATGTTTCAAAATGCAAATAAAAAGTGTTTTCAGACAGAATATGGTCTACTACACTAAATGTTTTAATTTCTTATGTAAATATTATTCAAACAATCAAAAACTTTCAAAAAACATGGAATGTATACCCTATATCCACGTATGATATGATATTGAACAAAACTAAATGTAGATACTGATGTCAGTTTCATGAAAAAGTATCTGAACTATACACAAAATACACATCATAATACTGACAGTGTAATCGGAAGGATAGGGCGATTGTGTTTACTCTTGTTCAGCCGACCTTCACCTCAAAGAAATTGTCTAATATGTGAAACAAGGTTGAGGTATGACATCACTACCGCTGACCGATTTCTTACAAAATGGCGACAAGGGTACACAGGATTTGGCGAGGACTCTTCCCTTGATTCAGGGATCATTTGTACATAAATATGTGATGTAAGTAATCAGAATTATTCTGACTCTCTGTGTATTGTTATATGTTTTATAGTTTTCATTGGATAAATAAGAGAAGAAGCCAGAAATGCTGATAATTACCGTTGTCGTTCTGCGTTATTTTGCATCAGTCATGGCGTCAGCTGCGGAAACCTTGATAAATTCTTATGAATTATCAAATCATTGCATTGTATCTGTTTTAATTTCCTGTTTCTTGGCACGATACTCTTTCCATGCATATTCTAAAGATATTGAGCTATTGCAAGCAAAGAATGGATGGCTGGGTGTCGGACAATTCAGAAAATGCTACGCAGTGTAAAATCGGATTTTTTCTTTGTTTACAAGTGCAATCTTTCGAGTACAATGTTCGTTTCACCCCAATATCTTTCGTTTCATTTCATCTAGACAGTTGGTATTGGTGACAAAGACCATTTGTAATTTGATTCCAAAATGTATAGGGAATTCAGTGATGTATTTCTGCGCAGCTGAATATGAAATATACGTGATGTATAGTAATTGGTGTCTCAATACCGGCCTTCGAGAAACGTGATTTTGTAAACAGTATCCAATATGGCGGAAAAGCGCGCTTCCGGCGTTTGTGTAAGTGTATTTTTTCGAAAACATCACAGCGATTCTAGGTTCATCGAACGCGTTTCAGAATTATCATTAGTGATTTTATGAAAACTGATATCAGTGATCATTACTATGCTATTTTTGAAATTCTATATTCCCAGTAATTGTCAAATTTTCACATTTCAAAACTTACAGCAAATAACTGTGAATCGTGATTACATATTGTGTCAAAATGGCGACACCGGAGAAGTCTATTTTGAAAGGTTATTTTAAGCACTTTAGTTTTGTCTGATTTAATAGTGGATGGTATCAAGAAACAGGAATTTCCATGCAGAATTCAAAACTGTGAAGTATATTTGTATATAAATATGTGATATATTTAGAATTTTATTGAACTTCAAAGTGAGTGTTAAAGAGGAAGGACATATATATCCCCTGTGGCACCGGTGGGGTTAATTAATCCGTTCACGAAAATGTTTCTCTTTTCTCCGACGTCGAAGTTGATGGTACATTATGTTGTCTGCCATGTTGATACAGCTAATGATGAGTTAATGATACCCCCAAGCCTTCATTAGCTTAATGATGGATTAATGAAGGGATTCCTTTATTAAGGATTTCATGCAACTGAAGATAATCAGTGATTAACTAATCATAGTTTAATTAACGATTAAAGCTTTATTAAAGTTTGATACAACCGGGTCCTGTTCCTCATGTTGATTCCCCACATGTGAGTGAGTGAGTGAGTTGAGTTTTACGCCGTGACCTTCCTATGGTTTCTGACCTCACTTTCGCTCGGTCAGATACCATGGGAAGGACACTCATTTCGTATAATTCGTATGTAATGAGACCTCGTGTAGTATTCTCTATTTAGCAATGTTCACATTACAGAATCATGAGTAATGTGTAGTTCTCTTTCCCATTTTGTCAACATTTCCAGCATTTGTGATGTCGAATACAGTATGATACCTACTAGGTGTGAAACAATACAGGAAGGTCACAATACATAGGTCAAGATATGTATTGCAATATGCAGATTTAGTATTTACAAATTACATCAAATCAAGCGGAAACTTCATGACCATGAATAATTCAGAGCAGGTTCAAAATGAAAAGTTTGTTCTTAACTTTCTTGAGTGAGTGAGTTTAGTTTCAAACCGCTTTCAGCAATATTCCAGCAATATCATGGCAGGGTTCAAACAATGTACCCATGTAAGGAATCGAAGCTGGGTCTTTGGCATAACAAGTGCACGCTTTAACCACTAGGCTACCCCACCAACCCTACCTTCTTTTGAGAGACATTTAGAAGTTGGAGCACTAATGCAAGGACAACAATATCATGAATCACTTACTCCCATTGCAATAAAGAAGTTAT
The DNA here is from genome assembly GCF_003918875.1 of Haliotis rubra. Classification (NCBI taxonomy): domain Eukaryota; kingdom Metazoa; phylum Mollusca; class Gastropoda; order Lepetellida; family Haliotidae; genus Haliotis; species Haliotis rubra. The sequence goes on along the minus strand of NW_025767270.1, from coordinate 48,635 downwards.
TCATCCATATATTGTTTTCCTTCCTTTTAGGCTATTCTTAGTGATAGACTCAAAATGTTAATTACAGCACATTTTTCAATATTTACCATGTTTACCTGACAAATAAGCTGGAGGTTAATTGAAAGAGAAGCAAGTAATTTAGTGTGTTATTTTGAACAGATACGGAAACCTATTGAGCATCTGTGAACTGATGGGTAGCTTCATCTTTAAAACCTACTCGCTAGCATGAATAATCAGACTAAAACCTGATAAGCCAATGATCATGACAATAATGAATCTCTATTCCTATTACCACCATTTGGTATTTACACTTACTTGCATCTATAACAAATAGTCAAGTGTTCTTTATTTACAGTTTCTACAAAACCTTTTTAGTCTATTAGCACGGAAAAAGCTCTAAGCTTCATTTCTAAATAAAATTAGAGTTATATGTGTTCTTACTTTGGCTATGGTGCAGGGTTACATCTCTCTCATGTCTTACAACAGGGATGTATAAGAAATAAATATGCACAGTACCAAGCAGCTCCTAAGGCTTACGAGGATTGGTGTCAGTCTCCAGATGTCATCATTACCTTTTCTGTTTGCTGACAGTTTTAACCTGTGTTTACATGTTTATCCTGATTATCTGGAGAAGGCGGCCAATTTCGGATGAGATGGTTAGTGGTTCAAATCTCATCATAGGACTCAAGACATTTTATGTCCGCTACACTTACGTGGCAAGTACATCATGTCTCCTGTACTAGGTCCGACAATGTCCGAAATCAGAGGATGAAGCCGAACTAACCAGCAAGAAGACTCCCTTTGCCCCCTTCCGAAGACAGCCCGAGTATGTATGGATCAAATTAGACTGTGCATCCTATACTTTATTAACCCAAATAATAAATATTGTCCCTTTTCTTTGGAGGGATTGAACTCAAGGACATACGAAGTCATACAAATCGCCAAAAAGACATGGTTGGATACGGTATAGCAATTAGGGAGAGTGAGATTATCAAATGTCAGTACCGGTTTCCTTGATCCAGGTAGATCGCGAATGTTGCCCAGGCTGACTCTCGGCAACTGTTTAATCAAGTTCAATGCTTTCTCGATAGACGCCATGCTTGTCGGCGCCGGAAAGCGGCATGTCGTAAAAATAATGTGGCTGAGTTCACAAACATAAAGTGTCTGTGCCACAGATGTGATATTATCTTGCCTTATACCTTAGTTGTATTTCACTTTAAACTATTTAATGTTATGTATTATGAATAAGATGGATAATGGCACATGTCGCAAACATTCGTTGACACATACATGGAAAATGGATAAACGAAGTAACACAGTTGTTTTGTAGCCGTTTTTATAGATGTTTTAAACTTTAGTATTTATCGCAAAAAGCGATAATGTTACACTTTATTTTAAAAATAAATACTGCAACCATTCATGCAGTAATTAAGTCAAGAATGAAAGGATGTGACAACTCATATAACAACATTGGCGGATCCAGTGTGTGTGTGTGTGTGTGTGTGTTAGTGGGTGGGGACACACACACTCACACTCACCACCACCACCACCATCCGCCTATGTAACAATGTTATATTTCAGGTAAGCAGGCGTATGTTTTTGAAGTCAATCAGCGTATCTATAATTACCCTGGACCGAAAGTTTATATTTATTTAATAATATATTTGATTTCCGTCAATGTTGCATTTTTTACTAACAAACCGACCGTCACCCGGCCGGTCTGAGTTACTTGTAACGATTTGGTTTTGGTTTGGTTTGTTGTTTAACGCCCGCACTCAGCAGTATTCCAGCTATACGGAGTCGGTTTATAAATAATTCGTGTCTAGACAAGACAATCCAGTGATCAACATCATGAGCATCGTTCTACGCCATGGGGATACGATGAGATGTGTGAACCAAGTCAGCGAGCCTGACCACCCGATCCCGTTGGTCGTACGACAAGCATGGGTTACCGAAGACCAATTCTAAACCGGGTCTCCACGTGTAACTTGTAAATAGTATTTTTTTGTTCAGTAGTGTATGAGCAATTAATTAAACTATCGGAGCATAGCAGTTATGCGTGAATATGCGCCAATACATCGATGGCACTTTGAATGAAAGACAAATATTGACATCGATAGCATCTCAGTAATGAAACATTAATCATTACTGTTTTACATCACTTCGCATATCAAAAATACGTTTTTGGTTGAATTGACATGTGGGTATCTGCCTAGACAATAAACAGAAGTTCTTCCCTCAATCACGATAACTAATTATTTTATCTCAATATGGTTCACTTGGAAAATACAGTAAACATTCCCTCGCTACATTTCTCTAATCAGTAATATATTCAAATTCTCCCTTTTAAAATTAAAAAGTAGCAAATGGAATATCTGCTGCATATCCAGCACATTTTTTTACAAATACTGTAAAATGTTAATTCAAAATCGATGCTCGAACCTCTCTCGACAAGCTGCAGATGAAACCACAGCATACAACTACGCCTACAGAGTTACCTCCCATGCTCCATAATCCATGCTTCGCTCACATTTGAACATCGAGGGGACAGGTCATGTCTATTGAGCAAAGAATACTGTCATACACTGTTTAAAATAATGCAATACATAAAGTATTGTAATAATTAATGTTGAATAATAGTAATGTGGAGTTTGTATCGGTAAACAACATATGTAAAATATATGTCAATGAGTGTCAGATGTAGTAAATATCAATCAAATACCTTCTCTGAGTGGCATTTTAGAAGTTGGATATACAATATAAATTTGGATGCACAATGTACACAAATGTTATGGATAACAACTTTTTTCGTGAGTGCAACGTTTCGATAAAAATACTTGTACCGTTGTCAAGCGTTCTATAAATCAAATACTTTTAAAAAGTTTGTAGACAAAAAACTATCAGCTCAGTACGTTTTAATAACCTGTTCAAATCCAAGTTTCAAGTGTAGGCTTCTTTTGTCCGGTAGTGTACGATATGGTATGACATAATAAAAGTCAAACAGAAATAAAGAGAACCTTACCATATCGTTAATAATTGATCTAGTCAAAAGAGATATATATATTACTTCTTTAGCAAATTAACGTGCATATACAAAGTACATATATGAACACAGCTAATTGCATAGTTTTACAGGAATTGAAACTTTGGCGCAGTGAAGTAATGCCAAGGTGTGCAGAATTTGAAATTTCCATTTAACTTTCACTGACAATATTTGTTCTCTCAAGAACGAGCATGTTTATCCGATGGAGCGGTTTGCCTCACTTTTCATTTATATTGAATAAATATTGTTTAAATCAACTTTATCCAGACACATCCGTGTGACTCTCTCTCTACAATCCAACTGATTTCTTGTGCATGCGTCGTTTCGATTCAAGCCAATAACGCCTGTTCAAGTCAAAATCAACATTCTTGTTAAAAGGAACGATCGATCTGATCACCCCTTGCTCTGATCAAAATTTGATCTCCTATTCAAGGTATGATTTCCGAGAAGCAGTATATGGCTTTGGCCCGCGGAATTACATTGATGTAAATTTGCTTTGACTTCTAGAACTCATTCCTGCTGGTAACTAAAGCTGTAATTCATTCCTGAAAGAAAAACAAGGAACTTCCGGGTTAGACGTCCCTTGGTGGTAAGAGTGAGTGAGTGAGTGAGTGAGTTTAGTTTTACGCCGCACTCAGCAATATGCCAGCTATATGGCGGTGGTCTGTAAATAATCGAGTCTGGACCAGACAATCCAGTGATCAACAACATGAGCATCGATCTGCGCAATTGGGAACCGATGACATATGTTAACCAAGTCAGCGAGCCTGACAACCCAATCCCGTTAGTCGCCTCTTACGACAAGCATGGGTTACTGAAGACACATTCTAGCCCGGACCTTCACGGGTATTGGTGGTAAGAGCTGAATGTAAATGAGGATTCAGTGGTTTCAACACGTCAACGCATCTATAGATTGATGCTCATACTTTCAATCACTGGTTTTCGGTTTTAAACTCGATGACTCATAGATTGCCATAAACGAATTTTGCTGACTGCGGCTTTAAACAATATAAGCTTTCAAATACACATTATCCGTTGTTGTTGTCGTGGTGGTGGTTGTGGTGGCGGATTGGGTACATATCAAGCTTCGTATTTCATAATCTCGTATATATTAAGTAACAGAAAGAAGACAGTTGTGTCAGGAAAACATATTGCATGTCTTCAGTGTTTCCTGTGCGTCTGAGGGGCGTTGGGGTAGCCTAATGGTTAAAGCGTTCGCTCGTCACGAGGAAGATTCCCCACTTGGGTGCAATGTGTGAAGCCCATTTCCGGTGTCCCCGGCCGTGATAGTGCTGGAATAGTGCTAAAAGCGGCACAAAACTTGACTCACTCACCCACTCCCGTTGCGTCTGAACACGCAACGCATTGTTCTATGGGTGTGACCCGGATTTGCCCCTCGTGCAAAGTGGACCACTCCACCTGTCACCATATCGGCGGCGTAAATGACGTGTTTCACGCCCAGCACGCCTACTTGGACCCATTAGAGTAAAACGTGAAAGATTGATCTGATTGACATGGTGTTTACGGTGGTGTGGCAGCAGATGTACAAGTATTGAAAACTGTGTGTTGCATGTGATTTGATTAAAATATTTTTAACAATAATTTATGTGTCATTTCTCTAGTTTGTAATTCATTTTGTTCGTTTTCATTCATTTCTTTTATCTGTCTGTTTCGCTTATTCGGAATCTTATCATGCATGTCTTGATCTGTAGGTCTGTATCTGTCCGTGTCTGTCTCTGTCTGTCTGTCTGTTTGTTTATGTCTTTCTTTCTGTCTGTCTGAATCTGTATCTATCTTTCTCTGTTTCGGGTTGTGTCTTTCGCTTTCTGATCATCTTTGCCTTTTTCTTTGTATGACGCTCTGTTTGTATCTGTGTATGTCTTTAACTGATGTTGTCTCTATGTGTATCGCTGTCAGTCTTTCCTTGTATGACGCTCTGTTTGTATCTGTGTATGTCTTTAACTGATGTTGTCTCTATGTGTATCGCTGTCAGTCTTTCCTTGTATGACGCTCTGTTTGTATCTGTGTATGTCTTTAACTGATGTTGTCTCTATGTGTATCGCTGTCAGTCTTTCTTTGTATGACGCTCTGTTTGTATCTGTGTATGTCTTTAACCGATCTTGTGTATGTGTGTCGCTGTCAGTCTTTGTTTGTATGACGCTCTGTTTGTATCTGTGTATGTCTTTAACTGATGTTGTCTCTATGTGTATTGCTGTCAGTCTTTGTTTGTATGACGCTCTGTTTGTATCTGTGTATGTCTTTAACCGATCTTGTGTATGTGTGTCGCTGTCAGTCTTTCCTTGTATGACGCTCTGTTTGTATCTGTGTATGTCTTTAACCGATCTTGTCTCTATGTGTATCGCTGTCAGTCTTTCTTTGTATGACGCTCTGTTTGTATCTGTGTATGTCTTTAACCGATCTTGTCTCTATGTGTATCGCTGTCAGTCTTTCCTTGTATGACGCTCTGTTTGTATCTGTGTATGTCTTTAACCGATCTTGTCTCTATGTGTATCGCTGTCAGTCTTTCTTTGTATGACGCTCTGTTTGTATCTGTGTATGTCTTTAACCGATCTTGTCTCTATGTGTATCGCTGTCAGTCTTTCCTTGTATGACGCTCTGTTTGTATCTGTGTATGTCTTTAACCGATCTTGTCTCTATGTGTATCGCTGTCAGTCTTTCTTTGTATGACGCTCTGTTTGTATCTGTGTATGTCTTTAACCGATCTTGTCTCTATGTGTATCGCTGTCAGTCTTTCTTTGTATGACGCTCTGTTTGTATCTGTGTATGTCTTTAACCGATCTTGTCTCTATGTGTATCGCTGTCAGTTTTTGTTTATCTGCCTGTTCTTGTATATGTGTTTATCCTTATTTATCTCTGTATGTCTCTCTCAGTCTTTCCTTCTATGTCTCTGCCTGTTTGTACATGTATGTGTTTATCCTTCTTTATCTCTGTATGTCTCTGTCTTTCTGCTCTCTGTTTGTATCTGTATATTTCTTTATCCTTCTCTTTATCTGTATGCCTCTCTTTATCTGTATGAGTCTGTGTCTTTCTCAGTCTCTGTCTCTCAGTAAGTGTTTTATCCTGCCTCTGCCTGGGAGTCTGTATATCTCTGTCTAGTCTATCTCTGTACGTCTTTCTGTTGGTATCTGTCGCTTTGTCTATATGTTTCTGTCTAGGCATGGGTTCTATTTTGGTTTCGAGGAATTAGAAGGCATGATAGATGGGTAACTCTTGCATATTTCCATTCATCATTTTATTTTGTAAGGTGGATGGCTTATTTGTTTTCGTTAGTTTTCTTTTCTCTTGTTATTTCTTGTTTTCTATTTCGGTACGAGTGAAGTCGGTGTATTTGTCACTTGGACTGCACGGTATTACCGGTATATCGTAATACGCATTTTCAAACGATACGTATTGCAATATTTTTTCTGAGCACCGGTATATTGGGTAAAGAACATGTATAAAGTTTTGGTGATCTTTATGGTAAAAATTAAACTCTACACAGACTTTCATTCACAATAAATGTTTTCCTTCGTGATTCAATGACAAAAGGGCATAGTGTAATACTATAAACTGTATAAAAGAGAAAATAGAACCCCCGACTATGCAACCTGACTTAGGGATTGCTGTTAACAGAACCATTATTGATTAACATATATGTTTAGGGACTTATAATGAAGAAAAGAGGACTGACATGCACAGTTAGTGTCACTCACTGTCAAACACTTAAGTTCTCAATATATCGCAATACGTATCGCAATACAGGTACCTGAATCGCAATATATTGCAGTACAAATGTTTTGCCAATACACAGCCCTATTTGTCACATGGAAATAAGCAATATTGACTAATTTGCTTCATATATCCCCTAGCTGTAAAGGGGCGGTGGGGTAGCCTAATGGTTAAAGCGTTGGCTCGTCACGCCGAAGACCCGGGCTCGAATCCCCACATGGGTACAATGTGTGAAGCCCATTTGTGGTGTCCCCCGCCGGGATGTTGCTGGAATATTGCTAAAAGCGGCGTAAAACCAAACTCAGTCAGTCAGTCAGTCCTAGCTGTAAATCACACTTTCAGTCTGAATCGAAACAACGGGACTTTCTTTATGACATGTAAGTTGGTAACGTCGCCACAGAAACTGAACTTAGTGTTAGTGTGGACGAGTTGGAAGCAGTTATTTGATTCCTCACATTCCCGCACTTACTATTGAGTATTTTACTGTAAAATCTCTCTTTTCGAGACTAAAATTAAACTTCAGTCGAGGAATGGTTTTGAAATACAATCTACGCGTTTAAAACAAAACGTAAATATATTTGTATTTATGTTCAACATGTCTCATACTCGGAGGCTATTTGGTATTTACAATCCTTCATCTGTGTTTTAGGCTTCATCAGGAAATGGCACTGCTTTTGAACATGAAATATGTGTGTACATGAAATATATTGACGGGAAGCTGTCGAACATTAACAAATACATGTAATGAATCAGTAAGCAGATATATACGTGGTGGATATATACGTGGTGAATTCGTATCTGATTACCTTGTTACAACTTGTCGAATTTTACTGTAGACCTAGCTAGCTTGATATTGATTTAGGAACTACATATAAACATTGCTATATGCAATAAACCAGAAGTTGCCATCCATAAAGTTGCATGCTTTCTTATTAATCACCATTCTATAGAATGCCAATCAAACATATTGCCAAGAGAAATAGTTTATCATTTGTTGTTTTTTGTTGAAACGGACGTAAACACTAACATTAAAATGATATTTTTAAGATGAAAGGGATCTCGCGCAATTAAATTGAATCACGAATGAATTATTAACAGGAATGGCAGAGTAACTTTTCAGTTAATGTTGTTTCTGCAAACTTTTCCAAACAATAATTATGAATTTAAGAATAATGTATTTGTTATATGTTATCTGTTCTCGACACAATATTAGAAATATTCTTTATGAGAGCGCACTAATTATTATATTAGTGTACCAGTTGGTTTGAATAACATTTAAGATGTGGCAGAGTTATATTTACAATAAGTCAGTTCAATTCTATAAGCATAGACAATTCTAGGACGCTGGAATTCAAAATTTGCTTATCTGTTCAACATTATAATGTAACTTTTCAATGCATATAGGTTCAGACCCGTGAAGCTCCATGTTAGAATCGGTCTTCAGTAACCCATGCTGTCGTAAGAGGCGACTAACGGGACCGGGTGGTAAGGGCCGCTGACCTGCTTGACACATGTCATATTATCCTAATTGCGTGGAATGATGCACATGCTGTTGATCATCAGTGGATGGTCTGGTCCAGACTCGATTATTTACAGGCCATAAAGCTGGAATATTGCTGAGTGGGGCTTTAAACAACAACCAATCAACCATATAGTTTCAATATTTCAATTTCATATTAATTGCAAAATATACCTCAAAATATAATATATTCATTCCAACAAGTTATGAATGACATTGATTAAAAGTAGCCTAGTCGAATTCCTATACTATATCAAGTGTGACACATATATGCCGTACATTTATATTGGGTTGAAAATTTGAAAGTTTTTTTTTTTTTTTTTTTTTCATTGATTAGCTTTATTCCTTTCCTCCTTTTATGTATATCATGTATTCTCCTTGTATGTGGGCCGGAGGCCTTAAATGGTGGTCAGGCTCGCTGACTTTTTTTTTAATTTTTTTTTTTTATTTGTTCCCATGGTTACAAAGTCAATAACAAGGGTATATGGTAGCAACAAGCACAGAAAAGGTGAAGATACATTGCTGTTGAGATATAATGGTAATTAGTTGCTGAATGCTGGGATAAGCGAATTCCATTTAAGATTGAATTTCTCAATTTCATTGTTTCTCTTTGAAATCAATTTTTCTACAGAAAATATCTCTTTTAATACCTCTTTATAATTACTGAATTTTGGAATTGATTTTTTTATATTACATAAATTGATATGTTTTTTGGCAGAGATCATGATTTGATTTAGTAATACATCATTATGCAATGAACCAAACCAAATCAAATATTTTGTGATGTTTATTTTTCGTGGTAGATAGTTATTAATCCAGAGTTCGAGATCATTCCAGAATTTCATGCTTTTGAAAAAGTTATCATTTCAAACTAGAAATGCAGATGAAATACGGGGAATCGGCGCTTGCATTCGATTTTAAAACCCGGGACGATCCAGTTGAATCCGTGTTTAGCTATTTGTTTGACCAATGCTATCTCATGTTAACTGATTTACATATTCCCTACAGATACCTTGGTATGCGGTTTTCGGGTTAGCAGACTTTCAGACGTCGTCGGAAAGGAAACTTTGTTCTATTTCTTTATCCATTAATGAGAATAAGCAGATAATTGAATATTATTATTTAGGTGTTTTGGGTATATGTGTATTCTGATGTGTCAGGGAAATTTCACATTTGTTTTTTTATGCATATTTTCTCTTCAGGATTAACAAAGTAGCTTTGGTGGTGTTGTTTTGTGTTGGTTTCGTTTTTAATGCCATTTGATGTGTAAGCGGGGTTTTTTTTAACTCTATCGTTGTATATGCATTATAATAGGAAATGTACATCGGCAGATGTGTCAAGCAATGAAACACGTGTTATCCTCTCCTGGTTGTGTGTTATGGCAATACCCATGGTTGTCATGTTTCTCCGTATCCTGGTGACCACAATGTATTGTATCTAAGCTTGCATTTTAGACGTTCTTTAGGATACTTACCAATACTACACTCAACTGACGTGGTTTCCCTCGGGTTGAATCTAGTCAACCCTTGTTTCCTCAGGTGACTCAGTTTGAATATTGGATTCATATCTAGCATTAACATGTTTAAAGCTTTTACTTTCTTATTTATTGAAAAATATATCAGTAAATCCTATTAATTTTAAAGAAAAATGAATGATTCTAATTGAAATAAAATCATTCCTATCTTGACAGAGGCGAGTCATACATTCAACAATATTCACATTCACACCTCGATCCCCGCTCAATATTCATTTACAATATTCACATTCACACCTCGATCCCCGCTCAATATTCATTCACAATGTTCACATTTACACCCCATCCCCGCTCAATATTCATTTACAATATTCACATTCACACACCCATCCACGCTCAATATTCACATTCACAACCCATCCCCGCTCAATATGCATTCACAATATTCACATTCACACTTCCCCACCCCTGCTCAATATTCACATTCACACACCCCATCCCCGTTCAATATTCACATTCACACCCCCGTCCTGCCAATATTCACATTCACACCCCTTCCCCTGCTCAATATTCACATTCACACCCACATCCCTGCTCAATATGCACATTCACACACCCCATCCCCGCTCAGTATTCACATTCACACCCCATCCCTGCTCAATATTCACATTCACACCCCTGTCCTGCCTAATATTCACATTCACCACTTCCCTGCTCAATATTCACATTCACACCCACATCCCCGCTCAATATGCACATTCACACACCCCATCCCTGCTCAGTATTCACATTCACACACCCATCCCGCTCAATATTCACATTCACACACCCATCCCCGCTCAATATTCACATTCACACCCCATCCCCGCTCAATATTCACATTCACACCCCCATCCCCGCTCAATATTCAACCTCGTGTATCGCATGACAAGCACTTGACTTCAGGCGACAGGTGGCATAGTTCGATACACACTATGCAAATATCATGCTTGTCTAATGAGCGAAATCATTAATTTGCTGTCCACAGTTAAGATGAGCGCTTGAGGTACATCCCTGAAAAAGACAAAAGGCTGTGTACGAACCGAAGTTTTGGTAGTTTTACAGGTCTCATTTTATACTTCATAACATACGTCCGTTGCACCAAAAATAATCTATGTACAGCGTCTTCTATTCTCCCTGGTTACACAGGCGAAGGGATGAGAATAAGAAACATTATCTGTGACTTAAACAAGCACGATTTTATGCTACTTATAGCTTGAATTTTCTTTCAAAACTTTTTACTTTTAACCAAAAGAGGAAACACAACGACGTGAATCATTGCAACCAATCCGAGATTTATACTAATTATTTATCTAATTACTATACCGATTAAACGCGAGTGTCCGTGCGAGCGTCTGTAAGTGCATGCGTGTGTGTGTCCGTCCGTCCGTTACAAATGTACCCCTCACAGGGTATGTCCATAGTGTTAATGGATATTTACACCTATCAAAGAAAGTGCTAGTTGCAGCGCTGAGATTGTTCCATGACAGGAATACAGATTTGGTGTCACAGGAAAACCAATAAGACCGTCGATAATGATTCAATAAATACGTTGTTTCTAAGAGCTGAATTAAAAGAGAAAGTTTAATTACGTTTGACATTAGAACATCCCTATTATAATCGGCTCGTTTTCTTGCGATTTTAAAGCTCTTCGTGCATATTCAGTTCACGTGACCTGTATGTAACAGCTGTCACCTGTCGATGGTTTGAATATAGCACCCATCAAATGATTATACGGTGGATATGTTTCTGTCTGCCTCGGTGGCCAAGTGGTAAGGCGTCGGTCTCGTAAACCGAAGATCCTGGGTTCAAATCCCAGTCGGGGCTACTTTTGTTAACACATGTCAGACAAGAACATAAACGGGTTAAGATTTCGTATGCTTCGAAAACCTTTAAGGACGATTCAGTTTAAATTTTTGAAGGTCAGTAGGATTGGAAAAGTATTCCACAAGCATCGTTCATCCTTTCAATATATTTCAATACATGTAATGAACAATACTATTTACAGCAAACACCTATGGATCCCAAAGCATGAATTGGCTGGATCTTTTTGTGGGCAGAATACTGAAGGAAACCCGTTAGTTGCCTCCTAGGACAAGTAATGGAAGGCCATTTCAATCTGTCATATTGTACGTATATATTCAAAGTAAAAGTAACTTTAGGGGCCAAAAAGTGCATTTGTAGGGACCCACCCAAGAACAGGGGGTATTTAATGCAATAACTACCTACCTACCTGCATGCATGCATGCAGACAGACAGACAGACAGACAGACACACACACACACACACACACACACACACACACACACACACACACACACACACACACACACACACGCGCGCGCGCACACACACACACACACACACACACACACACATACATACATACATACATGAAAATAGGTTTGTGTGTCATGGCGAAATAACTAGTCCCAACCAAACGTGGAGTGCTATATATTGATGTGTTATTAATGCTGGTGAAAATCACGTGACATGCCTGTAACCGATGTCACGTGGCCACCACATAATTATACCGTCTAACACTTTACATGTGTGACCTCCGCTACTCGTCAGCCTCGGTGGCCAAGTGATAAGGCGTCGTTCTCGTAAACCGAAGATCCTGGGTTGAAACCCCAGTCGGGGCTCATTTTGTAGAAATGTATTGAATTAATATGATATGGAGTGTTAAACGGCTGGTTTTAGTTCATTGTATACCGTTTTCCTTAGCTCAAGAGAATGTTTTTAAATGACGAGAATTCAATGACACTATTGATGCAAAACGATTTACATAAATATTTCTAAGATGTCCAACGTTATATTTCCATATTAATGGCAGGTCACTCAATCGCATTTTACCAAATACAGTGTATAGAAAGTTAGCAATGAAAATCATTTTAGTTTTATGCCGGATTAAAAATTGAAGACGATTCTTCTGTTTCTATTTGCCCAGTCAGTTTGCACAGGTTCATCATTAATAGTAACAGTTGGCGTCACTTCCGCCATTGCAATGAACGAGCAAGTCATATGAAAATACCAGTTATATTCTATTCGTTTGGGTGAACAAGTGGTAAGGCGTCATTAACCGAAGGCCGCAAGTCCAATACTCGTTTTGAATGATTAAACATGTACAACCAGTATGTTGGGAATTGAAGTTACTACACCAACGATGTATGATTGAGTGAGTGAGTGATAGTCAGGCTTCCTGATATGGTTGACACATGTCATCGTATCCCAAATGCGCTTATCGATGCTCATGCTTTTGATCACTGGAATGTCTGGTCCAGACACAATTATTTACAAACCGCCGCCATATAGCTGAAATATTGCTTTTGGTAAACTTACGTCATTGACAGATTACAATTGAAAATTAAAACAACAATGTCTTTATTGTTTTAACTAAATGCCTATATGTTCACAATCCAATGCTACGTACCGCCATACATAAACATACATAATTAGGCCCATTTGCATACAGTAATAACTGAGATAACCAGATGTAATTCAACTCATTAAAATTTAGCACCAGACAAGAACAACTAGTCAACCTTCGTTGACTAGAGATTCCCTACAAGGGAGGGAGGTAACTTCTGCGTAATCTGTCTGACTACAGTTTTGGTAAACTTACGTCATTGACAGATTACAATTGAAAATTAAAACAACAATGTCTTTATTGTTTTAACTAAATGCCTCTATAGTGAGTAAGAGAAATGATAAAGCAATCTGCCATATTAACATGTCAAACATTTTTAAACTCTCAAAACCACAATAGTACATCAGTATCTTTAAAATCTTAAAGAAAATATTAGGCTTACTCATGGTAACAAGAGAATGCTGAAATTATGTAATTATGGTAGAAACACTGATATCAACCATTGAGTACCGACTCTGAAAAGTCTTTGGTGTTCTGCTGTGTACATAATGTCCGTAGAAAACAGACTCTGTTTTCCATCTCCCGACCTTCATGACAATCTTAGGATCCTGACAATTCTGAATCGCCAGTGTTGCTCCTGTTGGACGGAACGATTTTGCAGAAAACCCCTTGGAAGAGAGTCCGGCATCTTTATGGATTGTTCTAGAATGTCTGAAACAGTAGATGCTTGCACGCCTCTGTGGGTGCATACAGAGACAAGAAAACACTACTAGTGTCCGTGCGGAGAGAGTCTGTCCGCTCTATGTAATCCTTCAAGGTCTCTTACAGGGTCCAACTTGCTGCAATCTGCAGGCTGAACCAAAACCTCAAAACCAGTACGTGAAGTGTCATTTTTATGCCAAAGAAGTTTATAGTCAGAGAACCATCTGCATGAAAAGACAATTGATTTGTGGTAAACTCGCTGCTCTTAGTCAAGCGGGTCTGGGCATCATAATGTACCGATTTCGGGGCGATATCTGATGGGCGCAACATAGCCACCAGAGCTAATAGAGTCACTGCCTTTGGCGGAGCTGTTTTATTGACAATATTTTGTTATCTGGCCATCTCTGAAACAAATCATTCAATGCAGATACTGGCATCACTGTGGAACGCTGCATAGGAACCTCTGTACCAGACTTCACCAGAGCCTGTACTAATCTAGATACATCAGGAGGTGCACAATGTTCTGAAGATTCATAGTTTCATACAGACAAGATATAGCCGCACATGCACTTTTCAGCTGAGATCTAGGTTTAGGCGATGAATCCGCAACCTTACACAGAAAGGTTGCTAACACAGATGTACTAGTAGGTGGAAAGACACATTTCTCTTCAACACAAAAAATCTCTAAACTTGTTAACAAAGGAATTGTACAAATGTAAAGTACTTGGCGCCAAAGCATGTGATATCTGATCAGCAGCTCGATTCGTCCACTCAGAACGAATTAACCGTTCCCTCCATAGATCCTCCAAGCGAACAGTCTCCATTTTGATTTGCCAGTGGTTCCGGTTTTGCTAATAGTGGAAGGCAACAACGTCTTTGACGAGGAAGCTTTTAGAGGTGAGCAGATTGATAGTTTCTGAAGACGAGGAAACCACGTCTGGGCTGGCCACCATGGTGCTATCACTGTGGCAAAGGACTTTGTGGACACAACTTTTTGCAGAATGTCTGGTATCAATCTGAACGGAGCGTTGACAAAATTGTTGTGTATATGCCAATCGTTTTGAGCCAGCCCGTCGACTCCTTGAGTGTACGGATCGCATGTTCGACTGTTGTATACTTGCAGCTGTGTGGTTTGATACGACGCAAATCTGTCTACCGTGTGTGGTCCCCACATGTAATCCAGCATATTGAAGACACGTGGGTGTAACCGCCACTCGTACCGGTCGAATCGGCGGGATAGCATGTCCGCCTCTACATTCTCCACCCCGGGTAGATGGCGAGCCACTAGCATAATGTCTCTGTCTAAGCAGAGCTCCCATATTCTTGTTGCCAGCTCTGTTAACTCCTTTGATGGGACCTCCCATGTGATTGAGGTAAGCCACTGTTGTCACATTGTCCGATAGCAATTGAATTTTTCGGCCTGTCAGGTGAATCGAAAATGACTTTAGAGCCATTAACACAGCAAGCATTTCTCGAAAGTTTATTGACTGAAATGAAGTGTCCACTGTCCATACACCCTGCGCTGAAAGGCCTTTGAAAACTGCTCCCCAGCCGGTGTTCGAGGCATCCGTTTCGAGCTGTCCGTCGAAGGTCCTCACAAGCATAGTGGTACCGTTCCAAGAATCCAAGGCGCTTATCCACCATTTCAGATCTGAAAGGCTATCATCAGTCCAAACTAATGTTGATTCCCATGTGTGTTTGCTCGCAAGAAGCCTATACACTGACCTAAGCTTAAGTTTTCCTGGAAATATTGCTCTACAGACAGAGATACACTGGCCTGCAAGGCGCGCTAAATGTCTAGCTCTAATGTAAGGGACAGATATCGCTCTCCGTATGTCCTTCTTCAACTTTCTCACCTTGTGATTCGGAACCTTTAGAACAGGCACACCTTTAGGTCCGACAGAATCCACCAAGAATCCAAGAAATTCCTTTTTTAGTACTAGGAGTGAGGGAAGATTTGTCATAATTTATCACCCATCCAAGAGACTCTAACACACAAATTACCTTGTTAGCATGGTCTGAAATAAGCTCCTTCTTAGCTGCAATGATAATATCGTCCATGTACACCAGGAGTCTTATTCCTAACCCGCGAAGATGTCGAGCAACTGGTCTGAGAGTCTTACAAAAGAAGTAAGGGCTTACTGATAACCCAAAAGGGAGCACATTCCACTGATAATACCATCCATGCCAATAAAACCCTAAGTATTTTCTATCATCACTGTGGATTGGTACATGGTGAAATCCATCCTTTAGATCCAGTGTAACCAAATAGTCATTTGGCTCAATAATGTGTGACAACATAGAGACATCTTCATATCTAAATTTTGGTACTGAACAAAAAGAGTTCACATATCGCAGATCAACAATTAAGCGCAACTTGTGATTGCGTTTAGGAACAACACCTAGAGGATGCACACAATATGGTTTATCAGACACTCTTTGTATAGCTCCAGAAATTGTCAGTCTTGAAATCTCTTCATTAACAAAGTTAATCTGAGAACTTGTCAAGCGATGATTGTCTTGAACACTTACAGAAGGAGAGCAATGGAAAGGTAAGTTAACACCATTCTGAATCCAGGATAATATAAACTCTGGACATCCAATATTTTGCCATTTCTGGTAACACGTAAGTAGAGCCATTACTGTTCCTGATCCACTCGAGGATTGTTATTGTGAAAAAGTGGTCCGTCCCGGCGACCGTAGGAGAATCTACCCCCTGAACCGTGGTAACCTCGGACATAACCACGCCCTCGGTTGAACCCGCTGTTCCGTGGCGGCCTGAATGCAGCTGCAATGGTGGTAGCGTTACGTAGGGTATTCAAGGATTCTTCATTAAATGAACATGTATTTCTCTGCAGTGTCCTGTATATCCTTGCAGTATTGCGGTCAAACTGGCCTTGAACTATTAGAGATGACTGTTCCTCCTGCAGATAACGTATCTGTGCGAGTTGAACTTGATATAGTTTAATCAATGCGTCCTGTGTAATGTTTCTTGCATCAGCCACTTGAAACAAAAG
The DNA here is from genome assembly GCF_003918875.1 of Haliotis rubra. Taxonomy (NCBI): domain Eukaryota; kingdom Metazoa; phylum Mollusca; class Gastropoda; order Lepetellida; family Haliotidae; genus Haliotis; species Haliotis rubra. The sequence goes on along the minus strand of NW_025767270.1, from coordinate 31,742 downwards.
TTTCAATGTTGTTTCACTATAACGAGCACACCTTGCTACAACTGCCGCATGTTGTTGATCCTCACGTTTAATACCTTGCTTAGATTCAGGCACTTTCAAGTCTGCAGGGGGAGTTTTACATTGGTTACAGTGTCACGTATCGTTTGATACTCTCCCTGAACATCCAAAGCTGCACTTCGTATAAAAGCGGCACCCTGGGCACTATCGTGCTGAATCCCCTCGGGATTTAAATTATCACTTGATATATCATCAGTTTGGCTAGCACTGTTGCTATGTCTATCTCGCACACATGCGGTAGGGTCAAAGTTCACTGAACCATGCGGTCCCGACTGACTATCAACGCCCTCAAAGATATTAGACAAGCGTCTAAGAGAACAAATAGCATGGTCTAAACGATCTAACCTATGTCTAGTTTCACTATTCTGCACTTTCACCTCCTTCAAAGCTTCAAGTATATCATTTAACTTGCAATTTTCTTCATCAGCCTTTTCGGCCATGTCGGCGGACGTAGCACCAGACAAGAACAACTAGTCAACCTTCGTTGACTAGAGATTCCCTACAAGGGGAAGGGAGGTAACTCTGCGTAATCTGTCTGACTACAGTGAGTGCGGCGTGTAACTAAACTTTCACTCAAAGATGCGATCACCCTAAAACTAGAACATACCTTTTCACAAAGACGTAAAGAACTTCCTGTGGTTTTTATTTGAATACGTGTCCATATTATGTTTACTGACGTGTATGCAAGTATCGGTACAGCTTTAACGCTTTCGTCATTTACATGAATTAAAAGAGAAAGTTTAATTACGTTTGACATTAGGACATCCCTATTATAATCGGCTCGTTTTCTTGCGATTTTAAAGCTCTTCGTGCATATTCAGTTCACGTGACCTGTATGTAACAGCTGTCACCTGTCGATGGTTTGAATATAGCACCCATCAAATGATTATACGGTGGATATGTTTCTGTCTGCCTCGGTGGCCAAGTGGTAAGGCGTCGGTCTCGTAAACCGAAGATCCTGGGTTCAAATCCCAGTCGGGGCTACTTTTGTTAACACATGTCAGACAAGAACATAAACGGGTTAAGATTTCGTATGCTTCGAAAACCTTTAAGGACGATTCAGTAGGATTTGAAAAGTATTCCACGGGCATTATTCATACTTTCAATATATTTCAATACATGTAATGAACAATACTATTTACAGCAAACACCTATGGATCCCAAAGCATGAATTGGCTGGATCTTTTTGTGGGCAGAATACTGAAGTAAACCCGTTAGTTGCCTCTTAGGACAAGTAATGGAAGGCCATTTCAATCTGTCATATTGTATCTGCATTTGTAGGGACCCACCCAAGAACAGGGGGTATAACTACCTACCTGCATACATACATACATACATACATGCATGCATGCATGCATACATACATACATACATACATACATACATACATACATACATACATACATACATACATACATACATACATACATACATACATACATACATACATACATACATACATACATACATACATACATACATACATACATACATACATACATACATACATGAAAATAGGTTTGTGTGTCATGGCGAAATAACTAGTCCCAACCAAACGTGGAGTGCTCTATATTGATGTGTTATTAATGCTGGTGAAAATCACGTGACATGCTTGTAACCGATGTCACGTGGCCACCACATAATTATACCGTCTAACACTTTACATGTGTGACCTCCGCTACTCGTCAGCCTCGGTGGCCAAGTGGTAAGGCGTCGGTCTCGTAAACCGAAGATCCTGGGTTCAAATCCCAGTCGGGGCTACTTTTGTTAACACATGTCAGACAAGAACATAAACGGGTTAAGATTTCGTATGCTTCGAAAACCTTTAAGGACGATTCAGTTTAAGTTTTTGAAGGTCAGTAGGATTGGAAAAGTATTCCACGAGCATCGTTCATCATTTCAATATATTTCAATACATGTAATGAACAATACTATTTACAGCAAACAACTAATCGGGGCTCATTTTGGAGAAATGTATTGAATTAATATGATATGGAGTGTTAAACGGCTGGTTTTAGTTCATTGTATACCGTTTTCCTCAGCTCAAGAGAAATTGTTTAAATGACGAGAATTCCATGACACTATTGATGCAAAAGGATTTACATATATATTTATAAGATCTTCAACGTTATTTTTCCATATTTATCTTAGGTCATTTAATCGCATTTTACCAAATACAGTGCAATGTTAGCAATGAAAATCATTTTAGTTTTATGCCGGATTAAAAATTGAAGACGATTCTTCTGTTTCTATTTGCCCAGTCAGTTTGCACAGGTTTATCATTAATAGTCACAGTTGGCGTCACTTCCGCCATTGCAATGAACGAGCAAGTCATATGAAAATACCAGTTATATTCTATTCGTTTGGGTGAACAAGTGGTAAGGCGTCATTAACCGAAAGCGCAAGTCCAATACTCGTTTTGAATGATTAAACATGTACAACCAGTATGTTGGGAATTGAAGTTACTACACCAACGATGTATGATTGAGTGAGTGAGTGATAGTCAGGCTTCCTGATATGGTTGACACATGTCATCGTATCCCAAATGCGCTTATCGATGCTCATGCTTTTGATCACTGGAATTCCTGGTCCAGACTCAATTATTTACAAACCATATAGCTGAAATATTGCTGAGTGCGGCGTGTAACTAAACTTTCACTCAAAGATGCGATCACCCTAAAACTAGAACATACCTTTTCACAAAGACGTAAAGAACTTCCTGTGGTGTTTATTTGAATACGTGTCCATATTATGTTTACTGACGTGTATGCAAGTATCGGAACAGCTTTAACGCTTTCGTCATTTACATGATGCCATTTGGATCATAATGCAAAAAACATTTTATATTTGTTACTGGCCTCAAAATTTAAAGTTTATCGAACCAAATGTTTGAAAAAGACTCATGTCTACACACACAGTAGTAACATCATACTGACACAAATCAGAGACCTGCATCTCTTCGGACCTTCTTCCAACAAGCTGACATGTAAGGTAAACACCCACGCTTTCCGGGGTGTATCGGTCGATATGTCAGGTGCGGATGTGTCGCCTTATGACCACAGCTGTATAGATATTGACCGATTCACAGAAGAAAGTGTGGATGTATCTGTCTCATACCCTACTCCGGTAGAGTTGACAAACAGGAGTAAGTGCAAAATGTGAAAGTCTGTATGTGCTTACAAGTTCCTGAAAGCATAGGGGCGATGGGGTAGCCTGGTGGTTAAAGTGTTCGATACCCCACGTGGGTACGTTTCTGGTGTCCCCCTCCATGATATTGCTGGAATATTGCTAAAAGCGGCGTAAAACTATATTCACTCACTCACTCTTGAAAGCATGGAACGCATATGATAGTCCAAACAAATGTTTTGATGGACCCTCACAAACCACTCTGACGGGCAAGTGCTTGAAAGCCGTAAAGGCCCAAATAAATGTTTTGATGGGCCTTTACTGAGCACATTGATTTTTGACATGCGCACTGCACATTTCTTATTCACTTTCTGGTAGCTGTCTCCGGTCAGTCGTGTGAACATTTTCTAAGTCAAACGCTTGATTTTGAATTGATGACGGTGAAGACTTTAATTTATCTAAACAACAGGTTATATAAAGGTTTCAAGATCCTGTAAGCGGAGAATATGCTCCCGCAATACACGTGTGAGTGAGTGTGCTGTTATGCTGCCCTTAGCAATATTCCAGCAGTGAGTGAATATGGTTTTACGCCGCTTTTAGCACTATTCCAGCAATATCACGGCGGGCGACACCAGAAATGGGTTTCACACATGTGGGGAGAAGAACGGCGCGACAAGCGAATGCTTTAACCACTAGGTCCCCGCACCGCCCTAGAAAGATAAGAAAAACAGTATACAGGCAATAAAGACTTGCGAAAATTTATTTTCTGCTTTCTATCAGCTTGATTCAGTCGAAATTACCATGTGAACGACGAGTAAATTGTCACATAAAATATTTGCGAGGTTTGATTTTTGTTGTTCTGTATTTACTTAAGTCTGTATTTTATACAAGTATCTTCAGTGTCTTGCACGGAAACACCCATGTACTGTGCTTGCTTTACGTGGTCTGTGACAAAGTACCGCTCACTTCCGCCGGAGAGACATGTACACGGCTGACAACTTCGATTACCCTTCCACTTGTTTAGTAGTGGCTGCACGGGTGAGACAATCATCAAGGACGTGCAATTCTGATGCGACCTTCTAAGCATGTCAGGTTTCAGTGATCATGGGATTTCATCAAAGAGGAAGGCGTCTAAAGCATGCATCTCTTCGGGACAAATAAAACTGGATAAATAAAACATGCTCAAAGCGGCGTTAAACCAAGCTTACTTACTCCCCCATTAGTAAACCTTACTCCGCTTGTTCCAACAATGCCACTTTGAATTAGCAGCCGTATTGGGATTCAAACGGTAGGAAGGATCCCGCCTTAACCACGGACCTGTCAGCGGAATAGATGTGTGTTCGTAACTGTCTTCAAGACACCCGTAAACACGGGGAGTGAACTTCATGGTTAAAATCCTGGGCATCATTCAACAAGGCGAGCTCAGGGCTCGGGTCTTAACTTAATGTTGAAGTGTTAGTTGCGGTCGTATAAACGCCACTGTCCCTTGTGTGATACGGACCACGTACATAGATCAAGTTTTTTTTGCCGACATTTTAATTGAGACTTACGACAGCCTAACGCTTTGTGAAACGGTGCCAGTGGACAAGAGTAAAACTGTTATAAAATTGTTACGTTATTTCGTAATGTGGAGTTATTACGTTATTGGAGCACAGGTTGTCCGGATTTTACGGTGCCGGAATACGCTGTCTACTTTCGACCTTAGTTGGGCCAGGATCCGATAGAAGATCCGGTTAGAATTGGTCTTCAGTAACCCATGCTTGTCGTAAGAGGCGGCTAACGGGATCGGGTGGTCAGGCTCGCTGGCTTGGTTGACACTCGCATCGGTTCCCAATTGTGCAGGTCGATGCTCATGTTATTGATCACTGGATTGTTTGGTCCAGACTCGATAATTTACAGACCGCCGCCATATAGCTGGAATATTGCTGAGTGCGGCGTAAAACTAACTTCACTATAAACAAGGATCCGATAAACGTGGGCCTGAACCTTACTCTACAACAAAGCTGCGTTAACGCTAACACATTTGTTTACAAAGGTAGTAAACTGCTTTGTGTTACGTGATTGAGGTTTTTGGAGGGCTCATACACCTTGATGTCGCTGGAATTGAGTTCAAATTATCGTAAAAGCAAACTCACATACTCGCTTTCACACACCCATGTCAATAGGAGCAATTCAGAATAAGTTCTTGTTTAAACCAATAGGGTATCTCTCGTATTCCAGCCATCCACTGATAAGCGATACAATTTACAAGTATAGCAGATGGCTGATTTCGATTCAAATCACGTGATAAATAAACAGGGTTAATTAATTTGAATAATTTGCATTGTTAGGCGTCGCCGTGGTACATACTGACCTTGATTCAATTCCCAGTCGGGTCTCAGTTTGTATTCATGAACATGTCGTTAGAAGATTGCCCCGGTACTTTTAAACTCAGCTTTGCTCTCACTAACATTGACAGATGGGCCGTTTATAATGTAACAGCGGTGAGGCGTCGGTCTCGTATACAGAATATCCAAGATCAAAATTCCCAGTCGGGGCTCCTTTCGGAAAAATACACATACCTAGGTCATTTTGTCCAGTTCACAGTATCGTTGACAGTACGGTGTGCATGAAAACAACGGCGCAGCGAAAAGGTTTTTTTTGGGTCGTCAAAATGTCTCGCAAATGCGTGGACGGCTTGTAAATATGATGGTATTTCATATTTTTTATACATTTTATTATTATTTAAAGAACCCCAGTTAGGGGTTGGATGAATGGAAAAAAATGTCACGTGTATCTCGAGAAAAAATGTTTCATTAAACATATGATACAGTCCTTAATCTCCCGTCCACCATCCTGTTAGCCACGTGGTAAGGCGTCTGTCTTCTTAGCCGGTAATCTCCGGTAGCCTCATGCATCATGGATCAAATACCCGTTATTGATTTAACGCACAAATCTGTCGTATTGTCAATCCAATGCAATAGCATTCGGCACGTCCTGACATTGAACCTGGCATCTTCAATTTCACGACCAACACTTAAAAATCTTTTCCGCACCTTCGGCCACTTTTCTCCAGGTATTTTGGATTTGTTGTTAATATAGGGGAACGCATAACGCATTTTATTCTGGGAGAATCAATAAAACGGACTATAGAGTAAAACGTTAGTATTTTCCAGTATTTTCTTTAACAAAACCAGTACTTTTCAATATACTGACTGACTGAGTTTGGTTTTACGCCGCTTTTAGCAATATTCCAGCAACATCACGACGGGGGACACCAGAAATGGGCTTCACACATTGTACCCATGTGGGGATTCGAACCCGGGTCTTCGGCGTGACGAGCCAACGCTTTAACCACTAGGCTACCCCACCGCCCCTTTTCAATATATAAAGATGCCAATTACAGTATTGTATTGTAAGAGGTTTTTCAGCGGTGACATTAAAAAACATACACTACAACGCTAAAATCGTTCAGTTACTTTGCCCGTAAAGATCAATGGTCATGCTGCTGGTCACTGGATTGCCTTGTCCAGACTCGATTATTTACAGACCGCCGCCATGTAGTTGGAATATTTCCGAGTGCGGCGTAAAACTAAACTCACTCACTCACTCTCATGGGTTTGTACACACCTTTCTCTTCTTCCCAGGGATGTGCCGCAAAAGCGCATCTGCATAATGATCAGGTCGAATTTCTACAGTTGTTGGTACTATTCTGACTAATGAAATTAGCAAAAATACTGTATTGTTTTCAGCCAATATCATTCATATTTTGTCATTATTTAACACTCACAATGGCTCATGAAACCATCGCATCTATCTTATTTATGTATATGATTCATTCAATGGACATTAATGTGTATGAGTTTTTTAAATCTTTTTCAAGAAAACAATATGGCATGGTTATTTTACAAAGATCTATTCACCTAGTTATTTCTCAAAGATACTGCTACTGTAAAACACAAACAGTATACGGCATTAAAATAATACGATTGACCAAATGTAGACTTTGACCAAAATGCGACCAACCATTATTATTAAAGGCAAAACATATAAAACAATTTCAATTGCATGCATTGGGCACAGCAATAACCTGTCCATTGCGTTAAATAAGCAAACTGGTTGCCCATATCATTCACATACAATGAGCAGATAACTATTTACTCATTGCAAGCATTGCCCAGTGCACCCAATGGATAGTTGCACAAATTGGGTGCAACAAATGCACAATACAAAAAAGCTATGTACATGTATTCCTACACAATAACGCCTGGAATTTCAAAGCAGGGTCTTCGGTTTACGAGACCGACGATTTACAACTAAGACAAGGGTCAAGAAGGTTGAACAAACAGTCATTTGAGCTGAGCTGAAATTGGGTTTAACGTCGTGCTTGAGAATATTTCGCCCATATGACGACGTGCATGCGTGTGTATGTGTATGTGCGGCTGCTTGTACTAGCCCAGACTTAAGCTGGTTTTATAGTGCTAGCCCACTGAGATACCATGCCGCAGTGAAGCATGAATACCCCACTCAGACACATTATACTGACTCCGAGCCGACCAGTCCTTGTTGTACACATTAATGCCGAGCGCCAGGCAGGGACCAACAAGTACCATATTTTAACGTCTTTTGGTATGACGCGGTCGGGGATCGAACCCGCGACCTTCCGCTCTCCGGGCGAACGCTCTAACCACTACACCACGGAGGCGGTCAACAGTCATTTGAACCATAGATAAGTGACTAGTATTATCCAAACGTGAACGAACTATGTTGACTTATATTTAACATCCCAGAAAACTATGTCAAATGAACGACGATTACTGTAATGTCCAACCAAGTTCAAACTGCTCTAAAAGTAAACTCTTAGAAACAGGATCTATACACCATTTGTAGACCTGAAAAAATACGTTCAGCATGCATTTTTCAGTGTTTTGCATCATTATCGGTAGTCCTATAAGTTTGGCTTTGCTATGTTCCAGTCTCACGATCCCCATTTTGATTGACATTTTATCTTGGTACCCTCAAAGAACTACAATACATGCATCAAAAACTTCAGGAAACAAAATATGCAAGAACTATTTTGTGTGATCATAGAAGTCCCCTAGAATGACCACTTAGATATTAAAGTTCATAAACAAGCAATTTGAAATTACAATCGCTTGTTAAAGTGACTCCTCCCTTCATGTTGACTGAAAGAGCTTTGAGACACTACCCATCCCTTTTCAGATGACGTAATCATAAGGACATAACTTATTCTAATGTTTTCACTTATTCATACATGATTCCAAGGGTTCAAACTAAACACTGAATGGTCACACAAGTGTCAGCTCACAATATATTGTAAACAGTACCAGCTTGAATATCTGGACAATGTTTTAGGAAGATTGAAATTGGGGTGTCCTTAAAAAACAGCCCGCAACTAAATATAAATTAAGTAATCCAAATCTTCAACTGTTGATAATGACGGGAAGTCATCCAATACTATACTGAACATATTTTATATGATATACTCAGAGGGCATACCATTATCAAAGAGGTACCAAATGACAGATCGTTTTTCATTTTCTGCAGTTTTGTTAGCAATATTATACCCCAATCTGTTGTGATGACTAATATCTCGTTAACCACATTACCCACATATGTGAAATTTCGGATATGACTTTGCTAAACATTCCTTCAAAATAAAATGGAAGCTTTTCAAACATTGGACATCGAGAATACAGTTAGTTCACGTACTTTTTGATCGACCCAGGTAGTTATGGATTCCTCTCCATTCGTCAGTATAATTTTCTCAATTGTTGTTGTGAAGTTTACATATGTGATATGTGAAATGCCTTCCACATGCGTTTGTTCACACCCATCCGTTTTTCCAGGGATGTACCGCATACGCCTATCTGCATGATGATAAGGGAGAATTTATCTTGTTAGTACAATACTGTGGGATCCGACCTCTCGTGTATGTTTCGTTGATAGCCAAAAGAATGAGCCCCGACTGGGGATTGAACCCAGGATCTTCGGTTTACGAGACCGACGCCTTACCACTTGGCCACCGAGGCTGATGGATTGGCTATGGTTAGCTTGTAAGACTTACATGTTCATTGCTAAATGCCAATAGATGTTCGTCCATTTCTTAGTGCAACTAAGTAGTGCAAACCAGGTGAAATACGACTGTGAATACTGAGTGGTCAAAGTACTGCAAGTATGAAAGAACTCTAGTAGAAATCAGGACTTAGACTAAACTGGTTACAGCTACTATCATTCATAGTTTCTTCAAATGTATGTCAGTTAGTGTTTGCATAAAGTACACGTGTCTATATTTAAATGGTCAAGCTATTGCATATTCCATTTTAAGTATGAATTCTAGTTCGTCTTCTTCAATAAATCATAGAACTTCCTGTATGTATCTTGTCAATAATTTCTGGAGAATAAATTGTCGTCTTTCAAAATGAAGGATTACTGCAATCGATATCAGAGTACAACATCTGCTGTATTCAAATATGCACCATACCAATTAATTGATAATATTTCTACAAAGAAAAAGCCCCGACTGGGATTTGAACCCAGGATCTTCGGTTTACGAGACCGACGCCTTACCACTTGGCCACCGAGGCTGACAAATGCTGAGCAAACACAATCATTTGAAGAACGCACTATTTGAGTCATAGATAAGTGACAAATGATACCCGAAGGTCATGTGATTCAAATATGTACTAAGTGTTTATGAGCGTCCCTGAAATGTACGCCAAATATATGACGTATACTCTAATGTCAAACTCAGTTCAAATTGCTCTGAAATTAAGCTCTTAGAGACAGGATCTATACACAATTTGCACACTTGAAAATACGTTCAGCATACATTTTTCAGTGTATTGCATCATTATCGTTAGCCCTATAATAATTAGTTTTCCTGCAACACAAATTCTTGACCAGTTTCACGAAACAATATCATAGCTGCAACATTCAGTTTCTTTGATACGTGTCAGTATCTTCAAATGAGTCGACTGCATATGGGATGTGATGGGTATGCGCCTGTTAACTTTCTGGGATCTCCAGTTTACCAGACCGACGCCTTACCATTTGGCCAAGGAGGTGCACAGCACAGCAACGTTTACGTTTACTTCACATGCATGGTCCTTCCTGATAGTCAATCGAATTCTGACACATGTCACTGAAAGTGAAAGGCAAAGCACCTAATACATGTTGTACATGACTGATGTTTCCTTTAATAATTTTGCTAAAGGTAAGTGGTATCTTCCTAATATTTATCTGAAGTAAGATTGCAATGCTTTTCATACTTGTTATTCTTCATTTGGTCACAAGAGAAATTTCGAAATGAATAATCAAGTGAAACGTATCAAATTGAGCCTGCACCTTTCATATAGATAGTTATGGATTCCTCTCCATTCGTCAGTATAATTTTCTCAATTGTTGTTGTGAAGTTTATATATGTGATATGTGAAATGCCTTCCACATGCGTTTGTTCACACTCATCCGTTTTTCCAGGGATGTACCGCATACGCCTATCTGCATGATGATAAGGAGAATTTATCTTGTTAGTACAATACTGTGGGATCCGACCTCTCGTGTATGTTTCGTTGATAGCCAAAAGAATGAGCCCCGACTGGGGATTGAACCCAGGATCTTCGGTTTACGAGACCGACGCCTTACCACTTGGCCACCGAGGCTGATGGATTGGCTATGGTTAGCTTGTAAGACTTACATGTTCATTGCTAAATGCCAATAGATGTTCGTCCATTTCTTAGTGCAACTAAGTAGTGCAAACCAGGTGAAATACGACTGTGAATACTGAGTGGTCAAAGTACTGCAAGTATGAAAGAACTCTAGTAGAAATCAGGACTTACACTAAACTGGTTACAGCTACTATCATTCATAGTTTCTTACAAATGTATGTCAGTTAGTGTTTGCATAAAGTACACGTGTCTATATTTAAATGGTCAAGCTATTGCATATTCCATTTTAAGTATGAATTCTAGTTCGTCTTCTTCAATAAGTCATAGAACTTCCTGTATGTATCTTGTCAATAATTTCTGGAGAATAAATTGTCGTCTTTCAAAATGAAGGATTACTGCAATCGATATCAGAGTACAACATCTGCTGTATTCAAATATGCACCATACCAATAAATTGATAATATTTCTACAAAGAAAAGCCCCGACTGGGATTTGAACCCAGGATCTTCGGTTTACGAGACCGACGCCTTACCACTTGGCCACCGAGGCTGACAAAGGCTGAGCAAACACAATCATTTGAAGAACGCGCTATTTGAGCCATAGATAAGTGACAAATGATACCCGAAGGTCATGTGATTCAACTATGTACTAAGTGTTATGAGCGTCCCTGACAAGTACGCCAAATATATGACGTATACTCTAATGTCAAACTCAGTTCAAATTGCTCTGAAATTAAGCTCTTAGAGACAGGATCTATACACAATTCGCACACTTGAAAAATACGTTCAGCATACATTTTTCTGTGTATTGCATCATTATCGTTAGCCCTATAATAATTAGTTTTCCTGCAACACAAATTCTTGACCAGTTTCACGAAACAATATCATAGCTGCAACATTCAGTTTCTTTGATACGTGTCAGTATCTTCAAATGAGTCGACTGCATATGGGATGTGATGGGTATGCGCCTGTTAACTTTCTGGGATCTCCACTTTACCAGACCGACGCCTTACCATTTGGCCAAGGAGGTGCACAGCACAGCAACGTTTACGTTTACTTCACATGCATGGTCCTTGCTGATAGTCAATCGAATTCTGACACATGTCACTGAAAGTGAAAGGCAAAGCACGTAATACATGTTGTACATGACTGATGTTTCCTTTAATACTTTTGCTAAAGGTAAGTGGTATCTTCCTAATATTTATCTGAAGTAAGATTGCAATGCTTTTCATACTTGTTATTCTTCATTTGGTCACAAGAGAAATTTCGAAATGAATAATCAAGTGAAACGTATCAAATTGAGCCTGCACCTTTCATAGAGATAGTTATGGATTCCTCTCCATTCGTCAGTATAATTTTCTCAATTGTTGTTGTGAAGTTTATATATGTGATATGTGAAATGCCTTCCACATGCGTTTGTTCACACTCATCCGTTTTTCCAGGGATGTACCGCATACGCCTATCTGCATGATGATAAGGGAGAATTTATCTTGTTAGTACAATACTGTGGGATCCGACCTCTCGTGTATGTTTCGTTGATAGCCAAAGAATGAGCCCCGACTGGGGATTGAACCCAGGATCTTCGGTTTACGAGACCGACGCCTTACCACTTGGCCACCGAGGCTGATGGATTGGCTATGGTTAGCTTGTAAGACTTACATGTTCATTGCTAAATGCCAATAGATGTTCGTCCATTTCTTAGTGCAACTAAGTAGTGCAAACCACGTGAAATACGACTGTGAATACTGAGTGGTCAAAGTACTGCAAGTATGAAAGAACTCTAGTAGAAATCAGGACTTACACTAAACTGGTTACAGCTACTATCATTCATAGTTTGTTACAAATGTATGTCAGTTAGTGTTTGCATAAAGTACACGTGTCTATATTTAAATGGTCAAGCTATTGCATATTCCATTTTAAGTATGAATTCTAGTTCGTCTTCTTCAATAAGTCATAGAACTTCCTGTATGTATCTTGTCAATAATTTCTGGAGAATAAATTGTCGTCTTTCAAAATGAAGGATTACTGCAATCGATATCAGAGTACAACATCTGCTGTATTCAAATATGCACCATACCAATAAATTGATAATATTTCTACAAAAGAAAAAGCCCGACTGGGATTTGAACCCAGGATCTTCGGTTTACGAGACCGACGCCTTACCACTTGGCCACCGAGGCTGACAAAGGCTGAGCAAACACAATCATTTGAAGAACGCGCTATTTGAGCCATAGATAAGTGACAAATGATACCCGAAGGTCATGTGATTCAACTATGTACTAAGTGTTATGAGCGTCCCTGACAAGTACGCCAAATATATGACGTATACTCTAATGTCAAACTCAGTTCAAATTGCTCTGAAATTAAGCTCTTAGAGACAGGATCTATACACAATTCGCACACTTGAAAAATACGTTCAGCATACATTTTTCTGTGTATTGCATCATTATCGTTAGCCCTATAATAATTAGTTTTCCTGCAACACAAATTCTTGACCAGTTTCACGAAACAATATCATAGCTGCAACATTCAGTTTCTTTGATACGTGTCAGTATCTTCAAATGAGTCGACTGCATATGGGATGTGATGGGTATGCGCCTGTTAACTTTCTGGGATCTCCACTTTACCAGACCGACGCCTTACCATTTGGCCAAGGAGGTGCACAGCACAGCAACGTTTACGTTTACTTCACATGCATGGTCCTTCCTGATAGTCAATCGAATTCTGACACATGTCACTGAAAGTGAAAGGCAAAGCACGTAATACATGTTGTACATGACTGATGTTTCCTTTAATACTTTTGCTAAAGGTAAGTGGTATCTTCCTAATATTTATCTGAAGTAAGATTGCAATGCTTTTCATACTTGTTATTCTTCATTTGGTCACAAGAGAAATTTCGAAATGAATAATCAAGTGAAACGTATCAAATTGAGCCTGCACCTTTCATAGAGATAGTTATGGATTCCTCTCCATTCGTCAGTATAATTTTCTCAATTGTTGTTGTGAAGTTTATATATGTGATATGTGAAATGCCTTCCACATGCGTTTGTTCACACTCATCCGTTTTTCCAGGGATGTACCGCATACGCCTATCTGCATGATGATAAGGGAGAATTTATCTTGTTAGTACAATACTGTGGGATCCGACCTCTCGTGTATGTTTCGTTGATAGCCAAAAGAATGAGCCCCGACTGGGGATTGAACCCAGGATCTTCGGTTTACGAGACCGACGCCTTACCACTTGGCCACCGAGGCTGATGGATTGGCTATGGTTAGCTTGTAAGACTTACATGTTCATTGCTAAATGCCAATAGATGTTCGTCCATTTCTTAGTGCAACTAAGTAGTGCAAACCACGTGAAATACGACTGTGAATACTGAGTGGTCAAAGTACTGCAAGTATGAAAGAACTCTAGTAGAAATCAGGACTTACACTAAACTGGTTACAGCTACTATCATTCATAGTTTGTTACAATGTATGTCAGTTAGTGTTTGCATAAAGTACACGTGTCTATATTTAAATGGTCAAGCTATTGCATATTCCATTTTAAGTATGAATTCTAGTTCGTCTTCTTCAATAAATCATAGAACTTCCTGTATGTATCTTGTCAATAATTTCTGGAGAATAAATTGTCGTCTTTCAAAATGAAGGATTACTGCAATCGATATCAGAGTACAACATCTGCTGTATTCAAATATGCACCATACCAATAAATTGATAATATTTCTACAAAAGAAAAAGCCCCGACTGGGATTTGAACCCAGGATCTTCGGTTTACGAGACCGACGCCTTACCACTTGGCCACCGAGGCTGACAAAGGCTGAGCAAACACAATCATTTGAAGAACGCTATTTGAGCCATAGATAAGTGACAAATGATACCCGAAGGTCATGTGATTCAACTATGTACTAAGTGTTATGAGCGTCCCTGAAAAGTACGCCAAATATATGACGTATACTCTAATGTCAAACTCAGTTCAAATTGCTCTGAAATTAAGCTCTTAGAGACAGGATCTATACACAATTTGCACACTTGAAAAATACGTTCAGCATACATTTTTCTGTGTATTGCATCATTATCGTTAGCCCTATAATAATTAGTTTTCCTGCAACACAAATTCTTGACCAGTTTCACGAAACAATATCATAGCTGCAACATTCAGTTTCTTTGATACGTGTCAGTATCTTCAAATGAGTCGACTGCATATGGGATGTGATGGGTATGCGCCTGTTAACTTTCTGGGATCTCCACTTTACCAGACCGACGCCTTACCATTTGGCCAAGGAGGTGCACAGCACAGCAACGTTTACGTTTACTTCACATGCATGGTCCTTCCTGATAGTCAATCGAATTCTGACACATGTCACTGAAAGTGAAAGGCAAAGCACGTAATACATGTTGTACATGACTGATGTTTCCTTTAATACTTTTGCTAAAGGTAAGTGGTATCTTCCTAATATTTATCTGAAGTAAGATTGCAATGCTTTTCATACTTGTTATTCTTCATTTGGTCACAAGAGAAATTTCGAAATGAATAATCAAGTGAAACGTATCAAATTGAGCCTGCACCTTTCATATAGATAGTTATGGATTCCTCTCCATTCGTCAGTATAATTTTCTCAATTGTTGTTGTGAAGTTTATATATGTGATATGTGAAATGCCTTCCACATGCGTTTGTTCACACTCATCCGTTTTCCAGGGATGTACCGCATACGCCTATCTGCATGATGATAAGGGAGAATTTATCTTGTTAGTACAATACTGTGGGATCCGACCTCTCGTGTATGTTTCGTTGATAGCCAAAGAATGAGCCCCGACTGGGGATTGAACCCAGGATCTTCGGTTTACGAGACCGACGCCTTACCACTTGGCCACCGAGGCTGATGGATTGGCTATGGTTAGCTTGTAAGACTTACATGTTCATTGCTAAATGCCAATAGATGTTCGTCCATTTCTTAGTGCAACTAAGTAGTGCAAACCACGTGAAATACGACTGTGAATACTGAGTGGTCAAAGTACTGCAAGTATGAAAGAACTCTAGTAGAAATCAGGACTTACACTAAACTGGTTACAGCTACTATCATTCATAGTTTGTTACAATGTATGTCAGTTAGTGTTTGCATAAAGTACACGTGTCTATATTTAAATGGTCAAGCTATTGCATATTCCATTTTAAGTATGAATTCTAGTTCGTCTTCTTCAATAAGTCATAGAACTTCCTGTATGTATCTTGTCAATAATTTCTGGAGAATAAATTGTCGTCTTTCAAAATGAAGGATTACTGCAATCGATATCAGAGTACAACATCTGCTGTATTCAAATATGCACCATACCAATAAATTGATAATATTTCTACAAAAGAAAAAGCCCCGACTGGGATTTGAACCCAGGATCTTCGGTTTACGAGACCGACGCCTTACCACTTGGCCACCGAGGCTGACAAAGGCTGAGCAAACACAATCATTTGAAGAACGCGCTATTTGAGCCATAGATAAGTGACAAATGATACCCGAAGGTCATGTGATTCAACTATGTACTAAGTGTTATGAGCGTCCCTGACAAGTACGCCAAATATATGACGTATACTCTAATGTCAAACTCAGTTCAAATTGCTCTGAAATTAAGCTCTTAGAGACAGGATCTATACACAATTTGCACACTTGAAAAATACGTTCAGCATACATTTTTCTGTGTATTGCATCATTATCGTTAGCCCTATAATAATTAGTTTTCCTGCAACACAAATTCTTGACCAGTTTCACGAAACAATATCATAGCTGCAACATTCAGTTTCTTTGATACGTGTCAGTATCTTCAAATGAGTCGACTGCATATGGGATGTGATGGGTATGCGCCTGTTAACTTTCTGGGATCTCCACTTTACCAGACCGACGCCTTACCATTTGGCCAAGGAGGTGCACAGCACAGCAACGTTTACGTTTACTTCACATGCATGGTCCTTGCTGATAGTCAATCGAATTCTGACACATGTCACTGAAAGTGAAAGGCAAAGCACGTAATACATGTTGTACATGACTGATGTTTCCTTTAATACTTTTGCTAAAGGTAAGTGGTATCTTCCTAATATTTATCTGAAGTAAGATTGCAATGCTTTTCATACTTGTTATTCTTCATTTGGTCACAAGAGAAATTTCGAAATGAATAATCAAGTGAAACGTATCAAATTGAGCCTGCACCTTTCATAGAGATAGTTATGGATTCCTCTCCATTCGTCAGTATAATTTTCTCAATTGTTGTTGTGAAGTTTATATATGTGATATGTGAAATGCCTTCCACATGCGTTTGTTCACACTCATCCGTTTTTCCAGGGATGTACCGCATACGCCTATCTGCATGATGATAAGGGAGAATTTATCTTGTTAGTACAATACTGTGGGATCCGACCTCTCGTGTATGTTTCGTTGATAGCCAAAGAATGAGCCCCGACTGGGGATTGAACCCAGGATCTTCGGTTTACGAGACCGACGCCTTACCACTTGGCCACCGAGGCTGATGGATTGGCTATGGTTAGCTTGTAAGACTTACATGTTCATTGCTAAATGCCAATAGATGTTCGTCCATTTCTTAGTGCAACTAAGTAGTGCAAACCACGTGAAATACGACTGTGAATACTGAGTGGTCAAAGTACTGCAAGTATGAAAGAACTCTAGTAGAAATCAGGACTTAGACTAAACTGGTTACAGCTACTATCATTCATAGTTTCTTCAAATGTATGTCAGTTAGTGTTTGCATAAAGTACACGTGTCTATATTTAAATGGTCAAGCTATTGCATATTCCAATTTAAGTATGAATTCTAGTTCGTCTTCTTCAATAAATCATAGAACTTCCTGTATGTATCTTGTCAATAATTTCTGGAGAATAAATTGTCATCTTTCAAAATGAAGGATTACTGCAATCGATATCAGAGTACAACATCTGCTGTATTCAAATATGCACCATACCAATTAATTGATAATATTTCTACAAAGAAAAGCCCCGACTGGGATTTGAACCCAGGATCTTCGGTTTACGAGACCGACGCCTTACCACTTGGCCACCGAGGCTGACAAAGGCTGAGCAAACACAATCATTTGAAGAACGCGCTATTTGAGCCATAGATAAGTGACAAATGATACCCGAAGGTCATGTGATTCAAATATGTACTAAGTGTTATGAGCGTCCCTGAAATGTACGCCAAATATATGACGTATACTCTAATGTCAAACTCAGTTCAAATTGCTCTGAAATTAAGCTCTTAGAGACAGCATCTATACACAATTTGCACACTTGAAAAATACGTTCAGCATACATTTTTCAGTGTATTGCATCATTATCGTTAGCCCTATAATAATTAGTTTTCCTGCAACACAAATTCTTGACCGGTTAAACGAAACAATATCATAGCTGCAGCATTCAGTTTCTTTGATACGTGTCAGTATCTTTAAATGAGTCGACTGCATATTGGGTGTGATGGGTATGCGTCTGTTAACTTTCTGGGATCTCCAGTTTACCAGACCGACGCCTTACCATTTGGCCAAGGAGGTGCACAGCACAGCAACGTTTACGTTTACTTCACATGCATGGTCCTTGCTGATAGTCAATCGAATTCTGACACATGTCACTGAAAGTGAAAGGCAAAGCACGTAATACATGTTGTACATAACTGACGTTTCCTTTAATAATTTTGCTAAAGGTAAGTGGTATCTTCCTAATATTTATCTGAAGTAAGATTGCAATGCTTTTCATCCTTGTTATTCTTCATTTGGTCACAAGAGAAATTTCGAAATGAATAATCAAGTGAAACGTATCAAATTGAGCCTGCACCTTTCATATAGATAGTTATGGATTCGTCTCCATTCGTCAGTATAATTTTCTCAATTGTTGTTGTGAAGTTTACATATGTGATATGTGAAATGCCTTCCACATGCGTTTGTTCACACTCATCCTTTTTTCCAGGGATGTACCGCATACGCCTATCTGCATGATGATAAGGGAGAATTTATCTTGTTAGTACAATACTGTGGGATCCGACCTCTCGTGTATGTTTCGTTGATAGCCAAAAGAATGAGCCCCGACTGGGGATTGAACCCAGGATCTTCGGTTTACGAGACCGACGCCTTACCACTTGGCCACCGAGGCTGATGGATTGGCTATGGTTAGCTTGTAAGACTTACATGTTCATTGCTAAATGCCAATAGATGTTCGTCCATTTCTTAGTGCAACTAAGTAGTGCAAACCAGGTGAAATACGACTGTGAATACTGAGTGGTCAAAGTACTGCAAGTATGAAAGAACTCTAGTAGAAATCAGGACTTAGACTAAACTGGTTACAGCTACTATCATTCATAGTTTCTTCAAATGTATGTCAGTTAGTGTTTGCATAAAGTACACGTGTCTATATTTAAATGGTCAAGCTATTGCATATTCCATTTTAAGTATGAATTCTAGTTCGTCTTCTTCAATAAATCATAGAACTTCCTGTATGTATCTTGTCAATAATTTCTGGAGAATAAATTGTCATCTTTCAAAATGAAGGATTACTGCAATCGATATCAGAGTACAACATCTGCTGTATTCAAATATGCACCATACCAATTAATTGATAATATTTCTACAAAAGAAAAGCCCCGACTGGGATTTGAACCCAGGATCTTCGGTTTACGAGACCGACGCCTTACCACTTGGCCACCGAGGCTGACAAAGGCTGAGCAAACACAATCATTTGAAGAACGCGCTATTTGAGCCATAGATAAGTGACAAATGATACCCGAAGGTCATGTGATTCAAATATGTACTAAGTGTTATGAGCGTCCCTGAAATGTACGCCAAATATATGACGTATACTCTAATGTCAAACTCAGTTCAAATTGCTCTGAAATTAAGCTCTTAGAGACAGGATCTATACACAATTTGCACACTTGAAAATACGTTCAGCATACATTTTCAGTGTATTGCATCATTATCGTTAGCCCTATAATAATTAGTTTTCCTGCAACACAAATTCTTGACCGGTTAAACGAAACAATATCATAGCTGCAGCATTCAGTTTCTTTGATACGTGTCAGTATCTTTAAATGAGTCGACTGCATATGGGGTGTGATGGGTATGCGTCTGTTAACTTTCTGGGATCTCCAGTTTACCAGACCGACGCCTTACCATTTGGCCAAGGAGGTGCACAGCACAGCAACGTTTACGTTTACTTCACATGCATGGTCCTTGCTGATAGTCAATCGAATTCTGACACATGTCACTGAAAGTGAAAGGCAAAGCACGTAATACATGTTGTACATAACTGACGTTTCCTTTAATAATTTTGCTAAAGGTAAGTGGTATCTTCCTAATATTTATCTGAAGTAAGATTGCAATGCTTTTCATCCTTGTTATTCTTCATTTGGTCACAAGAGAAATTTCGAAATGAATAATCAAGTGAAACGTATCAAATTGAGCCTGCACCTTTCATATAGATAGTTATGGATTCGTCTCCATTCGTCAGTATAATTTTCTCAATTGTTGTTGTGAAGTTTACATATGTGATATGTGAAATGCCTTCCACATGCGTTTGTTCACACTCATCCTTTTTTCCAGGGATGTACCGCATACGCCTATCTGCATGATGATAAGGGAGAATTTATCTTGTTAGTACAATACTGTGGGATCCGACCTCTCGTGTATGTTTCGTTGATAGCCAAAAGAATGAGCCCCGACTGGGGATTGAACCCAGGATCTTCGGTTTACGAGACCGACGCCTTACCACTTGGCCACCGAGGCTGATGGATTGGCTATGGTTAGCTTGTAAGACTTACATGTTCATTGCTAAATGCCAATAGATGTTCGTCCATTTCTTAGTGCAACTAAGCAGTGCAAACCAGGTGAAATACGACTGTGAATACTGAGTGGTCAAAGTACTGCAAGTATGAAAGAACTCTAGTAGAAATCAGGACTTAGACTAAACTGGTTACAGCTACTATCATTCATAGTTTCTTCAAATGTATGTCAGTTAGTGTTTGCATAAAGTACACGTGTCTATATTTAAATGGTCAAGCTATTGCATATTCCAATTTAAGTATGAATTCTAGTTCGTCTTCTTCAATAAATCATAGAACTTCCTGTATGTATCTTGTCAATAATTTCTGGAGAATAAATTGTCATCTTTCAAAATGAAGGATTACTGCAATCGATATCAGAGTACAACATCTGCTGTATTCAAATATGCACCATACCAATTAATTGATAATATTTCTACAAAGAAAAAGCCCCGACTGGGATTTGAACCCAGGATCTTCGGTTTACGAGACCGACGCCTTACCACTTGGCCACCGAGGCTGACAAAGGCTGAGCAAACACAATCATTTGAAGAACGCGCTATTTGAGCCATAGATAAGTGACAAATGATACCCGAAGGTCATGTGATTCAAATATGTACTAAGTGTTATGAGCGTCCCTGAAATGTACGCCAAATATATGACGTATACTCTAATGTCAAACTCAGTTCAAATTGCTCTGAAATTAAGCTCTTAGAGACAGGATCTATACACAATTTGCACACTTGTAAAATACGTTCAGCATACATTTTTCAGTGTATTGCATCATTATCGTTAGCCCTATAATAATTAGTTTTCCTGCAACACAAATTCTTGACCGGTTAAACGAAACAATATCATAGCTGCAGCATTCAGTTTCTTTGATACGTGTCAGTATCTTTAAATGAGTCGACTGCATATGGGTGTGATGGGTATGCGTCTGTTAACTTTCTGGGATCTCCAGTTTACCAGACCGACGCCTTACCATTTGGCCAAGGAGGTGCACAGCACAGCAACGTTTACGTTTACTTCACATGCATGGTCCTTGCTGATAGTCAATCGAATTCTGACACATGTCACTGAAAGTGAAAGGCAAAGCACGTAATACATGTTGTACATAACTGACGTTTCCTTTAATAATTTTGCTAAAGGTAAGTGGTATCTTCCTAATATTTATCTGAAGTAAGATTGCAATGCTTTTCATCCTTGTTATTCTTCATTTGGTCACAAGAGAAATTTCGAAATGAATAATCAAGTGAAACGTATCAAATTGAGCCTGCACCTTTCATATAGATAGTTATGGATTCGTCTCCATTCGTCAGTATAATTTTCTCAATTGTTGTTGTGAAGTTTACATATGTGATA
The DNA here is from genome assembly GCF_003918875.1 of Haliotis rubra. Taxonomy (NCBI): domain Eukaryota; kingdom Metazoa; phylum Mollusca; class Gastropoda; order Lepetellida; family Haliotidae; genus Haliotis; species Haliotis rubra. Next base: position 9,727 of record NW_025767270.1, on the reverse strand, counting down.
TGTGAAATGCCTTCCACATGCGTTTGTTCACACTCATCCTTTTTCCAGGGATGTACCGCATACGCCTATCTGCATGATGATAAGGAGAATTTATCTTGTTAGTACAATACTGTGGGATCCGACCTCTCGTGTATGTTTCGTTGATAGCCAAAAGAATGAGCCCCGACTGGGGATTGAACCCAGGATCTTCGGTTTACGAGACCGACGCCTTACCACTTGGCCACCGAGGCTGATGGATTGGCTATGGTTAGCTTGTAAGACTTACATGTTCATTGCTAAATGCCAATAGATGTTCGTCCATTTCTTAGTGCAACTAAGTAGTGCAAACCAGGTGAAATACGACTGTGAATACTGAGTGGTCAAAGTACTGCAAGTATGAAAGAACTCTAGTAGAAATCAGGACTTAGACTAAACTGGTTACAGCTACTATCATTCATAGTTTCTTCAAATGTATGTCAGTTAGTGTTTGCATAAAGTACACGTGTCTATATTTAAATGGTCAAGCTATTGCATATTCCAATTTAAGTATGAATTCTAGTTCGTCTTCTTCAATAAATCATAGAACTTCCTGTATGTATCTTGTCAATAATTTCTGGAGAATAAATTGTCATCTTTCAAAATGAAGGATTACTGCAATCGATATCAGAGTACAACATCTGCTGTATTCAAATATGCACCATACCAATTAATTGATAATATTTCTACAAAGAAAAAGCCCCGACTGGGATTTGAACCCAGGATCTTCGGTTTACGAGACCGACGCCTTACCACTTGGCCACCGAGGCTGACAAAGGCTGAGCAAACACAATCATTTGAAGAACGCGCTATTTGAGCCATAGATAAGTGACAAATGATACCCGAAGGTCATGTGATTCAAATATGTACTAAGTGTTATGAGCGTCCCTGAAATGTACGCCAAATATATGACGTATACTCTAATGTCAAACTCAGTTCAAATTGCTCTGAAATTAAGCTCTTAGAGACAGGATCTATACACAATTTGCACACTTGTAAAATACGTTCAGCATACATTTTTCAGTGTATTGCATCATTATCGTTAGCCCTATAATAATTAGTTTTCCTGCAACACAAATTCTTGACCGGTTAAACGAAACAATATCATAGCTGCAGCATTCAGTTTCTTTGATACGTGTCAGTATCTTTAAATGAGTCGACTGCATATGGGGTGTGATGGGTATGCGTCTGTTAACTTTCTGGGATCTCCAGTTTACCAGACCGACGCCTTACCATTTGGCCAAGGAGGTGCACAGCACAGCAACGTTTACGTTTACTTCACATGCATGGTCCTTGCTGATAGTCAATCGAATTCTGACACATGTCACTGAAAGTGAAAGGCAAAGCACGTAATACATGTTGTACATAACTGACGTTTCCTTTAATAATTTTGCTAAAGGTAAGTGGTATCTTCCTAATATTTATCTGAAGTAAGATTGCAATGCTTTTCATCCTTGTTATTCTTCATTTGGTCACAAGAGAAATTTCGAAATGAATAATCAAGTGAAACGTATCAAATTGAGCCTGCACCTTTCATATAGATAGTTATGGATTCGTCTCCATTCGTCAGTATAATTTTCTCAATTGTTGTTGTGAAGTTTACATATGTGATATGTGAAATGCCTTCCACATGCGTTTGTTCACACTCATCCTTTTTTCCAGGGATGTACCGCATACGCCTATCTGCATGATGATAAGGGAGAATTTATCTTGTTAGTACAATACTGTGGGATCCGACCTCTCGTGTATGTTTCGTTGATAGCCAAAAGAATGAGCCCCGACTGGGGATTGAACCCAGGATCTTCGGTTTACGAGACCGACGCCTTACCACTTGGCCACCGAGGCTGATGGATTGGCTATGGTTAGCTTGTAAGACTTACATGTTCATTGCTAAATGCCAATAGATGTTCGTCCATTTCTTAGTGCAACTAAGCAGTGCAAACCAGGTGAAATACGACTGTGAATACTGAGTGGTCAAAGTACTGCAAGTATGAAAGAACTCTAGTAGAAATCAGGACTTAGACTAAACTGGTTACAGCTACTATCATTCATAGTTTCTTCAAATGTATGTCAGTTAGTGTTTGCATAAAGTACACGTGTCTATATTTAAATGGTCAAGCTATTGCATATTCCAATTTAAGTATGAATTCTAGTTCGTCTTCTTCAATAAATCATAGAACTTCCTGTATGTATCTTGTCAATAATTTCTGGAGAATAAATTGTCATCTTTCAAAATGAAGGATTACTGCAATCGATATCAGAGTACAACATCTGCTGTATTCAAATATGCACCATACCAATTAATTGATAATATTTCTACAAAGAAAAAGCCCCGACTGGGATTTGAACCCAGGATCTTCGGTTTACGAGACCGACGCCTTACCACTTGGCCACCGAGGCTGACAAAGGCTGAGCAAACACAATCATTTGAAGAACGCGCTATTTGAGCCATAGATAAGTGACAAATGATACCCGAAGGTCATGTGATTCAAATATGTACTAAGTGTTATGAGCGTCCCTGAAATGTACGCCAAATATATGACGTATACTCTAATGTCAAACTCAGTTCAAATTGCTCTGAAATTAAGCTCTTAGAGACAGGATCTATACACAATTTGCACACTTGTAAAATACGTTCAGCATACATTTTTCAGTGTATTGCATCATTATCGTTAGCCCTATAATAATAATAAGTTTTCCTGCAACACAAATTCTTGACCGGTTAAACGAAACAATATCATAGCTGCAGCATTCAGTTTCTTTGATACGTGTCAGTATCTTTAAATGAGTCGACTGCATATTGGGTGTGATGGGTATGCGTCTGTTAACTTTCTGGGATCTCCAGTTTACCAGACCGACGCCTTACCATTTGGCCAAGGAGGTGCACAGCACAGCAACGTTTACGTTTACTTCACATGCATGGTCCTTGCTGATAGTCAATCGAATTCTGACACATGTCACTGAAAGTGAAAGGCAAAGCACATAATACATGTTGTACATAACTGACGTTTCCTTTAATAATTTTGCTAAAGGTAAGTGGTATCTTCCTAATATTTATCTGAAGTAAGATTGCAATGCTTTTCATCCTTGTTATTCTTCATTTGGTCACAAGAGAAATTTCGAAATGAATAATCAAGTGAAACGTATCAAATTGAGCCTGCACCTTTCATATAGATAGTTATGGATTCGTCTCCATTCGTCAGTATAATTTTCTCAATTGTTGTTGTGAAGTTTACATATGTGATATGTGAAATGCCTTCCACATGCGTTTGTTCACACTCATCCTTTTTTCCAGGGATGTACCGCATACGCCTATCTGCATGATGATAAGGGAGAATTTATCTTGTTAGTACAATACTGTGGGATCCGACCTCTCGTGTATGTTTCGTTGATAGCCAAAAGAATGAGCCCCGACTGGGGATTGAACCCAGGATCTTCGGTTTACGAGACCGACGCCTTACCACTTGGCCACCGAGGCTGATGGATTGGCTATGGTTAGCTTGTAAGACTTACATGTTCATTGCTAAATGCCAATAGATGTTCGTCCATTTCTTAGTGCAACTAAGCAGTGCAAACCAGGTGAAATACGACTGTGAATACTGAGTGGTCAAAGTACTGCAAGTATGAAAGAACTCTAGTAGAAATCAGGACTTAGACTAAACTGGTTACAGCTACTATCATTCATAGTTTCTTCAAATGTATGTCAGTTAGTGTTTGCATAAAGTACACGTGTCTATATTTAAATGGTCAAGCTATTGCATATTCCAATTTAAGTATGAATTCTAGTTCGTCTTCTTCAATAAATCATAGAACTTCCTGTATGTATCTTGTCAATAATTTCTGGAGAATAAATTGTCATCTTTCAAAATGAAGGATTACTGCAATCGATATCAGAGTACAACATCTGCTGTATTCAAATATGCACCATACCAATTAATTGATAATATTTCTACAAAAGAAAAAGCCCCGACTGGGATTTGAACCCAGGATCTTCGGTTTACGAGACCGACGCCTTACCACTTGGCCACCGAGGCTGACAAAGGCTGAGCAAACACAATCATTTGAAGAACGCGCTATTTGAGCCATAGATAAGTGACAAATGATACCCGAAGGTCATGTGATTCAAATATGTACTAAGTGTTATGAGCGTCCCTGAAATGTACGCCAAATATATGACGTATACTCTAATGTCAAACTCAGTTCAAATTGCTCTGAAATTAAGCTCTTAGAGACAGGATCTATACACAATTTGCACACTTGTAAAATACGTTCAGCATACATTTTTCAGTGTATTGCATCATTATCGTTAGCCCTATAATAATAATAAGTTTTCCTGCAACACAAATTCTTGACCGGTTAAACGAAACAATATCATAGCTGCAGCATTCAGTTTCTTTGATACGTGTCAGTATCTTTAAATGAGTCGACTGCATATTGGGTGTGATGGGTATGCGTCTGTTAACTTTCTGGGATCTCCAGTTTACCAGACCGACGCCTTACCATTTGGCCAAGGAGGTGCACAGCACAGCAACGTTTACGTTTACTTCACATGCATGGTCCTTGCTGATAGTCAATCGAATTCTGACACATGTCACTGAAAGTGAAAGGCAAAGCACATAATACATGTTGTACATAACTGACGTTTCCTTTAATAATTTTGCTAAAGGTAAGTGGTATCTTCCTAATATTTATCTGAAGTAAGATTGCAATGCTTTTCATCCTTGTTATTCTTCATTTGGTCACAAGAGAAATTTCGAAATGAATAATCAAGTGAAACGTATCAAATTGAGCCTGCACCTTTCATATAGATAGTTATGGATTCGTCTCCATTCGTCAGTATAATTTTCTCAATTGTTGTTGTGAAGTTTACATATGTGATATGTGAAATGCCTTCCACATGCGTTTGTTCACACTCATCCTTTTTTCCAGGGATGTACCGCATACGCCTATCTGCATGATGATAAGGGAGAATTTATCTTGTTAGTACAATACTGTGGGATCCGACCTCTCGTGTATGTTTCGTTGATAGCCAAAAGAATGAGCCCCGACTGGGGATTGAACCCAGGATCTTCGGTTTACGAGACCGACGCCTTACCACTTGGCCACCGAGGCTGATGGATTGGCTATGGTTAGCTTGTAAGACTTACATGTTCATTGCTAAATGCCAATAGATGTTCGTCCATTTCTTAGTGCAACTAAGCAGTGCAAACCAGGTGAAATACGACTGTGAATACTGAGTGGTCAAAGTACTGCAAGTATGAAAGAACTCTAGTAGAAATCAGGACTTAGACTAAACTGGTTACAGCTACTATCATTCATAGTTTCTTCAAATGTATGTCAGTTAGTGTTTGCATAAAGTACACGTGTCTATATTTAAATGGTCAAGCTATTGCATATTCCAATTTAAGTATGAATTCTAGTTCGTCTTCTTCAATAAATCATAGAACTTCCTGTATGTATCTTGTCAATAATTTCTGGAGAATAAATTGTCATCTTTCAAAATGAAGGATTACTGCAATCGATATCAGAGTACAACATCTGCTGTATTCAAATATGCACCATACCAATTAATTGATAATATTTCTACAAAAGAAAAAGCCCCGACTGGGATTTGAACCCAGGATCTTCGGTTTACGAGACCGACGCCTTACCACTTGGCCACCGAGGCTGACAAAGGCTGAGCAAACACAATCATTTGAAGAACGCGCCATTTGAGCCATAGATAAGTGACAAATGATACCCGAAGGTCATGTGATTCAAATATGTACTAAGTGTTATGAGCGTCCCTGAAATGTACGCCAAATATATGACGTATACTCTAATGTCAAACTCAGTTCAAATTGCTCTGAAATTAAGCTCTTAGAGACAGGATCTATACACAATTTGCACACTTGTAAAATACGTTCAGCATACATTTTTCAGTGTATTGCATCATTATCGTTAGCCCTATAATAATAATAAGTTTTCCTGCAACACAAATTCTTGACCGGTTAAACGAAACAATATCATAGCTGCAGCATTCAGTTTCTTTGATACGTGTCAGTATCTTTAAATGAGTCGACTGCATATGGGGTGTGATGGGTATGCGTCTGTTAACTTTCTGGGATCTCCAGTTTACCAGACCGACGCCTTACCATTTGGCCAAGGAGGTGCACAGCACAGCAACGTTTACGTTTACTTCACATGCATGGTCCTTGCTGATAGTCAATCGAATTCTGACACATGTCACTGAAAGTGAAAGGCAAAGCACATAATACATGTTGTACATAACTGACGTTTCCTTTAATAATTTTGCTAAAGGTAAGTGGTATCTTCCTAATATTTATCTGAAGTAAGATTGCAATGCTTTTCATCCTTGTTATTCTTCATTTGGTCACAAGAGAAATTTCGAAATGAATAATCAAGTGAAACGTATCAAATTGAGCCTGCACCTTTCATATAGATAGTTATGGATTCGTCTCCATTCGTCAGTATAATTTTCTCAATTGTTGTTGTGAAGTTTACATATGTGATATGTGAAATGCCTTCCACATGCGTTTGTTCACACTCATCCTTTTTTCCAGGGATGTACCGCATACGCCTATCTGCATGATGATAAGGGAGAATTTATCTTGTTAGTACAATACTGTGGGATCCGACCTCTCGTGTATGTTTCGTTGATAGCCAAAAGAATGAGCCCCGACTGGGGATTGAACCCAGGATCTTCGGTTTACGAGACCGACGCCTTACCACTTGGCCACCGAGGCTGATGGATTGGCTATGGTTAGCTTGTAAGACTTACATGTTCATTGCTAAATGCCAATAGATGTTCGTCCATTTCTTAGTGCAACTAAGCAGTGCAAACCAGGTGAAATACGACTGTGAATACTGAGTGGTCAAAGTACTGCAAGTATGAAAGAACTCTAGTAGAAATCAGGACTTAGACTAAACTGGTTACAGCTACTATCATTCATAGTTTCTTCAAATGTATGTCAGTTAGTGTTTGCATAAAGTACACGTGTCTATATTTAAATGGTCAAGCTATTGCATATTCCAATTTAAGTATGAATTCTAGTTCGTCTTCTTCAATAAATCATAGAACTTCCTGTATGTATCTTGTCAATAATTTCTGGAGAATAAATTGTCATCTTTCAAAATGAAGGATTACTGCAATCGATATCAGAGTACAACATCTGCTGTATTCAAATATGCACCATACCAATTAATTGATAATATTTCTACAAAAGAAAAGCCCCGACTGGGATTTGAACCCAGGATCTTCGGTTTACGAGACCGACGCCTTACCACTTGGCCACCGAGGCTGACAAAGGCTGAGCAAACACAATCATTTGAAGAACGCGCTATTTGAGCCATAGATAAGTGACAAATGATACCCGAAGGTCATGTGATTCAAATATGTACTAAGTGTTATGAGCGTCCCTGAAATGTACGCCAAATATATGACGTATACTCTAATGTCAAACTCAGTTCAAATTGCTCTGAAATTAAGCTCTTAGAGACAGGATCTATACACAATTTGCACACTTGTAAAATACGTTCAGCATACATTTTTCAGTGTATTGCATCATTATCGTTAGCCCTATAATAATTAGTTTTCCTGCAACACAAATTCTTGACCGGTTAAACGAAACAATATCATAGCTGCAGCATTCAGTTTCTTTGATACGTGTCAGTATCTTTAAATGAGTCGACTGCATATTGGGTGTGATGGGTATGCGTCTGTTAACTTTCTGGGATCTCCAGTTTACCAGACCGACGCCTTACCATTTGGCCAAGGAGGTGCACAGCACAGCAACGTTTACGTTTACTTCACATGCATGGTCCTTGCTGATAGTCAATCGAATTCTGACACATGTCACTGAAAGTGAAAGGCAAAGCACATAATACATGTTGTACATAACTGACGTTTCCTTTAATAATTTTGCTAAAGGTAAGTGGTATCTTCCTAATATTTATCTGAAGTAAGATTGCAATGCTTTTCATCCTTGTTATTCTTCATTTGGTCACAAGAGAAATTTCGAAATGAATAATCAAGTGAAACGTATCAAATTGAGCCTGCACCTTTCATATAGATAGTTATGGATTCGTCTCCATTCGTCAGTATAATTTTCTCAATTGTTGTTGTGAAGTTTACATATGTGATATGTGAAATGCCTTCCACATGCGTTTGTTCACACTCATCCTTTTTTCCAGGGATGTACCGCATACGCCTATCTGCATGATGATAAGGGAGAATTTATCTTGTTAGTACAATACTGTGGGATCCGACCTCTCGTGTATGTTTCGTTGATAGCCAAAAGAATGAGCCCCGACTGGGGATTGAACCCAGGATCTTCGGTTTACGAGACCGACGCCTTACCACTTGGCCACCGAGGCTGATGGATTGGCTATGGTTAGCTTGTAAGACTTACATGTTCATTGCTAAATGCCAATAGATGTTCGTCCATTTCTTAGTGCAACTAAGCAGTGCAAACCAGGTGAAATACGACTGTGAATACTGAGTGGTCAAAGTACTGCAAGTATGAAAGAACTCTAGTAGAAATCAGGACTTAGACTAAACTGGTTACAGCTACTATCATTCATAGTTTCTTCAAATGTATGTCAGTTAGTGTTTGCATAAAGTACACGTGTCTATATTTAAATGGTCAAGCTATTGCATATTCCAATTTAAGTATGAATTCTAGTTCGTCTTCTTCAATAAATCATAGAACTTCCTGTATGTATCTTGTCAATAATTTCTGGAGAATAAATTGTCATCTTTCAAAATGAAGGATTACTGCAATCGATATCAGAGTACAACATCTGCTGTATTCAAATATGCACCATACCAATTAATTGATAATATTTCTACAAAAGAAAAAGCCCCGACTGGGATTTGAACCCAGGATCTTCGGTTTACGAGACCGACGCCTTACCACTTGGCCACCGAGGCTGACAAAGGCTGAGCAAACACAATCATTTGAAGAACGCGCTATTTGAGCCATAGATAAGTGACAAATGATACCCGAAGGTCATGTGATTCAAATATGTACTAAGTGTTATGAGCGTCCCTGAAATGTACGCCAAATATATGACGTATACTCTAATGTCAAACTCAGTTCAAATTGCTCTGAAATTAAGCTCTTAGAGACAGGATCTATACACAATTTGCACACTTGTAAAATACGTTCAGCATACATTTTTCAGTGTATTGCATCATTATCGTTAGCCCTATAATAATTAGTTTTCCTGCAACACAAATTCTTGACCGGTTAAACGAAACAATATCATAGCTGCAGCATTCAGTTTCTTTGATACGTGTCAGTATCTTTAAATGAGTCGACTGCATATGGGGTGTGATGGGTATGCGTCTGTTAACTTTCTGGGATCTCCAGTTTACCAGACCGACGCCTTACCATTTGGCCAAGGAGGTGCACAGCACAGCAACGTTTACGTTTACTTCACATGCATGGTCCTTGCTGATAGTCAATCGAATTCTGACACATGTCACTGAAAGTGAAAGGCAAAGCACATAATACATGTTGTACATAACTGACGTTTCCTTTAATAATTTTGCTAAAGGTAAGTGGTATCTTCCTAATATTTATCTGAAGTAAGATTGCAATGCTTTTCATCCTTGTTATTCTTCATTTGGTCACAAGAGAAATTTCGAAATGAATAATCAAGTGAAACGTATCAAATTGAGCCTGCACCTTTCATATAGATAGTTATG